>NW_027205603.1:5907500-6507500 GCF_024711535.1 Dipodomys merriami
GTTCATTATTATACAGAAAATGGGCTGGAGAAAACCTGTACGTTGGTACATTTATTTTTCTCTGTGCTCAAGATGCAAATGACGCTGGTAAGCTGCTGAGAATCTGAGAGAAGCAAGGGACTATTTAGTAGAAAAGAACTTCTGAACTGGTATGGCTGACAGATAGAGAGCTCCTCTTATGCATCAGAATGAAGGAGGAAGATATTCAGTTACAATAAGAGCAAGACAAGAAACAAAGAAGAGGTCAAGACTATTCAAGCCAGTTTTAGGATATCAGCAAACTCAATTGAGTAAATATAATCAAAATGTTAAATTCAGGTTTGAATCTTCTCCCACCAAATAAAAATAGTAGCCATATTCAAAATGGGTTGGTGCCTTGAGAATTATTTTTTAAGAATGTATTCAATACTCATCTGTGGTGCTTTGCAGGAGTCCCTTCCTAGCTCTCTGAGGGTGGGAAAAGGGGCAGAATTGGAGACACAGACCTTGGCTATCATATGACTTCAGCCAAGTTCCCCCTACCCTCTCTCTCTCTGTCTTTATATGTCCTGGGGCTTGAACTCAGGACCTGGGTACTGTCCCTGAGCCTCTTTGTGCTCAAGGCTAGAGCTCTACCACTTGAGCCACAGTGCCAATTCCAGCTTTCCCTGAGTAGTTTATTGGAGATAAGAGTCTCATGGACTTTTCTGCCTGGGCTGGCTTCAAACTGCAATCTTCAGAGCTCAGCTTCCTGAGTAGCTAGTGTTACAGGCATGAGCCACCAGCACCGAGAAAGTCCCTTTCTTTCCTACTCAGTTCTTTCTCTGTAAATATATATATATATATATATTATATATATATATATGAATGTAATAACAATATTTTAGCATTATCAAAGCATTTAACTCCACACATAAACCTACTTGAAAGCCTGAAACAAAAGTCATAGGCCACAGCACATTCTTTGAGTTTGTATTTCCTGGAGTCACATGCAATTGCAAGTGAAGGATAAACATTGGCCTTTGTGATAGGAACGGCCAGCTCCCCAGAGACACCAGGAAAGTTCTGAAATGAAACGAGCTGGGCGTGGGATGTTTCTAGTTGACTGCCACAGCTGGATCATGATGCCTGTCCCTAATTAACAACATCTGTAACATGAGGTTAAAATAAGTGTGGAAGGACAGTAGGGTCAAGTCAAAAGGGATGCCATCAAAAGAAAAGTTGGCAGTGATAAGTTAAAGGGCAAGGAAGTCCTCACCATCCTTCCGGTTCTTTGGGCTGTCCCTACCCCATCCCCAAATATTACAGAGAAGGGGAATTTATTTTATTGTTATAATAAAGGTGATGTATAGAGGTCTGGAGAGAAGGGGGAATTGTAAGTTATTGTTTAATGAGTACGAAGTTTTAGTTTTGCAAGATCAAAAGGGTTCTGTGGATAGAGGACGGTAGTCTTGATTGCATAACAAAATGAAGGTTTTTTAGTGCCACTGAAGCTCCCAATTAAAAATAGTGGAGATGACCTTGGTACTGGTGGCTCACGCTTGTAATCCTAGATACTCAGGAGGCTGAGATTGTGGTTCAAAGTCAGCCAGGCAGGAAAGTCTGTGAGACTTTGATCTCCAATTAACCACCAAAAAGGAAGAAGTAGAGCTGTGGCTCAAGTGGTAGAACACCAGTCTGGAGCTAAAACACCAAAAGGATTGTGTGCCCAGACACTGAGTTCAAGCCCTAGTACCATCACACACATGCGTGTGCACGTGCGCGCACGCACACACACACACACACACACACACACACACACACACACACTAATGTGATTTTGCCAAATTTAAAAAAAAAATGCACCAAAAACTCATGAGGAAATTTTGATCCCTACAGTCATTCATGAATGAAATGAGCTAACAGGACGTGATTTGAGAGGATGGGAGTTGAGGTTCTGCAGTTAAGCAATGTAAATGTGACCCTCACAATCCCTAGGCTGATGAGTTCCGAGCACCAGGTTTCATCTCCCTAGCTGACAGCTCCAGCTCAGTGTCTGCCGTGACAGCCTTTGCTCTCTTCCATCCATTCAACCCTGCGCCTGAGCAAGGCCAGGGGACTCTTTTGTCTTTCCCGAGGTTGGCTCTGGGTGAAGGCAAGGGAATTACAGCGGAAAGACATTTTATAACTAAATAAAATTATAAAAAAATCAAAGACAACAGTGAATAAGAAGCAAAAACATGGCATTTGTTTCTGCAAAGGTTGACTTGCAGCCATTTCCCATGCACTTCTGGATAACAGGAAGACATGAGTTTCTGAAGACACTGGAGGCTCCCGTACTGGATTTCCTGCCCCTGGTGACTTCACTGTGGGACAGAAGCAAAAACTAGCAGTGAGCGCTCTGGGAGTCCCTCAACCACAAATAATGCCCCCAGTCCTGTGTTAATAGGTCATGTATAACACAACAGGCGTGTCCTGGCAGGTCCAAAGCTAAAAATAAAAGCAAAATAAATCACTACAATAGCAGATCAGGAAACCAGTAAGAAAATTTCCAAGACTATGCTTTAAAAGTTGTTTCCTAGACGCTGGCCTCTACCTTGGTGCCAGTTACCAGCTCCAAACCCCTGCAGACATCTCAGGCAGAGGCTGGCAAGCAAATCTGACCTGTCCTAATGACCCATAAGCAAGCAGAGCAAGACAGGTTGAGTACAGAGAAAGCCTAACAGGCCAGGCCAGCAAGCTGTTGTTTGCCAGTAATCACCTCCAAAAGCAGCATAAATTGAAATGTCAAGGACTTAACAGAAAAAAAGCAACAACAATTTAAATTGGAAGCGTGAGTCAGATGGTAGAGTTCAAAGCCCTGGGTTCAATACCCAGCATTACCAAAAAAAGAGGTGTGTGTGTGTGTGTGTGTGTGTGTGTGTGTGTGTGTGTGTGTGTGTGTGTGTGTGTGTGTGTGTGTGTGTGTGTGTGTGTGTGTGTGTGTGTGTGTGTGCAGGGGTTTTGGGGCTTGAACTCAGTGTCTGGGTACTGTCCTTGAGGTTTCTTTGCTCAAGGCTAGAGCTCTTCCTGTTGAGCCACAGCCCCACTTCTGGCTTTTTTGGGTGCTTAACTTTCTTGCCTGGGCTGGCTTTGAATTGCTATCCTGAGATCTCAGCTTCCTGAATAGCTAGGATTACAGGTATAAGCCACCAGTGCCCCGCAACATGTTGTATCTATGCTTTTTTTTGGTCAACGGTTTACTTCTGGTCCAGCAGTTTCACTTAGGAATTCTCCTTGTGAAAATGATCACGGCTAGGATGTTTTTCTCATTTCACAATGCTGATTGCAAATATTATATCAATTAAATAGTGATAGTCTTATACAATGGACCACATTAATGTGAGGGTAGAAATAACATATATTAACACATAGCATATTAAATATTAATGTGTATATTAGAAAATATATAATATATAATACTAGCAACAATATTCATAATCATAGTAACAATATTAATATGTTAATATAATATGTGCTATTAATATATATTAATATAATACATATTATAACACTATGTTTTCATGTCAGTAGGAGATAGAGAGACAGAGGAGTGGGGATAGGGAGAACTTGTCACTAATTCAAAGGCAGTTGGGAAGTTGGTATACTTGAGTCTGCCTTAGGAAATTCAAACTCAGACAAAAGTCATACCCGTAGGAAAGAAGGGATGAAGAGGTGGCATTGTCCAAAAAGAAATGTAGTCTTTACCTGACTTATGCAACTGTAACCCCTCTGGACATCACATTTATAACGACACAAAAACTTTCTTTTTTTAAAAAAATCAAACAAGGCCAGCAGAGCAATGTTTACTATAGCAAACTGCAGGCAAATGAAAGACTTAAGAATGAGATGGGCTAAATATATGATGCTTATAATTAGTCCATAGCATCATGTAGGCCTTGAAATTTGTAATGATTTGTAATTTGTCTTCATTGTCTAGAAAGCTAACCATACTATTAAGCGGAAAAAGTAGTAATTACTGTATGATTCTTTAAAAGACTATAGAAAAAAGTACACATGCATGCATCCCCACTTAGATAGCACATATGTACATATACAACACACACACACACACACACACACACACACACACACACACACACAAGTAAAGTAAAGCCAAACAAAGCAATGGCAGCTCCTGATTTCAAGATGACAGTTGTCTCAGACCAGTGTCCCTGCAACAACAGAAACAGTATGATCACTGACAGCATGAACTGAGACCAAGCAAGCCCAGGGAAAGAAAGGGCTGTGGGTGTGATCGCCACCTGCAAGCAGTTCCAGGCTCAAGAATTTAAGTCACAGCTTTTTCTTTCAACTATAAAAAGAAACGTGGTAAGCCAGGAACCAGTGGCTCATGCCTGTTAGTCTAGCTACTCAGGTGGCTGAGATCTGAGGATTGCAGTGTGAAGCCAGCTAAGGCAGGAAAGTTCACATGACCCTTACCTCTAGTTAATCACCAAAATGCTGGAAGTGGAGCTGTGGCAAAAATGGTAGAGTTCTAGCCTTGAGCACAAAAGTCCAGGGACAGTGCCCAGGTCCTGAGTTCAAGCCCCAGGACCAGCACAAAACAAAAGAAAACACAACCCTAAAAAACTAAAAGAAAAAAAAGATGAAGCATGGCTCAAGTAGAGCTGTGGCTCCAGTGGTAGAGAACTAGCTCTGAGCAACAAAAACTCAGAGACAGTGCCCAGGCTCTTCTAGAATCCGCTTGTCAATGGCTTGTCCTGGGTCTTAACAGCTGCCTATCTATCCATATGCATAGTCCATTGGGTCTGTCTCACTGAAGAGGTTGGACTAACACATTCCAGATAACCATCCCAGGTATGTTTATAACAGATTATATAGGATGAGGCTATCCCTCAGGAAGGAAAGTAAGAGAAACAAACAAAAGCAAAGCTACCAGTCTAAGATAATTAAATTGTAACCACATAAAAAGCAGTGAAATTTATTTCCCAGTTCAGATTTTTACAAAAAAGATGATGGAAATAGGAAGGAAATATGAAGATAGGAAGCCAGCCACCTATTTCCCTGGCCATTTTCATTTTAGCAAGGATTTCTCTCTGTCTCTGTCTGTCTGTCTCTCATTAGATGTATAGATGTATAGTTAAAAGACAAATTTACAGTTTAGAATTTGAGTGGTAGAAGTCTTTAAAATTTTTTTTATTATTATAGCATACACATAAGTCAGGTAAAGAGTACATTTCTTTTTCTTTTCTTTCTTTCCTTTTCTTTTTTGGTCGGTTGTGGGGCTTGAACTCAAGGCCTGGATACGCTCCCTGAGCTTTTTTGCTCAAGGCTGGTTCTTTACCGCTTTGAGCCACAGCTCCACTTCCAGTTTACTGGTAGTTAATTGGAGATAAGAGTCTCTTGGGCTTTCCTGCTTGGGCTGCCTTCAAACTGTGATCCTCAGATCTTAGCCTCCTGAGTAGCTGGGATTACAGATGTGAGCCACTAGCACCTGGCTAGAAGAGAACATTTCTTTTTGGATGATGTCACCCCTTCTCTTCCTCTCTCCCAGTTTTTCTGTCTCAGTGATAGAAATCTTGTAGAAATCTTGCTTTGCATATGTGAGACCCTGGTTTAAAAAAATAAAAATAAAAAAGGACACATTCGTGACATAATATGAAAGCCAGGTCTGGTGACATGCTTCTGTAGTCCCAGATACTCAGGAGGCTGAGCTGGGAAGATCACTTGAGTCCAAGAGTTTGACTTCAACCTGGAAAACATAATGATGACGTTATTACTTCATTATTTATCCATTCATTCACTTATTACCATTTATTACTTGGGCTTGAACTCAGGACCTGGGAACTTTCCCTTACCTTTTTCACTCAGGGCTGACATTCTACAACTTGAGCCATAGCTCTATTTCTGAATTTTGAAAGTTAATTGTAGCTAAGAGTCTCACAAATTTTCCTGCATGGGTGGACTTAAAACCAGAATCCTCAGATCATGAGTAGCTGGGATTATAAGCATGAGCCACCAGCCCCTGACTATTTGATTTTTAAGATGCAGATTGTCAATGTATTGTATGGATGAAAGAGAAGTCTGGAGAGACAGAAACATGTATGGGAAATGGCAGCTACCTAAAGGCTAAAGATCAAGGAAGTCAGAAAATCCATTCCACTCGGGGTCTGGTTGGTTGCCCCCACGTGCTGATTCTCCAAGAGCCCAACGTGGTCAGCCATGGCCAAATATAGGCCATCATAGTTCAAGCCACGGTGGAAGACCCGATTCATTCTGGTGAATAAAGCTGTTTTCGAAACAAAACCTCAGCTGGTACTCTCCTGGGTTTGCTGCTGGGAAAATTCCTGGCTTGTGGCTTTCCATATTGAAAAATAGAGCAAATTTACCTCTCATGGCTTCCTGAGATCAAACACAGGGAAGGGCAGTCCCTTCCCCTGGATGGTTCCCGCTCTTCCTCCTCTGGGGACAATGGCTTTTCCCTTTGATGCTGTCTCTGATAGTAAGGCTTGTGACTTGCTGTCCCGCCTGCATGGATTCTATGGCTGATCTCTCCTCTGGTCCTCTGACACCAGTAGTCCCAAGCTAAGAGGGGGTGTCAGTACTCATCTACCTAAGAAAAATTCTTTAATTGTCTTGTTACATTCATGGTACAAGTTGACTTTTATTTTACTGGTACCAGGATTTGAACTTAGGTCTTTTAAGTTTACCTGGTTGGTGCTCTACCACTTGAGTGTGCTTCCAGCCCAGCTCTTTGCTGGTTATGGTGGAGATGAAGTCTCCTGGACTTTTCTGCCTAGCTTGACTTTGTACTAAAATTGGTAAGTATGAGCCATTGGTTTCTGACTGTAACTCTATTTTGTTGCTGGTTCAGGGGCTTGAACTCAGAGTCTGGGCACTGTCTCTGAGTTTTTGTTCCTTAGGGCTAGTTCTCTACCACTGGGGCCACGGCTCTACTTTCAGCTTTTGGGTGGTTAATTGGTGATAAAAGTCTCACGGACTTTCCCGTCCGGACTGTGATCTGCTGGGTTGGAAGTGTGATCCTCACATCTCCTGAGGAGTGAAGATCACAAGTGTGAACCATTGATGCTTGCTCAGAAGGGTGACTTTTGTATTAACTGTAGCATTTTTAATGTGAAGGTTTCGTTATATTGTCTACACTTCTAGAAACCAGAGTCTTCCTCTTTGGACTTAAAAGAATATTCTATTAGGACTTTGTTAACATGCTGACCTAGACGTTGTGCACTGTGACAATGGCAGATTGGGTTGGAATCAGTAGTGTCTGGAGATATGAGGTGGTTGGGTTGGCTGGGTGGGCATTGTGGGTGTGTGCAATGTGCATGTGCACACATGTGTGTGTGCCTACAGGCATAACATGTAGGGAAAACAGTGGATAGGGGATGTCAAGTTCTAGAAGAAACCATGGCTGTTATTTTTGCCTCATAAGAGGCAGCAAGCAGACTTGGGCAGTCATTTGGGGGAAGCGGCCTTGCAGTTCAAGGAGGCAGAGGGCAGGATCTACAATAATGGCCACAGCCAACGAGCCACTGTAGGAAGACGCCCTCCTTCCCTGTATCCCATTAAGCTATGAATTCATCAGATGAAGCCACTGATGGGTTAGAGGTTGAGGAGGCATCAGGTTAGAGGGTGAGTGAGTTGGTGTGCCGATCGGTGTGCCAATCTCATATCTGAATGCAGCTGCACTGGGCACCCAGCCTCAACCCAACAGCCTTTGGTGGTCATTTCAGATCTAAACCCCAGTACATTGGCTCTTCAGTCAGAGGTTAGACTGATCTCTCTGGTCTCGTTTTTGACTTCTGATACTAAAACTCCCATGAGAATGGCCCTTGGGTTGGAAGTAGATTCACTGTGACTACTGATATTATTATGTATGTTCTTTGGACATATATTGATCCCAGAATGACAGTTAAAGGTGTTACATTTCTATGGAGCAAGTCAAGATGTGGGTACTGAGTTTATTTTGTGTACTTACTGTCATTCTGTTTCCCCACATTGTCCTTCATTGCTCAAGGTGCCTGAGTCACAATCTCTTGAACCAGAATCTCTGTAGGAGTACAAAGGAGGAGAGGGAAGCTAAAGAATGTTTTCATTCTTCACTTGAAAATTACTTCCTGGAGTCTTCCGAGTCCATGAGTAGGAAGATACAGAAGACAGGCTCCCTTTTCTGAGAAGCTTGGTGTCAGGTAGAGGTAACAAATGAAGGATGTACAAAAGAACCATCTAGCTTTGATCAAATACAATAAAAAGTGAAGAAACAGCCAGGTGCTGGTGGCTTACTTCTGTAATCCTAACTACTCAGGAAGCTGAAATCTGAGGATCAAGATTCAAATCCAGCCCAGTCAGTGAGATTCATCTCCAATTAAACACCAAAAGCTGGAAGTGGAGCTGTGGCCCAAGTGGTACACTGTCAGCCTTGAGTGAAAAAGCTCAGGGACAGTGCCTAGGCTCTGAGTTCAATTCCAGGACTGACACCAAAAACAAACAGCCAGGTGCCGGTGGCTCACACCTGTAATCCTAGCTACTCAGGAGGCTGAGATCTGAGGATCATGGTTCAAAGCCAGCCCTAGCAGGAAAGGCTGTGAGACTCTTATCTCCAATAAACTACCAGAAAATTGGAAGTGGTGCTGTGGCTCAAGTGGTAGAACATTCGCCTTAAGCTGCAGAGCTGAGGGACAGCACTCAGACCTAGAGTTCAAGCCTTATGACCATCAAACAAACAAACCAACCCCCAAAACCCCACTAACAGTAGAGAAAGATTGTCATCCTTAATTCCGCCTTTTAAAAAATATGAAAATCTTATTCCTTTGCAAATAAAGTTGGATTTATAATTTGAATGAATAAATACATTTTGAAGGCCTACTTGTTAGGTCCTTGAGGATGAATACCACTAAGTGCTTGCTCTTCACAGTACTGGGATTTGAACTCAGAACTTTGTATTAGCCATGTACATTACCACTTAAGTCACATTTAGCCCTAGGTCCTTGGTTTTTTTTTGGGGGGGGTCCGGCCGGGGGGCCTGAACTCTGGGCCTGGGTGCTGTCCCTCAGCTCTTCAGCTCAAGGCTAGCACTCTACCACTTGAACCACAGCGCCACTTCTGGCTTTTTTCTTTTTGCTTATGTGGTGCTGAGGAATCGAACCCAGGGCCTCAGGCATGCAAGGCAAGCGCTCTACCACTGAGCCATCTTCCCAGTCCCCTAGGTCCTTGTTTTTAAAGTGCATTTTTAAGGTGTTTTTAAGGCTGCATTATGGATCTAGATTTGTTTGTGCCCCTACACAAACCCCTAGCTCACTAACAGGTGGCAGGATTTCACTTAAATTTAAGCAATTCAGGAAGTCTTACAAAGGATCCATTAAGTTCTTCAGGTTTGAATCTTTTTCTTTTTTTTGGTCTGTCATGGGGCTTGAACTCTGGGCTTGGGCGCTGTCCCTGCGCTCTTCAGCTCAAGGTGAGCACTCTACTGCTTGAGCCACAGCGCCACTTCCAGTTTTCTAGTGGTTTATTGGAGATAAGAGTCTCACAAACTTTCCTTCCGGGGCTGGCTTTGAATTGCAGTCCTCAGATCTCAGCCTCCTGAATAGCTAGGATTACAGGCGTGAGCCACAGGCACCTGGCTAGGTTTGAATCTTTTATATGGGACAAAACCTCTCTTCCTTATCCCAAATCATTCTTGAAATGGCTGAAAATACTTAATACTTTTAAAATACTTAAAATGGCTTAAAATAAGCCTCCATGCCTGGGGGGCTTATGCCTGTAATTCTAGCTATTCAGGAGGCTGAGACCTGAGAATCACTGTTCAGAGCCAGCAGACAAATCTTCTAGACTCCTAGTTCCAAATAACCAGCAACCCCTACCCCCCAAACCAAAACCCAAAACCAAAACCAAACCATCAACTGAAAGTGAAGGTGTGACCCACCTTATAAATGGTAAGAGCACCATTTATAAGCAGGAAAAATCTGACCAAGAGCATGAGGCTCTGAGTTCAAATTCCAATCTGGCAAAAACAGCTAGGACCAGGTATTATCTGTTTCTTAGCTAAGCTTCTAACTGGAATTCTCCTCATATGGTCCTCTACCGCATGAAAATATAACAGTTGCTTGGCTTTGTGTTGTGATGAGTAATCATGGAGATAAATGTGTTGCCTTAAAGTGCAAAATGTTGTTTATGCTTTCTACTGGAATTGGCTGGTGGCTGCAGGCTCTGCTCGAGTTCTTGCTAATAACCCTTGAATGCATGCTTTTGTTTGGAGGCCTCTGCCTATGTAACCCTTCTTTATTTTCATTGGAAAGTCTATTATAAGCAAAACTACTTGTTAATATTAGACTAATTCCTCATTCCATTTGGCAAGAAACCTATTGCTGATTCTCTTCCTTTCTGGCATCTAGAAAGAGAGGAGGGCCTGCTTTAGAATTGTAGGCCTCACAACAATGCTTGATAAGAAATGTACTCATTATCTTGCCCATGTAAATTGTAACCCCTTTGTATGGTATTTTCACAGTTAAAAAAAAAAAAGAATTGTGGGCCTCAAATCAGGAAAACAGGCGTCCAATATTTTACACATGCATGAGAATTCAGTGTGTGCTTCAAAACACTGCCTTCAATACAGGAACTTCCTGTTATTTCCTAAAGTAAAGCAGGGGTTTCCTCTCAAACCAATAAGTAACTCATGTTATTTCATCGGGTACTTTCATTCTATAATGGAATGCATCTTTCATTTTGTTATTGTTGTTTGGTGCTTAGTGTAAGCTCGTTCGATTGAAAATCAAAACAACTTTGTGGACTCCCTCAAACAAGTGGTAATTTGTGTCTGTAAAAGAGTAAATTGAAAAATGTAAACTAAAAAATACAAGATGTCTGTTTGGACCATTTGCATGGTCATCACTAGCTCAAAAGGTTTCTTGATGTGTGTGTGTGTGTGTGTGTGTGTGTGTGTGTGTGTGTGTGTGTGTGTGTGTGTGTGTGTGTGTGCGTGTATGCTGGTACTGGGGCTTGAATGCAGGGCCTGCACACTATCCCTTAGCTTTCCTGCTCAAGGCTGATGCTCTACAACTTGTGCCACAGCACTACTTACAGTTTTTTTTGGTGGTTAATTGGAGATAAGACTCTCGTGGGCTTTCCTGTGTGGGCTGGCCTATCTTCAATTAACCACCAAACCGTGGGAAGTAGAGCTCTGGTTCAAGTGATAGAGTGACGTCCTGAGTTCAAGCCCTAGTTCAGGCAAAACAACAACAAATAAAACAAGAAAGAGAAGAGACTATTAGAGTTAGAAGAATACTTAGAGACCATCTAATTCACTTGCACTATATCGCTAAGAAGTATATAAGGCAGAAAAAAGTCATGAATGACTCAAGTTTACATGTTCTCCCTCAGTGATCCTTACTGAGGTTTTGAATACTTGTTTTGTGACCGATATTTCAGCTCATATTTACTTCTCAAGAAATACCAGTCACAAAAGAAGTTTACCATTGAGTTATATCTCCAACTATGAATTCCCTTTATTAAATAAAACTTGGAATATGTCTATAATTATGATTTTCATGTCTTTTTTCACAAGGTGAAGAGTTTGGGTATATCTTTAGGAATTTCTTGGCAATTTCAGGCATTCATAACACTTTTACATTAAGAAAGTAAATAAAAATTGCTCCTTGGTACATATCTTTTGTATTTGTGGAAAACACTTATCTCATGCTGTTTATTTCCATGAAGTGAGGGAGCTTTAATTCTTAAGGATGGCTATGGAAGGAATTGTTCTGCATCCATTCACTAGAGGGCAGAAGTGACTTCTCTAATCCTGAGACAGAGCAGCAACTGAGCAGACAGAACTTAAACTTTTTCCTGGTTCTCTGGCTTCCTTGCCCAGACTTCATTGATTTCTGACATGAGTTATTGTACTCTATGGTTTCTAGGTTACAGTATTATTTCCCTGTGTTTTGTTTGCTTGCTATGATGCCCCAGTAGGTGTTAGGCTATAATTGGCAGAAGATGCCCTGCTCTGTAGTAGATGTAACTTCTTCTTAGCAAAAGCCATTCCAAAGTCTATACATTTAGGTGGACTATTAGAGAGCTGTTAACTGAGATGGTTATCATTTTTGTCTCAAACCCAGCCTCATCAGGAATAAAATTATTTTGATCTTCATCTCATGAATTACTACAGTATATGAGTTTTTCCTGAACTCACCCATGGTCAATATTTGATGAATTTGCATCTTTAAAGACAATATAAAAGAAAGGAACTAACATTGCCCCCTTCCCAAACCCCCAAGTCAGGGTACATAAAAAAGATGTTGTACCTATACTTACTTTTCAAAACAACCAAAAAGGACCAAAGCTTCTTTTTATTTATTTATTTTTTTTGAGTCTGGACATGGGGCCTGAACTCTGGGCTTGGGTGCTGTCCCTCAGCTCTTCAGCTCAAGGCTAGCATTCTACCACTTGAGCCACAGTGCCATTCCGGCTTTTTTCTTTTTGCTTATGTGGTGCTGAGGAATCGAACCCAGGGCCTCAGGCATGCAAGGCAAGCACTCTACCACTGAGCCATCTTCCCAGCCCAAAGGGCCAAAGCTTCTTGGCAACAGCTCAAGGCTGTATCATCCCAGCTACTTGGGAGCATAAATAAAACGATAATAGCTCAGACTGAAACAAAGTTAGCAGGACCCTATCTCAAAGAACAAGCCAGATGTGGTGGAAAGTGTCTATAATTTCATCTACAAACAAGATGGAAGAAGGAGAATAATAGTTCAAGGTTGGCCTGACAAAAAATTGCAAGACCCTTTCTGAATATTACTACACTAAAAAGAGTGGGGGTTAGTGGTAGTTTTATGGCTCTGAGTTCAAACCCCAGCATCACTAAGTAAAAAAATTAATAGATAAATGAATAAATAAAAAGACGGGAGGCACAGAAACACATGGAGGACGCTCTTTAAGAAAAAATTCTAGGTCACAAAATCTAAAACTACTTTGTTCCAGTGTAGGAGAGTAGCTCTTGACACTGCTGCCTCTGCTGGCCATTTGGTATAACAGCAGTCATTTTTGCCTTTGGTCATGGCTCCTCTGCAGTGAAGCATAAAACCAGCTTTCAGTTAGTAGGTCAGTGGGAAATATGAACAGAAAATACTGGTTGAACTGCCCTGTTCAAGAGTGAATCAAGCTAGGCATGGTGGCTCATGCCTGTAATCCTACCTACTTGGGAGACTGAGGCTGTTTGAGGGTCAGCCTGGGCAAAAAGTTAATGCGACCTCTTCTCAACCAGTCAAATGCTGGGCCTTTGCTAGGCACCTGGGGGAATCATGTCTGTCATCCTAGCTAGTCAAGAGGCTGAGATCTGAGGATCATGGTTCAAAGCCAGCTTGGGCATGAAAGTCTGTGAGACTCTTTATCTTAAATTAACCATCAAAAAGCCAGAGCAGAGTTGTATGGTTGAAGTGGTAGAGTGCTAGCCTTGAGCAAAAAGAGCCTGAGTTTGAGCCCTAGGACTCTCTGTCTCCATCTCTCCCTGTCTCTGTCTGTCTGTTTTTCTTCTCTCTCTCTCTCTCCCACCCTCCCTCCCTCTCTCTGTCTCTCTCTCACACACATACACACATAACACACACACACACACACACACACACACACACACACACACAAGCTGGGCCTGGTGGAATGTATCCTCGCTAGCTGGAAAGTGTAACTAGCCATATACATAGAATTGTTGTCCAGACTAGCCTGGAAAAGATGCGAGACCCTTGCTGAAAAAAGGTCCCTAAATAACTAAAGCAAAAAGGGCCAGAGGTAAAGCTCCACCTTCAAAGCAGACTCCTCTCCTCACAGCTCTCAGCACTGAAGAAGGCAGGCAACACCTGCCTTGTCTGTTCCCTACCTAGGCAGCAGCTGGAGGGGAGGTTCACCCTAGACTCAGGCACAGCACAGGAGGCTGCTGGGAGAAGATCCTTGACCTCTTCCAACACAGAGTGCTTACCTTCTAGACAGCCCAGAGGCTGCTCTTCCAATCTTCATTTGCCAACAACCCATTTTTCTTCCCTTGGAATTACAGCATTTAAGCTAAAAGACACCTTCGTGAGAATCGGCCACTAGATGGAAAGATTGATGTGCAGAGCGTTGATGTGATGGGGGGGTTTTAGTGCCTGACCTGGAGGGAACTAGGGGTGGTGGAACCTGAGACCTTGCACCAGCACCCATCCGTCCAGGAGTGGATTCCAAACTCAGCATTGCCACAGTGGGAGTGTTTACACCACAGAGATGGTGAGCGCTATATGCTGGGGTTGCTGCTCTGGGAAAACTGAGTATTGAGCATTGGCTGGTATATTCTTGTCCACAACCCTGAGTCTCACTGTATGCCCAGTATTGCAAAGTAAAACATAATTAAAGAGTGTCTTTCTGTAATTTGCAGTAATATAGTAGTTCATAAAACATTTTTTTGAGCCAGGCCTTAAACTTGAATTCAGGGCCTTGGCATTGTCCCAGAGCATTTTTTTTTTTGATCAAGGTTAGTACTCCACCACTTGAGCCACAGCTTCACTTCCAGCTTTTTGGTGGTTAATTGTAGATAAAAGTCTCACAAACTTTCCTCTTCAGGCTGGCTTTAAATGACAATCCTCAGATCTCAGCCTCCTGAGTGGCTGGGATTACAGATGTGAGCTACTGGTGCCCAGAAAAAGATTTAAGTTTATTAAAAATTTTTATCAACCTCAAAAAAAAAGTTCTCACAAGCTGGGTGGCTGGTGGCTTATGCTTATAATCCTAGCTACTCAGGAGGCTGAGATTGAGGACTTCTGTTTGAAGCCAGCTCAGGCAGGAAAGTTCATGAGACTTATCTTCAATAAACTACCTCAAAAAAGCGGGAAGTGGGGGTATGGATCAACTGGTGGAGTGTTAGCCTTGAGCAAAAGAATTGGTGGAGTGCTAGCCTTGAGCAAAAGAAGCTCTGGAACAACACATACACCTTAGGCCCAAACCAACCAACCAACCAACCAACCAACCAACCAACCAACCAACCAACCAACAAATAAAAGATCTCACAGATTGAACTGCAACTTTTATATTTTATAAAATATTCCTTTCTTCCTCTCTTACAGTTGTTACCTGTGCCACAATAATAAGGTAATATTAAAGAATAAATTATTCATGCTTAAGTGAGGCCCATGGTTAAATTCTCAGCATCACACAAATAAATCAGTAGATAAATGGAATAAATAATTCAATCATGATTTCTTCATAAGCTCCTCTAGACATCACACTTAGGCATGCTTTACCTCAGCTTATTTCCCCACAAGTTAGGATATTTCTAAGGTTCTGGTTAGAATTACCCAGGGTTCAGTAGATGGCGCTGCTACACTGTCCTTTTGATCACATATCAGCATTGTTGCTTACTTTAAAGCCAGAATAGGGAGAAAAACCAAACCCTTTTAACCTAGTTCTAAGTAAGTTACAAGTAGGATTGTAAGCCTCATCTTTTTCAAAGTCTAGAATTCTGTGCAGGAAGAGATGGGTATCTTGAAAACAAAGGAAATGTTCACTGGGCATTTATCTTCTACATCTCTCATCCCTGAGTACCACGGTCAGTAGGTACATGTGAAATGTTTATATCCTTAGCCAGCAGGGAGATGCAAATCAAATCTACACTGAGATTCCATCTCATTCCAGTCAGAATGGCAGTCATCAAGAAAACAAACAACACAAGCTGGCCAGGATGTGGAGGAAAGAAACTGTCGTACACTGTTGGTGAGAATGTAAATTAGCCCATTATGAAAATCAGTATGAAGGTTCTTCAAAAAATAAAAATAGAACTACCATATGGTCCTGCTTGACCACTCCTGAGTAGATACCTGAAGGAATCAAAGTCTGCATAGAGATACCTGCACAAGCATATTTATTGCCTCACTATTCACAGTGACCAAATTAGGAAATCAGCCTAGGTGTCTATCAAGAGAGGAAACAGATAAAGAAAAGATGGTAGATTGTAGGCATATTGGTGCATACCTGGAGTCTACTTGGGAGGCTGAGGGTAGGAGAATGGGGTAGAATACTTGTAAAATAAAATACTTGTAGAAATCTGGTAAAGCCCAGATTTCAAACTCTAGTACTGCTCTCCTCCCCAAGTAGTAGAACGCAATAAACCAAGAGTTTAATAACTCTCTAAGATGGTACGTGTATGAGAAGTCACACTGAAATTCCCCCTTGTACAGCTAGTGGAAGGTAATTTTTTTTAAAAAGCAAGAGAAAAATGTATCTAAGAGAAAAATGTATCTAAGAGGGTGTTTTAGCCTTTGGGAACTTTGTTTTTTAGAAACCTAGGAGCAGAAATGGCAGGCTGCTCTGTGTGTGTGTGCGCGCGCGCACGCGCGCGGCCCGCGTGTGTGCAGATTATTTGATTTCAGAATGTCAAATGCTCTTTTTTTTTTTCCTGGTTATGGGGCTTGAATTCTGGGCCTGGGTGCTGTCTTTCAGCTCTTCAGCTCAAGGCTAGTGCTCTACCACTTGAACCACAACACCACTTCCAGCTTTTTCTGCTTATGTGGTACTGAGGAACAGAACCCAGGGCCTCACATATGCAAAGCGAGCACTCTACCACTGAGCCACATTCCCAGCCCTCAAATGGTCTTTTATATACAAATATATACAAACGTGAAATAGAATAAATAATGAACACTCTGTGTGTGTGTGTGTGCGTGTGTGTGTGTGTGTGCGTGTGTGTGTGTGTGTGTGTGCGTGTGTGCGTGTGTGTGTGTGTGTGTGTGTGTGTGTGTGTGTGTGTTGGTCCCGGGCCTAGGTGCTGTCTTTGAGCTCTTTTGCTCAAGGCTAGCACTCTACTACTTCAACTACAGTTCCATTTCTGGCTTTTTGGTGATAAGAGTCTCAAGGACTTTCCTGCCTGGACTGGCTTTGAACTGAGATCCTCAGATCTCAGCCTCCTGAGCCATGACGTCTGGGCCAAGTTTGGTGTTTTTGCAGCAACTGTGCATACTGTGTATCCCACCCAAAATGATGGGTGGGTGGCAGGGGAAGGAGGCGAAGGGATGTGGAAGGAAACTGGATTACATGCAGTATTTTGAGCCAGCGATCCTTAGCTACAAGAATAAGTAACAGAACACAAGTCCCAAATCAAAGGCCATTCTTAGGTAGAGGTGCATGCAGGACATTTTTGTGTGTAAGGTTGTGGTTTCAACAGAGTCTTTTATGATAGTTCTTGCATCAGGAGTATCTATATGCCTGAGATCGCCTTCACCACCTCCCAGCTTTTTCCTTTGGGGATGAGATGGGGTGGGAGTAGGTGGGGCTGGGGGTGGGGCTGGGGGCGAGGGCGTGATGGTGACTGGCAGTGACTGTTTGATCCTTAGTTCACAGCTCTTGTTTGTGGGTTTGACAATGACTACTTCAGAGCCAATCTTGAGTCATGCATACTTATCCCCTGACCCCCCCTTCTTCCTCCTGATTAGCACAAGCAAATCTTATCATTCCAGAATATTACTCTGAAGTTATACATTTGTTTTTTTTTTTAGAGGGGGGAAGGGTAGTCCTGGAGTTTGAACTCCCTTCCACTTCTTAGGCTTGGGCTGCTGAGCCTGTAGTCCTGTGTTTACAGGTTATCTTTAGGCCTCCTTTCCCACTGCCCTGGTCTGAGGCTTCTCAGGGCTGCTGGGATTACAAGCATACATCACCATGTCCAGCTTGCCACCATGGAGATGATGGCCTGGGAATGTGATCCTACCAATCTCAGCTTCCCATGCAACTTGGGATGACAGGGGCATGCCATTGTACCCAGCCATGGGTTGAGAAGAGGTCTCAAAAAGGCTTTGCTGCGTTGGCTGAACGTGAGCTATGATCTTCCAGATCTCAGCCTCCCAAGTGGCTAGGATTATAGGTATGAGCCACCGGTGCCTTAATCAGAGTTTTCTAAACATCATGATCACACATATAAAAAAATGTATAGTCATTGCTCCTAAAGCCCCTATCAATGTTCACAACTGTCTTATGATATATATCATGAGACTCTGTGTGTGTATGTGGGTGTGTGTGTTCTGTGTGTGTGCACACATGGACATGCACTAGACCTGAGGATAGAACTCAGGACCTGGGTGCTGTTCCTGAGCACTTTTTTTTAAACTCAAGGATAGCATTCTACCACTTGAGCCATATCTCTACGTCCTGCATTTTTGGTGGTTAATTGGAGATAAGAGTCTCATGGACTTTCCTGCTTAGATTGGCTTTGAGCTGGGATCCTCAGCTCTCAGCTTCCTGAGTAGCTAGGATTATGGGCATAAACTACCCAGTGTATCCGACTTTCATAACATTTCTATTATCCATAAATTTGCAATTGTTAATAGGTCTCTAAATTATGTATAATTTAATCTATGGGTTTTATTCGCCTCCCTAATGTCTTTTTCCTTCACTTACTTTTTGTGGAAGAAAAAAAATCGGATTATTTTTCCTATGTTTGCCTCTATATGTTGCTGGCTATATCCTATGCTCACATATTCCTGAGAGTATGTAGATTCTGGAAAATGCTATCAGTCCTTGATCAGATTTATGCTCAATTTTCTTTTATCCCCTCATTTTCAAACTACAAACTATGTTACATCCTTTAGGGCCTTTTCTAGTTAAGGACTTTGATTTATCTGCCAGGATGAAGTTCAGGTTTCCAATAATAAGAGGACACACTATCATTATCTTCATGTCCTACGTGATTTTACACTTCTTGCCTTACGTACATTTGATGATAATCTTGAGGAGGGGGCCGGCTTTAGATTGAAACATTTACTGCATGGAAATAATAATCTCAAAGCCAAAATCAACTCCCCGTGTGTTTTGGGTCTGGCGAGGCCCCTGTTCTTTCTCCATTCGGTAATCTAATTTCACTGTTTATCCCAATCAGTGCATTCAAGACTGTAGTTCAGGAAACTGAAAATTTCTCTTTTATTGTTCTCTTTAATTAAAAAAAAATAAACAAGATATCATTCTCTGTTTCCAAGCTATTTGGCCAAGTTAGGAGAAGGCAGAACAAATAAAGTGAAAACTTCAGGAACATTCCAGAGTAATACAAGTAGTAAGCAATTCTTTTCACACCATGCTTGAAAACAAGTCTTAGAGAGGCACCAGTGCGGCACACCTGTAATTCCAGCTACTTAGGAGGCTGAGACCTGTGGATCACACTTCAAAGCCAGCGTGGGCAGAAGTTCCGTGAGACTTATGTCTCCAATTACACAGCAAAAAGCTAGAAGTGGCAGTGTGGCTCAAGTGTTAGAGTATCAGCCTTGAGGAAAAGACAGTGCCCAGGCCCTGAGTTCAAGCTCCAGTACCAGCACGAAGTAGACAGACAGACAGATAGATGGAAGTCAGTGGTAGTGTTGCAGAAGTAATGGAGGACTTAACGTTGTGGAAATTTCTTATTTATTAGACACTTTTCTCTTTAAGTTCAGAATAGAAATGGAATAATTGATCTGAAAACTGAACAAAACAAGGAGACTTCTGCTTAAGTTCGGCACAAAGAAAGATCATAAATCTGGACTGGAATCTGGCTTTTTACTTGAGCCCACCTCCAGTCTAACATCTTGCTGGTTCTTTTGGGGACAGAGTCTCATGGGCTCATCTTCTGGGGCTGGCTTTCAACTGCGATCCTCTGGATCTCAGCTTTCTGAGTAGCTAGGATTACAGGTGTGAGCTACTGCTCACTTAGTAGAATCTGGCAATTTTCCTGTTTAGTCTGATTTCCAAAGTGATTTCAAATAGTCACTGAACATATCAGTAGGATATGGAATTCTCTTCTCAGGTTCAAAACCAGGGGTTGGTGGCTAGGGAACAATAATAATGATGATGGTGAAGTACAGGTTTCCTGTGGTTGGGTATGGCAGAGTTAAGAATTCATTAATAATGACATCCTTCTTGCTGTGTGTGTGTGTGTGTGTGTGTGTGTGTGTGTGTGTGTGTGTGTGTGTGTGTGTGTGTGTGTGTGTGTTGGTCAGAGGGCTTGAACTGGCCTGGGTGCTGTTCCTTAGCTCGTCTGCTCAAGGCTATCACTCTACCACTTGATCCATAGCACCACTTCCCCTTCTTTTTTTTTTTTGTGTCTGGTCGTGGGGCCTGAACTCTGGGCCTGGGTGCTGTCCCTCAGTTCTTCAGCTCAAGGCTAGCACTCTACCACTTTAGCCACAGAGCCACTTCCGGCTTTTTTCTTTTTGCTTATGTGGTGCTGAGGAATCGAACCCAGGGCCTCAGGCATGCAAGGCAAGCGCTCTACCACTGAGCCACCTTCCCAGCCCCACCATTTCCCCTTCTTGTTTTTTAACAATGTTTGTGATACATCTTCCATAGGTTAATACTGGTGCAAACCATTCGTGACTGACATCTTTATCCTTTGTTTAAAACAACCTTTTTCAGTTTCACATGTGAGCAGTAGCATCAGAATCATCTTTTAGACAGCAAGTGAGCAACACACAGAGACACAGACACAGACACAGACACAGACAGACAGACAGACAGACCCCCCCCCCACACGCACAGGCACATGCACATGCACACAGAGTTCTGCTTTGTAGGTAGGCACCAGCCCATGAGGCCAACAGGGTGATATGCTCTCCTCTTCTTTCTTTCCCCCATCTCTCCCTCTCCTCTCTCTGTCCTCCCTTCCCCTTTCCCTGCCTTCCTCCCTCTCCCTTTCTCCACATCAGATGATTGCTTATGGAGGCAACTTATTCTCAAGGAGGAAGGACCTCATTCTGCTGGTCCCCCCTCCACCCCCCACCGCTCCCCCAGCCACCTCCATCGCCCTGGCTTGGGCTGTTCTCAGTGCATCGTCTCTGGTCTCTTAAATTCTATTTTTCCATGGCGCCACCAGAGAGAGGTATTTATGGCTACACGTCACTCTTGTTTAAGATCCTCCGACAGGTCTTGTACTTCTGGGCTTCAGTGGTGTTTGACAAGTCTCTATCTTAGCCATCTATCACTTGGAACTCCACCGTTTATGGTTCTACCTCCCCACACACCCCCCCTTCCATTCTTCACTAGGATGGAGGCTTTGCCTCACAAGGTTTTTTTTGGAGGGGTGGGGGTTCACCTCAGCTCCTAGCAAAATGCCTGACCTGGCCTGTTCTTGTATAAGTAATCAATCACAGCTGAGGAACTATTGATGGATGTTTGGTTTCCCACCCCCCCATCCTCGCCAAGCCTCTGATGGGACAATAGAAGGCAGGCAAGGGTTGGAATCCCTGCTTTATCCAAAGCACTTGTTACACTCACTGTCCACTGCAAAATGGCCCAGAGCTACTGCCGCTTTCAGCGTAGGTCTGTGTGTTTTAAACATTGACCATTACAGCCAGGATTAGCCCATAGGGAGAGGAAGATGGGGGTGGGTAAAGACTGGGAGAAGGGGAGGGAAGATTGCAGGGAAATACTTAAGCCTTACACCCAAGATGGCGCTGGGCTGCTTTGCATCCTTAGCATTTGACACTTGTTCTCTCTTGTGAACCCTTGAAACAGACAAATAATTGGTTGATTTAAAAAAGCCAACCTACCTTCCTTCCTTCCTTCCTTTCCTCCTTCCCTTCTTCCTTCCTTCCTTTCTTCCTCTCTTTCTTTTTTTCTTTCTCTCTTTGTAACGTGTACACAGTCAGAGGATTGTCCAAACAGGGTCAACTTAAAGTTGATTTTAAAATGGCAAGGAAAATGCCTTGTTTTAATTTACTTCATTTTTGCTTAAATTTTCTCTTTCTTCATTTAAAATACTCCCCACCACTCCCTTCCAAACAGAAAGAAATGGTCTACAGCCATCACAGTGAACAACCTTGCACAACTGGCTCATTTGCAAGAGGTTAAAAGTTTATCTGGGCCATCACTAGGACACCTGACCAAAACTTGTTAGGAAAAACAATTCTTACTTAGCCAGCATTCTGTCACTTGAACCATGCCTCCAGTCCCTAGCAAAACAATTCTTTTTTTTGTCAGTTGTGGGCCTTGAACTCTGGGCCTGAGCATGTCCCTGAGTTCTTCAGATCAAGGCTAGTGCTCTACCACTTGAGCCACAGCACCACTTCCAGTTTTCTGGTGATTAATTGGTGATAAGTATCTCATGGACTTTCCTGCTTGGGCTGGCTTTGAACCTTGTTCCTCAGATCTCAGCCTCCTGAGTAGCTAGAATTACAGGTGTGAGCCATGGGTGCCTGGCACAGAACAATCCTTATAACAGGAAGTGGCCTAGATAAACTAGCTTCTAGAAAGAGGGTGGCTGCCCTTAAAATGGAAGTCTTATGCCAAGCAATCACTTTGATAGAAAAGATTCTAAGTCTTATGACATATGTGGTTTGTGAATTCATAAACATACACGCGTATGCACGCACACACACAGACACACACAGACACACAGACACACAGACACACAGACACAGACACAGACACAGACAGACAGACACACATACACACACACACACACACACACACACACACACACACACACACACACACACATCTTCTCAAGTCTGGATAACTAAGACCCAAGGCATATTTACTAAAGTCAACAGTAGGCAGGTAGTATAGGCCCTGTGTCAGAAATCAGTGTGGCTGTGAATCAGGTATCTGCTATTTGCCCTAATTGGCTACAAAAGCCATAATACCAAGAACCTCTCAGAATAGTTCGTCTGAACTTTCAGTGCAAACCTTTTCTGGCCACCTCTTGTTGGCAGCTGATAACCTCAGCAGAAAAAAGGATGTAAGAATTGAACAAGGTAATTTCTCTGTTTGATCCAGACCTGGAAAGAGTACCTGGATCCCTTTGAATTTGGAAGACAAAGTAAAGTGAATTGCTTTCTCTAAATAATTCCAGTTTTAAAATAAGCTCTCCAGAAGCCCCTCCCCCCCAAAAAATGTCATGAAATGCTGATATTTGCAAGAACTATGAGGAAACTTGGATATTTTAGATTTGGCAAAGTATGGTTATTTTATATGAAGATGTAAATTTAGAAAGTGTTGATGATTGGAATCTTTCTTTATTTAGACTCTGTTGCATTATTTTAAAAAGCTGTTGGAAGGGGAAAGGGAGTTCAGACTTTCTAGAAAGGGGCCGAGGCCCCGAAGAACCCACTCTGTCAAAGGCATGTGGTAAAATCAGTGGAAAAAAAGATTTTGAATCCAGGTGCTGGTGGCTCACTCCTATAATCCTAGTTACTCAGCAGGGTGAGATATGAGGATCCCGGTTCGAAGCCAGCCTGGGCAGGAAAGCTCATGAGACTCTTATCTCCAATAAACTACTCAGAAAAAGCCAGAAGTGGTGCTGCGGCTCAACTGGTAGAATGCTATCCTTGCTCAGAAGAAGCTCAGGGACAGCAGTGTTACCAGCACATGGCCTCATACTATGTAATTTTTTTTGGTGTCAGTCTTGGGCTTGAACTCAGGATCTGAGTACTGTCCCTGAGCTTTTGTGCTCAAGGCTAGCATTCTACCACTTGAGCCACAGATCCATTTCTGGCTTTTTGCTGGTTAACTGGAGATAAGAGTCTCACAGACTTTTCTGTCCAGGTTGGCTCTGAACCATGATCTTCAGATCTCAGCCTCCTGAGTGGTTAGGATTACAGGCATGAGCCATCGACACCCGGCCTCACACGGAATCTTCTTGAAGAAACATTCTTGATTTGGTTTCTTTGATTGGCATTCTTTTTTTTCCTGGAAGCATTTCTTTCATTGCAGTATTTACATGAAGATAATGCCTTGCTGTTTTTTTTTTTTTTCCATTTTTCCATTTTGTAGAAAAAGTTCAGAAGGGGAAAAACAAAGACAGTTTGAAAAGCACACCCCTCTTCTTTTAGGACCTTCTAACTGAATGTTCTTCTTTTGGCCCCAGTCCAGCTGGCCAGGCCCCTCTCACCCTGCTCTGCTTTCTGTGATTTTTTTTTTTGGGATGAAGGAATGAGGAGACAGTTGACAGCTGAATTTGAAGTCAGCTACGGGGCAAAGCAGGGGAGAGGGTCCCCCCGCCCTCCTCCACCGGAAGGGAGGCCTTGCTGCAGGCCAGCCCCACACAGCTTTCTCTTAGTCCTCATGGACAGCAGAATGCCTTCCCTTTGGGGCTTGGACTTATCTATGTCCTAGCCATGTCTCCCTGCTTATCTTTAGACAAACTCCCTGCCGTTATCTGGACAGAACTCCAAAGAGAAGCCTTCACTGGCCTACCCTGCACTGTGGAAGGACTTAGCTCACTTGAAAGACAGAGGGAAATCAGTACAGTGTTTAGTCAGGTCCATGTGACAGGCAGGACATGTCCAGTCAGACCTGTAAGCCTGAATAAGCCAGCCAGGATTCAGAGAACACAGCACGAGGGAGCAAGCCAAACATTAAAAAAAAAAAAAAAGATAGAACTTGCAGAAGTTGGGATGGGAGGAAAAGAGGTGAGAAGGAAGAAAGAGTTTCCACAGCCCATCAATGGTGATTCCAATGATCCTCCAATGACTTAATTCATTGAAAAGATATTCCCTGAGTGGCTCCCCCTGCCCCCATAGTGTTCTGGAATTAGTGGCATAACAGTGAAACACCAAAGCCCTCCTTCCTTCCTTCCTTCCTTCCTTCCTTCCTTCCTTCCTTCCTTCCTTCCTTCCTTCCTTCCTTCCTTCCTCCCTCTCTTCCTCCCTTCCTTCCTTATTCCCTTCCTCCCTTTCTCTTTTCTCTTCTTTCTCTTTCTCTTTCTTTCCCTCTTTTTTCCTTTTTTTTTTTTTCTTGAAGGGGGCGCTGGCTTTGTGCTTTTGCTTGGCTTATGTGCTCAAGGCTGCCACACTCTCAGCTGAGCCATATCTCCACTTCCAGCTTTTTGCTGGGAAATTGGGTGGCTTTGAACCTTGATCCTCAGCTCTAAGCCTCCTGAGTAGTTGCTATGACAGACGTGAGCCACCAGCACTTGGCTATGGGATTTTTGTTATATTTTGTATACTATATATTATGTCACAGTAAGAGAAACAATAACTTAGTAGGCAAAGAGACGGAAATCTCAGCTAGTGACTAGTTCTATGAAGCAAAATAAAGTGGAGTCAGGGAATGGAAGTGTGTGTGTGTGTGTATGTGTGCATGCACGCATGCATGTGCATGTGCATATGCGTGCATGTTAGATAAACAGCTTCTTGAATGGTGACACTTGAACTGCAATGAAGGGGTGAATGAGCGATGGGAATAATGCCGGGAGCATTTTTTCCTCTTCTTTCAGCTCAGCCTGTGTGACTCTGTCTTGTCTTCAGAGTGTTAGACTTCAGTGTTTCAAAGCACGCATTAGAAGGTAACATCTTTTACTGTCTTCAAATGGGGAGAGCAGAGCGAGGGCTGGGTCTGGGCTGGGAGGCCGGGGCTGAGATGGGGGTGTGGAGAAATGGGTGGCAGAGCCTCTGATCCCCATGGAGCCAAGCTGGGCTGGGACAAGGGGCAGAATGGGCTCTGGCGTGTAGGGTTTGAATCCAGGACTGCTCTTTAGCAGCTTAATGCCCTGGAAGGTTCTTTAACATCTCAGGGCTTTAGTTTGCTTTTTTTAAAAAAATTAATTTTGAGAATGTCATAAATGAAAGTTTCTGTGTCCTTGTTAAAATTAACTGAGTTACTACATATGTCTGGTTCTTAGCCAGTGCCTGGCACAAAGTAAAGTCTGCATGTATTGGCTGTCATAAACACATTCTCCGCTCTTCTCATATTCCAACACCTAGTCCTCAGTAGGTTGGACATAGACCTCTTATAATAGATCTGTTTTCTTAGGTAGAAGCCAGCATGTTTGGGCCTGCCCCAGCCATCTGCACTCCGTTGGCTTTTGTGCTTCAGTCTGGTGCTCTGCTTGAGCCACACCTCCAAACCTTCCATTCGGGGGCTGGTTCATGGCAGATCAGAGCCTTACAGACTTTTTTTCTACTCTGGCTGACTTCAAAGTGGGATCCTCAGATCTCAGCTTCTTGAATAGCTAGGGTAAACAGGCATGAGCCACCAGTGCCCAACATGGCTATTTCATTTAGGATCTCGTTTTGGAGGTAGCCATAAAGTCTATGAAAACAACTTTAGCTTCTTCCCCCGTCCCCCCTCAGAAGCCCCCATCACTGGGCCTTTGTAGCATGGCCCATCTTCAGTGCAGACGCCAGGCTTCACAACCCTCACAATCTGTGGCACACATGGGGAAAATAAAAAAGCCCTCTGCACCCCAGACACTGAGCAATGACGGGCTGTGCACTGGCTTGCAAAAACCACCCTTCCACAGTCAGAGCCAGTGATTGATTTCTCCAGCTCTGGAGATGAACTACGGATGGGGCATTAAGTTAAATAGAAAACAGTGCCAGGCGTAGCTGTGACATGTCGCATGATGAAAGGGAAGGCAGATCTATGTAGGAACGTGGGCCTCACCTGAACGCTCTGCCAGGCCTAGCCTTGGTGTCCTGGGTCAAAGTTTACAGAGATAAAGGAGATGGAACAGGAAAACACAAACCAGAATCCACCCCGGTTTTCCAAGGACTGAATCCCATGTGAGTTTGGTTTAACAGTCTGCTCCTGTTTGCCAGATTGATTGACTTCATATTATTATCAAGGCGGAAGTGGTTGTATATATCTGGATGGGCCCGGGATGAAAACACATTTGCTGAGAATCCTGTCATGAGCCAGGGAGATGGGCTGATCCAGCCAATGGCGACCTGCCTGTGATTGTCTTGGGCAAACATCTGGCACTAAGACAACAGGGAATTCGGCTGTGGTCAGAGGACTTTCAAGTACTTTCCTTTAAAAATTTTTAATAATAATAATAATATTATTATTATTTGGGTTTGAACTCAGGGCTGGGGTGTTGTTCCTGAGTTTTTTTTTTTTTTCTCAACTAGCTCTCTGCCCCTTGAGCCACAGCTCCACTTCTCACTTGTTGGTGATTAAGGAGATATCCATCTTGTCATATTGAAACTCACTACGTTGTGCAATTAACATATGCTAATACAGTTTAATCTACTATTTTTTGTTATTTAAAATTACCACAGGGCTACCCATTGCAAAAAAAAAAAAGGACAATATCTTTTCTTGAGCAAAAGGAGTAAACATTTTAAAAATAAGATATGATTGTGGATTATCATACAGGTTTTAGGCTAAGAGAGTCAATTGTGGCTTTAAATCCTAGGTTATTATTCACATATGTTTCTTTAAAGCTAGAAAGGCTTTAATTAAACCAATTAAACCTGCTTGAGCTGGTTTCAAACTGTGATCCTCAGATCTCAGCCTCCTGAGTAGCTAGGATTACAGATGTGCAGCCATCTTACTTAATGAGAAGAAAACTGTTTTGAAGATGGCAAAACACAAGAAAGTATAATCCAGATCCTTGATGATTATGCAGTCCCCAAACTAGCTCTCAACTGCCTTTCTAGCTTTTTAAAAAATTGTATGAGAATAATAACCTGGGATTTAAAGCCACAATTGATCTTCTTAACCTAAAACTTCTATGATAACTCACAATCATATCTTATTTATAAAATGTTTACTCCTTTTGCTCAAGAAAAGACATTGTCTTTTTTTTTTTTTTGGTCATGGGGCTTGAACCTGGGCCTGGGTGCTGTCCCTCAGCTCTTCTGCTAGTGTTCTACCACTTGACCCACAGTGTCACTTCCCATTTTCCAGTGGTTTATTGGAGATAAGAATCTCACAGATTTTCCTGCCTGGGCTGGCTTTGAACAGCAATCCTCAGATCTCAGCCTCCTGAGTAGCTAGGATTACAGGCGTGAGCCATGGGTGCCTGGCTTGTGGTTTTGTGGTAATTTTAAACAAAAAATAGTAGATTAAAATGTATTAGCATATATTAATTGCACAAAGTAGTGAGTTTCATTATGACATCATGGATATAATGTGCTTCAATCATATTTATCCTCTCTTACTATTTTATTTCTTTTTTTTTTTTTTAATTGTATTTTATTTTATTTGAGAACATACTGTACAGGGGGGCTACAATTACATGGGCAGGATAATGCATACATTTCTTACCAAGCATTGCAGCCTCCTCCTTTGTTTACCCTTCACTTCCCTTCCCCGCCTCCCACTATTTTATTTCTTTATCCTCTTCTATACTACTAACAGTTCCTCTTTGCTCCCAAAGTCTTCCCCCCCTTTACATTCCACATATGAGAGAAAGCATGCAGTTTTTGTCTCTGTGAACCTGGCTTATGTCACAACATGACAATCTCCAGTTCCATCCGTTTTACTCCAAATGACACAATTTCATTCTTTTTGGCTGAATAAAACAGCGTTGTGTTTATAGATAACATTTTCTTTTTCTCTTTTTCGTTTTGCATTGGGAATTAAACTCAGGGCCTTGTGATTGTTAGGCCTTGTGATTGGCCTAATCATGTCTCAGAATTCTTTTCATGTTATTTTTTCAGATAGAGTCTTGCACTTATAGCCCTTGATTCTCCTATCTCTGCCTCCTGAGTATCTAGGATTATACGTGTGTACCACTATGCCTGCTAAATACCACATTTTGTTTATGCATCTCTTCATGGACATTCTATCTCTATGCAGACTTTGATTTCATCAGGTCTTTGAGTTATACTTACAGTAAATCTTTGCTTTACTCAGGAGAGGTAAAGCAACTTCATATGGTAGTTTTATACTTATGTTTTGAGGCATTTTGAGGAACCTTTATACTGATTTCCATAGTGGACTAATTTACACATTCACCAGCAGTGTATAAGGGTTTCTTTCCCCCACATCCTGCCACCTTTTGTGTTGTTTGTTTTCTTGATGACTGCTGTTCTGACTGGTGTGAGATGGAATCTCAGCCTAGATTTGATTTGCATTTCCCTGCTGACTCAGGATCTTAAGTGTTTTTCATGTTCATATTGATCGTTGTGCTTTTGAGAACTGCCTGTTCATTTGTCCATTTATTGATTGGGTTTATTTTTTCTTTTAGAAATCAGCTTTCTTTGATTCCTTTATCTATTCTGTATATAATCCCCTGTCAGATGAATAGCTAGCAGAGATTTTTCCCCCCATTCTCTGGGCTGTCTCTTTATTCTAGTAATTGTTTGCTCTGCAGCTTTTTTTTTTAATTGAAAGATAATAGAGAATGATTTATTAACAAAACAAAGTACACCTCAAGGGATGAGGTGGGCAAGATTTAATTTGATGTAATCCCACTTATCAGTTCTTGCTATCATTTCCTGAGCTGTTGGAGTTCTATTCAGAAAGTAGGTGCATATGTCTGTATCTTGAAATGCTTCCCCTATATTTTTCTCTATTAATGGACATAGTAGATATTGAAATGAGCTCATCATATGACTTCAGTGTTCAGGCAGCCAGCCATCACTTGTAAGGATGATGAGCTAGATAACCTCATGGAATCATCTTCTGATGTTTGACAAGTCCATATTCTAGATGGGACTGACTTGGAATTAGTGGATTTGACAAAACAGAAAACAGCACATGCAAAGATCCTGTGGCTTTCTACTAGCAACTACATTCATTGGTTGGAAGGGTCATTCTAGGAGGAAAATATAGTTTGTTAAGCAAAATATACAAATTCCTTTCGAATTTCTTAAGTTTCAATTTCAGATCTCAGCTTTCTAGAGAATTGGCAAGTAAGGAAGATCGTCACTTGTTGGAAGAAAGTTCATCCAAAATTTCAGCTTTATGCGGATCATTAGGAAAGTGACTAACACCTCCTTAGTGTTCGTGTGTGCAGATCGGTGCTGGGGATGCTGCATGTGTCCCATTGTGCAGTCTTCACAGCATGCAGTGTGTGGCTCTGCTCCTGCTCACTTTACAGAAGGGGAAACTTTTGGAAGTGGATGATTGGCAAAATCGCAAGCTTGATCTCTAGACCCCCAAGTCTCAACTGGACTCTATACCTCCTATTTACAGAAATGCTTTAAACCAATGCACCTTTTGTGACATTCCTACTATCTTAACCCTCTTCCCCCCCATCAGATAATATTACACTACATTCAACTAGGGTTAAAAATTGCCTTGGGCAGAAGTAAGGAAGCTAGGCATTGGTCACTCATGCCTGTGATCTTAGCTATGAGGGAGGCTGAGAGGATTGGGTTGCAGGCAGCCTGGGCAGAAAAAATTCACGAGATCCCTCTCTCAATCTGTAGCTGGGTATAATGACATGCACCTGTCACCCCAAACTACATATGAGGTTGAGACTGGGAAGAAAGCCAGCTGAGCCTGGACAGACAAGTCTGTGAGACTCCAACTTTATGGAGAAGAGCTGGGTGTGGTGGCATGCGTGCAATCTCAGCGACTATGGGAAGTATGGAATAGGCTGACTGCAGCTCAGGGGTGTGCTGGGTGAGAAGGGAGACCCCACCCTAAAAATAACCTGTGAAAAATAAGTCTAGAGACATGGTATTGTACCAGCCTGACAAGTGCAAGGCCCTGAGTTCAAACCCCAGTACTGACAAAAAGAAAGAGGGAGAATTGGAAAAATACTCACATGTGAATGATTGTATCACTATGGTCAGCGTATAGAAATATCTGACTTTGTTTTATTTTGTTTCTGACATTGAGCAATGATATGAAACAGAAATAGATTTGGAATGCATCAGCATCTTAATAGAAATAAATGAAAGCATAATGTAGCCATGAAGTGAATTCACAAATTAAGTGCCTTTTTTCCCTATGTTCTTATTGAGCAGTTTTAGATTCTCAGTTAAAATAAGAGCTTACAGCCAGATGTGGTAGTGCATGATTGTAATCCCAGAGGCCAGTTTAGGCAAAGTTAGTGAGACCTTAACTCAAAAACAAAAGCAAAAGGGCTGGGGGTATGGCTCAAGAGAGAGAGCACTTGCCTATTAACTGTGAGGCCCTGAGCTCAAAGCCCCCAATACTAGATAAAAAAAGAACATTCAAAGACTATACTAAATTTACATGTTCTTTATTGTCAAAATATTGTCCCTTTTCAATTATCTTTTTGGCAAAATAGCACCTGAAGCAATACCAATGGATAAATTGAATGTACAAGCTGCAGAACTTTATGATTGCTTAAATAACATCTTAAGGTAAAAGAGTGAGACTGGTTTGCCAAAGGGGCCCTGAAAACACAGTTCTGAAAATATCTGAAGCATGAGAGTATTATTGAAATAATTACAGTTTTCTGATATCAACTGAATAACCAGAGGATTTATTTTCCTTTTCTGTACTTCTCTAGGACTTTAAGAATAAATCCACCATTCATTTGATGAAGCCCATTGGAAGATTTTAGTTTGGAAAATTACTGATCTTCTAATTAATTTGCCTATGTTCCAGGAAATAGAGATTTGAAATCTAGAGACAATGAGTTAAGGCAGAAATCTGAAGAGGTATGCAGGGAGCCGGTGGCTCATGCCTGTAATCCTAGCTACACAGGAGGCTGAGATCTGAAGACTGCAGTTAACATCCAGCCTGGGAAGGCAAGTTTGTGAGATTCCTATCTCTAATTATTAATCACAGAAAAAGCCAGAAGTGGTGCTGTAGCTCAAGTGGTAGAGCACTATCCTTAAGCAAAAGTGTTGCTCAGTAACAGCTCCCAGGCCTAGAGTTCAAGCCCCAGGATTGGGGGGGAAAAGTCTGAAGATGTAACAGATGCTAAGTTTCTAAAGAACAATTGTATGAAATGGTAGTTATTCTGATTCTGAATGTATGACAAGTGTTATGGCTGTGTTTATATCTAACTACAATAGAGGACTGGAGGCATAGTTCAGTGGTAGAGCACATTATTATTATTATTTTTATTGGTCGTGGGGCTTGAACTCTGGGCCTGGGCTCTGTCCCTTAGCTCTTCAGCTCAAGGCTAGTGCTTTACCATTTGAGCCACAGTGCCACTTCCGGTTTTCTGGTGGTTTATTGGAGATAAGAGTCTCATGGACTTTCTTGCCTGGGCTGGCTTTGAGCCTCCTTCCTCAGATTTCAGCCTCCTGAGTGGCTAGGATTACAGGCATGAGCTACCAGCACCTGGCTAGTGTGCATTCTTAGTGTGCACAAAACCCTGGGTTCTGTCCCCAGCACCTTGCTCCAAAGTCATATCCGAGACCAAAGGGACAGCTGAAAGAGAATGGTCTCTCCTAAGAGTGACTTTCTTTGCGCACAGCCATCCATAAGCTGATCTGTTGATAAGCACGCTATAAATTGTAACATTAACATTCCATTCTCTGATTTTTAGGGGGAAGGCAACATACAATAAATGCACAGATCACAAGTTTTCAAGCAGGAGAGAAATGCCACGTAGTCTTCTTTTCCCCCTGAGCTCCATGCTGTGCAGACACCATGACAGTGATCACTCCAATCCTTTCTGCAGTCTGCAAATAGCTCCCTGTAAGAGTAACAAACTGTGCAAACCCTTTCCAAGCCCCAGAAGTGTTCCTTTCAGGCCATTCATCACTGTCACTAGGACTGGAGGAGCGTTAGCTTGGTGGTGTCACTTCCTGAGCTGGCTTTGCACTATCAGCAGGATTTAAGCCTCATTATTTTCCTACTAAAGGAATCATCAAGTTTCCTAAGATTCCTCTCTTCCCACAGGAGAAGGAAGGGGACACCTCTACTCTATCCTGGGCAGTGCTTTGTTTTTCTCCTTTGTGAGTGATCTCTGCTCCTCCTTGACTCCCGCCCCCCACCCCCCAACTGATGGGTTTCTGGATTTATTGGTTCAATTAAGACCGTCTACATGACAACAGCTAGTGGATTTGGTCTAGACTGAGGAAAAAAATACCCACCCCCTGCAAACCAGTGGGAAATTTATTGGTCCAATTGTGGATCCATTGAGATCTGTAGGCTACCAATCCGTATGAAGCATTTGTTATAATTAATATAGACACAGACCCATGAGGGCCGAAAGTATACATTTCTTGAGTTGCTTATGAAAATCCTGTGTAACATGGAATTTTGGGGTGAGAGGCATGGCTCAAGTAGTAGTGTGCCAGCCAATGAGTGAAAACAAACATCAGAAAGTGAGTTCAAATCCCAATCTTGGACAATTAAAAAAAAAAAACAACGAAACAAGACATACAATGGAATTTTTAAAAATTCCACCCAGAAGCCTCTTTCAAGAACAAAAGCTATGGCTGTTCAAATTGGAAGATTCACTGGCTCCTGAATTATCAGCCATACCTGGAAGTATATATAACATTTTGATGCCTATGTTCAAGCTCTGGAGAAAGTGAATCAATGATGCCAACATTTTAGGCAATCTGCTAGAGTAAGACTATCTTTTCAACGCCAATTCATTGTGTGTGTTTAATATAGGAACACTGTGAGCCTCTTCCATGCACACATAATAGCTAGAAGGTTGATGTCTTTTATACCTGGAGGACAATATCTGTTGATGAGACAGTTGAGAGGACCAAGATATCATAAATGGAATTGTGATGAGTTAGATATTAGAAGCGGTTGCTATTTGTTTTTTTAATGTATTGAACCCAAGGCCTTGAGTAAGTTAAACATGCATTCTACCACTGAATTTATCCCTAGCTCCTACTTATTGTTGCCTTTTGTTTGTTTCTTATTTTAAAATGAAGGTTAATAATTTCAATCTCCCCACCCAACCTCTCTTGAGGAACCCAAAATAATTCAAGAAGAAATAGACACATTTCACGAGAAGTTAGCTGTGTGTCAGATCTGAGGCTTGAACTCAAGGCCTGGGCACTGTGCTTGAGCTTTTATGCTCACAGTTAGTGCTCTACCACTTGAGCTACAGCTCTACTTCTGGAATTTTTTTGGAGATGAGAGTCCCATGGGTTTTCCTGCCTGGGCTGGCTTCAAACTGTGATGCACAGATCTCAGCCTGAGTAGCTGGGATTACAGGTGTGACCACTGGTGCCCAGCTAAAAGGTTACACTTTAATAATGTTTCTCTCAGAGGGTGTGTGTGTGTGTGTGTGTGTGTGTGTGTGTGTGTGTGTGTGTGTGTGTGTGTGTGTGTGTGTGATTCCCTAATAGAGGATCAATTTTGAATGGATATGGATTATATTTATTGATTTTTTTGTGTATGAATTCTCTCTCTCTCTCTCTCTCTCTCTCTCTGTCTCTCTCTTTCTCTCTCTCTCCCTGAAGAAGCTCAGAGCAAAGGTATATATACTTTGCTTAGATGTAGATAACAGTTTTTTTCTGATGTCCCTTTTATAAGCTCTCCAAGCTTATAAAAGACACGTGTAACTTAGAAAACCTTGGGGTCAGGTCCTTTCAGAGGTTGTGTGAGTCCTGAAAATAAAACAACAGGAGATCTGGAATCTCTGCGGCTTTGAGAAATACTGCTTTGGAATACTTTCTCTCTCTCTCTCTCTCTCTCTCTCTCTCTCTCTCTCTCTCTCTCTCTCTCTCTCTCTCTTTCTTTTTTTTGTCGGTCATGGGGCTTGAACTCTGGGCTTGGGCGCTATCCCTGCTCTCTTCAGCTCAAGGCGAGTGCTCTACTGCTTGAGCCACAGCGCCACTTCCGGTTTTCTAGTGGTTTATTAGAGACAAGAGTCTCATGGACTTTCCTGCCCGGGCTGGCTTTGAACCGAGATCCTCAGATCTCAGCCTCCTGAATAGCTAGGATTACAGGTGTGAGCCACCAGCACCTGGCTACTTTATTTCTTCTTGTTTGGAGAGGTAGGCAAAAAAATCCTGTAGAGTTAAGTTTCTGATTCTTGCTTATCAAAGAGGGTTAAGAGAGAAATCTCTGAGCTGTAGATTCATGTCCAGTGTTTAGTAATTTTCCAACAGGCAAGACTAGGCTGGTGATAAATTGCAGTGTAGCTAGGTTTCCTTCCCTCTCTAGGAAGCCAGCCTCATTCACTCATGATTAGGAGTGAGAAAGGGAAGCATCTCTCAATCTTTACTGTCCCCATCCTCCAGGTCACACTATCTGCAGGAATAAGAGACTCCAAGGGAAGATGGATGTTTTCTCTTGTGTGGGAGCGGCCTCTCTTTGATCTCAACCCTTGACTTCATGCAGCCAGCCACATCCTGGAAGGAAGAAGCGGGACAGAGTTAGGGCAGATCATATTTATTTTAGAGGAAGCTGAAAAAGCAGGAGAATCTTCAGCAGATGAGCAAGTACGTCATAGAACAGAACAGTGCAGAAACTTGGAAAAAGGATGGCCAAAAAATAAAAATAAAAAAAAGACACTCTTGAAAGGCTTGAGCAATCCCAAGATCATTCACAGGGACCAGAAACATTATTGAGGAAGATGTGCAACCATAGGGAGATTTAGTGACAGTCAGAGAAGAGGGGCGGAGCTGGAAATCAAAGCATTTTCTCTCCTCACTGGCAGATTTTCCCAGTTTCCAACTCCTCACTCATTCTGGAAACCAGATTCTCATGGGATTCCTTATAGTGCCAACACCAACACACAGCACGAAGCAGGGATGGGCTGTAGATAGGGTTTTCTCCCTCACAGCTGGCTTATATCTTGTTTAGAGAACATGGCCTTTGATGAATCAACAGGAAAGTCTCTTTCTGCCTGTCTCCTGGACTGAAGACTAGCCCTGGAGCCTCATTTTCAAAAATTGGAACTGGAGTCACGTATAGGTACAAAGGACCCAGCTCTGATCCTCTGCACATTCTGAGCCATCTGTTGACTGGAAAATGGGGCTGCCTTCTCTTGTGGACATTCTGCTTTAGGATCAGGTTGTTAAGTCTGTTTTCTCTATGACATAGTAAACTACAAATACAAGATTCTAGTTGAGGAAGTCTTTTTGTTTATTTTTTTTTGTTTAGGTAAACAAAGTTTACTTGAAAGTAAAAGGAAAGCCTTGAAAGAAGGAAGATTCTTCACCCAGAGATGGGGCCTTGAAGAGCAGTCCAATGGAGTCCTCTTAGAGGGCAGTTTTTATAGAATGGGGGCTCCTCCCACCTCTCTTCCCCTGAGCTTTGCACTGATGGCTTGATGGTTTGCACATGCACTGCCCTGGCTCTTTTCATTGGTTGAGTGGGCTCGCAGGGCATTATGGGAAGAAGACACATTTGAACAGGAGCCTGAGGCACTGTGGGAACAAGACATGCCATGATGGAACTCATAGAGGGACATATTTGCCATCATGGAAGGTTGTTTGTAGGCATTATACATGGCCACTAAACCCGCATGTTGAATTTACTGTCATTTTGAATTTTGAGACTCTCAATGATCTTTGGAAGTGTACACTGCTCTCCTCTCTCATCTAATGTGGTTGGAGGGTCCACTCGTATTGCAAATAGGGCCAAATGGGTTGCTTTTCAGTGCTTGCACTTCCGGAATCCTCAAGAAGACGAGAATACGTGAGCTTAGAATAAGCTGGACTGAAGTTGAAATTCTTCAATTGTGAGTGTGTGTGTGTGTGTGTGTGTCTGTGTGAGTGTGTGTGTGTCTGTGTGAATGTGTGTGTGTGCACACTATCCCTGGGGTTTGAACTCAGGGCCTAGGCCCTGTCTCTGAGCTTTTTTGCTTAAGGCTAGTGCTCTATCACTTGAGCCATAACTTCACTTCTGGCATTTTGGTGGTTTATTAGAGATAAGAATGTGAAGGACTTTCCTGTTCAGGCTGGACTTGTAATCTCTTGGTCCTGCTTTTTAGAAGCAATTGAAAGACTCAGAAGGCAGGTGAATGTCTAGAAAATAATCTTTTGTGATTGGGAAGAAGGTGGCTTGTGTCTGCAGCCAAATGGGTTTGGCAAAAAAAGATTTCACTCAAAACAACATTGAGATTCCACCTCACCCCAGCTAGAACGGCTAAAATCAAGAACTCTAACAACAACAGATGCTGGAGAGGATGTGGCCATTAGGGAACCCTACTGCATTGTTGGTGGGATTGTAAACTTGGTCAATCACTTTGGAAAGCAGTATGGAGGTTCCTCAAAAGACTCCACATAGAGCTCCCCTATGACCCAGCAATCCCACTTTTTGGGCATTTACCCAAATGATCACAAACAAGACCATACTAAAGCTAACTAGCACAACTATGCAGCATTATTGACCATAGCTAAGATATGGAACCAACCCAGATGCCCCTCAGTAGATGAATGGATCAAGAAAATGTGGTATATATACACAATGGAATTCTATGCCTCCATCAGAAAGAATGACATTGCCCATTTGTTAGGAAATGGAAAGACTTGGAAAAAATTCTATTAAGTGAAGTAAGCCAGGCCTAAAGAAATATAGGTCTCATGGTTTCCCTTATTTGCAATAACTAGTATATGTCTGAGTCAAGCAGAAAAGGTAAAAAGCTATGACCAGATAGATGATGCTAAGCGAAATGAGTCCCAAGATAGTGGTTTTTTTTTCTGTCTTGCTATTGTTTCTAACTTATTTATAATGTACCATGTAATTTTTTTGTTTCTTTGAATGTTCCTCCCCCATGGTATAACCCCTGTTTTCACTGTATTTGATGTCAGTGCCCTGCATCTTGTATATACACTTCTATAATTTGGAGAGGGGAGGGGAAAAAACAAAATGCCCAAATACGGATACAGGTTGACCCATTGTAACAATGAGATGCACAAAACACTATGTTGAAAAACAAACTTTACAATTTAGGGGAGTAGAGGGGAGTGTGGAGGTGGGAGAGAAGGGATGGTAGGGGAAAAGCAAAGGAGGAGGTAACAATGCTTGATAGGAAATGTACTCATTACCTTGCTCATGTAACTGTAACCCCTCTGTACAGTATTTTTACAATAAAAACGTATGTAAAAAAGATTTCACCCGTAAATAGATGTACTGTTATCAGACCCCTGCTACAGTATACTAACCATAGACCACCCACAAGGTAGGCTATTGTCTTTTTGCACGGAGTAGAGTAGAACACACATCTCTGGAGAAGAAAAGGAAGGGTATGGGATGGAACCTTAAGTCCTTCCTTCCAAATTCACTGGTCAGCAACTTCATTTAGTTGGGAAATAAATGAGGGATAGAGAGAAAAGAAAAGAGAGAGAATCCCCATTTGACAGCTGTGCAGATATTTTGTAGATGAGTTTATAGTTGTTAGAGTTGTTCAGTGGAGAATGGAGTGCGAGAGCCTGCCACTCACAAGTGTGTATACCCTTCTACTATGGAGTGGACTGAACGAAGAACGGAAGAAGAGGACAGGAGTCTTCTTCTAACGAAACATGAAGAGTGAAGGAAAGGAGTTCCACCTGTGAGCTCTATTTGTGCCTCACATCAAGGCAATCCTTAGAATATTCCTGGGGCTATAAACCCAGGCTCACCATCGAACAACAGGAAATCACACACAGAGTGATAGCTAGAGGTCTCGATTCTTTGTGATCGAGAATCTTCCCTTACTTTTCACTTCTGCTAAGTTGTATTATAAGATTTGAGGGTGACCTCATGGAGGAAAGTATTTCCTTGCATTCATTTTAGCTAAGAATACAGAGACTTATCCTTATCATTTATTAACACACATTGCTTAAAATTGCATTTGACATTAGCATTGAACATTCCTGAATTTTGTGAGGGAGTCTAATGTCAACTGAAATGAGTCATGGGAAACCATGATGATGCATTGTATCTGGACACTGTCAGCCAATTTAGTTTATATTTTTTAAAGTTAAGGAAGTTCATAATACTGTAGTTTTTATGAAGAAAGCCCCTTTTCTGTAATCTCCTTAATGAGACAATAGTTATATGGAGATCCATTGCCATTTTTTAAATTTTACTTTCTCCTAAACCATGCTTAACCTTTAACTTTGAAATTCTTGAGAGATACTTCATTGAAGTCATATGAACTCATTGTTTCTGGTTTTTTTTAAATATAATTTTCCAAATGAAGTTGTTGGAAGTAATCAATGTCTGAAGGATACTCATAATAGCATAGCTAAAATCTTGCCATTAAGATTGTCTGTTGATTAAGGGTAAAAACCTTTGCCATGACTCCAAGATCCCACCTTGAGGTTTTTGATGTTAGGGGTCCTGTTTAATATGTGGCAGGCCATAGTAGCTCAGGGAGATGTAGGGGTGATGGAATTGATCTGTTGGCTTACAGAACTTGAGGGAATCCTCAAGAGGATACAATAGACTGAGAAATCAATGGGAAGATGCAGACAAAGAAAGGAAAAACAATAGAACTATACAGAGCTATGCAGTTCTTAAACCATCAGCAAATTTTCTGACACCCTTCCCCCTAGGAGATGGGGGTTCTATGTCCCTTGACCTTTGAATCTGGTCAGACCTTGGTGACTTGCTTGTAACTGGTCAGATACAATAGAAGTGACACTGGGTTTACTGGGAGCTTGGAACTACGATGTGCAGAATGCAAGGATGCCATGGCGTAGGACACTTTGTCATGGCAGCAGGAGCAGAGGTAGACGCTCTATGTAGGCACAGGCTTTTTTGTGTCTTGTTTGAATCCTTCTAATTAGTCCTGACATCTCTTTATGTTCATTTTTTTTCCCTAGCCAGTCTAGCGACTGCTAGACTAATCTGTAAAGAACAGCTAAGGCTGGGAGTGAACTGAGTGGTAAAGAGTATAAGGTTACCATGGAGAAGGCTTTGGGTTCTATGCCAGTTACCAGTACTAAAAATTAACAACAATGAGAACAACAACAACAAAACAAACACAGCTCTGATCATATTACTCTTTGGCTTGAAAACATTTACTGCCTCCTAGTATTTCTTGGATGACATGACAATTCCATTACTGGAAGTACAGCTAACAATACCACCATGAATGGCTTCTTTTCAAGCCAACCCATTTGGCACCCAGTGCTTGACCTCCAACCACCAAGACAATTCTTCATGTGTTTTCTGCCATTGCTTATGCTGTGACTTCAGATTAGGGACACCTCTGCTGTACTTTTAGTCCTGACAAAGTCAAGTTCAAATGATCCTACAAGGTTTCCTCCGTAGACCCACTAACATCATCAAACTGTAGCTCTACAGAATCATATCCAAACCATGACTCCCTACTTCCTGTATTCTCATCATCCTGCAACTTCTGTCCCTGTACAGGAGACCCCTAAGGGCATGGTTGATGTTTTGCTTCATCCTAGAAAGATCCTGGAAAAAATTCCCAGCACTAGTAAGTACTCACAATTTTTTTTTTTTTTTTTTTTGGGTCCGGTCGTGGGGCCTGAACTCTGGGCCTGGGCGCTGTCCCTCAGCTCTTCAGCTCAAGGCTAGCGCTCTACCACTTGACCACAGCGCCACTTCCGGCTTTTTTCTTTTTTCTTATGTGGTGCTGAGGAATCGAACCCAGGGCCTCATGCATGCAAGGCAAGCACTCTACCACTGAGCCACCTTCCCAGCCCCAGTACTCACAATTTTTAAACCAAGTTTCCTCCTTTCTCTTGTGGTTAAAATGTTAACATTACACTTTATTAAAATGTCAACATCCATGGAGTTCATAGATATATATGAAGGTGAGTTTGAAAGCTAGGGCAGACTTGAAAGGCTGATAGCAAAAGTGGAACTCAGCCAGGTGCCAGTGGCTCACACATGTAATCCTAGCTACTCAGGAGGCTGAGGTCTAAGGATCATGGTTTGAAGCCGGCCCAGGCAGGAAAGTCTAAGAGACTATTATCTCCAATTAATCACCAAAAAAGCTAGAAGTGGAGCTGTGCTCAACTGGTAGAGTACGCTCTGAGCAAAAGAAGCTCAGAGATGGTGCCCAGGACCTGAGTTCAAGCTCCAAGCCCTGCAGAAAAAAGTGAGGCTCACTGCTCCCACCTCCATTTTCCCTCTCCAAAACATTTCACAGAAATAGTTTTTTCAACTTTAGCTCTTTACACTGTGCATTCTTTTTGGAGAAGAGGTGGTATAGACTTCATTCCTCTTTGATATAGCTCCAGATAGATAATCCTAAATCATGGTAACCCTAGTAAATGACTGAAGATAACTTATAATCAGATATTAAAGGCAGACCAATTGAAGCCTAGAGAAAAGTCAAAAACAGTAATTCCATTAACCAGCTATAACTTTTCTACATGCAATGCCTTTCTTTTTAAATGGAATTGATACCTTATATAATTATATATATGTGCACATGTGCATATATAATTATATACATGTAATTGGATCATGCCATCAAATTTAGTTTTCTGTCTTTCTTTCTTTCTTTCTTTCTTTTTTTTTTTTGTTGGTACTGGGGGCTGAACTCTGGGCCTGGGCACTATCCCTCAGCTCTTCAGCTTAAGGCTAGCACCCTACCACTTGAGCCACAGCATCACTTTTGGTTTTTTTCTGCTTATGTGGTGCTGAGGAATTGAACCCAGGGCCTCATGCATACGAGGCAAGCACTCTACCACTGAGCCAACTTCCCAGCCCAAATTATTTTTCCATATATATACACATATATATATATATGATTATAGTCTTTTCTTGTCTTTTTTTAAAATTGTGAAAATACTATATATATATACATATACTATATATGTACATATATATATGATTATAGTCTTTTCTTGTCTTTTTAAAAAAATTGTGAAAATACTATATACTATACAATTACATGGGCAAGATAATGAGTACATTTCTTATCAAGCATTGTTGCCTCCTCCCCTTCTCATCCCTTCCCATCTCCCCTTCCTCCCCCCCCCCCCACCTGGCCAAAGTTCTTGTCTTTTCTTATTTGACATGGCCACACATCAGTGTTGACCATTTAGTTTGATTTGGCTTTCCTGCCTATAAAGATTTGATCATGAATGTCACAATCATCATTCATAGGTCATAGGTATTGTCTGAGCTCTTCCCTCAGAAAAGCTGGAGTTCCAGAAAGGAATACATATGTAAATGCTTTTGTTCCCAGACCTGGCTCAAGGTGCTGGGCATAACAGACTCTTGGTATGGCTTCAAGACTGCTTTCTAGATCACATACACTAAATTCCACTACATTCCACCAGGAAATGATGGAAATGTTTGGCTGTCCATTCCGTGGTGGATTTGAGATGTGTATTCATAACTAGTCATCATTCTCAAATATCCTAAGACGAGGGACAGAGTTTTATGTCCACTCTAGGCAAGATGTAACATAGACTAATAATGGACCAATTAGAAAATACCAAAGAAATAGTAGTGCCTAGTTCATCAGAGAATAGGTGAATGATGAAGCGGTAGATCAAAGTGTACTTAAGACAGTACACAGTGATTTGACTTCTTTCAGGGGCAGAGTTTTTAGGCTGCCATGCTCTTTAAGGGAGCAGTGTGGCATCTTTTGGATTTCAAGAAGGCCTTGGATGAGATTGCTCATGATAACTCATGAGTGAAATGAAGTGCATCTCCATTAAGAGGGTTACACTTTCTGCTCTCTACACTTCAAAGCTGAACAGACACTATAAGGAAGCTTACTTCAGCAATGTCAAATATCTTCAGTCCGAAGTAACTTCAACAGAAAGGCAAGGACCACCCTGGGGATATTTGAATGCTGGTAGATGAACATTTACCAGGAGAGACATGGAAGGTACTTGCCATAGAATTCCATGTCCTTGAGGGTTTTTTATTTTAAATGAAATCCTTTGAATTTGTGATTTTTGCTACAGTTGAAGGCATGAGCTATGAGACATGTCCTCAGTTCCCAGGTTAATGCCCAAATCCCCAGCATGTTCCCCTGGATTATCACTACAGACAATTAAAAATGTTAATGAGCCAGGTGCCAGTGGCTCACACCTGTAATCATAGCTACTCAGGAAGCTGAGACCCGGCGATTCACAGTTCAAACCCAGCCCAAGCAGAGAAATGTCCAACTCTATGTTCAATTATTCTGTAAAATGCCAGTGTAGAGGCATGGTTGAAGTGGCAGAGCACCACCTGTGAGCAGAAAATGAAACAGGGCTCTGAGTTCAAGGCCTTCCCCTACCACACCCAGCATGCACACACATTGAGTGCCAATGGATGGAGGCAAAATAGTTTCAGTCATAGAAATAGTTCCAAAAGCTAACCTTATTCCAGGAAGGCCAGGACAACTCCTATGTGGGCTCAACGTTTTCCTGGGTGTTACCAAACCAATCAGCCAGGGGTGTTGTAGCACATTTCATGGAAGCCATGAAAAGCAATCTTTTTTTTTTTCATTTTATGTTTATTTTATTTATATTATTAATTTACTTTATTGGTATTATAGAGGTGATATACAGAAGGATTACAATTACATGAGTTAGGTAATGAGTGCATTTATTTTTCGTATGGTATCTTCTCTACCTATGAGATGTATAGTTTACTCTCATCAGTGTCCGATGAGCTCTTCTGCTGCAGTTTTTCACCCTTTTCCCCTGGAGTTCTGTACCCTCTCCCTAACTCTTTCAAAGATGTACACTTGAAAACCCTAAACGCACAATAAAGAAGACAGAATCATCAAAAACTAAAAACTAAAAAACAGAAAGAAAAAGGGAGATCTGTTTCTGTCATTTAGAGTTCATTTCAGTATGTATATTATTTTATATAATTACTTAGGCATTGCACCTTTGTGTTTCTTGCCTCTTTTGGTCTTATTGTGTGTGAGTATCTAGAATCCTGTGTAATTTATTATTATATCCCAGGGTATTTTAGATCTAATTTCCACGTATCAGAGAGAATATGCATTTTGTCTCTCTGAGCTTGGCTTACCTCACTTAACATGATTTGTTCTAGTTCCATCCATTTCCCTGTGAATGGCATTACCGTATTCTTTCTGATAGCTATATAAGATTCCATAATGTATAGGTACCAGTTTTGGGGATCCACTCATCTATTGTGGGGCATCGGGGCTGTGTCCATATCTAGTCAAGGCACTCTTAAGCTGAGGTTGGAGACTATAAGCTCCCACTCTTGCTTGCGATTCTGAGACCCAGTGACTCAGTGACCCAGAAAGCAAAAAACGAGGACGTCCTGCTCAGCCAGGATTCCAGAGCCAAAGCTGACCACCCAACTGTCAAGTCCCTGGGGGAAAGAGCCAACGTCCTCCGTCCTCCCTCTCTCAACCCCAGAAGCAGCAGCCCCTGGCCCTTTGGCCTCAGAGCTTCTGTCTGGTGTCCTCCCAATGCACGGGGAGGAAATGGGTCGCCCTGAACTCTAAATGTGGTTAATCGTATTCTCATGAGTTTCGCACTCCAGGCCGACCCGGTCACCTCTTCGGATGAGAGCTGGACGTTTGGAGTCTGTGTGGCTGATTTCCTGCAGACCAGGCTGAGGAGCTGGGCTACCGCCAGCCCGTTTTGAAGGTCACAAGGTCATCGTGATCCTTTTTGTTTTTCCTGTCCCCTGAAGCAACATATTGAATAAACAGCCTTTTCCTCTTACAAACCAGAACATGAAAAATACTTCTAGGCTCTCCCTTGCTGCTTGCTTGTTTTGGTTCCTGCATTCTGTCATGTACATTCCTTCTGATTTCTGCCCTTTTTTTGGGGGTGGGGTGGGGCGGGGGTTATACCATTGTGACTAATGAGAATAAACCAAATAGGCCACAACATGAAGGCTCTTCCTTTTCAGGAATGGTCTTAGTGGAATGTCTTCTGTGTTGGGAAAGATACTGTATTTTCTTAAAGGTTTTTTTTTCTCTCTCTCTCTTGTTGCAATCAAGATTCAAAAAAAAAATTCCACAAAGAAATATTTCCATTCTTGGTCATGCTTGATATCACGCATCACTTAGAATTGGATGAACATAATTAAAACAAGCAGGAGACTGAAATCCATGCAGAAATATCAAGACTTCTCAATGCTAGTGCGGGAATATAACATTGGCGCCTCTCATCAGCCAGCAATGCCTGTGTTCTATATTGACTCCATCAAAGGATGCATGCGTCTGTCTGCTCAACCAACAGACATGCATGCACACTTCATGTATGCAACTGCTAACTCTGCACAGATTCCCTGATTTTTGATGATGAAGGTTTCTTTAGGACAAACAAAAACATAAAATGCCGGGAGGAAGGAAAAAAATGTTCTTAGGATGTAAATAACATTTTGAATACTAGTCTGGCTGCTGCATGATTAAAAATCATTCCATTTTTTCGTGTTTACTCTAAGCTCATTTCTTAGAAACCACGGAGCCTGGAGATTCAACATAAGTGACCTGTTCATTTTAGCTTTCTCATTGGGAGTCCTTTATGTGGGATTTTTTTCCCCCACCATATGAAAATATCCAGAGCTGGGAAAATCCTCTGATCTCCCTAGTACTTTTCTTTGAGCAAAATGACAATGGTTTTTTTTTTCCTCCTGATGTTAAATTCAGTATCTTCATCTGAGCTATCATTCTATCTTGCCAGAATGAGTAAGGTCTCTCATAATAGAGTCCCTGTTTTTATTCTTGTTCTTCCATAGCCTGTTTTCCACATGGAAGCAAGAGACGTGTGTTTGTGTGTGTGTGTGTGTGTGTGTGTGTGTGTGTGTGTGTGTGTGTGTGTGTGTGTGTGTGTGTGTGCGCGCGCGTGCACCAATACTGAGGCTTGAACTCAAGGTCTGAGTACTGTCCCTTAGCTTTTCTTCTCCAGGCTTCTGGATTTCCTTTCCCCGTTCTGGAGTTTTGGTGGCTCATTGGAAATAAGAGTCTGATGAACTTTTCTGTCCAGGCTGGCTTTGAATCACAATCCTCAGACTTTAGCTTCCAGAGTACCTAGGATTACATGCATGAACCATGATTGCTTGGCTTATGAGACATTTTAAAAAGGAGGAGGAGAAAGAAGAAAGAATAAACGTCTGGTGTGAACACACAGAAATTAGATTATGTTATTCCTCACTCCTTTGTCTTTGTGCAAGTCCTGGGGCTTGAACTCAGGGCCTGGACACTGTCCCTGAGTTTCTTTTGCTCAAGGCTAACACTACCACTTGAACCACAGTTCTACTTCTGGCTTTTTAGTGGTTAATTGGAGATAAGAGTCTCATAGACTTTCCTGCCTGGGCTGGTTTTGAGCCTAGCTACTCAGATCCTGATCTTCAGATCTGAGTAGCTAAGATTACAGGCATGGACCACTAGCCCCTGGTTGTTACTCTCTTAATAAAAAAACATATTATGACTCTCCATAAATCTAAATTCCTTACCATGTCTTTTTTTTTTTTTTTTGTCGGTCGTGGGGTCTGAACTCTGGGCCTGGGCACTGTCCCTCAGCTCTTCAGCTCAAGGCTAGTGCTCTACCACTTGAGCCACAGGGCCACTTCCAGCTTTTTCTGCTTATGTGGTGCTGAGGAATCAAACCCAGGGCCTCATGCATGCAAGGCAAGCGCTCTACCACTGAGCCACCTTCCCAGTCCCCTCCTTACCATGTCTTAACAAGGCCTCACCTGATCCAACTGTTGCTTAGATATTTTTTGTTTTGAATCTTAATAAGTTTATTATCTTTACAACCATCAGCACAATATACAGTTTTAGATCATTTTCATCTCAAAAAATTGTCCCTGTGGCCACTTGTTGCCAATATTTACTCAGAACTCCAAGTCTCCAGCAAGCACAAGCCTGCCTCTTATCTCCATACATTTGTCTTTCCCAGATATTTACATTAATAGAGTTGCATAACATGCTGCTTTGTGCATAGCCTTTCACTTGCCATTGGGGGTTTGACATTCATCATGGGGTAGCAGTTACTACTACTATTAATTCCTCATTGTGTGTGTGTGTGTGTGTGTGTGTGTATTATATATCAAGTTTTGTTTGATAAAAGGCTGGACTATTTCCAGTTTTTATCAATTAGGAGCACTCACAGGATTTTGTGTAGATGTATGCCCTCACTTTTCTCAAGTATGTTCTATAGAGGAATCCTATAAGAAGTTTAGGGTTAAAATTTTAGGGAACTCACAAGCAAATTTTCAGAGGGGCCTCATTTGTGTGTGTGTGTGTGTGTGTGTGTGTGTGTGTGTGTGTGTGTGTGTGTGTGTGTGTGTGTGTGTGTGTGTGTTTGCTGGTCCTGGGGCTTGAACTCAGTGCCTAAATAATGTCCCTGAACTTTTTTGCTCTACTTGAGCCACAGCTCTACTTCTGTCTGTTTTTTGGAGGGTGTGTGTGTGCTTAATTGGAGATAGGTATCTCATGGACTTTCCTACTTGGGCTGGCTTTGAACTGTAATCCTTAGATCTCAGACTCCTGAGTAGAGAGAATTACAGGTATGAGTCATCTGTACTCAGCCATCTTTGTGTTTTATTAGTTTTTCTCTATTTTTTTTGTTTACCCTTTCACGGATCTCTAGTCTAATGGTTATTATTCTCTTCCTCTTGAAGGGTGGTTTGCTCTTCTTTTCCTCATTTTATGAATGACATTTTAGGTTACTGATGATTAGACCTTCCTATTCTGATGCATGCATCAAATCTGTAAGTTTCTCTTTATATACTGCTTTAGCTAGCTGCATTTCATGAACTTTGATTCCACAATTTAAAACATTCAACATTTTGTTTCTGCACAGGATTGAGGCTTGACTCCCCTCTCTGCAGAAGTCTGCCTGCAGGGCTCATTGTTGCTAAAATTCACAGTAAGGTGGGGAGGAGAAATGACTCTGGGAAAGAAACAGGTTAGAGAGAGAGAGAGAAAGAGAAAGAGAGAGAGAGAGGGGGGGGAGGAGAGAAAATGGAATTAGGATTGTGATTATGTTCTTCAAATGAATGACAGTTAAGCTTTGGAAGTTTGAGGGCATCTCTCTAGAAAACATTATTTATATTCCAAAAGGTAATGCAAACTTCCCTTCATTCTCTCAGAGAAGAGTTATTTACATTCCAGAAGAAAGGATTCTGTCCACCTTGGAGATGAAAATGTGCCAGGTGTTTCTGTATAAACCCAGTTTCATAATTTTGGGGTTCTTATTGTGCGGTGTAAATCTTACAGCATGGATAGATAACATAGGCTTTCATTACATTGTTCTGGGAGGACTGGGGCCTGGGAAACAGACATAAACTCTTCTGGGAACAAAAACCTTATTCTACTTGAGTTCTGTTTCTTTTTATGTGTATATATATTGAGCAGAGTTCTGTTTCTTTTTATGAATATGTATGTTGAGTAACCAGTCATTAATAACATAGCGGCTCTCCCCTCTTTGCTGTTTCTATCTTGATATTTTAAAGATTTTTGTGTTTTTTTTTTTTGAGGTATGGTGGTGCAGGCCTATAATCCTAGCATTGGGAGGTTGATGCAGAAAGAGTTCAAGTTTGAGGATGGCCTGGGTTACAAAAAAGATGCTGTACAAAAACAAATATCCATAAGTTTTTCTCTTTAAGCATCTGCCAATAATTGGTAAACATGTGGATGGATGTATTTGTGTTTATGATAGATTTAGGAGCTCCTTGGACCTTAGATTAATGTTTTCTAGCAAATTAATAGTCTTTGATCACTATTTCTTTAAGTAGTTTTTTTCTTCCTGCTGTTTTTTTCTTTTTCCTCTTGGACTGTCATATATACACTCTAATTGATATTATCTCCTAAGTTTCTGGGCTTCCAAATACATTTTTTCCCATTTTCCCCCCTGTTCTCTCATTCAAATGGGATGATCTGTATTGTTCAATTCTTCCTCCTGCTGAGTCAAAATGTTGCTGTGCTAGGAGCTGGTGGCTCAAGCTTGTAATCGTAGCTTGTCTGGAGGCAGAGATCTGAGGATCACGGTTCAAAGCCAGCCTGACAGCAAAGTCTGTGAGCAAAAAGCCAGAAGTGGAGCTTTGGCTCAAGTGGTAGAGTACTACCTCTGAGTATAAGATCTCAGGAACAGTGTCATCATCCAGGCCTGAATTCAAGCCCCAGGACTGGCACACACACAAAAAAAGTTGCTGAAATCTTCTAGTGAATTTAAAAATTTCAACTATTGTGCTTTCCAATGTCACAATTTTCATTTTGTTTTGTGTTAGACTTGCTGTCTCTTGATTGAGCTTTTCTATATACTTATCCATTATGAGTGTAATTTCCTTTACCTCTTTGAATATTATTTTCTTTAGTTCTTTGAAGATACTTATGGCGGCTGCTTCGAGATTCCCCCCCCCCCCCAACATTTTTCCCCTGAATCCAACATCTGGGCTACTCATATTCTTTGGTCTACTCCAGTTTTGTTGTTTTTTTTTTTTTTTTTTTACTATAGGTCACTCTTTACCATTCCTTTGCATGCCTCAAACTGTTTAGTTGAATATTTGCTATTGTAGACAATATAGTTGATTAGCTATCCTTTGTGACTTTTCTTCTTTCTGAGGGATGTTGAGAGGAATCTGAATTTTGTCCTCCTGACAATAGCATATGTCATTCTCCCCACCCCAACCCCTGGCTTTTATTTCTTTTTTTTTTTTTTTTCCTGGCTTTTATTTCTAAGTGTGGTTTTTCAGGGGTTAAATGAGCTCACTCTGCAGGCAAGAGGTGAGTTCCCAATATCTATGACTTACCCCATCCTGTGTGAACTATGGTACTAAGAAGTTTAAAATGGCGGGGAGAAATACTGGAGCAGGCCTGGTTGAGAACCCTGCTATTCTACATAGTCTAAAAGTTTTAAAATAAATTCTTCTCAGTGTGCTTTGGTGCCTTTGGTTCTTCAGAATGCTAAGACTGGTTGGTTTTGCTAGTTCTTCTGGTTTTTATCATTGCTTTGTGAAAGGACTTACAATTTGTCTATTTACATCAATTAATTGTACAGTGGGATTTCATTTTGATATGTCCCAGATGCATACAGTATACCTTGATCGGACTCTCAGACTCACCCCATCTGTCATTCTCCCTCCCCACCCTCCATTTTCTCAAGGAAATCTCGATGAACTACACTGCTTCATTGGGAGAGAATTTATTGATCCACTTGCTAGATCATGCTGAAAATCAGCAACTTCTTTCTGGCTTCATTTCCACCCCCCCCATTTACTCCCCCCCCCCCATTGACCTTGTCATTACTTGAACACACTAATCCAATTTCTCTTGCATGGACTTTCTCATGGTTAATTTAATGTGTCAACTTGACTGGGCTAAGGGATGCCCAGTGAGCTGGTAAAACATTATTCTGAGTGTGCCTGGAAGAGTGTTTCTGGAAAAGATCAGTATTTGAATCTCTAGACTGAAAAGAAAGGATCTTCTCTCAGTCTCATGAATGTGGATGGGTATCAGCCAGCCAATCCATCGAGGATCTAGATAGGAGAAAATAGATGAAGAAAAGGGTTGGGCCATTCATCTTTTCCTACTCTTGCTCATCAGAGCACCGGTCTTGGTCTTTAGTTTCCAAAATTAACACTCCTTCCAACTCCCATGGTTCTCAAACTTTCAGCCTCAGTGTAGAAGTGTGGTTACCCTGGTCCTCAGGTCTTCAAACTTGAATCTGACTGGAGCTGCTCTGGGACTTCTTACCTTCATTTTATGAGCCTGTTACCATCATAAATGTCACTTTTTATTGTGGAGCCTCCCCCTTACCCAGGGGGATTTAAGATCATAGATAATGTAGAACCTTATACACACTTTTCCCTACACTTACATACCTACGACATAGTTAAATTTATGAATTAGGCAATTAAGAGAATAATAACAACATAGGACAATTAGAACAATAAGATCATAATTAAAATTCTATGAATGTCACTGGGCACCAATAGCTCATGCCTATAATCCTAGCTATTACTGGTAGAGTGCTAGCATTGAGTAGAAAAGCTCAGGGACAATGTCTCTGAGTTTTGTCCCCAGTACTGGCCTGTGCATGCGCATACACACACACGCACGCGCACACACACATACACACACACAATTCTGTGAATGTGATAACTTTCTTGAAAGATGTGGACAAACATTAATATTTCCAGATTATATTTTCCAGAAGAGAAGTGAAATTTCAAAAAGATGAGAATTATTGTCCCCCCCCCACCTTCTGGCAATAGTTTTTCTCCACATCTTAAGTAATTTTTCCTTATCATTCACATTTCTGCTCAAATTCCACCTTATAGAAATATAGCCTTTTTTGGCTATATATCTGCCTTCTGTTTTCTCTTCTGCCTGTCTCATTATCTCATTTTATTTTCCCCATGGAAATCACCAACATTATAGTAGGATTATTTAAATTTTGTTTCCCTCAAGCTTCCTAGGGCATACATTTGGTCTTATGAACTGTCATGTCCCCAGATTCTGGAATCATCTCAATGAACATGTGTTGATAGGATGACCTTGCTATGAAGTTGACCTTTGTCTTCTACACAGTTGTCTGTTTCCTTTTTTCTTTCTTTCTTTTTTCTTTTTGGTCGGTCGTGGGGCCTGAACTCTGGGCCTGGGCACTGTCCCTCAGCTCTTCAGCTCAAGGCTAGCACTCTACCACTTGAGCCACAGCTCCACTTCCAGCTTTTTTCTTTTGCCTATGTGGTGCTGAGGAATCAAATACAGGGCTTCATGCATGCAAGGCAAGCGCTCTACCACTGAGCCACCTTCCCAGCCCCAACAGTTGTCTGTTTTCTATGCATGTCCCAAACTCATTTTTCTTTTCTTTTCTTTTTTTTTTAGCTTTCAGGGCAGTGTTTACTTTTTTCAACTGAATCTTCTTTTTTTTGTTTTTTCCCCATTTTTAATTTCATTTTTAAAATTATTATTATATGTGTTTTTATTGTAAAAATGTTGTACAGAGGGGTTAGCATTACATGAGTAGGGTAATGAGCATATTTCATAGTGAGCATTGTTACCGCCTCCTAGAGCTCCCCTATGACCCAGCAATCCCAGTTTTGGGCATTTACCCAAACGATCACAAACAAGGTCATACCAAAGCTACCAGGACAACCATGTTTATTGCAGCATTATTTACTATAGCTAAGATATGGAACCAACCCCGATGCCCCTCAGTAGATAAATGGATCAAGAAAATGTGATATATATATTGATATTATACACACACACACACACACACACACACACACACACACACACACACACACACATATATAATGGAATTCTATGCCTCTGTCAGAAAGAATGACATTGCCTCATTTGCTAGGACACATTTTCTGATAATGTGTGGAAACTTAAATGTCTTCATAAACAGCAGGAGCCTTTTCCTCACACATAGGGCAATGTAGATGCCTCAGACACCATTTTCCTGGCTGATGAAGGAGATGCAAAAGACCATTAATCCACTTGAATAGTTTCAGGCATACTTGTTACAGAATGATCAGGAAACTTCCTTTCTCTGGACTAACTGGTTCTTTTTTGTTATCTCTTTTTCACCTTCTCCACTCAGTTTCTATCATGTCAAAACCACATCTCATCAGACTAGGTTGTAATGGAAGTTGCTATAAAGACTAATTAAATAATGTGGACACACTAATAGGATGATTATTAGAACAGCCAGAGGACAAAAAAAGAGAAGTAGAGCAAGATAGAAGGGCTAGCACTTAGGTGATGGCTATGGGTCCTTGTTGCTTGTGTTAGAGAGACACAGACAGAATAGGAGAGACTCAGAAGAAAGTGTGTGTTGAGAGTGGACACAAAGTTGTATGGTGGCCCAAGAGGAGAGGATGGATGTAGTGCTCTTGGTGAAACAACAATGGCTGGGAACAGGAAAGATTTTTCCAAGAAGACAAACCTACTGTGAATTCTGGAGGATTGGCAGGGGTTTTTGGACTTACTGTAGAGTGAGAAGTAAGATGTTCTTCTACCTACAGCATGAGACCTCAGAATCATTGCAAAACTGGCCTGGTCTCATGTAAGGACTGAGTATTAGAGAAGATGCCACTGCCATTATTTTTCAATAATGACTATTTTCTGTCTCTATGAGTCATCTGAGTGCAATTAAGCTAACATTTCCTGCTTTTCTTCTGATGTTCTAGAAGAATTGCTTAGGAACCCATTAAAGCCAGGACTATGAATGACCTTAAATATAGGTCAGGCTTCACAGAGTACCCATGGCTCATGCTTGTAATCCTAGCTACTCAGGAATCTGAGATTTGAGGATTGTGGTTCGAAGCCAGCCTAGGCAGGAAAGTCTGTGAGACTCTTATTTCCAATTAACCCCCCAAAATCCAGAAGTGGAGTGGTGGCTCAAGTGGTAGAGTGCTAGTCTTGAGCATAAAAGCTTAGGGTCAGTGCTCAGGCCCTGAGTACAAGACCCAGGACCCGCACTAAAAGAAAAACAAAAACTAAAACAACCCCAAATAATCCAGGAGTCCTATCTAGCCTTTCTTTTAAAAAAAATTATTTTATTGTAAAGATGCTGTACAGAGGGGTTACAGTTACATGAGTAAGGTAATGAGTACATTTCTTGTCGAACATTGTCTTTATGACTTGCTGTGATGGGTCAATAGGGGAGACAGAACTAAGGTGCTTCATCCTTACCTTGAAGAATGAGATTGAAGCTAAAGGATAAGAAAGGAAATTAGAACTTTTCAAGTGTCTTCTCTATAGAAAAGCTTTGGAGACCATTAGGGGCCTCCCTTGTAATCCATAAGCCTGAGGTTTGACAGAGTTTGGGTGTAGTGGTTGGACTGGGGAAGGGCAGGAACTTGATGGGCAAATGATAGCCCTTCCTTACCCACTTGCTTCACTTAGAAGTCAGTGGTGGTGCTTGCAGGGAGACCGAGCTCAGTATGGGAGCTGAGGAGCCAGCCTTGTAGAACAAACCCCATCTTACCCCATTTCTTCTTCTTTTCAACTCGTGGTCTTCAGGTTCAATGCATGTTTTCTTCTTGAAAGACTATATTGAGGTCTTCTGACCAAACATTCAAACACTCCAGTTACCAGGGTGCAGATCCATCCTTCCATCTGTCTCCTGCAAGGAGTATTTTGGGAAAATGAATCACACATGGCATTCTGTTCAGATGTCACCAGCAGGCTCCTGGGGGTGGGCAGCCTCCGGGGAAATTTGGGTTAGATAGTTAATCACTGAGTCCTATGGACTGTGCCTTTGAAATCTGTCTCTCATCTTGTCTTTGGAATGTTGCTCTTTTCTTCCCCTTCCATGCCACTATAACCAATACTTTTTCATCTTGACTCTCTGTCCCCATGCCTGGATTTCAGTACTCTTATTCTTTGCTCAGCCTGATTCTCTGCTTAGAAAATTCTAGTAGCTTCCTATTTTCTTCTCTTGAAAGGTACGCAGCCCTGCCAAGCATTGCTCACTAATTAATTTCCAAGTGTGTTGTTTTGTTTTGTTTTGTTTTTCATTAAAAAAGGCAAGGATTAGTTACTGGCCCAATTTCACCCTAACCTGGATTGGGACTTCCTGGTTTCATTGTAGTGATATGGTTAAAGAATTCAGCTTGATGAGTGATTTCTCAGGAGTGAATATAGCTCTTATTTCACCTGCAAAGCAGACACTCGTTTCTAAAATATTCTTTGGAGACCACAACTGGGTGAGGTTGCTTATTAGAGGCACTGTCCATATGATATAAAATGTATAATATGCCTAATAACATATAGAATATAGTATAGGAATAGGAATAGAGAATATGTAAAATGTCATACATATATATAGAATATATAGTATGTCTAAGCAGGAATGTGCTGTTTCTCTCCCATTTTTCAGAAATGTTTATCATCCCCAAAGCCTTGATCTGCTTCATTAATTATGTTAGTCATTCACTTTAAGACTTCTCCCCCACCACCCCTCCTGCCACTACCACTTGATTTCTTCCATTTTAGGAGATTTGCAGTGGAGTTTAGCTTTAGGAAAAAAAAATACATTTTGGATGGAAGTGATTGCACCCATCATAATAAAGATAGAGTTTCCTCAGTACTTAACAAGGCTATTTATAAAGTCTGGATTAAAGTTAATGACCCACAAGTGTTAAAGGTTCAACATGCTAAGAAAACTTCCGATCTTGCCTGAATGGTGTATGAAGGTTGAGTGAGGATAGTCACGCGAGATTTCCATTTAAGAATGAGAGGTCCTGTGTTGCCAAGTGGCATCTTCGGCAGGGCAGGAAGTCAGGAGGCAGTGGGTACTGTTGGAGCATTTAAGGGGGACTGGAACAATTCAAGAGTTCAGCAGGCTCAAGAGATCAACTTCTGTTTCCATGCAGGTGTCCCTCTTGCCACCCAAAGCCAATAGCCCTGGGCTCTTGAGCATCTCTATCCAAGCCTGTGTTTGATTGTATGGCTGTTTGTTTTGGAAATGTCACAATAAATAACTGCAGAAAGGATATGAGAGAGGGCTTTCTTAGGAAAGGCTACACATTTCTTTGGGGACCTAAGGTCTTAGGCATGCGGTCTCTACTAAGAGGAAATCGCTACAGATAATATTTGCTTTTATTTGCTGCCTTCCCCCAGGACAGTAAAATAGAAACAGGAACACAGTTGAAAAAAAAATCTGTTATTTGTTCAACTTGAGAAGCCTTGTAGTTTAGTCATTTTGGTTAAACAAGGAAATAAGCACACTTGATCCTGAGCTTATTTCTCAGTGCCCTGAGATGCACCAGTCAGATGCACTGGGCTCAGGATGGGGTGGGAGCGATTGGGCCCGCTCGTTGGGGAGCATGTTAGGACGGTCTTATATGGATTAAACCTGGGGTCCCTCATGCCTACTGTATGAGAATTTCTGGTCTAATAAGTGCGTTTGGAGATAGGTTTGCAGCCTTGGATATGGTAGAGGGAAGGAAAAAAAAATCAAAGACCCTCTTCTTGCTATGGCATGTTCTTTTTTATGCACACGTCGGGGGCTTTCTCCCCTTAATCTGAACATCACTCTGTCAGGGTTTTGGCTCAATCATTAAAAAAATACCACAAGAATCCATGAAGCAGAGCCAAATCTGACATCACCAAACCGAAACCTCCCTATCTTAGACCTGTCTGTGCAGGGCCTATTACTCAGGGGACAGAACAGAAGGAGGTCTAGTGGCATCTGAGACAGCGACCCTCCCCAGGACTCCAGCCCTTCAACCAGAGTTGGAAATGTCCCCTACGGAGTGCTTGAATCATTCAAAGCTCATCAAAGAAAGGACTCTTCTTCCCTGGAGAGTTGTTTATTTTTCTTCCTAATTACGAAAGCCTAAGATAAGGTATCTTCCTGGCAAGGTTGATTTGGAAAGTCTGATCTTCAGTTCCTGAGACTGTCTTCCTTTACCTTTACAAAAGAGTTACAGCCACAACAGCCCAGCAGGAAGATAGTTGGATTCCACAATCTTAATGAAGAAGAAGGGGCCAGAGAGTCAGGGATTACTGAGTGACTGGCTCTTCCAAAAGGAGTTATTAGACAAAGAAGAACAAATCTCAAGGAGAGGTGGTAGAAGCATCTGTGTTAAAAGGAAAGGACTTTAGCAAGCTAGCTCCCTCCCTACTGTCCCCCCACTGCACCCCCCCACAGCATTTGGAAAGACAAAGGGATCAACCTGGGGGTGAAAGGGACTAATTATACTTTAAATCTCAGAGGCAGCTTCCTCTCCTGTTGTAGCTGGCAGAAATGAAAAATGAACTTTATTATCTGCTCTGAAGTGGGGAGTCCGAAGTGTTGAAGAGGCACACATGGCTGATAAAGAGGAAGAAACACATTTAACATAAGTCCCAGAATGCTTATCTCATTTTTTTTTTTAAGGATGGGTGTCTAACAGCCGTAGAATAGGACTCTGTTTCGATTGTAGTTAAAATGTCTTAAACACGTCAGGAAGAAGAAACTAGTTGCCAACCCTCCAAAGAGTTGTACACCCAAGGACTTCACCCTCTTTCTGTCTGTGTCACTATCAACATACTGGGTTAATCTAGGTCCTCCGAGAAGCGGATGCCAGGATGAAATGAATGAGTGAATATTTGTGTAGAGGACCACCTGTATATGTGGGAGACCATGGAGGGGGGCGGAGGTCAGGAAATGCTGAAATGGACTCAAAGTGAAGATCAGGAGGAGGAAGTCTGGGTGGGAATGTCCAAGACTTATGGGTAGTTCCAGGAAGGCTGAACCAGGCCTTTGGAGAGTCTATGGGCAAAAGCAAAGTGCCATGTCTCCCAGGCATGACCTGCTATGTCCTGCCATTGGCCAGGGCCCACGCATGAAGTTGACGTAGATGCAGATATAATGACCTCTTTGTCAGTTACACTCCCTGTAGTCTGATGTTTGTGTGATGCTTTCTCAAAAGTGCGTTACGGGTTTATTTAAAGCAGCCTTGGTGGTGCATGCCTATAATCCATCCTTTTGGAGACTGATTCAGGACATTGTGAGTTCAAAACCAGTCTGGGCTCTATAGTAAATCTTGGGCCAACCTGTGAGCTATAGGGTGAAAACTTGTCTGAAAACAAAACATTAAAAAAAAAACCCAAAACAAAACAAAAAAAAACAAACCCACCAAACAACAGCACAAGAGAATTATTTTAATCTTCTGTGCTAGAGAGTTCAGTCAGTTCTTCTTACTTCTAATTCCTTCATAGGGAATTTGCTCCACTTTGAGCTCAGATAGGAAAGTTCCAGTTCCTGTATGTCCTTTGGACACAGATAGTATCAGCCATGGGTGGACTCTAATTTATAGTGGGATATAAAAAGTGGGCTATAATTTACAATCTTAGCCTTCCATTTGTGATTGGGGGATGGAGACTGAGTTTGTTGTCTATAGGAAAGTGGAGCTCAGAGGTTATGTAAGCACAAGTGCAGATGTTTCTGTGTGGACCAAAAGTAGAGGAGGGCGAAGTGTAGAGAAACTTGAATGAAGCAGTCATGGAGGAAAAAGGAGAGAGAAGGGAGGAGAGATAGAAAGAGAAAGTGAGAGTGAGGAGAGGAAGGGAGAGGACAGAAGAGGGAATTCTTACTAGGGCCATCACTATAGAATCCGCAGAAAGGGAAAGACACATTGGGAGTAGTGAATTTCCTTCCCTGGAACTTCCCTTTTTACAGGCTTAAGCAACTCTGGCAGGGCCAGGTCACGTGTTCCATCTGTGTGTGGCTCCATGGAAGTGCAGATCTTTGGTTTCCTAGTGTCTATATGGATGGCTGTGGACTTGGTAACTGGGTCAAATGGCTTTACTGAGATGGAAGGTCCCTTTGATAAGGGACCTCTGTCCTTACCCAGGCACGAGAGACGCCAGCCTAGAGCCACTGCAAAGGAAGAAGAAAGTGGAGATGAGTAAGAATGCTTTTGTAAGTGAGCTGGGGTGGAGGTACAGGTGGGCTGTTGGGCAAGAGATGGCATGTATACTTCTTTCAGGTAATGTCTTCCTCTAAATCCCTGGTTCTATTCTTTGATTCACTGAAAGGCGACTCATCTTCAAATCTTCGAAGTGAGGATGGGAAAGCCCGTGACTTCTGTTGGCTGGTCTGGAGTATCATGGAGAAGAGAACCAGGTCCTAGTGTATCCCATCTAGCTACTGAAAGCCTGGGTTCTCATCAACACCTTTTACTCCTTTCATGCTCTTCATGAAGGTAAATAGAAAATGTCATTCATGGTGACCTGCACTATGAGGCTGGGAAAGGAGGAGGCTTAAGAGATACCAAAGCCAAGGGATCTGAAATTCCCTTCACAAAGTCTCCTTGTTGTGTTCATTGTTTCCTGGAAGCAGTTAATAAAATGGCACCATAGGAGGTAGCTCTGGAGATCCTAGCCAGGGGCAGGAGCTCAGCTGGGATCTTCTAGCTCAGCCCGAGAAACATCAGGCATGTAACTTTTGGTCATTGATGGTAGCTGGTCCGCTTCCACTGAAAGCTGGTGTGGCCTCTCCATTGGTATAATCTGAATAATTGCAAAGGAAATTTTAAAAAACAAGCCAACAATAGGCTTTGGAGAATGTCTTTAATTATTGGGAAGCTCTAGGACTACTGGGGGGAGGTGTTTGTATGGTTATTAGACTGATTACAGAAAAAGAATCTCACAGTCTGTTGGGAAATTGCCAAATCTTGAGAATTATTAACTATCCCAAAATGTGGGACCTATTTCTAACTGAGAAGACTGAAAAGCTCTCTGGTGTTTTGGGAAATTCATAGTTAAAATGTAAGCCTATTCTCTGCTGAAGAAATGGGCTTCTCTATTAGAGAAATTGTCAAGGCCTTTTTGGACAAAGGGAATTCCATCTTTAAAATGCATTTGCTATTGAGAATACTGCTAGGGTTAAGTTCCAGTTAGGTTAGCTGGTCAAGAGATATGTGAGCCATATAAATTGTACCCAGCTCAGTGCTTTGTCAAGTCATGGACAAATCTACAAAGTAGCTCTTTCGTATTTTTGAGGAGAGGGTCAATAAATTTAATGTAGAAGTTATTCTAATTCTAATGTTTTTTAGCTTCCCCACATTTTAAAAGCATCAGGTCATCAATTAGCTTTACAAGAGGGGTTTGTTTTGACACGTCTATGTATGCAAACAATATACCTTGACCAGATCCAACCCCAACTCCTCACACTCTCTTGATCCCATTCCCCTTCCTACAAATTTCAACAAGTTCCGTGGTTCCATTTTTAAAGTTTTTTGACCATATTCACTTTCTTCCACCATATGTATATCTATCTGTCTGTCTATTTGTCTTTGTCAGTCAGTCTGTCTGTCTATCTATCTATCTATCTTTCTATCTATCTATCTATCTATCTATCTATCTATCTATCTATCTATCTATCTATCTATCTATCTATCTATCTATCTATCTATCTATCTATCTATCTATCCATCCATCCATCCATCCATCCATCCATCCATCCATCCATCCATCCATCCATCCATCCATCTATCTATCTATCTATCTATCTATCTATCTATCTATCTATCTATCTGAGTGTGTGTGCCAGTAAGGGGACCTGGTGCAGTCCCTTAGCTTTTCCGCTCAAGGCTGGCATTCTTCTACTTGAACCACACTTCTTCCCTTCTTCACTTCCAGTCTTTTGGTGGTTCGTTGGACATAAGAATCTCACAAACTTTCTTGCCTCAAACGACTTAAATCCTTGATCCTCAGATCTCAGCTTCTTGAGTAGCTAGGATTATAGGTGTGTGTCACCAGCATCCAGCCTTCCTTCTCCCCTCTATTTTTTTCTTTTGGTCACAGGAGCCATTACTTTCTGTTTGTGTCATTTTACTTATTTCAGAAATGACTAATTTCTAGCTGGGTGGCTGTGGCTCATGCATCTAATCCTAGCTACTCATGAGTCTATGATCTGAGGATCGCTGTTTGAAGCCAACCTGGGAAGAAAAGTCCCCATGAGACTCTTATCTTCAATAAACTACTCAAAAAAGCCATAAGGGCACTGTGGCTCAAGTGGTAGAACTCTCACCTTGAGCAAAAGAAGCTCAGGATAAGCCCCAGAACTGGCAAAAAAGAAAGAAAGAAAGAAAGAAAGGAAGAAAGAAAGAAAGAAAGAAAGGAAGAAAGAAAGAAAGAAAGAAAGGAAGAAAGAAAGAAAGAGAAATGACTAATTTTTGAAAGGAATGATCAGATTTGAGAAAACTAAAGTATTTTTGACTATTTAAATCACCATTATCCCTTTTACTGTCTTATAAAATGTGGATGGCCAAGCAAGATTAATGGAAATTAAAATATTTTGGTTCAGGCCTGGTGCTGGTGGCTTATACCTGGAGTCCTAGTTACTCAGGAGGCTGAAATCTGAGGATCATAGTTCTAAGTCAGCCTGGGCAGGAAAGTCCATGAGACTCTTATCTCAATTAACCACTGAAAAGTCAGAAGTGGACCTGTAGCTCAAGCGGTAGAGTGAAAGCTCAAGGACTGTATCCAGGCCTTGAGTTCAAGCCCCAGGACCAACATGTACAAAAGTATTTGGAACAAAGTATGAGAAGGTACTGCTTTACCTCACACGTGTGCTTCATTTACTTGAAAATTGATTATGTACTTATTATGTGTTGAATATAGCGCATGTATTCACTACTGCAGAGAGATATGATGGGAGCACAAAGCCAGGTTTTTGCTCTTTTGAAACTTACATGTCATATGAATGATACAGTTTACAGTGAAGTATTAAATCACATCAAGGGTCAGGCACTGGTGGCTCACACCTGTAATCCTAGCTACTCAGGAGGCTGAGATCTGAGGATTGTGGTTCAAAGCCAGCTTGGGCAGGAAAGTCTGTGAGACTCTTATCTCCAATTAACCACCAGGAAAATGGAAGTGTTATTATGGCTCAAGTGGTAGAGTGCTCACCTTGAGCTGTAGAGCTGAGGGACAGCACCCAAGCCCAGAGTTCATGCCCCACGACCAACAAAAAATAAAAAATAAAAATAAATAAATTGCATAGCCGGGCGCTGGTGGCTCATGCCTTAATCCTAGCTACTCAGGAGGATGAGATCTGAGCATCACAGTTCAAAGTCAGGTCAGGCAGGAAAGTCCCTGAGACTGTTTTGTTTTTTTTTTTTGGGTCCGGTCGTGGGGCCTGAACTCTGGGCCTGGGCGCTGTCCCTCAGCTCTTCAGCTCAAGGCTAGCGCTCTACCACTTGAGCCACAACGCCACTTCCGGCTTTTTCCTTTTTTGCTTATGTGGTGCTGAGGAATCGAACCCAGGGCCTCGGGCATGCAAGGCAAGCACACTACCACTGAGCCACCTTAACAGCCCCATCCCTGAGAAAACCAGAAATGGTATTGTGGCTCAAGTGGTAGAGCACTGGCCTTGAGCTGCAGAGCGCAAGGATAGCGCCCAAGCCCAGAAAGACCAACCAGAAAAAAAAAAATTGCATCAAAGCCAGTATGTATCGGTGGTGAAAATCTTTGATGATGAATTAAGAAATATATTCTCTAAACTTTATCATCTAAAGAGCTATGATCTGGGTTACATTATCTAAATAGCTATGGTATTCTGAAAAGTGCTTGATATATTCTTTTTTCCTTCTGCTCTGTGGCTTCCCAAAGGTCAGAGCATCTGATGTTTCCTTTAAGTCCGCTGAATTGTCACCTAGATCCTCATGTCTAACAGATGTTTAACAAATACACAATAAATGGGCAGACTTCACATTCTCTTACATGTCTATCATGCTAGTCAATGATTATGGTGTGGCAGATAATTATTATTATTTTTTGCCACTGAGAGTTGAGCTGAGAACTCTCATGTGCCAGTTTCCTTAAAAAAAAAAAAAGAATGTTGGAAAAATATCCCTCCTTCCCTTCTCTACACAAGACTAAAGAAACCAAGAATCATGTCCCACAGTACATAGGCTTGTTGATCTGCTGTTTCCCTGGCTTTATGTCTCTGTGCCTTTATGCTTGCTATTCCATTGCCCAAAGCCAAGATGAATTTCATTGATTTTTCTAGTACCTCTTCTTAACTTGTCCATTGACAAAGATCATCTGGTACCCATATGCTTGACAGAACACTCAATACCAACATGCTGGTCACCTCCCCGAGGCAAATGGCCCCTTGTAAACAGCAAGTGAGCTAAACGTAATATTCCACATGACAAGGAAATGGAAGACATTTTCAGGATGTCATGAAGACAAAAGCAGTTGATAGGTCCATGCTGAACTGATGAAGAGACTCTCATTATTTGCTGTCAGTTTCTCTTTGATTTTGATCCCTTCTCTGTTGGCTTATGGTGGTCCTGGAGCATCCAGAGAAAGTGTCTGTCCAAATCATGTCCAGGTGTCCAATGGCTACTGTAAGGTTGAATAAGTGATTCACTGCTAAGCATCCTCCCCCATGTCCTTACTGCCTTTTCTCACATTTCTATGTCTTTCCCTCTACAAACTGTTTACTAGTCATGACTATTGCTTATTCTTAAATGAGCATGTTGATTTTGGATTAGTGTTAATTAATTTGATGTGGATATACCTATTTTTGAAACCAGGTAAAATGCCAGGGCAGCCATCATAGGGATAATTCATTAAGAATGCCTTTAAACAATGAGGGAAAATTGAATGTGGATTAAATATCAGAAAATTATCAATAACTTTCTTTTTGTGTGTGTGCTGATACTGGGGCTTAAACTCAGGGCCCCTTGCTCTTAGTTAACCTTACCTCTCCAGTCTGGCACTCAAGGGCTTGAGCCGTATCTTAACCTCCAGCTTTCTGGTGGTTAATTGGAGTTAAGACTCTCATGGACTGTTTTCCCTGGGCTAGCTTTGAATTGTGATCTTCAGATCTCAGTATCCTAAGTAACTAGGATTAGAAACATGATCCATCAGTGCCTGCCTTCAGTAATTTTCTGGGAGTAGTAATAATACAATGATCATGTAGGAAATAATCTTATTTTTCAGGACATGCATAATTGCTTGGTTTTTGTGACTTATAATATCTTTTTATTTATTTATATATCCATTATTAGGTAAAGCAAAACGTTAACTATTTTGGCTTCCAGATGATGAGTCTATGTGTATCCATGATTCTATTCTCCTGTATGCTTGAGGATTTTAATAAAAGTCCTGGAAGGGGTGATAAAGCAGATGTTTCTGATCTTGGGGACAAGCATGACCCCCAAAGCTCCCACTGGAATCATACTTAAGCCGCCAGTGTCATAGAATAATCTTCCCTTCAAGAGCACATCCCTCCATCTTCTTTGGTAACCTATTTTGTATTTTCATAATCTTTGTTGTCAAGGGCCCTCTTTCCCATGTCTATTTCAAATGATAACTGAAGTACTTAGGCCCTCGGCCCTTTCAAGTCTCTTCTGATTCCTAATCTTAAGGAGGAGTTTGGAGAAGGTAGTAGTTTCCTTTTTATTCAGGATGGAAGTTCTCATGTGACATTCTGGAACTGCTGCTAGATCAACTTTTCTCCAGTGTGGTCTGCTATTTATCTGGAAACTCTGAAGAGAAATAGAATATAGGAATAGAGGCTAAGCCAGACAAGTCACATGCCCCCCCACCTGCATTTTGTCCTCGACTCTTCTCTGGCATTCTTTCCCCAGAGGGCCTTTTCTTTCCCTTATTGCTTTATCTAACATAGCACCCCATGATTCCCCCTCGCCCTTTGTTTCTTTAATTTACTTAAAAATTGCATCCATAAATGTCTAACATTACATTACACACTTCTTTATGTTCACTGCCTATCACTCTCAGTAGAATGTTTACTCTGAGAAGGAGAACTCAGTCTATGTCAGGAAGCCTCCAATTTTATATTTTTTTGGAGATGGTATGATGTTGCCCAGGCTGAATATGAATTCCAGTTGTGTTACCAGATAGAGTGGATCTAGAGTAATCACTAAATTTTCAGAGCATTTTGGACTCCCCTGATCCTCCTATCTCAGCTTCCTGAGTAGCCAGCACACCTGTGTGGTTTTCCAATTTAAATGGGCACAAGAATCTTCTGGAAAGCATGTCAAAACAGATTCCTGGGGACCTACCCTCAGAGTTACTGAATCTGTATTCAAGACTCTGAGGTAGAGCCCAAGAACTGGTATTTCTAGTAAGACCTCAGGATATAAAACTTTTTGATCTATACCCTAGATTTTAAGAGTAATTAGTCTATTCTTTACCAGTGTATTCCTACACACAGCACAGACAATGCTACACAATACTTGTTGAATAGGTAGAAGGATGGATAGATTAGCGGATGAATGAATGAATGAATGAATGGATGAATGGGTGAAAGCTGTCATGCTGATATTATCTCTGGAAGTGAGAGAACATTTGAAAACCAAATGATGAGTAGTAGAGGAAAATAATGGGGTCCTCACATTGGTGGCCTCTATCTTGGGGGTCTGTGTACTTTGCTAGGAAGAAAATGGACACACAGTCATTATATGAAATCATTCAGAACCCTTAGTAAAAGATTTAGATATGTTTACTATCATTTCACATTTTCGAGAATGATTTTTATAGAGGATGAAGTTTGATTCTAGTATCCATAACCAAAACAGAGAATTGAAGGAAGTAGATGAATCAAAGGTTTGAATTTCTAGAATGTTCTTCTGTTGGCCTTGGTGTCTTCCCAGAATACTCATTCTTCATTTGGGAAATTTCCTTCTAGTTGGTTCTCAAGGAAGCCCCAATGTAAGACACTTCATTTGGAGTTACATACTTAGGGTATCTGAACAAACACCAAAAGGCCATTTTCCTGTTGTGTTTAATTTCTAGACTCTCATAGAAACAGAACAGCATTTGTCAAGTGCCTCAAATTCTTTTCCTCAAGCTCTATTTGATTGTTTTCTACTGATATACACAAAGGAGGCCATCCACCATGCAGAGAACTGAGTGCCAGAGAATAAGAACAGCACAATCTTAGGTCTTATTAGCAACGTGTATATTATTTGTGTAAAATCATAGTTTCCAAATGACACAGATGAGCTCATTTTTCTTGGAATTATTCTGTAGTGGGCAGTTTGGTGTTTAAGGAACTTTGAACAATTTATGTTTCCAGATGTACATCAGGACATTGTGCATGTGTGCATGCATGCCCTATGGCAATGATGAGTTCTGGTCTCAACACGCATGCGTGTACACAGGCTTGCATACATGCCCATGCAAGCGCAGGCACACTGAGGCATTAACTGGATACACAATTAGCTTGCACACTGGAATCCAGGCTGGTGTGCTTAGATGGCTGGGGGAGTGAGGGATCTGGGATGTTTTTAGGGCTTTGTGTTGGTGTCAGATGGAGTGGAGATAGAACAACCATTAATTTAGCACGGCATCTGGGATCTTTAAAGGCAGAGAGAGAGCCAGACAATTTATCAATCTTAATTTGCTCACACTGCAGTTAGACAGAGAAGATCTCTGAGAAAGTCTGACAGGACCCAGATGTTCTCCATTCCACTGATATCACACACACAGGCAGAGGCGATGAAGCTTCAACCCCCAACTTCCTCAACCCCCAACTTCCTCAGCCCCCTCTTGCGGTTCCCTTGTACTTGGGACTGCCGTATAATGCCTGGACAGGATGGATAGCAGAAGCACATTAATTCAGTTTGGAATCCTCGGTCAACCCTCCTTGCAACAGGAAATTGGCCTCCTGTAAGCCTCTGGCATTGAGGGTCCAAGTGAAACTTGAAATGAACATTAGGGGTCTTTGTTACAGGCTAGCCTGCCCAGTGCCCAAGGCTTGCTCAGAGCTCTGAACTGGTCAGACATGTTTGAAGACTAATGGGACGGTTATTTTTGTCAATCACTTCATTAATTCCTTGAAGACAGAAGTTTAATCTTTTATTTTTTCACCACAGTCTCTCCCATAGTTTCTTACAGAGCAATATTCAGTTAGTTCATGTGGCTGAATGGATCTTTTCATCCCTACCATCAGATATATCTACTTTGAACATCTCTTTTTTCCTGGACAGTGGTGTTAACAATTCCACAAGATTACACACACACACACACACACACACACACACACACACACACACACACACACACACACACACACACACACACACACACACACAGAATTTTTTTTCTTATCTTTAAGTAGTTGTACAAAGAAGTTCCCATGGGCTGGGAAGGTGGCTCAGTGGTAGAGTGCTTGCCTTGCATGCATGAGGCCTTTCGATTCCTCAGCACCACATAAGCAAAAAGAAAAAAGCTGGAAGTAGTGCTGTGGCTCAAGTGGTAGAGTGCTAGCCTTGAGCTGAAGAGCTGAGGGACAGCGCCCAGGCCCAGAATTCAGGCCCCACGACCGGACACTCCCCCCCCCTCAAAAGAAGTTCCCATTCTACCAAACAGTATATGAGTACAAAGTGTCTGACAACATTGTCACCCATCTCTCTCTCTGTCTGTCTCTGTCTCTCTGTCTCTCTCTCTGTCTCTCTCTCTTTTTTAATTGTGAAAATACTGTACAGAGGGGTTACAATTACATGGGCAAGATAAGGATTACATTTCTAATCAAGCATTGTTGCCTCCTCCTTTGTTTCCCATTCCCATCCTTTCCTATACCACCCCCACCCCCCTCTACCCGATCTTCCCCCCCCCCCACCAAAGTTGTAAAGTTCGTTTTTCGACATAATGACTTGTACATCTCATTGTTGCAATGGGTCCACCTGTATCCCTAGTTAAACGATTTGTTTTTTTCCCTTCCCTTCCACAAATTATACCGATATCAAATATAGTGAAAGCATGGGTTATACAGTGGGGAAGGGACATACAAAGCAACAAAGAAATCATCTTATAAATATGTTAGAAACAATTGCATGAAAGAAAAAAATTTGAATACTTACCTTGGGGTTCATTTCCCTAACATCAACTTATCTGACCTTTTCTGCTTGGCTCAGACATATACTAGTTATTGCAAATAAGGGAAACCATGGGACCTATGTTTCTTTGGGCCTGGCTTACTTCACTTAATATAATTTTTTGCAAGTCTTTCCATTTCCTAACAAATGGGGCAATGTCATTCTTTCTGATGGAGGCATAGAATTCCATTGTGTATATATACCACATTTTCTGGATCCATTCATCTACTGAGGGGCATCTGGGTTGGTTCCTTATCTTAGCTATGGTCAATAATGCTGCAATAAATATAGTTGTTCTGGTAGCTTTAGTGTGGTCTTGTTTGTGATCATTTGGGTAAATGCCCAAAAGTGGGACTGCTGGGTCATAGGGGAGCTTTATGTGGAGTCTTTTGAGGAACCTCCATACTGCTTTCCAAAGCGGTTGAACAAGTTTACACTCCCACCAACAATGTAGTAAGGTTCCTGTCTGTCCACATCCCCTCCAGCACCTGTTGTTATTAGAGTTCTTGATTCTAGCCATTCTAACTGGGGTGAGGTGGTATCTCAATGTTGTTTTGATTTGTATTTCTTTTATGGCTAGGGAGGTTGAGCATTTCTTCATGTGTCTATTGGCCATCCTTCTTTCCTCTTCAGAGAAGTTTCTCTTTAAGTCTTTAGCCCACTTATTTATTGGGCAGTTGTTTCTTTGAGGATTTGTTGTTGGGGGATTTAATTTTTTGAGTTCCAGCTATATTTTAGATATGAGACCCTTGTCCGTTGTATGGCTAGTAAAGATCTTCTCCCAATCCGTGGGCTTTCTATTCATCTTGCTAGCTATGTCCTTTGCCATGCAGAAGCTCTGCAATTTTATGCAATCCCATTTGTCCAAGCTTTCTTTGATTTGTTTTGTTTCAGGATCTCTATTAAGAAAATTTTGGCCTGTGCCAAGGAGACCTAGGGTTTCTCCTATTCCATCCTGTAATGTTTTCAGAGTGTCTGCTTTGAGTTCAAGGTCTCTGATCCATTTGGAGTTGATTCTAGTGCAGTCACCCATCTCTCTTAACCCATCCCTTCTCTCACTTTTTTTCTTTAATTGAGATGAGGTGATTACATAAATTTCACTGTATTGTGGAATAGTGATACTTAGAGTCACAAACACATTTTAATTTTCATAAGGCAAATTGACACACACAATTTCTTTAGGCTGCCTACTATATGCTTCATTCTGGGTACACAGAAGAGTTGAAAGACTAGTGGCTCCATGAACTAAGGGTCAGTTGTTTGTATACAATGTGACAGGTGCTATAAGAGGAGGAAGACAAAAGGCTGGCTTTGTGTGTATGCATATGTGTTTATATTATTATTATTATTATATTGTACTTACAATATATTACTTTTATTATTATGTGAGTCAGTACTGGGGTTTGAACTAAGGGCCTCTTGTTCTTGCTTGGCTTTTTCACTCATACCTAGCTGGTGCTCTGCCATTTGAGCTACATCTCCATTTCTAGCTTTTATGGCTGATTAATTAGAGATAAAAGTCTTGTTAGCTTAGCTGTATCCTCACATGTCAGCCTCCTGAGTAGCAAAGATTACAGGCATGAGCGGTCAGTACCCAGCTAGCACTGGCTTTTAAGAAAGGAGGCAGCTGAACTTTTATGTAGCCTAACAGAGAGGCAGAAGGAAGCAATATTCATTTTGATTTCTATTCATGAGAAGATAGGGAGAGATAGGGTGTGAAGAGGGTAGGATTCAGTGGGAAAATTTCCAAGTTGCTGAGCAGGAAGTTTTGTTGCTGTGGTGACTTTGATGGAATGGAAATAGATAACAACTTCCCCTCAGTTTCCTAGTGGAGACCCTTGGTGGGGGGAGCTGAAGGAACTTTCTGCTCCTTGTAGGCATGAAGCTCTTGGCATTGAATTGTTGATTTGAAATAAGTCATTACATGTCACCGAGCTTCAGCAAATATGTGAATCCTCCCAGGGAGAGGCAATACAAAAGTCATTAGCCATTAGCAATTTCAAATGAACTAAATGATTGCTTCATGCTTTCTAGTCTTCTCTGGGGCCTTTGAGGACGTAGATACTGTTGAATTTTAAGGGAAACAGGTAACTATTCAGAGGAGGAAGAAGAAGAAACAGACATGATAAGATCTTGAGATCTACTCTAGTGGATTCTGGTTGACACTACTTCAATATAGTGTTACTAGGCCTTAACTTTTATTTCTCTCAACAGGTCCCATGACCAAGGTGAATAAACACACTTGTAAAGAAAGAAACATTTTTTTTAAAATTACCAATAGGACTTTTAGAAGCTCTGATAAACTAAAGAACACCATGACTCTTCAAGAAATAATATTACCTTAAACATCTCCAAAGTCTATTTGACCATGGAATCCCACCCCCTTCCCCTTTATTTGTTTGGTAAAGCATTCTTTTTTCAAGATTAGTGTTCCAGGCAACATACTTTGAAAAATTCTGCTACAAACTAAAGACTAAAATGAAAGATAATTCCAGGAGGGGTCTCATTGTAGTATCACTATAGCCTCAGCATTATGTGGTAGACATTTGGTTGACTTATTTTAACTAAGGACTAACATATGTATCTATGTTTATATTTGTATTTATATCTGTCTGTCTGTCTTATCTATCTATCTCTATGCCTGACCTACAGCTGAGTTGGGAAAGTTTCAGCTCTGTAAACAATCCTCCCCTGGTTTATTTATTCTTTCCAATTTATTTTTTTTTTGAGATTAAAATTTTACATTACAGTCCTAAAGTGAGGTAGACCCCAGCCTGTCCGAGTTCCTCTGCAAAATTGCTTCCCAATGAAATGCACAAACTATGTCTATAAGAGTGCCAGGCAATTCATCTTATCCACTTGACCTCCTTTATCTCGCTTAGTTTATCAGTTCATCTTGGAAACACACTTTCACCAAGCTGACCGAGACTATTTATATACACTTGGAAAAAAAAATAAAACCTCCCCTGGAAATCACTCTCAGTGTTCTGAGGTATATAGTAAGGAAGTGGTAATTGGAGCCCCATGCTTCTTTACTGTGTTTTCCTAATGATAGTTTCCTATGGTGTTATCAGCTAGCTAAGGATTAAGGAAATCTCCTGCAGGCATTCCAATACTGCCTGCCCACTCTTTTGGTTTCTTCTGGCACTAGAAACATTTATGATATTTCTATGCTAAGAGCCAAGAAGGAAGTCTTAAGAGGAGATGGGGCAAGGACTATTTGTTTTTCTTTATTTCAACTAGTTAGATGTCTGCCATGCCCAAGAGAGTCTGATAGATAGTGTAGAAAATGTGGAAAGGGGTCAGATGTGACCATGTGGACTTTGTTATCAGAGGTTGATATGATATCTGTATAATTGATCAACTATTAGGCAGATAAAGGTACATAGGAGATAACAGAGTCCTGGGTTAAGACTTCACGAGAGATGGCATTTGTGATCGGCTGAGAGAGTGGATGGGATTTCACCTTGTAGATAGTTGGGGGATGATGTTTCAAGGGGGAAGAAAACTCCGTTGAACAGGTGTAAATCATGGTGTTTTTGGAAGTACTCATCCCATGATGTCAGCTGGAAATCAGGAGTCCTGCTCTGTGTGTGTGTGTGTGTGTGTGTGTGTGTGTGTGTGTGTGTGTGTGTGTGTGTGTGTGTGTATGCACACCCTTGCATGTGTGCACATGCTGGAGCTTGAACTCAGGGCCTGGTCACTGTCCCTGGCACTTTACCACTTGAGCTACAGCTCCACTTCTGGCTTTTTGATGGTTAATTGGAAGTAAGAGTCTCACAGCTTCTTTAAAATTTTGCCTGGGCTGGTTTTGAACCATGATCTTTAGATCTCAGCCTCCTGAATAGGTAGATGTAAGCCACTGGTGCCTGGCTTCTGAGTCTCTTTTTATTCTACTACAGATCTTTTTTTTTTTTTTTTTTTACTTCATCTTTCTAGATGTTCTCCTATAGTTGGCTCCTGACTGGGTCGCTCCTTTTCTGTCTAATAGAACTTCGGTTCTATTCTCCGTACTGCTCCAGAGCAAATAGCCCAGTGGACCAATCTAAGTATCCACAAGGCTTCTATAGTGGCCCCTGACCAAAGAATTAGATAGAACCCCAATTCTTTATTATGGCTAGGTTCCCACACTAGGCCCCTCCTTACAGGTCATGTAAGCAGCCATGTTGGCCTGAGTAACCAATCTCTTGTTAACCCAGGAATCAGGTAGTAATAGGGCCCATCACTGATGTGTCTATCACTATTTCCCCTCCAGAATTCCTTGCCTCATACTCACAGGATCCCTGTCCCAGTTCTTATTGGCTGTTGTATAATACTCTCTCTTGCCTTCCCCCATCTTTCTGTCTTTTTTCCTCTCCTCCTTCCTTCTGTTCATCAAGCCTGCCTTCAGCACTCCCTGCTCTTGGAAACCTCCCAGAATCCCCCGCTTGGTGGCACCTGGCTCCCTGCATGGCTTTGTCTCTCCATACCTGGCTATTTCCCTAGGCTAAGTTCCCAGAAGTAGGGAATGCCAATGATAGGGAATGCCAAATTCCCCTCAAGACAAGGGATCAGTTTCCACTCCCACAGATGGGAACAAAAGAGCCTTATTTCCCTCCACCTAGCTGACCCCGAGTAGTATCATTCTCTTGATTCTGCCAATCTGATAGGTGAAACGTAATACAGGATTGTTGTTTAACGGGATTGTCTTTGATCTCTAGCAGTGCTTCATAGTGTTTATAGTTCTACCATTGTGCTCATTTTTTTCTCTAGAGGGAAGAATCTTTTGTCCTTGATTTGCAAGCTGACTTTCTGTACTGATACTGCACTAGAGGAAGGGCTCAAGTAGTGAAAGGTCCTGAGTTCAAATCCTAAAACAGTCCCATATTCTCCCTTCCTCTCCCTGTGGAGAGAAGACTTGCTGGGCATAGTGTAATCCACACAGATCAGGAGATTGTAGTTTGAGGCCATAAACTTTTGAGAGACTCCATCTCACTACACAGCTAGGCAAGTAGTATGTTGCCCCAGCTACAGGCAAAACACAGTAGCAAATGTCTGTCATTCCAAGTGACACAGGAAAGCACAAGAGGATTGCAGCACAGGTAAGCCTAGGCTTAAAGTGAACCACTACCTTGAAAATAACCAAAGCAAAAAGGGGTGAAGGTGGCTTTGTAAGTGTAAGGCTCTGAGTCCAATCTATACTGAGAGAGAGAGAGAGAAGAGAGAGAGAGAGAGAGAGAGAGAGAGAGAGAGAGAGAGAGAGAGAGAGAGAGAGAGAGAGAGAGAGAGAGAGAGAGAGAGAGGAGAGAGAAACAATGAAAGAGTTACAAAGCCAGGCACTGGTGACTCATGCCTGTAATCTTAGCTACTTAGGAGGCTGATATCTGAGGATCATCATTCAAAACAGCCTGAGCTGGAAAGTCCATGAGAGACTCTTACCTCCAATTAACCACCAGAAGACTGGAAGTGGAGCTGTCGCTCAAAATGGTAGAGCCCGAGCCTTGAGTGAAAAAAAAAAAACCCTTAGGGACAGCACTCAGGCCTCAAGTTCAAGCCCCAGGACTGACAGAAAAAGGTGCAGTTCAAATAGTTTCTCTTACTTGTTTATTTAAAATAATTTAACCTTTAAGCTTAACAAAGTACATGTTTTTTTTTCCTTAGCTAAGGAAGTTTAAAAGTTTTGTGTTATCAAATGAATCCATCTTTTTCTTTGTAAATCACCATGGTTTTTCATACTTAAAGACTTCCCAGCCAGACTTGGTAGCGCATACCTATAATAGCCCTAGCATGGGAGGCAGAGACCGGAGGATTTTAAATTCATTGTCAGCTCAGGCTGAGTATTATGATTCTGTCTCAAGAAAGAAAAGAGCAAGCCAAACCACACCAACCTCCTTCTCTTCACACCTCCCCCCCCCAACTCTGTACACCGATACTGAGGCTTGAATTTAGGGCCCTGGCTTTTTGGCTCAGGATTAGCAATCTACTGCTTGAGCTACACCTCCACTTCTGGCCTTTTGCTAGCTAATTAGAGATAAGAATCTCATAGATCTTTCTTTCGTAGTTGAATTTGAACCACAATCCTTAAATCTCAGATCTAATCCTACCTACTCAGATAGGATTACAGACATGAACCACTATGCTCAGCATTCTATTCAATTTTTTCAATGTTTTGCCTGAGATTGACATTGTTTTTTTTAAAAAAAATATTTAAGCATCAAGACTCATTTTGAGAGTATATAAGATACAAATAAATCCTAGTCTTCATTTTTCTACCAACCTATCAGTTGATTGTTTCAGTAGTGTTAGATAACAATCTTTTTGCTCCACAAAACACAGACTTTCAAACATTTGCAAGCTCTGTATGTTGTGTGTGTGTTTTCATTTAGTATCCTTCCATTCTTATATGAGTTCTATACCATTTCAGTTGATGTGGCAGGCTAATACATTTTGATATTTGGCAAGTCAACTCTCAACCTCGTTTTCTGTAATTGTTCTCATAATCTCATCTTCATGGAGTGAAGGAAGGATTTGCAACCATCCAAGCCCCCAGGAGAGGTATGGAATTCTGGGAGTGTGGGGCCTTGAGCAGACCTGAATGTGCTAGATGGATGTGTTCTATCAGATAACCTCCAGATGAAGGATAGATGTAGATGTGAGAATATTTGCAGGGTTCTTGGGTCTCTGTGCTAGCCAAAACCTTTGGGAGTGTCTGCACATTTGGACAATTTTGTATCAATGAGAGTTATGAGACGTGTTTCTCTCCTCGGAACTGAAAGCAATTGAAGGCAAGGATTGGAGGGGGGTGGGGGAGAATAAGGATGGAGCCAGGAAAAGAACGGCAGGATCTTGATTTTTGTTGCCCTTCTGATGATTCATACTTGATACCAATGTGTTCCTTACAGAGGAAATATTTCCACATTCCTACAATCGTGACATCTAAGCTGTTTTATTTTTAATAAGAATGTGGGACATGATGGATTGCCCACATGAACACGAGTGACTAGAACACTGTGTGAAATATCCAGCTACAGAAGGAATGAGTTGTTGTTTATTCATGCTGAGAATTTCTTTTAATACTTCTGAGGCCAAGAGAAGAGGGACTTCACCTTCAGTGCCTTATATGGGTTCCATTCCTACCATGTCTTCAGTGGAGAGGCTTTGAGTTTGCCAGACCTTCCATTCATGTGTCCACATTTCTAACCACTGAAGCTGCCTAGTTATCTTAACTCAGTCCAGCCCCACAAAATACCATCGGCCAGAAACAGATCAGGAAAAGCAACAAACACGGTTTGGATTAAAGAAGTTGTGCTGCAAGACTGCTTTTTTTGAGAGGGGGAGTAGAGGTATTGGGGGGGGGGGACAATGGTGACACAGGTCAAATTCCACACAGGCAACCTTCAGCTACGTCTTCTGTGGTCTTTGCATTCCTAGTGATCAATGGATTTCTTGAAGTAGGTTATTCCCTGGGGGGTAGCGGCCATCTCTTGTTATTGTGCATTTTTGTGGTGGCTAGATTTAACCTATAAATAGACTTTGCATGACTCCATTCTTCTGGGAATTAAAAACAAATCAACCCCTAGACTCAACTTTCACAGGTGACAGGTCATATTATGGGCAAAGTATGATTTCTCCTTCCTGAGCAAAGAAGTATTTTTGGAGTGTGTCACCAGAAACTGTGGCACATGGAATTCACCCATCCCCCAATGCTGTGACAATGTCAGGATGGCTTTGGGCAGCTGATTTCTGCTCTGAGTTTACAAAATGAATCCCAGATTTTCCTCCTAAGAGATGTAAACAGAAATCACTCCCATGTAGGAGCCTGGCCAGGGTGAGTCAAAATGAATACTTCATTAGCTTCCAATTGTAATTTTTTTATTATTTTTACTGTCTGCATTCTTGAATACTATCAATCATCAGAGAGGGGAGAGGATGAATCTTTCAGTTTAATCCATCTAGTATAGAAAATGCCTTTGCTTGCCCATTAGTAGTCTAAAAAGTATCAGTCTAACTCACCGTAAGGTTTAGTGTGTGTGGGATGAATCAATGTATATCTGTGTTGATTTTGTCTTGTTTTCTTTCTTTTCTTTCTTTCTTTCTTTTTTTTTTTTTAGTGTGCTGACTGGCAGCTTGCCTTTGTTATAAATCTCAGTAAGTAAAGACACTACATTAGTGAACAAAGGAAGTTTGTTGAGTGCCCGGGGTTGCCAAGACACAGTAATATGCTCTAGCGACACAACAAGGCAAAGTCCCTGCCCTGTGGGCAGGATGAGCACCTTGGGCTGGTATAAGAACACATTGGTGGGTGAAGTCAGCCAGAGTAGGAAGGCCGCGATGGCAGGAAGCAGTCCCATGTATATATTGTAGGGGAAAAATGTCTGAATTGACTCTGGCAGAGAAAGTGAGCTAAGCCAACTAAAGAGGGATGAGAAAAGAGTTCCATGCAGGGGAACAACTTTGGCCAAGCATGGTAAGTAAGCCAGGGTGGGGAGACAATGGGTGCATTCGGGGAACAACCAGCAATGGTGATGTGGAGAACATCAAATGCTGCTCTCTTGAGAGCCACACACTGCTCCCAGAGAAAGGAGCAGAGGAGTTGAAGTGGGAAGCCAGTGATCCATGATGAATTTGTACTCTGGAATGATCATTTTTTGGCAAAAGGTGGAAGGCAGTGGCAGCAATGAGCAAGTTACAGTAATGAATGTTAAAAAAAAGTGATACAACACACCTAAACTAGTCCAGAAAAGACAAGGATGGATACGATGCTTCTGATTTTACAGATATTTTAGGTGGTAAGGATGGAATGAGAGGCGTCTAGAATAACTTAGATATTTGGGCAACTGAAAGCAGAGAGGAAGAGGGCTAAGGCAAAGACGTGGCCAATTTAAGAGTAACTTTTTTGAAATATACATAATATATATATATATATATATATATACATATATTAAGTCTACCTTACCTAAAATAAAAGAGTAACTGGCTTTTTATTTTTCATTTGTGTCTGTGTCACAAATGGCTGACTTGGACTTTTGCTCTATTCTGGATAGAAAAAGTGGATAGGCAAGGAGAAGTTCCCTTAATTGAGAACTTTATAGTGCTGACCTTTGAAAACTAGAAGCTTATGGCTCCAAGTTTTCAGGCTAGCAGTTTAATGCTGTAGTCTCAGTGCACAACACAGAACAAACTTATTTTTTAAGAGTCTTAGCACCAAGCATCTAGTTTTAGCTCCCCAATTTGCATGTCAGGAACTCTGGCTCTTTAAATCTTTTTAGCTGTCTTGAAGTCTTCTCTGGTCTCTTCACAGCATCTAAGTTTGATGGTCTTAGCTTCTCTGATATCACTAACTTGCTATTTTAGCTCCTTGCAGATTCTTCTTTTGGTGGCTCTGGAGTTTTCAGCCTCCTCTTGGGGTTATACCATTCTGAACTTTGGGTATTGGGGTCTTCAGCTTCTGGAGACTGCAATTTTGGAACCTCAGCTTCGTCTTCAGTGTCATTGTTGCTTCTGGGACTGGATGCTCCTGAATCTTGTCTACTTGTATAATCAGCCCAATTTACTTTACCCATGATTAAAGACTACGAGGAGGAAAAAGACCATTCCTGAGAACTCAAGGATGAAAATAATACCAGTTAGGGTAAACCTTTATTAGTGCCTAATGTTGAAATACCTAGGGAAACAGTACATAGGAAAGAAACCTCTTAGGTTAACTGGATCAAACTGCTTATATATTATAGCTAGAAAGGAGGCAGGGCATATTCATGCTTACATTGTCATTCTACCAGTCACAGTATGCTTTCAATTCCACCAATAACAGTATGTTTTCAGTTCCACCAATTGCAGTATGCTTTTAGTTCCATTAATCATAGGCTTTGTAACAGCAATTACAATTCTTGCATAAGTAGTGTCTCTGCTCCTCCTCCTCTCTAATCTTACTGCAGATACATTACCAGGTTTGGAGCAGCCTCTGGTAGTCATTGAAGCTTGTCATAGAGTCTTCTAAGATGGGTGCATCTCTTCTAGAGTGGTCATGACTAGAGCAAGGTTTCCTGAAGCAATCATGGCTTCTTGCAGCCATGAGTGGTGTTTTCTCTGAGCAGTTGCGAAATGTGGGCTGAAAATTGGTCAAGTTCTCCTGTTGACAGTTTAGCAATGAGTCAATGCTTGATTGACAGGTGTAGGCTGGGTAGCTGGGCACAAAGAAGGTTTGACAGCTACCAATCAAAGGATCAAATTGGACTAGTTACCAACAGCTTAATTTATTTAAGGAAAAAGGAAACATTGAAGTGTATTTTTACTTCCAGTAAGGAACAACATGAATATTCTTAACAGGATTAACAGGTTTTTTTTTTGTCGGTTATGGGGCTTGAACCCTGGGCATGAGTGCTGTCCCTCAGCTCTTCAGCTCAAGGCAAGCACTCTACCACTTGAGCTACAACGTCACTTCGGGTTTTCTGAGTGTTTATTGGAGATAAGCGTTTCATAGACTTTCCTGCCCAGGCTAGTTTTGAACAGCCATCCTCAAATCTCAGTCTCCTGAGTAACTAGGATTACAGGCATGAGCCACCAGAACCCAGCTTTAACAGTGTTTTTTTTTTTTAACCTATTAAATGCAATTCCAGAGAGTCAGGTCCCTCTGAATTAATTTTGTAGCTCTGATATGAAAGATATCTCAGGCTAGCTCAGAGATGTTTCTTTATCAAAGATCCTTGCAATTGCTTTCTACTTTCTGTCTTTAAAAAATGGATGGCCTGGGGCGGGGGGGGGGGGGAGGATGGGAAGGGATGAGAAGGGGAAACAAAGGAGATGGCTATAATGCTTGATAAGAAATGTACTCATTATCTTGCTCATGTAATTGTGACCCCTCTGTACAGTATTTTCACAATAATAAAAAAAGAAAAAAATTGATGGCCTTAGATATTGAATAGTAGGGGGATCATATAATATTTGACTCTTTGAATCTGGATTTTTTTCCACTTAGTGTAATATGTGTGTTGTAGCATGGATCAGAAATTCCTTCTCTTTGAAAGACTGAATAATATCCCATAGTTTGTATAAGCCACGTTTTGTTTAATTGTTCTGTTGATGCTTTCCTAAGTTATTTTTAACTCCTGGCTATTGTGACTATTGTATCTATAAACATTGTCATGTTAGTATTTGCTTGATCCCCCAGTTTTCAATTCTTTGAGGGATATATACATGAAAATAGGATTCCCTATATTATCCTCCAAGGTCCTGCTGGGATTTTGGTTAGTAAATCAACAGAAACAAGTTGAAAAAATGTGTTCTGTGTGGGCAATAAATACATTGAATAAAGTCTATAATTGATAGCATTCATATTGTCCTTTCAGGAGAAAAGTTACTACTTGTTTCAGCAGTTATTACAAGGTTCACAGTTGAAATTTGTGGCCATAGATTACGGTACAAAATTATCTTCCAGGGGGAATATTTGTGTTATTTTTGATGAAGGAGCAAAGTTCACTGGAGAAGGAGGGAGTAGGTGGTACTGCTGTCAACACATAATTAAGAGAATTTTTTTAAGGTCATGTTGTTAAATGACCTATGATTTTTGTAAGATAACAATTATAAAATATGGCTTGAGTACAGAAACATTGAAAGAATGTTTAGTGATTGTATACAAAACCCTTTGACCTGTGTTCTTAGGCTTGTCCCAACCCTTTAAACTCCTTTTAAAAAACCTCATTACAGCTGTATGAAGAATAGCTGCATTTCTACCCACCTCCTATAAATATGCACATCATAGTCAAGATGAGACACTTGAATGATTACATTAAAAGCATAAGACCCTTCCAGAATGTTAGGTTAATTATAGATAATATGTAGACTGGGAGTCTATCATACATAAATATGAACATCATCATCTTATCTCTCATTCTACTGAGTTATGGAAATTGTTCCCTTTTTTGCCTCTAATTTCTTCTGAGCACTTCTTGTACTTTTGCTAATTGAACTACATGAAGCTAGGTGATTAAAATGTGAATACCGTGGTGAAGGATGGGAAGCATGAATGGAGAATGTGTTCTAGTTTAACGATTTAGATGGACAGTGTGGCCACCATGGACATTTTTCTAGCTGGGTCTGTGGGTGGGAAAGTGCCAGTTTTATCCATCATGTTTGTGTGAAGTCCATCTTCTCTCTCCTGTTTATTACCCAGAAATAGGACACAGGGCACAGAAGATGTCCAAGGCACAGAAAAAAAATTTTTTCAAGCTAGTTTGGAGAAAATAAAGCCAATGTAGAAATAGATGGATAAGAATAAAGTGTTTAAGTATTTACTTATTGGCTAGCTTTTTATAGTCTGTTCAATGGCTATAAACTCCATGAGGGAAGGGAACATCTTGTTTGCCACTATATATTCCGTGCCTAAACAGTTCTTGGTCTATGGTGGTTATTGGATGGCTATTTATTAACAGAATGAATGAATCAATGAGCAAGGTCAAGCTCTCTGTGCTCAAGGCTAGCACTCTACCACTTAAGCCACAGTGCCACTTCCATTTTTTTAGTGGTTAATTGGAGGCAAGAGTCTTACTACGACTTTTCTGGCTTTTGAAACATGGTCCTCAGATCTTAGCCTCCTGAGTAACTAGGATTACAGGAGTGAGCCACCAGCACCCAATGACAGATACAATCTTGATGAACAAAGCCATTTTGAACACATAGTGTTGGGTCAACTGGATCACTTTGAGATTCGAGAAGTTAATTCTGTTTGGACATTTTGGTAGGCAAAATGATACCCTCCCAGACATGGCCATGTTGGATTCCATGGGAACCCATGAGTATGTCATGGTACATATCAAGGGGACATTAGAGTTGAAGATAAGACTCCATTTGCTAATCAGCTGACCTTAAAGTCAGACTTATCCTAATGGGCCCAATAACTGAAGTCCTTTAAAGTGACAAGCAGAGGGGAATTAGAAATTTGATGGGTTTATGCTGTAAGAAGAGGCCATGAACTGAGGATTCAAGCAGCCTCTGGAAACTGGACAAAGCAAGCTCCCATAGACTTTCCAGGAGAAACAGTCATACTACACCTTAACTTTAATCCAGCTAGATTGATTTCAGACTTCTGATCAGCAGAAGTGGAAGTTAAGTCAGTGTGTGTTTCATTTCCCTATGTAGTACCTAGTTGTTCATTTTTATCCATCTTTTGATAACTGTACACTGATTCTCCTTTGGGGATTTTCCCTTTATCAACTCTCAGTACAGATGTGTTGAGTACAATCCATTTCCTCTTTCACACTAGAAATGAGAATGTGCTGCAGACCTGGCACATTGGTATCTGCCTGGGTATGTTATTAATTAAGGATCAGACATCACTGAGCTAATGTTAAGGACTTGTCTTCTTAGGCCACAAGGAAAGAAGCCTCATGGGCTTGAATTCTAGAAATATGGGGAGCTATCTTACCACTGTGGACAGTGTGACACCAAAGACCATAGAGAGGCTTAGAAACAAGATACAGAGACAGGTAGGCTGTCCAAATCATGCTGCTCTTGATGTTTTGTAATCACACGAGCCACTAACTCCCATCTTTTTTTTTTTTTTGTCGGTCGTGGGGCTTGAACTCTGGGCCTGGGCGTTGTCCCTCAGCTCTTCAGCTCAAGGCGAGCGCTCTACCACTTGAGCTACAGCGCCACTTCCGGTTTTCTGGTGGTTTATTGGAGATAGGAGTCTCACGGTCTTTCTTGCCCGGGCTGGCTTTGAACCGCGATCCTCAGATCTCAGCCTCCTGAGTAGCTAGGATTACAGGCGTGAGCCACCAGCGCCCGGCCTAATTCCCATTTTTTGGTAGCCCTCAGTCCCTTTACATTTTATTTTGAGATAGGATACTAATATGAAACCCAGGCTAGTCTCAAACTGTGATCCTTCTGAAATAACTCTCACAAGTAGCCAGGATTATAGACCTGCACTACCATGCTTGGCGACTTTGATCATTAGATCTGGTTGGGCTTGTTATATACACTTGTTTTCAAGTGTTCAGGGACATTATTAACACGGACATGCTCCACCAGTGCAAAAGTAATAGAACTTATGAGAGAAAGCATACATTCGTGATGGAAAGAGATAAGTGGAAAAGAAAACACACACTAAAAATGGTTAGACAAGGCTAGAAATGACATATTCACATTGGAGGAATGATTCTCAGTCAGAGAAGCTGAGATCTGAGCATCTTATTTTGAAGCCAACGTGGGCAGAGAAATCCATGAGATCTTTATCTCCAATTAACCAGCAAAGAGCCAGAAGTTGAGATGTGTCTCAAGTGGTAGAGCTCCAAGTAAGAGTCCAAGGCCCTGAGTTCAAGCTCTTGTATCAACACACAACAGAAGCCACGAGTAGCTGTTTAGAAAGCACTTTAAAATCTCTTTATAAGCACTTAACATGGTTTTGAGTATGTTCTCCAAGAGCCAATGGCACACAAGTAATCTCAGAATATACCCTCAACCCTTGCTATTTCTGAAACAGTCTGGGGTGGGCCTTAAATCCATCCTGAAAAAAAAAAACAATTTAAGACAAAACTTGACACTCCAAAAACCCTCCCTTTTCCCAAAGCACTTCTTCTTTTCCTTAACAAGAGCCGAGCCACTAGGCCAAAGCAGGAACTTTCAAGCAACACACGTTGATAGAAAAGGCAGTTTTTCTCACCACTTTTTTTTTTTTTTTGGTTAGTCATGGGGCCTGAACTCTGGGCCTGGGTGCTGTCCCTCAGCTCTTCAGCTCAAGGCAAGTGCTCTACCACTTGAGCCACAGTGCTACTTCTGGTTTTTCTAGTGACTTGTTGGAGATAAGAGTCTCATGGACTTTTCTGCCTGGGCTAGCTTTGAACAGCGATACTCAGATCTCAGCCTCCTGAGTAGCTAGGATTACAGGTGTGAGCCACCTGCGCTCAGCTTTTCCTCACTACTTCTATGTAGATATGAATGCATACAAATTTATAAATATCAAAATATATACCTTATGTAAATATATAAATATCTGCTCTGACTATATTTACTACTAAGAACTATATATAAATCTCTTTATGTAAAATTAAAATTGATCAAAACTTGCAAACACAAGCATGGCTTTGTAGTCTAAAGAAATATGAACAAATGTGAAGATGAGGTAGTAAATTGTAACTGCAGTTGTTGTTGATTCTTAGTTAAAAGTTAGATGCATTTGTCTGAATTACATGAGGGTTAGCACCTCTAGTCACTAGGTTGTTTAGTGGCCACACATGGGAATGGGGTAAAGAATAAGAAATGCCCATTGGCTTTAGATTCACCGGGGACCTGGGAAGATTGGGGAAACAGAGGTAGTAGCTGTGGCATCTCTTTTGAAAGGTCATACTGTGAAAGAAAGACATGAAGTGCTGGATGAATGTTGGTTTTCTGTAACATGGATTGAGTGGGGAGTGGGGTAGTATGTTCTGCCAACATCGAGCTGAAAATATGTATGCAAAGTTGCACCTGTATTGAATGAACACATTCACATCTCTTTTCTTGTTATCACTTAAACGTAGTGCAAAAACTATTTCCATAACATCTCCATGGTATTAGGGATTGTAGGTCATGTAGAGATGACAAGGTTCATGCAAACACATCATCTTCTTTTCTTTAAGTGACTTGAGCATCCATAGATTTTGGTATTCTTGGGAACCCATCCCCCGTGGGTACTAAGGGACAGACTTTCCAGCACGTGGGAAGAGTTTATGCCCATCTGTTAGGACTCCCAGGAGCCTACCCACTCTGCATTTAGAGGAAACGCCTCAGGCACTGTGCCTTTGAACTTACAAACCCACTTGAATACTGCTGCTTGGAGCTGAACTTATTTGTAAATAAAAGTTACTTCTCTCACCACACTTAACTAAGGCTTTAAATCATTTTGAAAGTATTCATTTCTTGAGCAACTTGGGGCAGCATAAGGTATTACTTTCCATTCAGATGGAGACTTTTCCATTTTAGGATGATCTTGTCTGTCTGAATTAATGCTTTTCACAAATCAAATGGTGCCCATAGCATGACAAACTTGCAGATGAGTCCCACAAGAATTGGGGGACATTATTTTCACCTTCCCAACATGACTTCAGCTGGGACCAGCAGGAACAGATTATATAAAGTTGAGGTTTTCAAACTGTTTGAAAGAGGCACTCCATAGGATTTTATCCAAGAATTAATTATTGTGCCAGATTTAGAGTTTTTCTAAAATGTCCCATTTTTAATAATTAGCAACTTCCTAGTCAATACATTCACAGGGAAAAAGTGGTTTACAACATAAACTGACTACTAACTGTCCTCTGTGAACACACACTGTACTTTTTTTCTTCTAGTAAAAGCTCACAACATTAGTAAGAGCAAGCATTTTCAAGCTAAAGCAAAATGGCCGTGAGAGAGGGAAGTGGTCACATGACTCCCTTCCAGCCACACAACTTAACTCTCTCCAGATGTAAACCTTCGCTCCTTCGCCCTCCTCTTAATTTTTGTCTGGAGTGAAACTGCGAGAGACTGTTTTTCTCCTGTGAAGACACGGAATTGCAACTTCAATGACAAGTACTTGTTTAGTGTGGTTTATCTCCTGTCCCTTGCATCCATGGATATGAGCAATGATATAAGGAAAGAATTCTTAGGAGAGACAGGTTAAAGGAGTAGGCTTTTAAAAATTATCATCATTATAAGCAAAGGAAAATCTTAGGTCTAAACTAACAACAACAGTTCTCTTGTAATGACAACAATAATAAGTATGTGTGAGAAAGAGAAAGAGAAAGATCCTTGGTAGATGGCTGATTAGAATAATGATGTGATTTGATTACTTCAGGTGGCAATAGATAGGTAACTTTCAGAATCAAAAGCCTTAATAGGACATACATAACAAGATGTGAAGGCTCTCCATAGACCAATATTCTTATTTTTGTGTGTGTGTGTGTGTGTGTGTGTGTGTGTGTGTGTGTGTGTGTGTGTGTGTATGCTGGTTCTGGGGCTTGAACTCAGAGCTTGGGCACTGTCCCTGAGCTTTTGTGAAGGCTAGTGCTCTACCACTTGAGTCACAGTTCCATTTCCCTCTTTTCTGTGTTTAATGGGAGATAGGAATCTCTTGGGCTTTCTTTTCTGGATTGGCTTTGAACTTTGATCCTAGATCTCAGTTTCTTGAGTAGCCAGGATTATGGGCATGAGCCACCAGTGTCTGGAAGTTTTTTTTACTTAAAATATTACCTTTAACTTTATATTACTTTATATTATATTGTCATTATTTAAGCACAATGGAGTGTCCATATATTACTTGCATGTTGAACATTTTTGTAGCTGTGGTTCAAAAAACAAAAAACAGGATTTACAATGTAGGAGGAAAATGTCTAGTTTTTTTTCCTCTGGTAAATTACACATTCTGTCATTTAGACCTCTTAACTAGTGGGTCTGTGATATAAGACAAATGATGACATTCACAGGCTAAAGCCCTAAAATCCTTGTGGCTTTGGGGGTCAGTTCCATCCTTGACAAATGATCCAAGGCATATTTCTATCTAGATTATTTTAAAACTTTTAAAAATTAGGACACTACACATCAAACTCTTTAGTATCTCAGGATATTGAGACTGTGGAGTTATGGGTATGAACCTAAATAGAAAATTCTGAAAGTTGAAGAGGACTAAAGTTCTGTGGTTGTAATTTATATCCTTGTGTGAAGTGAAGGCAGGATTCACCGTTGTGTTTTTGTGACTAGACACCTCTCACAAACCTAAGCCCTTGTCGTATTGTTTGTGAGGGACTATTATGATTCTGAAAGACCATTTCTACTCCATTGTTTTAATGGCTCCTTCTCTGCTTCCAGCATGGAACACCCAGTATTGATTGCCGGTAGCAGCCTGTATACTCCAGGGTTCTATAGTTGGGTTGACCTGGATTTATATGCCAATTCTAAGAACTATGGTATATACAGGCAAAGCAACTTACTCTCCCTAGGCGATTGCAGTGTTGACAAAGTTCTCTCCTAGACTAGACTTTAGTCAGTTTCCAGCACAAGCTGAGTTTGTCTCTGTTTTCACAGAGTCTAGTTTTATTAAGTCTAGTTTAAGAACTACCCCTGTCTTCCCCATGTAATGATCATCCTGGCTATCACTGAGCTAAAATTTCCTCCTTCCTCCTGACATTTCCTTCTGGTAAATTCCCATCCACAAACCCCTACCAGCTCCTTGTTTATAAACTCCCACCTTTCCTTGCTGTATTTAAAGTTTAGCCCAGTCTCTCTCTTTCTCACCACAAAACCTATTACAGTGGTCTCTCCTCATACCACAGTGGTCTGGAACACTCTGCCTCTTCTTTTAGCAAGGTTATTCTGGTTAACAAGAGGGTAGTGATTGTTCTTTGCTGCTATCTGCCTTGCATGGCTGTGGAGAAGTCTACTTGCACACAGTGGATTCATGATGTAGTTCTATTTTTCTTACCCTCATGATTGCTTTTGTTTTTCCATCCTCAACTCCTTTTTAGTACTCCTTCCTCTTCTTCATGTTAGAAATTGCTCAGGATGTTGAGGTGTCACATAGGAATAAGGTCACAACTCAAAAGGAACTTGGCAGTTGGGCTATAATCTGAGCTACTCAGGAGGTTGAGATCTGAGGTTAGTGGTTCAAAGCCAGCCTGAGCAGGAAAGTCCATGAGACTCTTATCTCCAATTAACCACCAGAAAACTGAAAGTGGCTCTGTGGTTTAAACTGTAGAGCACTTGCCTTGGGCTGAGTTTAGGGACAGTGCCCAGGCCCAGAGTTCGTGCCCTACGACTGACAAAAATAAAAAAAAATAAAGGAACTTGGCAAGGCAAACTTGACTTCTGTAGAAGGGTGCTCCATCATTCAAGAATCTGGCAAGCAAACACACAGAGCAGGCAGGCTGCTCCCTTTTTAGCCTTAATCCAGCAGGTCCCGCCCCTCTGCTCACATTGGCTGAGCGAGGATTCAGGAAAGGGTGCAAAAGGATATGGCCTAATGAACAGTATGCAACTAAAATTCAAGGAGCTTCTAACAGGATGCCTTCACTATGTGCTCAGAAAAAGGATGTAACTAAAATGTAACTAATGAGGTTGGTCAAGCCACCTGGCCAAAACAGAAATTCTTTGAAAACCATTCTCTTAAGACTAACAGAAAGGAAGCAAACTGCTTTGATAGAAAAGAGCTTTTCTCACAATCATAACAGACCTCCCCTCCCCGATACTCCCTTCTGGGACACTGAAGGACCTGCCATTAAGTTGGGTAAATTCTCTCCTACCATAAGGGCATGGCCCAGTGCCAAATAACACGTGCCCAGAGAAGCTTCCTTATCTCGATTTCACGGAGACAGTCTATTCTCTAGGTTAAACAGCCCCAGGTCTCTTAACTATTCCTTACATGACCTGTCAAAGCATCTCCCATTCTTGGTGTTTACTCTCTGTAATGAAATGCAGTCAGTATAGCTGATGCCCAGGGATCCTGGGCTCAGACACAGTCTTGCGCATAAGTGTGGGCAGAGAGCCCATTGGCTCGAGGGAGATGCTTAGTGTTCTCCAGCTGCAGCCTGAGCTGCCCACTGCATGCAAAGTGATGGAAATTCCTGATAAGTACTTGGAAGGAAGGTGGTGGGGAATGGCCAATAGCTGGGGCATGAGAGAAGGTGAGCATGGTGGATCGGCCCAGCCTGTGGCCAAGCAGCTCTCCCTCCACTCTGTGGCACTGAACAACCTACCTTTATTGTTTGGTTAACTCTCCCTCTACCATGAAATGTGTGGCTCAGTGCTGCATATACCATATACCCAGAGGAGGTAGTTATCTTTGTTGTATTTTCTTGTCTCCTGTGAACTGAAAGCCAAGGGACCCGGCTCTAGAGCTTCCCATTGACAAGTGTCTACAGTTGTTTGTTTCCCAACCAGTGGGGAATCCGCTCACATCACTCTAATAGTCAACTTCCTGTTACTAGGACATAAATGTCTGAGATGATAAACTTGGAAAAGGTGCATTTGGCTTAGAGTTTTGGAGGGTCTAGTCCATAATTAAGTGACCACTGCTTGTGGATTTGGGGGAGAGGGTTATCAGATGGCCATGGTGGGGAGAATGTAGTGGAATGAAACCACTTACATCATAAACCAGGAAGCAACACAGGGGAAACAGGAAGAGGTAAGAGATGATTGTAGCAATCATGAAACTCACAATTCTTAATTCAATGGAAGTTGCTCTTTATAAAAAAGGTGAAAGATGACAAAAAGAGGAAAGAGAAAGATAATGGGAGAGCATGCAGGGAGGACACTCAGGAGGTGATATGGGGCATGCTACATCTACAAGCCAAGGGAAACATGAGACTACCCGAATGTGGAGACTGGTATGGAAATAGACCCTTCCCTGGCATGAAGGAGTGCAATTCTGTCTGCCAGCACCTTAATCTTTGGACTTAAGGACTAGACAATCATCATGATAACCTTAGGAAACTAAAGCAGAGGACTGATAAATGAAAATTTCTATAAGGAATTATAAATATTGTAAATTATATGAATATGTATGTCCCTACACTTCTTTAAGTGCATAAAAGTTGAAAACCAATACTTCAAAAGCGGGGAAATCCACTGGTACTAGTTTGAAAACAATCTCACCTAATGGATGGGGAGCAGGACAATTTGCTGATGATTTGGCTGCGTCTACAACAGTGCACAACCAAAATAAGCAAGAACACAGATATTAAGAACATTCCCTACTGTGTCGTATTGTGGCGCCGATAAAAGTTAAATCCAAGGCTTTTTATTGTCAAGAGGCCCTGGTATCAGGCTACATTTCCATATGGATTTTGGCCAACAATCATAAATAACAGAGCACTTGCTCATAAACAATTCCAAAGGCAGTGTGTCGAGCAGATGGTATTTTGGAGGTGGAGTGGGGAAAACTGAAAATGGCAAACAGTTGGACTTTCTGCACACTGGCCAGGATGAACTTGCTGCCGAATTAAGTGTCACTGGGGAAATTATGGTTTTTCTTCAGCCCCCAAATGAGTCTAAAGTTTCATGCTTTAAACTTCTCATGCTAAAGAAATCACCATTTTAATGTAATCAAGAGTTCTGCAGGAGAAAAAGCTGTTATAGTAGAAAGAACAGTAGACCTTAGGGAGGGAGTCTTGGCATTCATGAAGTTCAAAGGTTTGTATGTTTGGGCACTTCCTGAGGGCACCAGAATGCTCTTTCTGGAGAAGTAACCCAAGGATAGGGTGCAGATTTCACAGAAAGATTATGCAAGACCTTAAGAAAATTCTCCCTTGTGAGAAAATTCTGTAAGGGGTTGTAAGGGTGAAAGCATTAGTGCAGTTAAGTCTCTGCATCTACTATGGTGGGCAGTGGCAAGATATCAACACAAGCTAAGATGGCTGAGATCTCCTTTCCAATGTGTGTTTTATTTTTAGGAAAGAGCAGATAAGATTTCCTCCCTCATTGTGTGTGTGTGTAAACTTTTGCCAGTGGGGCTGGACCAAGATGGAGTTTTTCTCTGAGCATCTCAGGCCAAATCTAGCCCCTTGCAGACTAGTTTGTGCAGGTATTGGGTTGGATGTTTCCATTTTGGTTTGCAGCAGCAGCACCACCACCACCACTGAATCCTAAATTTGGCTTTTGCATATGTTTCTCTGGGATGCACAGGCATCCCTAGGCTCCAGAAGCCTTTACTTAGCTTTTGATGTGTGAATGACACACAGTATTCAATGAAGTATTCAGCTTACTGCTTGTTCTAGGCAGCAGGGAAAAAACCCAGATGTACATACATCTTTTTCATTATAATTCCTGAATCTCACTCAAGGAAGTGGCTAGTATTTAACTGTCTTATGGAACATGACTGTACTGGGTGGCTGGTAAATATCAAGAGATACAAACATTTCCATATACTTTGAGCATGCGATCTCACTTTTAGAAAGTTTTGGTGAAATAAAAATAAGCCTCATGGTTGGGAATGTGGTTTAGTGGTATCGTGTTTGCCTAGCATGCATGAAGCCTTGGGTTCAATTCCCCAATACCACCACAAACAGAAAAAGCCAGAAGTGCTACTGTGGCTCAAGTGGTACAGTGCTAGCCTTGAGCAAAAGATGCTTAGGGACAGTGCCCAGGCTCTCAGTTTAAGTTCCAGGACTGGCAAAAAAGTTTCACATATGATTCAGTTGAGTACTATCCTTAATACATGATACTTTTTTCCCAAATAAAAGGGTATTGAATAAGCAAATGTTTCATTAATTGACTAGAACACATTGTGTACTTATTGTACAGGTTGAATAGCCTTATAAAAATGCTTAGGACCAAAAGATTTTGGTCATATTTTAGAATATTAACATTTACACAAGATATCTGGAGAATTAGATCCCTATCTAAACATAGAATTCACTTATGTCCCATTTACAATTTTTAAACTAGCCTCAAAATAGATCCTCTGTGTGTGTGTGTGTGTGTGTGTGTGTGTGTGTGTGTGTGTGTGTGTGTGTGTGTGTGTATGTGTGTGCACCAGTTCTGGAGTTTGAATTCAGGACCTGGGTATTGTCCCTGAGCTTTTGTGCTCAAGGCTAGCACTCTGCCACTTGAGCCACAACTTCATTTCTGGCTTTCTTGGTTAATTGGAGTTGAGAATATGATGGAATTTCATGCTTGGGCTGGCTTTGACCCATAATTCTCAGATCTCTGCCTTCTGAGTATCTAGGATTACAGATGTGAGCCACTGACACCTGGCTGATAGTTTTATAGAATATTTTTTTCTGTGCCTATTTTTAACTAGGATTCATGAGGAATAGTCACAGACTGTCTCACCATTACCATACTCTAAATCTAGAACATTTTCATCACCCCAAGGAGAACTGATATTTTGCTCTTGCAAATGTTTCCCCTTGTCACATGATTTTTCTGGTAAACTCCAGGTAAAAATCTTTAACATTTGGCTCTTATGGGAAGACTTTACATTGTAAGTGAAATAAACCATAAATATACCATTATGTCTTTAATTTTTAATTTTATTAGTGACCAGGTAAATAGGTATGTGACAGTCTTCACAGATCTCTATACATGTATTTAAATAAAAACAAGAATTGAGTTCTAGTATAAGTTTTCAGTGGGTGCCTAGTACATTATTTATTTGCTATATAACATTCTCCAAGTTTATAAAACTTAATTCTCCCATTTCCCCATGTTTTAAAAATCAGCTGCAAGAATTGGAAAGGGAATTCTGGGAAGAGAAATACAGATAGGCTCTGAGAAGGAGCCCAGTGCATTAGGACTTATGAAAGAACTCAGCAAAGATAGTCATGACATACTCAGTGCATTGTCAGTGTTTACTGTGTAGATGGGAGAAATGCCAGAGGAATGGCTTCTGGACGAGTCACTGACCTCAAGTTTCTCCCTCCCTCCATCATCCTCACATTCCAAGGGGTAGAGGGCTGCTATATACATGTGTGTGATGTCCCATGCAATGCCCCATATACAGCGGGGACCTCCAGAAAGAACCTTTATTGTCTGAGAGTGTGGTTGGCATTTGAAGCCCTTATTCCTTGCTCTATCTGTCTCTTGACACTTCTAGCTCACTCCAGAAGAGTGAATTGAGAGTTGAGTTCTTCAAGAAGTAAGGAGTACATTTTTATGACCCTAACTCCTGAGTTACTAATCTTTTGGTCATAAGACAGGCACGACAAGAGTTAGGGCATTTTTAGAGGGTAGAGAAGGCATTTTAGCATCCCTTAAATCAATCATATCATATAGATGACCATTGACTTATACAACTGGTTCTAAGAGGGCTAACACTTAAGGTCCCCAAAGGCTAGTGTGGGATTCTCAAACTCTTGAATCAAGTGCATGGCTCATCAGCTATCAGACAACACACACTGGAAGTTAGACTTGAGCTCCTGACAGACATGTCAACAACTTCCAGAATGGGTTTAATTCAGAAGCAGACAGACAATGAACTACAACAATGTGTTCATCCATGTGCCTTTGGTTTGCTTTCCAATGGGTTTTTGCAGCTGAAGCCAAATGGCTTCTGTCCAGGTTAAAGGCACAGCATAAAATTTAGTGTCTGTGAGTTTGGCTCATCTTTCAAATAAAGCATGATTGTTGAAATCGGGACACAGATTTTTTTCCAACTGCTATGTAAACTTAAGGATGCGGGTCAGGTTTTTCTATCAGAATTAATATTCAGGATATTAACTTAAAAATAACTAATGCCAGTGTAAACATGCCTCAGATACATATGTCTATAAAGTATTGCACATATAATTTTGTTCAGCATTTCTTCATAGCAATTTTTCATCATTATAAAAAGGATACAAAATTGTGCAGACTATAAATTTGACTGGTCAATTTTACTTCAAAATGGCAATATAAAACATGATTGTGGATTATTTACAAGAGCCTTAACAAATTTTTCATGAGTTAAAGCTGATGAAAAAATAGCTTAAACAAAGATTATCTATTTTCCCAGGTTATTTCCTAGAAAGGTTAGTGTAAAAAATGAGTAATAAAGTCAGTGTTAGCAATTCTAAATAAAATTTTTAAGAATATAGATTTGTGTCACACCTGTATAACTTTGTATTTCTATCTTGTTTATGCTTAACATTTTTTCTTGTATACAAATATGGGGTATAGAAAGGAAAACAGATATTTAATCCCAAGCTAAATATTGGTGTTGCTTATTGTATATATTAAAAGGAGTGTTTACCATATTGTTAAGTTTTTTTATATGAACTCTACAAATTTAAATGACTTTTAAAAATCACACTGGGCATTGAGTACCTTGAAATTTTTTTGCATAAAAGGAAATATAAATACAACGTTTTGTGAAGTTAAATTGAGCAGATGTGAGTTCCTGGAAAATATGAATAAAACAATTCCAGGTAGAAGGCAGCAAAGTACCAAACAAAAATGACATAATACTAATTTGTTTCTCCTCGACACTATCTAAATTTGGAAGACACTCTATTCAAACATAAAGTTATCTGCACAAAGTAGCTACCTTAGCATGACACAAAGTGAGTGATGTTGAAAACTAGCGAACCAAATCTTAATTTCCCAGTCCTCTGGACAAGCAGAGAATCTCAACTCTAGACAAATGGAAAATAAATAAATAATCTTTTTCTAAAAAATCCTCACACAAAATTATCTCTGTTGTTTTCAAAAGTACTTTTCACAGTACCAACAACATATTGCTTTGTCTCCCTGAGTCATCCATCTTTACCAATGTTCCTTTTCCATAGGGAGGTGTCAGAAATTCCATTGGGTACAGTAGTGTTGGACAGTTGTTCAGTCTTTGTTCACTTTCTAAATTCTATAGGAATTCAGACAGTTCATCTTTGCAACTCAGGTTTGTGGTTTTTTTTTTCTTTTAACCTGGACAGCAAGTTCTAAGTTCAGATACCTATTCCAAAAATGTCTGCCAAATATGGAATGACAAAAACCAGAGAAATCTTCCATAATTGCTGATCTGATTGTTTCCATCATGTTGGGGTTTCTCTCTCTCCACAGGCCTCTTTGGATTCCATGGCTGATGTCCTCAATGGATGGAGTTGATGATGGGATCCTGTCAGGGGCCCTTTTGCTTCTTAAGTCACTGGCAGGTATAGTAAAGCCTTTATTGTATAGCCCTTATGTCCTTCCTTTTCTTAAAATGGGACCAGTGTTTGAAGTTTTGGTCTTTGTTTTTCCCCTGTTATGCCTCCGGGGTCTTGTTGCTGGTCAGCTGTTCCTTGTCTGCCATTTCATCCTGAGGAGGTCTTGCTCTATCAAAGAATCCACACTACAAAAAAAAAACAGCAGGAAACAGAGGATAAACTTGTGAGGCACCCCATTTTTCCACTTTGTTTGCTAAGGAGCGTGGAGCTTTGTGAATGTCATCTGTACTACCTGCTCCAGGGCACGTGGGCAGGATGAACAAGGAGGACAGAATGGTGGCGCATGGGTGCCTTTCCTCCTGCCATGATTGATTGGTGGCGGGATAGTGCCCCAATTTCACACAAAGCACTCACAGACCTTGGGTGTTTTCCAGGGCTGACTGCAGTGTGTCTCAGCAATTCCTTCTATGTTTTATTTTTATCATCTTTTTGCATATTTGCTGAGCTGGCAGCATGCATGGAATGAATTATAGTAAGAGTACAACTGTTGATCTTTTTGTGCTTGGTGAGAGATATATTATGTATATATAATATGGATATGTGTATTTCAGTGACAGAATCAGTCAGCTAGACATCCTAGTGATTTCCCAATGATTAACCAGCCATTCTTACAAGAAGTGATTCTAGAAGCTTCTACCTTATTCAATTTGTATTTTCCCAGAGAAAATCTTCCTAGAAACCTGAATCATCTTTGTTCCTTGTTTTTTATTTTGGAGAGCTGCATTGCTGACTATTGTGTGTCATATTGGCACATATAATTCTATCTCCTGCCAATTGGAGTAAGTCACAAAGTAACACACAAAAAGTCATTTCTAAGTGACTGTGGGCTTAAAAGGGTGTGAATGGGTTACAATTAGAAAAGCTATTCTTATTCAAAGCCAAGGTTTTCTCAGTTTCAAGTTCTGTTAAGTGTGTTGCCTATTGTTTCAAAACAAAAACATACCATGTTGTTAGGAACCCACAACAATGGCGGTTAGCTGAGATATGACTGAGTTAATTGTACTTATAGCCACGTATTTGTGACATCGTTTCTATTTTTGGAATGGAAGTCTCTGCGAAACCTGGCAGGAGTTCAAGTTGTCACCAGAAATTCATTCTTGTTGTGAACTTAGGACAAACCTCAGTAGAACACATCAAAGAACACATTAAAGCTTCCTAATAAAGACTTACTATTTGGCAAGATAACAAAATAAGTTGAGCCTCTTGTAACATGTACGATCTTGTTGGCCTAATTCATAGTCAAAATAAAAAATTAGAATTGACCTATATTAATTGCATTGGTGCAGTGCTTATAAAGACAAATCTCAAAAGATTTGTGATAGACCATGTCATAGAAAGCTTAAGATCTTGGTTAATTAAACCAGAGAGAGAAAATTTTCCTAATAACATGATCACTCCCAGCATACTGGAAAAAAAAGTCACAGGCCTTAGCTAATAACTTCACCCACCCTGATTTTTTATTTACAAGAAATCTCAGAATGAGAGCTGGGGCTGGGAAGGTGGCTCAGTGGTAGAGTGCTTGCCTTGTATGCATGAGGCCCTGGGTTCCATTCCCCAGCACCACATAAGCAAAAAGAAAAAAAAAGAATGAGAGCTGGGGATATAGCTCAGTGGAAGAACACTGGCTTAGAGTTCAGTCCCCAGAACTACAAAAATATCATGAGATTAAAAAAAATCAAATGCACCCCCCCAGTCTTCTTAAACACTAGCAACACAAGACATATTAAATATGTCAAAGCAACTAGCATACAATTTTCAGATCTTAAAAAAAAAATCTATAAATATCTGTGTGCCAGTGGCTCACACCTGTAATTTTAGCTATTGAGGAGGCTGAGATCTGAGGATCACAGTTCAAAGCCAGCCTGGGCAGGAATGTCTGTGAGACTCTTATCTCCAATAAACTGTAAGAACCAAACTAAAGCCATTTTGTGACAGCTTCTAAAAGTTAACTTGTGTCAGTCCCTCATTCCTGTTCTGAGTTAATGTTGCAAAGTTTGCAAAAATGAATTAAACAATAACATGTCTGTGCAAAATTTTTGGGAACTGTTATTTAAAGATTGCAGAACACCCCAGAACAGGATGGTTTCGAGACCCAGTCAGCAGAAGATTAACTACAGGAGATGTCAGCCTCCATGGCTTAAGCAGACAACTGGTCCCTAACCAAGCAGAATCGACCTTGTCCCTAAACCATAGCTTTGCTGTAATTTTGTGGTTTTTGCCTTTATAAGCCCAGCTATACTGTTGCTCGGGGCCCTCTCCCTTCCTCTGCTGTGTCTGGGGGTACGGGACGAGGCCCGAGCTTTGGCTTGTTAAATAAACCTTGCATTTTGCAGTTCGGGTTGCCTGGTCTTTCAGTGGTTGTCGGAGGGTCTCTGGGACTTGGGTATAACAAAACCACTCAGAAAACCAGAAGTGGCACTGTGGCTCAAGTGGTAGAGCACTCGCCTTGAGCTGAAAAGCACAGGGACAGTGCCCAAGCCCAGAGTTCAAGCCCTACGACCGGCAAAAAAAAAAAAAAAAAAAAAAAAAAGACCTATAAATTATGCCTTTAGTATTGCCTTCAATGACCTCTCCAGTCTTAAAGGAAAATGAAAGAACTACTTACCTTCCACAAAGCTAAGGTTAAGATAGCTAGAACCAACAATCCCAGCAGTATGGCTAGTATGATGACCCATAATGGGATGGAGAAGGAAACATTTGGGGTTGCCCAGATAACGGATGTCTTAATCTGAAATGAAAACAAAGCAAATGAGCTCTCATTCGAAAGCTATTTGGTGAAATAAAGCAGTTGTTGCCAGTATAATACTGGGGGTTCCTTAGGCAAAGATCCACGTAAATATTTGCAATCATGTCCATAAAACTGAACTGTACCCGAATATGGGCTCTTAAACACAAGCATAGTCCCAGGTTCTGCAGTTGGGGTTAAAAAATATCTAATGATAAGACACTTAGTAGTGGTTGGATTTTTCCTACAGGAACTCTTGAATAGAATTGTGGTGGATGGCCAAACCAGCCAGCAAACTGGACAGCAGGAGCCTTACGTTGGGCAGGATCTTTATGGTGCCAATGGCTAAAAGTAGACTCTTCATACATGTCCCTTCATATGGCTCAGTGACTCCATCAGGAGTTGAACTTATGAGCAGCCAGAAACCCTTAGTCTGAAGGCTGTCAGAAATCATCGAACTTAATCCTTTCATTTTGTGGATGATAAAATTGAACCCCAAGGAACTGAGTGATTCATACCACTAATTAATGTCACCATCAGGTCTCCTTATCTCTAGCCTTGTCAGTGAACGAAAGCCTAGAACTTGAGACAAAGCAGTGTACATTTTCTGGAAGGAATTGCATGTGGAAGTCGGCAGGAGCAAAAGTGAAGTTGCTTGTGTTCAACGTAACGAGAAATTAAGCCAGGAGGCTGTAAAGGAAGGGTTTGCATGCGTGACTGCTTCACAGGAACTACTAAAAAACATTCAACCAACTTCTCAATCTTGCACAAAGGCCACTGCAACCTTATGCAAACAAACAAACTAAAACAAAAATCTGTGTCTCCCCGTTCATCTATCCCCACTCTTCCCTGCTCAGTTTCAGAATGGTTTTTATCCTCTAATGAATCCTTAACTAGCTAGGGATTATTGTTTCAAAATATGCCATTCATTTTTTTCTTTTGTCTTTCAGGTTTTTCCCTTGACTCAATTTCTCTGAATATACTTACAGTTTACTAGGATTCCCAGTGTAATTTGATTCTATTTCCAAGTAAATACCATCCATTGGAGAACCTCTGGTTATTACTGAGGTTGACATTACATTGTGTAAAGAGACCCTGTCCTGGTGTATCCTGGAGCTACCTTGAATCCTAAATTCGATATCCAGGTGCAGAACTGAAGTAAACATCTGGATAGTGAGCCAGTGTCACTCCCCACAGTAAAGAGAATGAGACCAGCCCAAAGGGACTGGGTGGTCGATGTCTAGGACCCATACCTTTCTCTCCAGGTAGGTAGCAGAAGAACCTTTCTTGCTTATCTATTCCAAGCAGCTGCAAAGAAACCTAGATGTGCTAAAGCAAAACCAAGGAGGGAGCCTTTTTGGATCTGCATGCTATTCACCATTGCCAGCATCTCTGATTTTAACAGAGTAGCTTGCATCGCCCCTTCAAATTGGTCTCTGTGTTCCTCATCTTTAACTGTGTTGGTTGGAAGGCTCATGATTCCAATTCTGACACATGGCCAAGAACTCTAGACCACAATCCTCACCCACCCATCAGCAAAGGAGGAAATCGTGACTGAAATCCAGTGGTGGCGTTGGAACCGGTCCTGGCCTGAGATGTCTGGATACTTTCATCTTGGATTGAGGATGCTCCTAAGGCTCTGCTCTACTTCTTCTGGTTTTTATTGCCCCTCCCATCTCAACCCACTTCTCCTGGGTGGTAGAAATGATCAGGCCTGGATCTACTGGCTTTGCTAACCCTCGAATAACATTTCAGTCTAGACCAAACAAGAATCAACCAAGTAGCAAGACCAGTTATCATTCCACATTGACAACAGTGCTGGGTGGGGTCTTGGATGGATGTTCGCAGTGAAGAAAAGGCTGGTGGTAATCTACCCACCATTGTACCACTTTCCTTTGCCTGCAGATGTTTTCTGCTAGCATCAACCCTACTTCATCTGACACATTTCCACCATGGTGGTGCAGTTACTTGCCTGAAATGCTTTAAAGATGAGACACATGGCTCACAGATTGAAGGAATCCATTTGAAGGACGCAAAATGGTCCCAATGGATTCTGGAGCCTAAGTAAATCTGCTATAAGAGCAAATTAGGACCAAGGCTATTTCTTTTCACAGTCTTTTTCCTTAATTGCATTTAATAATGTATGGAAATCACTGCTTTTTCCAAACCTTTTTCTTGGCATGAGGCCAATTTCAAAGAAAACACAACTTTACTGGAGGAAGACAGATAGTTTTGGTGATGAGAATTTCAGAAATTTAGACATAAAAGAAATAGAAGGGACCATTCACTCACAGGCCAGTTAAGATGACCCAGGAGAAAGAGCTCTGGAGCAATGGAACATTCTGTGGTTTCTTATAAAGTTTTTCTTTCCCTCAAGCTCCATGTCCACGGAAGAAATAATATAGGTTTAGTCTCTATATTTAATCTCTGTGTTAGAGCTTGCCAGTATTTGACATTTGTAGTTAGATAAGCCACCGATGTCTCTAAGTCTTCTGATTTACACAATTCCCATTTTAAGTCCCCTCTTACTAGTCTATGCTAGATCTATAAGCTAAAAGAAGTATAAGGAGTTGAAAAAAGGAACATGGATTCTTCAATTGTTTGTTTCGTACTGGGAAATGGAATAGGATGAGTAGACAGAGCCTATGCCAGGTCCCTCGGCCCCTTGGTTACTGAAGACTTTGATGAGCTGCCTGTCAAACTGGAGAGACAAGCAGGGAAGGTTACCTAACAAAGACATATGAAGCCTTTTTGCAACAATGCTGAAAAGGTCCAAATAAACGATCACATTGCCCAGTTATGCTTAGTAAGGTTTTCTCAAGCAGGATCTAGCTTTACAAGGGACCATTACCCAACCTATGAGTGTTTTGTTTACATTCTGTTTCCAGAGATTCTGAGAGCAGGCCTGAGAACAATTGGCAAGAAGATGATTGCTCTGAGGCAGTCCAACACTCAGAAATTCCCGTCCAGCTCCCGAATCCTGAAATTCTCATTATTATCTCTACTGCCAGTCTGCTTCCAGCACCACTAGTTTCATTAAAAAAAATAATACCACTTCCTGTCTAAATACCACTCCATTGCCCGAGCAATGGAGGTATTAGTGTAATGCACAGCATATGCTTTTCTATTTCTTTCCTTCTTTCTCCTTCCTTCCTTCCTTCCTTCCTTCCTTCCTTCCTTCCTTCCTTCCTTCCTTCCTTCCTTCCTTCCTGTCTTTCTTTTCTTTCTTTCCTTTTCTCTTTTTTTTTTTTTGTAGGTCATGGGGGCTAAACTTGACCTGGGCACTGTCCCTCAGCGATTCAGCTCAAGGCTAGCACCCTACCATTTGAACCACAGCGCCACTTCTGGCTTTTTTCTGCTTATGTGGTGCTAAGGAATCAAACCCAGGGCTTCATGCATGCAAGGCAAACACTCTACTACTGAGCCACCTTCCCAGCCCCAGTAGCATATGCATCTCTTGCAAGGCATTCTACACAGTTGACTCAAGGGATGGGACACACAGAGTGCAGAGCAAACTCTGTATTCCCTACTGCATTCTGCCTCCTGGGTCCTCTGACCTTAGGATCTCCATGTGATACCCAGTCTGCCCAGTCTCCTTCTAAACTGAGCACAGCTGTAGAAACCATCCTTGATTCTGTTGCCTTAAACTTCTGGGCTTTCAGAAAGTCACCAAGGGTTGCAAGTTCCCCAGGGTTGGTAGAAATATAGAAAACCAACAACGATATTCTAAAGCATTTCATTTGAGTTGCTGTGCACAGGAGCTAGGCTGTGGCTGGAAAGAGCTGAATGGAAGCCATCATTAGTGGTGTCACAGATTCATCTTTCTGGAACCAAGTGACCTGTGAGTAATGTGACAACACTGATCTGTAGATGTAAGTGGCGAGGGGCCTTCCATTAGCAAAGCCCAGCTTTTCCTGAAACTTTGTGCTCTGTACAGATATACTAGATTTCCTTTGCTGGAGGTCAGTCGCAAAGGAAAGGATTTAATCGATCACTTTGATATAGGCCAAAGTTTATTTAAATACACTCTAGTGCTGTAGAATGGTAGGCCAACAACTTTATTTTTGTTGGTTGTAGGACTTGAAGTCTAGGGCCTCGGCACTGTCCCTGAGCCTAATTATGTTCAAGGCTAGTGTTCTACCACTTGAGCCACAGTGCCACTTCTGGTTTTTGAGTGGTTAATTGGAAATAAGAGTCTCATGGGGACTTTTCTGCCTGGGCTGGCTTTGAACTGCAATCCTTAGATCCCAGCCTCCTGAGTAGCTAGGATGACCTGCATAAGCTCATGCCTGTCTCACTAACAACTTTAGTATTTCCAATATTTATCAACTCATCTTCAGAAGTCCAGAAGAGGTTTTGTTGGACACATCCATTGGCTAGTACATAATGAGAGAAAAAAGATAAAAGCCACAATGTTTCAAGTTTCTGATGTCTGAATGTGGATTCAGAGTGACCCTCTTTCCTTGGTTTGAGATAATATTTAGTTAAGTACTCAAGGTGTTCTGGAGCTCTCTGGATGTCATCAATACAACCTTCTGCTCACCCTGGCAGCCCAACAGAAGCATGGCACAGCCATACATGAGTCTCAGATTTCTTGGGAGCCATATCAAGAAGGGTGAAAAGAAATGGGACATTAATTTTTTTTAACAATATCTGCTATTTAACCACAAATATTAACTGTTAACTATTAAGCGTTGACACTAATAGCATCATTAATGCAATCACCACTATGTCAATGTAATCATCATTCACGATGAAGATACTATCATTTCAATACGTAATTGGTATAAAAATTTAAAAACATAAAAATCCAAGCACTGGTAGTTCTTGCCTGTAATCCTAGTTACTTGGCAGGCTGAGTTCCTTAGGATCATTGTTCAAAGCCAACCTGGGCAGAAAAATCTATAAGATTCCCTCTGCAACTGACCAGCAAAGGTCTAGGTTGGAGGTATGATTCAAATTATACAGTGTCAGCTGAACAAGCAAGGCAAATAAAGCCAGACTGGAAAAAGAAAGTAAAAACGTACTCCTATAAAATCATCAAAACTGTGCTTACGGTTGAAACAAAGACATCAGAATTTCAGATGGCATTTAAATGGGTGAAGATAAAATGGAAGTACAAATTCAGTTCTTCAGCTGTATTTCAGGAACTCAGTCAGTGGGATTCAGTGTCCATACATATTAACAACTATTCTAGTGGACTGTGCTTGTGAGTCTCCTGCATTTTGTACAAAACCTTACACAAGGGTAAAACAGCTGAGCTATCCAAATCCCTCATTATAAAATTCCTTCACAGAGGTGGGCCTGAGCTAGAAGAGCATGAACTTAAGAGGAAAGGCTTTCTTTGAGAACATGGACTTGTGACTTAAGATTTGACTTTTTAAAATAAAAAGTTTGGGGCAGGGTATGTGGTAGCACATGCCTGTAATCCTAAATACAAGTTAGAGACTGGGAAGATCACACTTGCAGGCCGGGCCATGCCAAGTTAGCTCAACCTCACCTCAAACTAGCTAGGCATGATGCTTCACCTTAAGAATCCCAAATGCTTGCTATAGGAGGATTGTGGTGTGAGGCTCATCCCAAGTAAAAATGTGAGACCCTATCTAATAAACAAACAAAAAGATCTGGGAGTATGGCTCAAGTGGTAGAGCCATAGCAAGTGGGAAATCCTGAGCTGAAGCCCTTGTACTGACAAAACAAAAAGAAAATAAAGGTTAGTTTTGAATTACTGGGAATTTAAAGCTTAGGGGGAAAAATCCAATTTGCATGCCAACTAATCAACAATCTGCTTTAATACATTTTTTGTTTGTTTATCAGGAACTTGTAGCTATTTAAAGAAATAGCATAAAGTTTAACAACTCACTTATTATCTGCAATTTGAGGAAGTGGAATCCATAAATTGTAAGCGTTTAGATTTTCTTAAAGTGATCTTAAGTAGGGAACATTTAATCTTACCTTCATCATGTTGTAAATCTTCTTGTTCTTTATTATGGTTGAAAGACCATAAATAAACTTTAATATGCCTACATTTTATCATCGACATTTATGATATGTTTGTGTATATTTTGACCCCCCCTCCAAAATAAAACACCAAGGTAGAAGAAAAACCTCCCCTTGTATTTGTAAAGGTAATTAATGTTGACATCTGTATTTATATCTCACACAGTCCTGTGTAAACATACCAAGGTGGGGTCAGAGGGATGTTTTAAATAACTGTCCCCCACACCCTGGCTATGGTGCCACTTCGAGCAAAACCATAGCACAAAGGGAAAGGGTGAGCTCATGTTCAACAACACTGCAAGAGGTCTCAGGAGACAAGCAAGGCATATACTTCACTTGACTCAGAGTAATTGTTTCATTGGAGAATTCCATTTTGGGCTGCTAAAGCTCTGCTCACTGTTCTGAAGAGCAAATGGATTTCCTATGTTTTGAGACAATGGTTTTCTTTCTTTCTTTCTTTCTTTCTTTCTTTCTTTCTTTCTTTCTTTCTTTCTTTCTTTCTTTCTTTCTTTCTTTCTTTCTTTCTTTCTTTCTTTCTTTCTTTCTTTCTTTCTGTTGGTCATAGGGTTTGAACTCTGGGCCTGGGCACTGTCCCTGTGCTCTTCAGCTTAAGGCGAGCGCTCTTCCACCTGAGCCACAGAGCCATTTCTGGTTTTCTGAGTGGTTTATTGGAGATAAGAGTCTCATGGACCTTTCTGTCTGGGCTGGCTTTGAACAGCGATCCTCAGATCTCAGCCTCCTGAATAGCTAAGATTACAGGCATGAGCCACCTGAGACAATCAATGGTTTTCATAAGGTGTTTAAATTTTTTTTGTGTGTGTGTTTGACTAGATAGCAAAACTCTTCTCTAAATATACATTAGAGAATGGAGTATTACTTGCATCCCATGCAAATGCATTGAGTACACTGGTTTATGGGTGAGTCAAGAGTATGTGTAAATAATTGAATAACTTTACATTCTGTGCTATAATGATTTAGTGTGTTGCTATCCCTCCTCCTCCTCCTCCTCTTCCTCCTCCTCCTCCTCCTCTTCTCCTTCTCCTTCTCCTTCTCCTTCTCCTTCTCCTTCTCCTCCTTTTTTGGTGCTAGTCCTGGGGTTTGAACTCAAGGCCTGTCCCTGAGCTTTTTTTGCTGAAGGGTAGCGCTGGCTTTTTGGTGGTTAATTGGAGATAAGAGTCTCACGGACTTTCCTGTCCAGACTGGCTTTGAACTTCCTGACCAGGCTGTCTTTGAACCTCTATTGTCAGATCTCTACCTTTGGAGTAGGAATACAGATGTGAACCACTGAGTGTCTGGCTTTTAGTGTCTATGCTTAAAACCTCCCAATCACATAACCTCTGGGGAGGACTGCGTGGCATTGCACGATGTGTTCTTTTGTTATAAATGTGGAGCTGTGCAAACGGCAGATAGGCCATTTTCTTCCAGGTGGAAGGTTCCATAGACCTTGAGAAATGGCTGGTTTACAACCATGTTTATAAACAACTTTACCATCTCACAGAGACATCTGGGAAAACCACTAGCTCTTACTTAGACTCCTTATAGTTTTTCCTTGGTAATCAAATGGAGCTTTCTCGATTCTTTAACCATCTATTTCAAATGTCTATCACCTTACAACAATTCTCTTCTGTGGCCTGTGTGTATGTATGTGTAGGTACTGGGGCTTGAACTCAGGGCCTGAGCGCCGGTCTTTATCTTATATGCCCAAGCCTGGCACTCTACCACTTGAACAATAGTTCCATTTCTAGCTCTTTTTTTTCTTTCCTTTTTTTTCTTTTTGGTAATCAGAGGTAAGAGTCTCACAGAGTTTCCTGCCTGGGATGCCTGTAGATCCTCAGATCTCAGCTTCCTGGGTAGCTAGGGCACTGATGGTATGACCCTGGAAAAAGGCTCTTTTTGGGAGAAGTCTGACATAGACCTTTGAGAACTTGCTATAAACTCTATGGCTCCATCCAGACTCAAATCAAGCCCCAGATTCACTGTTTTCTACTCTTCACAGCTCTTACTTGCAAGATTGTCTCTACTTAGTCAGGTATTGAGAGACTTGAAAGCTTTTTCCTTCCTAAATGTTTTTCCAATAACCTCTACTTAAATGGCATGGTAAATCATCCATGTCAGATAACAGAACAGGTCTTTTTTTTTCTTTCTACAATACATCACAGGGGTTGTTCGGGCAGAGGAAATATGCATTTGATCATTTCCTGCATGTTTTGAGATGAGTTGAGAACATCAGGTTGTCACCTGTGGCCAACACAGAGAAATGGCAATCCTGTTGACCAAAAGGACTGGAACATGTGTTTTGTTATGAAACATGTGCTCAGAGCAAACAAAGGGCCTGGATTTATCTCCCTTTAGAGTGACAAGGCTTTGAACTTCTTCGGACAAATGCTCTGTATGAAAAATCCAAAGCCTCTGTTTTCTGGGTTGAACATAAATCCAGGCAACAAGTAGACATCTCATGAAGAGAAAGAGAGATAATTTAAATCAAGAAAGATGTGGCTACTCTGGCTTTAATAGACTTTGTGCAAATCTTCATTGTCATTTCCAGTGGGTAGAGAATGTAAGACATTTGGGGAAGTTTACTGCTGCTAGCTGAGACTTGAGACTTTCTTGTTCCAGGTATAATCCTGGGGTAAAGCTATTTATCATCTTAGCAATTCCACTGCGGAGGTGGGGGAGGGGCAATCATGCCTCAGAGAAGCAAAGTGACTCCTTGAAGTTTCTAACAGGAATGAGGGTGATTCAGAATCTAGCTCAGGTGACTCTTCTGGAAATCTCAGATTTTCCTTTAGGTGCTTCACCCCTGCTGAAGGCCTCAACAGTGATCACTGCAGGGACTTCACCTGTATGGCTTTCAAAGTCCAGTACAGGGCTCAGCCCAGCCTTACTCAGTCCCTAAACTAGTGATGAAGGTGTAGCATGGATTATCTATCTATCTATCTATCTATCTATCTATCTATCTATCTATCTATCTATCTATCTATCTATCTATAGAGTTCTAGATTTAGATAGACAGATCTATAGATATCTATAGTGATGAAGGTTGAAGCCTCAATACTACTTTTCAGAGCATTCTATCTTCCACACATAACTAGGAAGGCAGAGTTTGGGTAATGGCACCTGCAGATACCCTCTTAACCACTGCCTTCCTCCCTTCTGCATTTCTTTACCCCACTGCTGAAGATGTCAGAAGTTGTTCTGTCATAACTATTTGGGTGTCAGTGTTGTTTAAGGACCTCAGTTATAAGAAACAGTATTTCATTCAATGAAAAATCTTTCTTTGTAGTCCTATCTTTGGATAAAGAAAAAACGACTCTCTGAAGTCAGTTTGCTACTTTGTGGTCAACTTGTCCTCAGGGAGAACCCAATTCACCACACTGTTATCAGAATGAAAGTAGAAGGCTAGGGACATGGCTCAAGTGGTAGAGTGATTGCCTAGCAAGCACCAGACCCTGGATTCAAGGTGAGGGGTTTGTAACATTAAAGAATCATTACAATTTTCTTATAATCACTATTGCTACCTGGACCTCTTGGAAACAAAATGGCTTGACTGAAAAAAGTTGGTGAGTAGGAGTCCTGTCCTTTAATTTTTCTCAGTAGAAATTTATATAGAAAGTTTAAGAACCAAACAGGCAATGAGACTTTTCCAGACTGAAAAAAAGGTAATAGTGAGGTTGGGGGGGACTTTTCTATAATCAGGTAAACATCTAAATTAAGAGCTCAAGCTGGACAGTGATTCAGACGTTCCTTCAGTTGCATATTTGTGGGTTTTTGTAACTGAAAGATACTCACGGCTATGCCTCCTTCTGGCAGTTTTGCTGGCTGATCTTTATAAGGCATCTTCTTAACTTCAAAGGACACTAGAGACGCAAGAGCATAGGGGTCGTTTTTCCTCTGAAAGTAAAAACAGGTATTTGACTATTTTCTGGGAGGCTTTTAAAGGCTGAACAGTAGTCACCCAGTTCTTCACTGTCTTTTCCATTTCCAAAGCAAAACTTCCTCCTTCCTTTCTTTCACCTTTTGTTTACATTTTCCTTTCATCCATCCATCATCCCTCCACCTCCCTATCCATCATCCATCCATCATCTAGCCACCTATCCACAGATCCATCCATCCATCCATCATCCCTCCATTCATCAATCTATCCAAACATGAATCCATCCACTCATCCATCTATTCATCCAGACATCTATTCCCCTCCTATGTCTAAATTTGTCCTGTTGATAACAGACTTATGTACAAAGTTAAGACAAAAAAAAAAGAAAAGCAGGGTCCTAAAAAGGAGTAAGCACAAAGATGAATATAATTACTACTATTGAATGACAAAGGAGAGACATGATGGATTACAAAATTACTGTTATCTTCTACTAAAAAATATACAGAAAACTGGTAGAAGGCCAAGAGCAGGGCCTCTTGGCTTCCATGTTATTTAGCCTTTTGGGTTGGACAAGTGTCTGATATGCATTGTTGGAGCTTAGCAATATCTCTGAATGCCAAGTTGTTACAACGGTTGGATTTTTGTTTGTTTAAAAATTGTTTTATAGGGGCTGGGAAGGTGGCTCAGTGGTAGAGCGCTTGCCTTGCATGCACGAAGCCCTGGGTTCGATTCCTCAGCACCACATATGCAAAAAGAAAAAAGCTGGAAGTGGAGCTGTGGCTCAAGTGGTAGAGCACTAGCCTTGAGCTGAAGAGCTGAGGGACAGCACCCAGGCCCAGAGTTCAGGCCCCACGACCGGACCCCCCCCCAAAAATTGTTTTATAAAGTTTGGAAATTTTTGCTCAGAAAATAATTTGTGTACTGTGTTATTCCAATCAAATTTATTTACCACCTTTATTGGTGGACACAGGAGAAACTCCAGCAATGAGATTCTAGATATGATAATTATAACTATCTATGTAAGCCTATGTCTGTGATCCCAACCTTCAATCAGGAAGTTCTCATTTATCTACATATCCAGTGATATATTGGTAGACAATCTTATCCCTAAAGTAGAAGAAATTATATTTGGCAAACAAATTGTGGGAGAACTCCATCTCTATATTGATTCTAGATAGAAAACTTTTCTCTTAACTAATTCTGTGTTTATGAGCCTAAAAATGTCTTCATGTATCAAGATGGAATTTGAACTGTAGAATATAGAATGTGGCGTAATACATTTCTTTTGGGAAATTTTCTTTCACCTCTTCCCTTTATCCTCTTAATGTTGGCCATGCTGGATTCTGCATACTATTTTTTGTTCATCCCTAGTCTTTACTGTTGCTTCCAGAGGTCCACAGACTACTGGGCCTTGCTAAGCTTCAGAAACAGCTGGGGTCCAGAATCAGGGTTTCTGATTTAGTTAAGTCTCAGCTGAGACCATATTTGGTGTGTGTGTGTGTATGCATATATATATATATATATGTATATATTTATATTTAGAAGTTTCACATTGTGGTTTAGCTTTCTAGTTTTCTTTTTCTAAACTTTTTTTTTTTTTTGGTCAGTCATGGGGCTTGAACTCTGGGCTTGAGCACTGTCCCTCAGCTCTTCAGCTCAAGGCTAGAGCTCTACCACTTGAGCCACAGCACCACTTATGGTTTTCTAGTGGTTTACTGGAGATAAGAGTCTCACAGGGGCTGGGAAGGTGGCTCAGTGGTAGAGCGCTTGCCTTGCATGCATGAGGCCCTGGGTTCGATTCCTCAGCACCACATAAGCAGAAAAAACCGGAAGTAGCGCTGTGGCTCAAGTGGTAGAGCTCTAGCCTTGAGCTGAAGAGCTGAGGGACAGCACCCAGGCCCAGAGTTCAGGCCCACGACTGACCAAAAAAAAAAAAAAAAAAAAAGAGTCTCACAGACTTTCTTGCCCAGGCTGGCTTTGAACTGTGATCCTCAGATCTCAGCCTCCTGAGTAGCTAGGATTACAGGCATGAGCCACTGGCGCCTAATTTTTTCTAAACTTTTATATTTAAGTTTTAACTTTACTAGTGAACATTAATTGTAGCGAGAAGGCTTGCTTTTATATTTCTATGTGCATGTCCTGTGGCTCTCGATGGCCTGATGCAATCCTCCCCAAAACTTGATCCATTGCCACCTCTGGAGGATATAGCTTCTTCCCTCTACTGTGAGTGGGCTGATCAAATTCTGCTTTTCGGCCTTATAGTCATGGCTGTCAACAATAGGTTCCATGCACGAAACCATTCCATTTGACTGTTTCACCTAGTGGCATGCTGCATAAGTATACTTCATACTGTTTGCAGAATAACAGGATTGCTTACTAAATATATCTGTATTATCAAATAGCCCATGACACACTTTTCTCCCCAACTTGATGATGCAAAAATGGACATCATATACCATGGAGTGTGATGTTTATATCTTCTGCAGAACCTTGAAATATGCACTAGGGTTTAGTTGATACTGGTTAGCTAACTATAAACATGGATGATGAAGTACTACAGCTAATGGCTTGGTTATTTAATGACACTCTAAACCTCACATACTACCCACTTAATAGTACTTTCTGACAGGGTTGAGTTTTTCAATGATTGAATTGGACATTTGTTCTCTTCAGCTATATTAGGATCCCTGGAAGCTGTGAGGGAAGGCAGCCATATAGGAGAGGGCTGTGGTTCATGATGAAGCGCTTATTGGTGGCCTTCACCTTCATGATCTCATTCAGCCATGCAAACTGACACAAATGAAGGAGGCCTGAGAAAATCAGGTGGTAAGCAGATAGCTTGTAAAGTCTTCAACCCAAAGATCAATCTGTTGTTTGCTTTAAGTCTATTTTCCAAAGGCAAAAGTTTCTTTATAGCAGAATAAAGAAAATGTCCCATTTTCATTAAAAAGGAAAAAAGAATTTGAGGCCCAGGTAAGCCTAGCACTTGACCTTAGATGTTTTCTTCATTAAAAATGTCCTGAAAGGCCAGGTGCCATTGGCTCATGCCTGTAATCCTAGCTATTCAGGAGGCTTAGATCTGAGGATCTCAGTTCAAAGCCAGCAAGGGTGGGAAAGTCCATGAAACTCTTTCTCTCCACTAAACCACCAGCAAACCAGAAGTGGCGCTGTGGCTCAAGTGATAGAGCACTAGCCTTGAGCTGAAGAGCTCAGGGGAAGCACTCAGGCTCAGAATTCAAGCCCCATGACCAAAAAAAGAAAAAAAAGGAAGTATAGCTGTGGCTCAAATGGTAGAGTGCTAGCCTTAACAAAAGAGTTTAAGCCCCAAGACTAGCACCAAAGGGTGGGAAAAAAAGTCTTGAGTGGCTCCCCTAGTTCAGGCGCTGTAGAAGTTGGATGGGAGAAATAAGAGCAAAATACACATTCTTCCTGCTTTAGGGGGAACATACAGTCAGGTGTCTACTGTAGATACATTTGTGAGAAGCTTCCCAGCTAAGAACGTTTCCAAAAACCTTCTTAACACAACCCTCAAAGATGTCTGTTTTCACTCCATATAACAGTCTTCCAGTGCTTTATTTGCTTAACAGTTCTGAATCTAAAAGTTGACTTGCATGGTTCATACTCGTATCTGAACTTTGAAGTAAAGCCAACACATGATGTTGCTTGGCCTGGTAGCACACCATCTTGCTGTCACTGTTGTTTTGTTGGGAGAGTGGGAGGCTCTAAACACAAAAAAAAGTGGATTCTGGATACATGTCTTGCCTTTTTGAGGTGGCAAATGACACTTAATGAGGCCCAAAGGGGCTTCATTCTTATGTTAGCAAAGGGGCATAATGGAAGTCAGATGGCTAATCTTAAAAGACAATCCAAGTCTTCATTCACAGCTGTCACACTCTGAGCTCATCCTGCAACGTTTGAAGGGAAATATACTCCCTTAAAGTCCTGAAATAGTCCAGTCCAACAGGACTTTCTTTGAGAATGTTAATTTCTTTCCTTTTTTTTTTTCATTACCTGCCTAGCGTATGTGGCTATGAACACTTGAAATGGGTTTAGGGCAATCAGGAAATAAATGGTTAGTTTTACTTATAACCATAGATGAGTATTCTAGCATTTGGGGCAGTGCAATTCAAAATAATGTTTTTATTTTTTTCTTGATCCTTTGTTTTAAAAAGTGGATTCTAAAATAGCACAACTTGTGGCTCCTTCAAAAAGTCATAAAGTTTCAATGTATTCTATTAAGAAGATATTTATCAGTAGATACTACATAGTAGCCTATAATATAGTGGTTATAGTTTGGCAATCCATAGCTTACTAAAGGTGATAGAAAGTCTACAATGGGTAATTATCCCACAGTGGTTTCAAGTTCAGCATACATAGTACAGTGATATACACAGGATGCTCTCTGATTCCATTTGGAACAGCCACTTAACCTGTATGTCTGACTTTACTCATGTGTAAATGCAGTTGACAATTATCATCTATATCCCACAGGACTGCTATAAGGATTAAATGGTGATTCATATACAAGCATTTGTCCTGGTGTCCAACACTCCCTAGAAATCTGGCTGTTTGAAGACAGATGGGCCTCTTTGAAAGGGGTGGCTGGCTGTTCCTTCCATTTAGAGAGCCAGTTAGCTCGACTCTGTTCTGAGTTCAACCAAAGTGTCAACACAATACAAAAGGAGGTTCTTAATACAGCACATGGAGTTATGACTGACTTCAACTAAGTAGAGTAAACATCATAAATAACTTATTCAGAGAGACTCCATGTGAACTGCCCCATAGATCAGGAAGTTTTCAGGAATGAAAAAAGCCTTTACTTCAATCTCTTCACCTCACAAGTAAGAGGAGTGAGTGCAAGGAAAGCTAAGTGCCTTGAACACATTCAGTCAGGAACATAATCAAGCTTGGGCCTATGGATCCATGATCCACCACAGACAACAAAATCAGGTCCTGTTTAATTTTCATTAAGCCAGCATTCCCTGCGGCTGATTCTCGTGTAAGTTTGGTCTGTCTTTCACATCACTTAGCTTACAGGTAGTTTTCTCAAATGTATGTATATACAATTCATAAACATTATTGCCCATATGTTCACAAAATACTGTTGCCAGTTGTCATCAAAACATGTAAAAGAATCTACAGTGAGTATTCTGATTAAAGTTTTTTTCCCAAGATTACTAACTATATGTCTGAGAATAGATGAAAAAGCCTATAGTTAACAGAAATGAAATAGTCATAACAGAAAAAATGCCTTAAACCCTAATTACCTCCCCCACACTAAAGTTAGTGGTGTATTGTGAGAAGCAATTTATGAGATTGAAGAAATAAGTACAGTCTGGTGCCAGTGGCTCACACCTGTAATCCTAGCTACTCAGGAAGCTGAGATCTGATGATTGTGGTTCAAAGTCAGCCCAGGCAGGAAAGTCCGTAAGACTCTTATCTCCAATAAACTACTCAGAAAACCGGAAGTGGTGCTATGGCTCAAGTGGTAGAGGGCCAGCCTTGAGTTGAAGAGCTGAGGGACAGTGCCCAAGCCCAGAGTTCAAGCCCCCGACTGACCAAAAAAAGAAAAAAAAGAGAAATGAGTACAGTGAGGTGGTAAAATGGAGTGTCAGGGCTTGCTAGTAAAGATAGAAGGCTGTTGCTGGTAGTAGATTAAAGAGTCCTCCTAAAAATTCATGGACATTTATTCTCCTAGTGAATAAGGATCTCTGCATAGATAATTAAGATGAAATTTTCACTGGGATTATCTTGATTAAGGCAGGCTCTAAATCTAAGCAGAATGAGACAGAAAAGAAGGCATAAGGACATGTAGAAGGAGGTAAAGGGAGGATGGCCACAAAGGTTGGAGTGATGGGTCCACAAGCCAATGAATGCCAAGCATGGCCCAAAACCATGTCAATCATGGAAGAAGGAATGGACTGGCTTGCTTCCACCTCAGAACCTCCAGAATGTGATGCCACTGACTTCTCACTGGAATGGCGAGAGAATACACTGCTGTTGCTGTAAGATAACCATAGTTCATTCCCCCCAGGTTTATTTCCTCCTCCTTAGGAAATTAGAGACTTGGAAATTGTGTCTGTGGTAGTGAGCCTCAAAGGTGGTCTCTGGTGAGTCTCACCTCTGGGTGTTCACAGCCTTGTCTGGACCCCTTCCATAGAAGGAGGCCCAATATATATGAACCGGAGGCTGCTGTGGAAAGGGAAGAATGTGACTTCCAAGGCTAGGTCATTAAAGACGTAGAAGTTTTGCTTTCTCCTGACTCACTTGCTTGGGAAAGCAGGTCAGAAGGATGCTCGTGTGTCCTGGGTGACAGGGGAACGAGTATCCATCAGGGTCCCCAAGCATCTCCCATAGCTCCAGGCAAGTCTTCAGAAAGCCTCAACCCCCAGTGACATCTCCACTCTGTTACCCAGCTAGGTGGCATTGAATTTGAGTCCCGTTAAACTCTGGCCATATTGCTGACCCTCAGTGAGCAGGTGAATGATCATCATTTTGAGACTTTCGTTATGCAGCCCTAACTGCAATAACCAATGACAGTGTGTGGCTCTTCGTTTCCTTTCTCCTAAGTCATTGCTACCATTTAGCTTGGGTGAAAAATGGAGGAGTCACCTCTCAATCTCCATTATTCTCTCACTATGAATTTGGCAAGTATCATTGGCTTTTTATTTGAGGCTCATCTTACTTCCTCTGCTGCTCTGTCCAGTATAGCCAATCCACCATCATTTCCCCTGAGAGCCATCTTAATCCCCCCACCCCTCCAATATTGCCTTTTAAAAGCTATTTCATTGACTATTTATGACCTCTGGTGAAGCAGGGGAGAATTCAAGGTGAGCATATGTGTGCCCCACGCTGGCTATGAAAAATTCCTTATACCATTAAAACAGTCCGTGTGTTCCTCCTTGAATAGCCTCTACCCACAAAGCCTACGCATTGCTCTCCTGAGTTTTATGTTTCTCTGTTTCTCAAGTCTTCCCGATGTACTGCTTAGTATAGCTTAGTTCAGTACTTGCTTTATTTTTTAATAGGCTTTACTTTTGAGCTCTGCATCAAACAGGCAACACTTACTTGGCTCATACTTAAGTTTTAAGCTTAATATTATGTTGGTGCTGAGATGCATCTATGCTAATACATCTAATATGTTACTACTTCTAACTCATTTCTTCTTAAAGCTGTAGTGGAGCTGGGCTCAAGTGGTAGAGTGCCAGCCTTGAGCAAAAATGCTAAGGGACAGGCCCTGAGTTCAAGCTTTAGTACTGTCACACACAAAAAGGGTATAACAATGCAAAATGCAAAATGCAAAATTTTCAATGAAAACCAATGCCACATGAGGTGGCTCATACCTATAGTCCCAGCTATGGGACTTTCTCTATGGGAGAAAGAGGTAGGAAGATAATGGTACAAGTTGGCCCCAGCCAAAAGCTAAAGAAAAAAACACAACTAAAGCAAAATGGGCTGAGGGCCTGGCTCAAATGGTAGAGCACCTGCTTAGCAAGTGTGAGGCCTTGAAGTGAAACTCCAATACTGCTTCAGTAAGTAATTAAGTGAATGAGTAAATAAATGGCTTCTGGCTGAGCTTTTGAGAAGAGGTTCTGGGTGAGCAGCATGTGGTGCGTGCAATCCTTCTTACCTGGAGGAAGGTGTGGGCCCAGAGTCGAGATCTGATCTTTAGGACTGCACTTTCTCCTCCTCCTAGTCGTCCCACTGAACAAGAGATTTGCAAACACTCGATATTTGTGCAGTTCTGAAAAACAGAACAGCAGTGGCCACATGTCAGGGTCTTCAAACAGTCCCAGGGAATAAAAAGGAAGTCAGTTTATTTATGCTTTGTTTCTTCAGAAGTCAGTGCCTTATGTGCAAGTTTGATATAGTTTATTTAGCGTAAAGGAAGAATAAATTAAGCTGGGCATGGGGTTTCTTGCTTGTAATTCCTGCTTGTAATTGCTAGACTGGCCTGGGCAAAAAGCTAGAGACCCTATCTGAAGAACAGACTAAAAGTAAAAGAATTGTGTGGGCTGGGAAGGTGGCTCAGTGGTAGAGTGCAGGCCTTGCATGTATGAGGCCCTGGGTTCCATTCCTCAGCACCACATAAGCAAAAAGGAAAAAGCCAGAAGTGGTGCTGTGGCTCAAGTGGTAGAGGGCTAGCCTTGAGCTGAAGAGCTGAGGGACAGCGTCCAGGCCAAGAGTTCAAGCCCCACGATCAGACGCCCCCCCAAAAAAAGAATTGTGTGTATGTGTGTGTGTGTGTGTGTGTGGGTGAGCATGGCTTAAATGGTAGAGCACTTTCTAAGCAAGTGCCAAGATCTGAGTTCAAAATCCTAATGCCACCAAAAAAATCCAAAACAAACAAATGAACAATCTAATCAAAAGCATAGCTTAGTGATGATGATGAATAGATCTTAAATCCAGCATGTGCCTGGATTTATATAAGTGCCTTCCTAAGGACTCAAGTCATCTTCCTACAGGAGCTACTGGCCTTTCTGCTTCATTGGAAGACACTTCTTACAGACAGTAACCACATCTGTTGCTGAATTGAGCAGGTCTGCAAAGGTTGCAGCAGAAACCCCAGAGTCTGTGTAACCTCGGTGACTCAAAGTTGGTGACCCAGGTAGAAACATTAGTTCCAAAATATTCCTTTCTATGTCAGCCTCCTTCCTGTTGTAGAACAAGTCCTTCTGAGAGTACCATGCAGTCAGCTGTTCTTAAACTGTCCAGCTGTTTTCCTTTGTGTCAGGTAACTTTTAATTCATGAACGACATAAATTACTGGAAAGAATTCATTAGGATGACATTTGACCTACCAAATCCTATTTTCTGATTATGGTATGGAAACATCAGAATCCAGATAAGTTGTTTTGCACAGAAAATGCTTTTCTAATTGTGCTGGAGAGAGAGTCATACAAGAAGTTTTCTTGAAAGGGTAAAATTGATGGGAGAGAAGAAGAGAGGAGAGATTAGGTGAAGTAAGGAGAGAAGAGAAAAGGAGGGATGAGATAAGAGGAGAAGAGAGATGAGAAGAGGAGAAGAAAGGAGAGGAGGAAAGGGAAGAGAGAAGAAGAGAAAGGGGAAGAGGGGAGGAGAGATGAGAAGAGGAGAGAAGAGGGGAAAGGAGGAAGGAAAAAGGAGAGGACAGAGGAGAAGAGAAGGAAAAGGGAAGAGAGGGGAGGAGAAAGAGAAGAGAGATGAGAAGGGATAAAATGGGAAGAGAGGAAGAAAGGAGAGAGAGGAGGGGCGAGGAGAGGACAAAGGAGGAGAGGGGAGAGGGGAGGGAAAGAGAAGAAAGAGGAGAGGAGAGGAAAGGAGAGGAGAAGAGAAAAGAAAGGAGAAAGAGAGAAGGCTGCAGATAGAAGAGATGCCCATGAGAAATTCTATGACATGGATTGTCAAAGGTAGGCGAGAAAGTTTGTGGGGAAGCCAGGAGATGCAAATAGCTTGAGGATGAGGCCAAGAGTATCAAATGCTAAAGAGAAATCAAGAAAGACAAGGTCACTGTAAGCTGAGCAGGGAAAAGGGACACTGAATCGTTTGGAGAGGAGGAAGGACATGGGGTTGACAACGAGGAAGCCAGCAGGGACCCAAGATGAGGAAGGCCGGGGATGTTCTTAGATGGAGGAGAATTATACTTACATGTTAGAGATGCAAATTGAGAATTATGATCTCCAAACAGGATGTTGGCATTTGGCACTTCCAAATTTCTAATCAGTAATGTGATTCACTAGGTTGTTTTCAATCAAACTGTGGGAGGTCTTACTAAGCTTTGGCTTTCAGAATAACTTTGCATAATCATTCCCTATCCCAGAGCTGCCTTGACTCCAAGATGTAGGAGGTAGGGGGAGGGTGTAGGGATTGGAGTGTTTGAGCCAATAAGAGGAAAAGAAGATAAAACAGCAGTTAAAAAATCAGAGGTGGAAATCAAGTATTACCTTGAACAGTCAGGTACATTTCTGGGATATCTAGAAGTTAAAAATGTCTTGGGAGGTAAAGATTGGGGGATCAAAGTTCAAGGCCAATCTAGGCTAAAAGAAGGTTTTTGAAACTCCATTTCAACCAATGGCTGGGTTCAAGTGGTGTGTGCCTGCCCATCCCCAGTGACATGGGGAAACAGAAACAGGAGGATCACAGTCCAGGCAAGGATAAACATAAAGCGAGACCCTCCTTGAAAATAACCAACACCCAAAGTAGCCAGTGATGCGACTCCAAAGCATAAGGCATTGAGTTCTCTTCAAAGCCACTGGCTCAGGGCCTGTGGTGGCTGACCACCTAGTCCTTTACGCTTCAGAAATGGGCTAATACCACACTTGGTGTTTTCACCTCTCATTGTCTGAAGTAGCCGCCATACATGATTTAAGGGGAGCCAAAAGGGTCATTACCACAAACACTCCTCAATCCTCATTGGAAATCCATTTTCCTTTCTTGCCATGTGTCCCCTCCCAAATTCTCAGACAGATCTGGGCATCAGAGGAGACCGAAAAGCCAGCTTGAAGTGCGCACCATGGTTGTGGAGCGGGTCTTGCATGGCGTGCCATTGTTCACCCCGGGTTCTGTGCCCATGGGGACCACTCACCAGGACCTTGGCGGGGCTCTGTCTGTGGAGCGGGGCTGCGGGCACCTCCCGCTTCCGGATGAGATGAGGGATGGTAGAGTTTCGCAAGAAGGCGCTGAGTTCTGGGGTGTCCTCGGGGGAGGCGGCGGGCTGCAAGCAGGGAGCAGGAGAGTCACACACGGTTCCTTCACTGTGGTCCCCTTGTCGTGGGTGTGAACGCTAGGCCATTTCCCACCAGTGGAATTGGAGCCACGCCAGAGCGCAAAGGAAGCTCAGAAGCAGCCCGTCGCTTCTCCAGTGTAAGGATCAGAGATGAAGCGGAACGAGGCCGCCATCAACCCACAGCATCAGCATGGGGTGCTGGCTTTTCAGGAATGAGCTATATACTTCTAGCCCTTTCCTTTTATTCTTCAGTGGGGCTGGAATAAGTGGAGGAACTTTGTGGGGAGGGATGATAGATCCTGAGGTAGCAGGAAAGTGGGGGACCAGCCCAAGGCTGCATCCCCAATCTTGTGCTGAGGGGACAATCAGGGCTTGCCTAAAATACCTCTTGTGCATGATGAAGATCGATTTCTGTCACAGGTGTGTGCGTGTGTGTGTGTGTGTGTGTGTGTGTGCATGCACGTGCAAGCATTCTAGAACTGGTGATTTTTATTTAAAATCTCAGTCTTCATTCTGGGGACATCTGATGGCTGAACAAACTATATGAAGAGTTCTAGTTAATCCCACACAATAGCTTATTTATATCATTTTATCTTGTTTTTGATGAGCACTAAGGTTTGAACTCAGGGCTTTGTTTTCTAGGCAGACACTATCACTGGAGTCATGTCCCCAGCCATTTTAGTTTAGTTTTTTGTTGTTGTTTCTTGTAAGAAACCGTCTTACATCTTTGGTTGGGAACAGCCTCTGAATGACCTACCTAGACCTCCAAAGTTGCTGTGGTTACAAATGCATGACAACATGTCTGGCCTATGCCTTGAGCTGGGGTTCTTGCTAACTTCTGTCAGAGATGGCTTTGTACCATGATTCTTCTTGCCTTCTCCTAAGAAGCTGTGATTACAGATTTGTCTACCATGCCTAGCACTATCCATATTATTTAAACCAGGGATGTTGGGAAAACATTTTTTTTCTGCCAAGGGCTATTTGGGTATTTATATTAACATTTTTTGTGGCCACATGCATAGCAATACAAGAAGAGTAAATGAGAAAGAAGGAAGTGGAACTAGCAAGTTCAATTTGGAAATAAATGGAAGGGTCAAGTCTTGAAAGAGGACACAGGGTCAAGTTTTCAGCTCCCAGTTTGTTTTTGACAATGGAGGAAATGTAAGTAAGTTTACTGGAGCCAGGGAAGGAACCATTAGAAAGGGAGAAGTTGAAGTCAGGAAATTGGGCAGGGAGGCGGGGGATTTGACTTTGGATGTGGAAGACTAATTGTCATTCTTCTGAAAGTGTTGGCACGTAGTTGGGGTTGGGAGAGAGATGGTTTGCAGGTGTGTGAAGTGGAGCAGGGTCATGATGTGATGGGGAAATGGATTGCTTGAACATGCTTGTTTTAGGTCACCTATTATTAACATGAAAGGGAACAATTAGGAAGCACAAGGAGAATAGTGAAGGTTTGGAGAAACAGGAAGAGAGTGAGAGGGACAGATTTCCCAGTGACACCACCTGTCCATGAGTACTTCCTCTGTTAATCCATAATGGCACCACCAAGTCAGGGGCACAGGAGCCAGACTGTGAAACTAGTCATGGCTGAGATGTTCAGGGCTTGGACTGGAAGGATATATTTATTGGAGACATGAAGTTAAGGAATCTTGTAAAAGAATGACTGAAGTAACCTATCCTGGATTTCAGGACTGTTGGAAAAGGAAGTATCCATAGTAAAGAAGGAAAGGTTGAGGGAAGAAGGGAAGTGAGAACATTATAAAAAAATAAGAGAATGACATGATGGATACAATGCTGACTCAAGTATTTTGGAAGTAGGGAACTTAGAGGAAATGTTAAGCCCAGTAGCAGAAGGACTGGGAGGTAAAGTTTGTTGAAGTGAAGTGGGGTCTTGGGCAATCTGATTTCTGGAAAATTCCAGAGCAGTGGCCATAAGCAGGCCCTCTGAAGAGGACAAATTAGAGTTGCTCAACCGGGAGGCATGGATGTCGCCAAGCACTTTTAGAGCACATGCCTACCAAGGTCATGACTTCAAATCTCAGGATTGCCAAAAATAAAAGACTTACTGGAACAATGATAAGAGGTATAGACTTTATTTTCTAAGACAGAAATTTGAGCTTAGCAAAATGGGACTTGTGGGGATCTCAGATTTTTCATGTGTGTTCTATCATATGCTTACTCTGTGTGTATGTGTGTGTGTGTGTGTATGTGTGTGTGTATGCTTTCTATTTTTTTGTTTATTTTGAGACAAGGCTTTACTATGTGGTCTGGGTGGTCTTTGAAACTCAGAAACATTTGCCTCAGTCTCCCTAGTGCTGGAATTATAGACTTGCATGCCTAATTTCTATTTATTTATTTATTTAGTTAGTTAGTTAGTCGTGGAACTTGAACTCTGGGACTGGGCACGGTCCCTGTGCTCTTCAGCTCAGGCTAGTGCTCTACAACTTGAGCCACAGTGCCACTTCTGGTCTTCTAGTGGTTTATTGGTGATAAGAGTCTCATGGACTTTTCTGCCTAGGCTGGCTTTGAACCGTGATCCTCAGATCTCAGCCTCCGGAGTAGCTAGGATTATAGGCATGCGCCACTGGCGCCTGACTGATTTCTACTTTTATAGATTGCTGATAGCTATGCTACAGAGGTTAGCTCTATAGTTAACCAAAGTATGGAGAAAAGTGTTAGAACTATGGAGCTGGGCGTCAGTGGCTCATGCCTGTAATCCTAGCTACTCAGGAGGCTGAGATCTGAGGATCACGGTTCAAAGCCAGCCTGAGCAGAAAGTCCATTAGACTCTTATCTCCAATAAACCACCAGAAAACCTGAAGTGGTACTGTGGCTCAAGTGGTAAGGCTCTCGCCTTGAGCAGAAAAGTGCAGGGACAGCGCCCAAGCCCAGAGTTCAAGCCCCACGACTGACTCCACCCCCCCCCCCCGGAAAAAAAAGAACTATGGAATAATTTGTTCCTCTTAAGTTACAGTTTATGATTAATATCAGTATTGGTATTATAAGACAACTTCCCAAAGACAAGAACTTCTATGTGGGGTCATCAGCTGCAGCCTATGTACAAATAAAGGACACTTTCTGTGGCGATAGCTTTGCCAACAAATATCCACAAGTAGTCTCTCAATAAACACTGGACTTTGAACCAGAGCGTGAGTCCACTGCAAAGAAGGGGTTGGTAGAGCACAATTCTTTTTGAAATACTATTTTGCAAGTAGGAGAATGCCATTTTGTTTTATATTGTATGTTATCTTTTTGGCTAGTACTAGGGTTTGAACTCAAGGCTTCACACCCAGAGTTCATCTTGCTTGATCAGCTGGTGCTCTACCACTTGAGCCATGCCTCCAGCCCTGCAATTTGCCTTTTTTGGAGATGGAGTCTCACAGACGTTTTTGCTTGTGCTGAGTTTGAAACTCAGTCCTCCAGGTATCAGCCTCGTGAGTAGCCAGGGTTATAGGCGTATGGCTACTAGTGCCTGGCTGGAAGGCTTCTTTAAATACCACAGTCAAAAGGGCTCCAAAAAGCTTACAACAAAAGTTTTCTCAAGTAGCATTCCAGAAATTATTTTACAAAAGCATAAGGCAGAAAGCAGGGAAGAAGTTATCCAAGAAATGTCAACAACAGTTCAAGTCCGTTTTCTAGATGAACATTGGGAGACTATTGAATAGTTGGTCATGACCCACAAGCCACGTGAACACCAGTGGAATGAAGAAGCTTAGCCTGGAACTCTGGGTACCCATGTTTAACAGATATGCAAATCAGAGCATGGATGTTCTCAAGGCTTTGAGAAGCTAGTGGTGGTAAGCCTTGAAGCCTCATCCTCAAGACAAATGAAAATGGCTTCTTTCTGCAATAAGGAAATAATTGTCAGTAAAGATGTTTCATCCTCCAGCTGCTACTCAGCATTTGACCCAACAAAAGTTTTCTCTTGGCATAACTCTTTACCAAGCTCTTTATTCTGGTATAGGGTTAAATCTATGGATTAAAGGAGCTAGTGCAGCCACAGTGTGTGTTGCAGTTGGAAAAGCCACATGGGAAGGTAGGGGCTGGGGGAAAAGAAATCTAAGAGCAGCCAGGATCCAAGGAAAAGCAATGCAGACTCAATCATTTTTGTGATGTGTTTTTGGATTTCAGGTATTCCTAGCACACAAGAAACAGCAAACTATTCGCAAGGACTTCTTTGTCTATAATTAAATCTAAGTGGAGACAAGCCCAGGGGATTGACTACCATATAATTAGGACTTTAAAGGGTCAGGATTTGTGGGGAGAGGAAAACCCTACTTTTTATTTTTATACTTCATGCTAAGTATAACTAGAAGGATCCATTTACTTCATTGTTGGTACTGAAGCCATTTATTTTTTGGTGCTGGTCCTAGGACTTGAACTCAGGGCCTAGCTTTTTTCCCCTCTGCTCAAGGCGAGCACTCTACATTTGATCCATAGCACCACTTCCTGGATATAAGAATGTTATGGCTTTCCTGTCGCAGCTGGCTTCAAACCATGGTCCTCATATCTCAGTCTCCTGAGTAGCTAGGATTACATATGTGAGATACCAGCACTCAGTGTTATTTAAGCTTTTATGAGTCTTTGGACCTTGTGATTTTACACTGTAAGGTATAAATGGAATTGACTAGCTTGGAGCCCTGTTCAGGAAGTGGAAGTTGTAGAGCTGTAGGAACTTACTGGAGGCTTGACTGGCCTGGGCTATATAAAGAGACACCATCTACAACTAATCAATTAAATATATACACACATATGTATGTATGTGTGCCTGTGTAGGAGGGAAGAAGGAGGGAGGGAGAGAGAGAGAATGAGTAAGAATGCTGTTTAGAAACTGACAAATGTCCATGTGGTTTGAATTAATGAGAACCAGTAGACAGGCAGTTAGAAAAGAAAGTGCTCTTAAGGATAAGACAAGTATGCAAATTTGCCAAGCCACTGTCTACAGGCCCGCTTGATTCTAAAAAAAAACAATGATTTTCAGGACCGACATCCTTGACAAATGAACTGATTCTGTGTTTTGCTGCCCATGGTTGTGCAATTTGGACTTCTGTGGGATCAGTCCTGTGGAGGAGAGGAAGAGATGCTATGGTGATCTCCTGGTTTTCATGGTTGTACTGATATGCGCTTCCTAGTCCAGGCCCTGGCCTAGTCTACACAGGTTTTACCCCGGGATTCTTCTTTCTTGAAATTAGTTCTAGACTGTGTCCTGTGATCTCAAAGGTGGTTACATGTGAGCATCATTGTATTCCTTTTCAAGACACAGTCTCACACTGAATAAACCTTTTCTCTTCGCATCACACACTTGGCTGTGTATTACCAAGCCTTGCCAATTGCAAAACAAGTCTTTTACTCTTTATTAAACTTTTGGTTCCTAAGTTGGGTTTCCTTTTCCAACCTTGTCTTATCGAAAGATGGTAGCCTGTTTGAAGGACTCTCCAAACCTTGGGATAAAGTCTACGAAAATAACAAAATTGATCATTATTCTACTGTCTTCAGTGTAGTTGAGAAATACTTTAAAATTTCTATTCCAAGGAGGATCTGGAACAAATTAGATTTAATGGATTGGTCTGAATGCTACAGACAGTTGAATGCTGGCACAATGTGGTAGGTGGTAGAATGTGTAGAAATTGGCTACACTAAAAATCCTCTCCTTCGAACCCAGAGCATGCTGCCCAGAGTAAAACCTTTCACAGATGTCTGCCTATGTCCCTAAGGTGGGAGAAGATGGTTGTCAAACCAGAGAAGGTAGCAGCCATCATGATGGAACAGAAGCCCAAAGGCAGCAACATTGTCTTTGGGAGGCTAAAGTGAAAGGAGGGGAGAAATGACCTCAGTAGGTCTTGATTTCCTCAGCTGGGAAAATGAGGGTGTGTGTGGCTCTCCCACCGTCTGAACTCTCGTTCCTACCCAGGCTTCTGCCTTCCCTCAGATCTGAGGATTGGACAATGTGATCAAAGGAAGTTGAACGAATCCCCAGGAAGCTCATGATGAGGTGGGCTCTTAAATATAAAAACATGTGCTCATGTCTGCCTGTGTGGTCATCCTTGCTCCACCCTAGCTTAGTGACTGATGATGCTTTGTGTTTGCACCAGAATTAGGGTGGATGTGAGTAAGAGTGTTTGCTCACTATTTCCCAAAGAAGCAACAGGTAAGAATGATCAAATGGTGGCTCACAAAACAGTCACTATCCCCTCCTTCGGCCTAGAGACATTAGGGTCATTTATTGGAACAATTAAATGATATCCTTTTCTGTTATGAAAACCAAACCATGTTATGGTCAGACTTATCAGCCTTTGAGGCTTGTGTGAGAAGACATCGAAGTCTATGTTGCATTTGGAACACATCAGCAGTTTGTAGACGGGTTGGATTTCAGGAGGGTTTGGGCTAGATGCTTGGCACATAGAATGTATTTCTCTTTAGAAATGGTATTTTAAATGGTAGCTCAGTTTCTCAAGCCAGTCCACAAAATCCTACTTAAGCCTCAAAATAGTTTTGATGCCATAAAACTGTGTATTTGTAACAAAAAAAATATCCAGGGCTGTGGCCAGCAGTGATTAAAAAAATACATTGTTTTCAGTCTATGATTTCCAACGCTGATATTTAGGTAAGAGTAGGTCTAAGGAGAGGGAAATGAGAGTGTGTGTGGAAGCTTTGTAGATCCTCTAAGGAGATACCAGGCCCATTCCACAAACTTTGGAGTTGATGACACTAGTTTCTTGGAATGGGTGGAGTAGCAAATGCTTCTAAGGAAATCTGGATACTTCCCTTTTCATAAACTCACTCTCCCCTCCTCCTCCCTTTTTCTATTCCTCCCTCCCCCTCCCTTACTCCCTTTCTCCTTCCCTGCTTGCTTCCTTCCTTCTCTCCATCCATCCATCCATCCATCCATCCATCCATCCATCCATCCATCTATCTCTTCCTTTCCTCTCTCCTTTTCTTTTTAAAGAAATCTATGTGTGTGAGAAAGCCAGGCATGGTGGTCCATGCCTATAATCCCAGTACTTTGGAATCAGAGATGGGAAGATTTTTGAATCCAACCTGAACTACATACTAAGATCCTGTTTCCAACAAAACCTCAAACCAAATGAAACCAAACCTAAACAAAGTTAAAAAAAAATCTGTAAGAGGGCTGGGAGGAGGCAGCGGAGGAGGAAGTTCTTTGCAGTCAGTAGTGAGCAAAATGAGAACACACAGAGGAGGGAAAGGTTGACTAGAAAAAACGTGTCTGCACCAAAGAGAAAGGGATTTAGCTGAAAGGAGCTTGTCTGCCCAGCTGCGGAGGAAGACGTGGGATAGCTGTGAAAACACCTTCACTTCAGAAACTTGCCTTGGGGGTTCTCTATGACAGGCTCAGGATGGGTCTGGGATCTTTTGGGGGCTTATCCAGTGGGGTCCTGAGCATCTTCCAGAAGGTGGAAGGATTTGTGGGAAGTGGGCTGTCTTAAGACGCAGATGGTTAGTCTCTTCCCCCAAATAGCAGGACAAATGGTCAGACTAATACAGCATGCCTGCAACTGGGTAATCTATAAAGGAAAAGTTAGTTTAGTTCATGGTTCAGGGAGCTGGCATTTCCAGGAGCATGGAGCTGTTATCAGCTTCATGGTGGAAGGACAGAAGGGGTCAATATGGACAGAGAGGAAGGAAGAGAGTGTCTCACAAGCCAAAGTCCTTTCTGTCACAACCTGCTCCTGCAGTGCTTTACCCCTCCAAGGGGAATGCCCTTACTCACTCTTGTTAGAATGGTATAATCCATTCCTTAGGGCGCAGCCTCTTGACCCAAACATCCCTTAAAGTTCCCACAGTTCCTCAATACAGCTACTACACTGGAAGCCAGATTTCAACGTGAGTTTTGGAGAGGGTGCACCATCCCCAAACCATAGGAAAAACATCGAGAAGTTGTACCTTAGTCCATTGTTTGGATTAAGCAAGATTGAATTCTGAGATTTAGTTAATTCCTTTAACAAATACTTTTCTGTTCTCTATTCCTTTTATTAAACCTAGTTGCATTTTCTGCTTTTAAATATAACCCAGAAATCAGTCTTGAGGCAAGTATTTAAATTTGATAATGCAGTTAAAAATCATTAGACCTGTGGTGTTGAAGAATTACTGAAATGTTTTTCACCAATTTTGAATTCTTAGTTTAGACAGAACATTCTCTAGGAAGAAATATGATTACAAGGAAGTTAATAATAACTTCAAGAAATTATTTAATGTCTTAAGAGGAAGGTATTATTCAAGTACTCTTAATTGTTTATAGCAGTGACATAAAATATACTGATCTCTTAAAAATCAATTAATAAGCTGGGTGCCAGTGGTTCATGCCTATAATTCTAGCTACTCAGGAGGCTGAGATCTGAGGATTGTGGTTCAAAGCCAGCCTTGGTGAAAAGTCCCCATGAGACTATCATCTACAATTAACCACTCAAACACTGGAAGTGGCTGTGGCTCAAGTGGTAGAGTGCTAGCCTTGAGCACAAAGAGGCTCAGGGACAGCACCCAGGCCCTGAGTTCAAGCTCCATAACTGACCCCCAAAAATCGATTCATAGCTGGGTACTAGTGGCTCATGCATATAATCCTAGCTACTCAAGAGGTTGAGGACAGTGGTTTGAAACTAGCCTCTACACAAAAGTCTTTAAGACCCCATCTCCACTTAATCAGCAAAATGCCAGAACAGAAACATGGCTCAAATGCCATGAACAAGAAAGTCTAGTGAGAGTGGAAGATCCTGAGGTCAAGCCATTGTACCAGCATGCATGTATGCATAACCTTCTCTCCCTTTATTAATAAAAAAGTCTTTTAGAGGCTATCTTGATGGCATACATCTGTAATTCCAGGTATTTGGGAGGCGGAAGAAAGAGGATTGTTGTTTGAGGCTGGCCAGGCAAGAGCATGAGACCTTATCCAAAAAACAAACTAAAAGCAAAAGGATTGTAGGCATGGCCCAAAGGGGAGAGTTCCTTTTAGAAAGTGTGGGATTCTTGGGTTGGGAAGGTGGCTCAGTGGTAGAGTGCTTGCCTTGCATGCCTGAGGCCCTGGGTTCGATTCCTCAGCACCACATAAGCAAAAAAAGAAAAAAGCCGGAAGTGGCGCTGTGGCTCAAGTGGTAGAGCGCTAGCCTTGAGCTGAAGAGCTGAGGGACAGTGCCCAGGCCCAGAGTTCAGGCCCCACGACTGGACCCCCCCCCCCAAAAAAAAATAAAGTGCGGGATTCTCAACAAAAAAGCAAAACAAATCAAACCAAACCAAAAACAAAAAAAGTCCTTTTAAAACAAGTTCTTTAGACTTCCTGGGGCACAGATCAAATATAGTAAAAGTACTTTGAAAAAAAAATCTGTAAGTAATGCCTTTTCTACTTTTCTCCAAATTTAGAATTTCAAGAAGTCATAGATTGTTCTAATAAGATATTTTAGAGAGCTGTTGTTTCATCATATAACCAAATCTTATTTTCAGTTTTCTCTTTACAGCGAAAGTCTAAGTGTGTATTAAGGAATAAATGGGTAGCAGAGAATGTAGTGTTTTTAGCCTGTACTGCCTCTTTAGTTTGCATGAGTCTGTCAACATTTCAGAAAAGTTATCTGTGAGTACTCTCCCAGTCACTATAAATGATTGCTAAATTGACTCAAAGAAAAAAACAACAACTCACAACCAACATGGTATACACCAAACAAGTTACATAATATATACAAACATATGTAAACAGTGTCAGATATAAGTTAAACATTACACTCAAAAGCAGATTGCGGGCTTCCAGGATCTGTGTGTAAAATAGCACACAGCATGTCACATACTGAACATTTAAGATTTGAATTACTGACGTGTTCTACATTAACACTCAGTGACCTTATTTTATAATAAGTTGCTGTCATTGAAGATGCTGAAGTCATTTCAATGAAGAGCAAAGAAAGAAGAAACTGGGGTGGAGGAAGTACAGGAAGGAAGTCTTCGAAATGATTTTTATGGAATACAAGTGGCTTTATTTATTGCTTCCCTCAGAAGAGGGACACTGGTGCCCAGTAAACCCTTTACTATTGAGGCTTCTTTGATTCTTTCTGTCTCTGAACAGAGGCACAAGTGGGGTGGGAAAAGAGAGCCTTTCAGAGTGAGTAATGACCAGGGCAGAGGCAGACCTGTGGCCGCATGGTGTAGTCAGTCTTTCAGGAAGTTTGACCTTATACCAGGGACACTGTGTTCTTGTAGACAATGGGACAGTGCTCTTCGTAAATGAGCTTGTCCTCTCAGGAAAACAGCTGATTGTGTTTATTTTCCTACAGATGTGACATTTTTGAGAGCTCATTCCTTTCTTTCCTTCTCAGAAGAAAATGGAGCCAAATTTGGATATTAATTAACTAATTAATTCATTTGGCACATGGCTATCGTAATACCACTTGAGTGATACCTCCAGTTCTGACTTTTTCTTTGCTGGTTAACCAGAGACAAGAATCTCTTGGATTCGTCTGGCCAGCCTCATTTAGAATCTCGATATTTGGATCTCAGCCTCCTGAGTAGCTATGATGACAGGCAGGAGCTCCTGGCACTGGGCTGTTAGAGCTTATTTTGAGGATCAGGTTCAGACCATGATCCTCCTAACTCTACCTTTGGAATAGCTGGGATTACAGGTGTACACAATGATATCTGATAAACTTTGGATCTTAATCTCTATGGAATTGGCCTTTTGTGGACATGTAAGCTTTTTGTTCATGAACACTGGCAGTGTGAATAGGAGAGGGGAATGGGTAGAGGAGCAGTTCTCAGCCCTCTTCTGCCTGTATTTGAACAGGCATCGAGTTGACTAGAATGTATTGAGCAGTCTGAGCACTACTGCCTTGGACTTCTCTGCATTTGGTTTCCTGCCATGGGGCTCTGACCATTGCAACCTGTGGCCTTGCGATGACCTTGGCTAATTCTCACATTTTACTGCTTGCTACTGACAGCAGGTGGAAGAACCCATTTTGGCAATGATCCTTCTGTCTTTGGGTGATAGACCACAAGGCCCTTGAAAATAGCATTCTGTATGAGCTCCTCCAACTATGGCCTACCTACTGATGATTTGGTTGAGCTGCTAGTCAAATAATTTATAAAAACCTACCAGTTGAAATAAGTCAGTGACTGGTGACTGAACGATCAACCAAGAGGCATTTAAGTTTTCTAGATTATGAGATTTTCAATTAGGCATGGCACTTCGTAAGATGAAAAGCTCTGATCAGAGATCCTTCGATCAACATAGAACAGCTTCATTTTGTTTTCAACAAGACCCCGTTTTAATTGTTTTTCCTTCCCATGAAAGACAAAGCTACTGATGAGACCAGACTCCCACCTTGATATCCTGTGGGTTGATATCAGGATTTGTTTGACATCGTAGCGGCCCCAGAGTTTGAAGATGGAAGATGTAGAGAAGAAACTCAGCCCTCGCGGAGAATGGCCAGCCCACCTCCAGGACAGTGTCACTGATGGCGCTCGGCCCAATATTGTGTAGCTGCAAACAAGGTACATATTATGAAATGACACAGCATGAGTCAGGGAGATGAAGCCCAACTCCACGTAAAGTAAAGAAAGAGCCAGCAAGAGCACAGGGGCCTCTCTGGAAGCCCGATGTGCTGGTGTTCATAGAGAAAACACTTTTAATCTAGAACCCCAGGTGGAGATTCCACAGATTGAATATCCCTTATCTGGAATGTTTTGGATTCTAGATTTTGGAATATTTTCACCATAAGATACCATGATGAAGAATGATAATGATAATGATAATGATAATGAGGGAAGATATGTTGGGAATGGGACTAAGCACAAAAATGTGTCAAAGCGAAAACAGATCAGTGCTCTGCATATATGTTAGCCTAAAGCAAATCTTAGGATTTTTTTTTCTGTAGTTGTGGGGCCTGAACTCTGGGCCTGGGCACTGTCTCTCCGCTCTTCAGCTCAAGGCTAGCACTCTGCCACTTGAGTCACAGCACCACTTGTGACTTTTTCTGCTTATGTGGTGCTGAGGAATCGAACCAGGGCCTCATGCATGCAAGGCAAGCACTCTACCACTGAGCCACCTTCCTAGCCCTCTTTTGATTTTTTTTTTTAGTGTGCTCGTATTTGTCTATCACTCACTCATCACATGAGATCAGGTGTGGAATTTTCCACTTACTGTCAGTGCTCAAAAAGGTTTGAAGCCCATGTTGGTATTTTTCAGAGGAGGTAAATTCAACCTGCACAAACCATGTCTGATCATTGCAATGTTTACCTTGCATTTCTATGAATGCTATGGTAACACTAGAAATGCAATCTTAATTACGTGCTCTCAAAACTTAGAGATTCTTTATGCTGAAATCTGTTCCTCTTGCCTGACTACTGACTTGTCAATTGCAACCATATGTGACAAACTCTCTTTCACCCTCTGGGAAAAACAGTCATTTATCAAGTGCCAGGGTTGCTCTGAGTGAGCCTTCCAAAGCTTAGCAACTTCTGTTTCAATCAGCAAATCCCAATGAAAGAAATCCCACATCTCATAAGGAGGTGAGAGCTTTGTAAATCCATAGATCTCATGCTCAGAAGGTGCAAAACATCGTGTCCAAAACACTAAGCATATTTAAATTTGTTGTGGATTTAGAAATGACATTCATGTTAGCAAGGATCTTCTTTTCTCCACAGTTCTGACAATGATCATCATCCATAAAACAACATGTTATTGTTTTTGCTTATTAGATACACTAGATAACTCACATGATCAGAAAGGAAGAGAATGCCATTCATTGATACAGTATATTTTAGGACAGGAGATTAGCATGTAAGAAGCACTGGATGATTGCTTTGGCATTACTGGTAATTGCTGTTGACTTTTATGATGTATGCATGCTAAGATTAGGAGCCCAGCTATGATGAAAATGGTTTTGAGTCTGAATGTGGTAAAAGCTTTCAAGTTTTATCAGTCTTGAGCAGCAACTGGGTGCACACGAGTTTAATAAATTACCTTAACATTTTAAAATTATTCCAGTGAGGCTCTTGGTCTGAGGGCCATCAGGATTAGACTATTCACTTCTTTTGCTATCAAAAGAGTGGAAGGCAAAGCTTTGATTGGCTATGGCTTCTGAATCTCAGCTTTTGGTTGGACAGATGACAGGGCTAATGCTACCCCAAGTGCTGACCCTTTTTTTCCCCAAGTATGGAAACAACTCATTGGTTCAGAAATAGTTTCATTGTTAACCTGAGAGAACATTCTTCATGTCCTTTGCAGCTTTAGATGGAAGTGACGTTAGAAATTATTATATCAGTTATACAGGGCAGGAAGAGAAGAGGCCTTGATCAGCATATGTTTCAACACTTGAGTCATGCCTCCAGTTCTTTTAGTTTTTCCTATAGAGTCTCATGCTTGTGTCTCAGGCTGATTCTTCTGTCTCCACCTCCTGAGTAACTAGGACAACAGGTATGTACCACCATGACTAGTTTGCATTTGAGACTGGGGCTGGCTAACTTTTGCCCAGGCTGACCTTGAATTACCATCCACCTGTCTCTGTCACCCAAGTAGCTTGAAAATTCGTTGGTTTTTGACTGTTAAAAAAAAATAACAACCCTAAATGTAGCTGAGCATCAGTGGTTCATGCCTGTAATTCTAGCTATTCAGGAAGCTGATCTGAGGACTGTGGTGAATTCTGTAAGTTTCTTATTGCCAATGAACTGCCAAAAAGCTGCAAAAAACTGCCAAAAGGCTGGAATGATAGCCTTGAGCAATAAAGCTCAGAGACAGCAATAAAGCTCAGAGACAGCACTCAAGCTGCAGGACAAAACAAAACCATCATATATATGCATATATATCAATATATATTATTGATATATATGCATATATATCATATATATATCAATAAGTCTTTCCTCCATTCACCATTTCATACTTGAAATAGGAAAAGAACATTGTGTACAACATTGTGTTGCAATTTGTCCCTGAAAGTATTTGACTAAACAATGGAGTATCCCAATATCAGAGCAAGATACACATTTCTCATGTGGGTTATGTGAATAAAAATGAAAATTATTCTTATCTGCCACACACCCATCTTATTCATTCTTTGTACATTTTTCAGTGAAATTATTTAGTGGCTAATTTATAAAATCTCTGCTGCTTCTAGGGAGTGTCCTTCAGTTTAAGAGATGGATGAGTTTTTAAAGATAAATAAAAATGCAGTGAAATCTGGGGAGCTAGTTGTTCTATGCACAGATCTCCAAATATTGAAAAGTGAGCATTAAGGAAAGAAGAACAGGGTTGGGAATGTGGTTTAGTAGTAGAATGCTTGCCTAGCATGCATGAAAGCCTGGGTTCAATTCCTCAGTACCCCGTAAACAAAAAAAGCTGGAAGTGGGGCTGTGGCTCAAGTGGTAGAGTGCTAGCCTTGAGCAAAAGAAGCTCAAAGGACAGTGCCCAGGCCCTGAGTTCAAGCCCCAGAACTGCAGAAAGAAAGAAAGAAAAGAAGAACAATTACTAGGCAAAAAGTCCCTGACCATTGAAAGCTCTCTTACAAGGAGCAGTGACATATCTGTGGTCCTTTAACAGGAACCCACCTCACATGGGGGTCCAACAGCCCAAGGGCACAAATCAAGGCAGTAGATAATGCCTGGATCTTGTGTTAAGATCCTTAGAAATGCCATGCACTGTTTCTTAGTAAAGGGCATACGAATGAAACTCCATAGAAGACAGCTACCTCATAAATGTGTTCCACCAACGGTCCAACTTCCTCTTCTTTGCGGGGCTCCATTTCCGGCACCCAGTTATGAATGGGCAGAACAATCTGCGGAGGATGGGAAACGCTGGAATATGGAAGGTTGTATTAGTGGCTGTGGATGGTCAGGTCAGCAATGCTTCACTAAGGTACAGTACGTTGAGAGCAGAAGAAACTCAGAATACTCAATTTACTCAGAAGATACACTCTATGTGGAAAAACACTGAGATATTCAGCAAAATGCCTACCATACAGTGGAAGACCTGAATCTTCCACTGCAGTAGGCTACATGGATGATCTCTAGTCCAGAGATCAACATTTTGCTAGTAGGAGGCAGAACAAAGAGCATTCTTGAGATTAGAGGAACACACACCTTCCCTCCCTCCCTCCCTCCCTCCCTCCCTTCCTCCCTTCCTCCCTTCCTCCCTTCCTCCCTCCCTTCCTCCCTCCCTTCCTTCCTTCCTTCTTTCCTTCCTTCCTTCCTTCCTTCCTTCCTTCCTTCCTTCCTTCCTTCCTTCCTTCCTTCCTTCCTTCTCTTCTTTCCTCCCAACTTCCCTCTCTTCCCTCTCAACTTCCCTCCCACCATTCCTCCTCTTCTCTCCTCCCCCTCCCTTCCCCTCCCTTTTCTTTCCCTCTGAATCCTTCCTTCCCCTTCCCCTCCCTCAGTCTATCCTGTGTAAGTGTATGGATGCCATATTAAAAGTAGGATTCAGTGTATGTGTGCAGATGTGTGTGTGTGTGTGTGTGTGTGTGTGTGTGTGTGTGTGTAAAAATCTACCCAGGCTCCTGTGTGATGTGTTAAATGTCCAGTTGGAAAGAAACACTGTTTTGGGATTAAGATTTCTGTTCTGAAATCCTCCTTTCTAGATTTCTTTGGCTTCCTAGCAATGCAGTCAGACTTCTTACAAGGCCAAGCCCTGAGCCAAAAGAGTCCTAGAGTTGTCTTATCAACAACTCAAGGGAGACAGGGAGGGAGGAATACATGGTGTTATCAGGTATGTGGAATATTCACTTGACATGTGGATATATTTTTCTACAATATGCTGTTGGAGAACTAGCACTGGGCAAAGGAAATACAGTATTTGCCATTATTCCATGTTAGAAGCAGATTACAAACCAAACAATGCTTTCTAAAACTTTTTATGTAAAAAATAATCACACAAAAAATTGCCAGACTTCCATCTTAAAGTAATGCCATGAGACAATGACATGTCTCAAATGTCTTTTAGAAATCGATGCTAGCCAGTTGATTGAACTCTACTAATGTCAAGTGCTATCTTCCTTCTTTTCCTCTAGGTAATCTCTTTTCAAAGCACAGAACATAATTAATTTATTGCATTAATTTGACCTTAGGTCAATAATTTAAATTGGCTATATCTCTATGGTCTCATCTGCAAAGTTTTGATATATTCTTGGGATTGAATACCACAGATGACTGGTATATGTCAAATGCTTTTGGTCAAAGTTTTTTTTTTTTTTTTGGTCCAGTCGTGGGATCTGAACTCTGGGCCTGGGCGCTGTCCCTCAGCTCTTCAGCTCAAGGCTAGCGTTCTACCACTTGAGCCACAGTGCCACTTCTGGCTTTTTTTTTTTTCTGCTATGTGGCGCTGAGGAATTGAACCCAGGGCCTCATGCATGCAAGGTAAGTGCTCTACCACTGAGCCACCTTCCCAGCCCCCCCTTTTTTGTCTGTATTGTTTCCCAGAAGAGGGCTGAAAAGTGTGTTTTTTTTTTCTTTTGTTGTTTTGTTTTTTTTTTTGTTGGTCGTGGGGCTTGAACTCTGGGCCTGAGCGCTGTCCCTCAGCTCTTCAGCTCAAGGATAGAGCTCTACCACTTGAGCTACAGTGCCATTTCCAGTTTTCTGGAAGTTTACTGGAAATAAGAGTTTCATGGCTTTCCTGCCTGGGCTGACTTTGAACTGCGATCCTTAGATCTTAGCCTCCTGAGTAGCTAGGATTACAGGCGTGAGCCACTGGCACTCGGCTTCTGAGAAGTGTTTTTTTAAAAATGGATAGCCCACAAAGATGTTGCTAAATTGTACCTATCCATAGGAAGTGGAAGCGAAGCTCACGTGGTAGAGTGCCAGCTTTGAGCTAAAAAAAGCCAAGCAAGTGTGCAAGGCCCTGAGTTCAACCCCCAGTGCCATAACACACAGACACAGACACACACATGCACACACACACATACACAAAAATAAAGTGTAAACATCTCTAATGTACACCTGTAAAGTGTGTAGAGAATGAGGAAAGGAAATGTACTCATTATGTGACATATGTAACTGTAACTCCTCCTTACGTCACCTTTATAATGAATTTTTAAAAACCTAAACAATAAAATTGCAAAAGTACTACATAAAGATAATAAGAGGATAGGCACGAAATTAAAAATAAAATAATAAAAATGTACTGCTGATAAAAAAGAGTGTGCAGTATATAGCTTTGCCTAAAGCTGAAAGTTCTCCACCTTTATTTGGATTGTCATGATGTCAAATCTTTCTTCTCCTCATAGTCAGCTCAAACCTGGCATACGTTGTAAGGACAAGAGCTCAGGATGTGGCATTTGGCTTTTATCAGACAGAAATTTTGAGAGCTGGGGCTTCTGTTCTCACAGAATCCTGGTGACTTTTCTGCCTGAATTTTTACTTTATCTCCAGCTTGGCCGGAGAGAGTGGAGTCCATGGTCAACATTCCCTTCCATCCTGAAGTTCTAGGGGTTGTTTTTCTTCGCATAGAGAAGAAATGTAGAATAGAAGATGACCACAACTTCTCCAGAAGTTTTTCTTTCTATGGTTTCCAATCCTAGAGGACTAGTCATACATTTTCTACACTCATAGAACCATAAATCATTAAACTTGTCAGGTATTGTGAAGACAACATGCTTGAAAAAATAAGAAGGAAAACTGATATGCAGAGACACAGTGGGCCATTTGCAGGGACTGCCAACATTCGGCTTCATTTCCAATACACAGAGCATCTTGGGAGCTCCTGAACTGCAGTGATAATTGAGAAAATTCAACTTAAATTTCCTGGCCCATTTCCATTATAATATCAAAGAAAAAAATATCTATGAAGAAATGTATCTCTATACCACGGTACAGCAACAATCAATCAAAAAGAATGGATCCCAAAACTCACTTATTTACAAATTGAAGACCAATTTAAATCAGGGGGGAACATGGCACAGAACAGCCCCCAACAAATTAGCTTCATATTGCTCATTATTTGAAGATCCCAGGCAGTAGCATGGGTGAGAATTATACATTGAGAACCTCAATTAATGAAAATTTGGATACAGTAGAAAGACATTTTGAAAGAAATAAGGGATTGGTTTTTGTAAATTACAGCTGACTTTGAATAACTGTAGATTCTCATATAGTTGTAATAAAGAATGTGAGATCCCATTTTACCCCAGTTAGATTGGCCACCATTTTGAATTCTAACAACAAAGGCTGATGGGGATGTGGGGAAAAAGGAATGCTATTGCTCCGCTGGTAGGAATGTAAACTAGTACAACCACTCTGAAAAGCAGTCAGGAGATTCCTCAAAAAAACAAACATAGACCTTCTCTATGACCCAGCCATACCACTCTGTGGCATCTATCCCTAGTACCATGAGCCAGGATATGATAAGGACACCTGCACATCCATGTTCACTGCTATACTATTCACAATACCCAAGACATGGGAACAACCCAGATGGCCCACAATAGGTGAGTGGTTACAAAAAATGTGGTATTTTTCACAATGGAATTCTATGCCTCCATCAGAAAGAATGACATTTCCCCATTTGTTAGGAAATGGAAAGGTTTGGAAAAAATTATATTAAGTGAAGTAAGCCAGGCCCAAAGAAGCATAGGTCCCATGGTTTCCCTTATTTACAATATCTAGTATAGGTATGAGTCAAGCGGAAAAGGTCAGATAATGTGATGTTAGGAAAATGAACCCTTAAATATGTATTTTAATGTTTTCGTTTCTTTCATGCATGTGTTTCTAACGCATTTATAAGATTATTTCTTTGTTGCTTTGTATGTCCCTCCCCCACAGTGTAACCCCCGCTTTCACTATATTTGATGTCAGTATAACATGTGGAGGAGATGGGGACAAACAAGTCGTTTAAGGATTCAGGTGGACCTGTTGCAACAATGAGAAGTACAAAATGTCATGTCAAAACCAGCTTTACAATGTCGGTGTGGGGGGGGGGAGGGGGGTATAATTGGGTGGGGGGAGGGGGGTAAAATTGGGTGGGGGGAGGGGGGAGGCGGGGAAGGGAAGTGAAGGGTAAACAAAGGAGGAGGCTGCAATGCTTGGTAAGAAATGTATGCATTATCCTGCCCATGTAATTGTAGCCCCTCTGTACAGTATGTTCTCAAATAAAATAAAATACAATTAAAAAAATGTGGTATTTTTATACAATGGAATTCCACACAGAACAAAATAATGTCATTTGAAGGGAAATGGATGAAACTAGAACAAATCATGTTAAGTGAGGCAAGCCAAGATCAGAGAGATGAATGGTGTGTACTCTCCCTGATATGTGGAAATTCAATATAAAAGGCACTGTGATATGACAAATTACACAGAATTCTAGATTTTCACATGCAGTGAGACTTAAGTCTTAGGAGAGAATCACAAAGGTGCAAGACCCAAGCACCTCCTCATGTATATAAGATAATATATATACTGAATGAACTCCAAAGATATGAAAATAAGGGGCTTTTTTCTAATTTTTTTCTTTTTTTGATGACCCTGTATTCTTTACCTTATATATGATATACTCATGTCCACATCTGTGGGAGGGTGGGGCAAGGGAACAGATTCAGGAAAAAGTGAAAAAGTACAGCAGTGGAGCACAATGGATATTGATGAAAATGCACTATGCAACTTGTGGGTGGGGATTGGAGAGATGGAATGGGAGGGAATGAGAGAACAGATGACACTGTGTGAAAGGAAATGTACTTATTTCCTGAAGTATGTAAAGGAACCTCACTGTATCTCATCTATAAATAAAAATAAAGTAAATTGGAATAAAGAATATAGAGAGATCTCATATACATGCTAACAAGTGTCTCCCAATGGCGACAACTTACAAACACAAGGTGTGTGGTGGTTTAGCATTCATAAAGCAGTCTTCTGGTTGGCCTTGACAGTCACAATGCACAACATTTCTATGACCATAAAGACAGCCTTTTATAGCCACACCCACTTTTCTCTGTCCTCACACTTAGTTTTTGGCAACTACTTGTCTGTTTTCTATTTCCACAATCCTATTATTTCAATAACATTATGCAAATGGAATCCTACAGTAAGGCTTTTTTTGGTATGATTCTCTGGAAATCCATTAAATTTGTTCTCTACCTGCCAGCAATTCAGCACTTTTTATGCATGAGAGAGAGTCTATGGTGCAAATGTAGCACAATTTGTTTACTGTTCACCCACCAAAGGCGAGATGAGTTGAGTGCAGTTTGGGTCCATTAGACAAAAATGTCTATAGGCATTTATAGAGAGATTTTGTGGTGCGTGCGTGCGTGCATGTGAGTGTGTGTTTGTGTGTGTGTGTGTGTGCGAAGTTTTCACAAAATTTCAAGTTAATACAAAACTTCTTCCAGATCTTCTTGGAATTAGGAATTTTGTTACATTGAAATGTCTGTGTCATCAGAAAGTTCAAAATTGAGAATTTGGTAGTATAGTGTCAACTCTTTCCATTATCTTGTTTTCAAAGTTTATTGGTACCAAATAGCAAATGCTTCTACTATTTATCATCTGGAATGGTGCTGGCTCTGCCCAAGGCGGACACATAGTATCCTGTGCAGCCCTGGGTAGTCATGGCTGTGATCTATTGTAGTACAATAGATCATTCACTACTGATCATTTCACGACGGGTGTGATTGGTTTACTCTGTATGAGCTCAAGCTCTGTGTGGCTGCCTGTCATGGTCAAATCCACAGTTCAGAGAGCTATGTTTCAATGGCTCCTCTGGACCCACAAATGGCATGTAAACCAGTCCAAGGGCAGTATAGATGTTATCTAGGGATGAAGTCAATAAAAGAGTTGTTGGTATTCTTGGAATTCTTTTTCCACTCAGTTTTAGTTTATCTTTAAACTATAAACCAACAGTGAATTAAAAAAATAAAACTGCTTAAGATAGTGAATGAGAAATACATTAGGATAAACACCTTTGAACAGGACAGAATTGATTTTTTCTGAAGACTGAATATCCTTAGAGATCCTTAGATGTAGCCGCTATTTGTTCCTTGAAGAATTAAATATTAGAGCCAATTTTTTCAGTTAATCAAAGCACAGAAGTTTGCTATGTAAAAACCAAAAGTGACTTTAATAATATCTTGCAGTATAAACTGTGGTCAATTTTTGGATATCCATGTAGTAATTAAAACAATTGCATCCACATGAGAAACTCAATTTTCATTAACTGTTTGAATTTCTGGCAAAAATGAATAGAAACTTCTTTCCTTTTCTTTTTAGTGTGTTGACAAATATGGTTGAAACATAGTTACCTTATAAAATGAACATATGAAACTAAAGGCATCTACATTAAGCTGTTAGCATTCTTGGATTGAATTATATCTCACTGAATAAAAATACTTCCCAATTTAAAATTACTTTGGAATTACACAACAATTTCAAGTTATTTTTAGTTGCTAAAAATAAGCTAGCTTAAAGAATGAGGTAGAAGTTCATATGTCCTAGTTGAGAGTTTTGAAAAGATAGAAAAATAAGTTAGTATGCTTGGATTTTTGTCTCTGATAAAGTATTTTTCTCAGAGAGAGAATAAAATTAGAAATCAACAAAAACAGTATGTATAAATTAGCTCCAAACATCTATAAGCTGAACAGGTCACTTGTCATGAGTCAATTCATTATTTTTAAAGAAAAAAAGTCACAAAGAAAGAAAAAAATATTTTAAACTAAGCTATAGAGAAAATCAAACACATCAACATTTTGGAATGCTGCTGAAGTCAGCCTTAGAGGAAAATTTACAACACTAAATACTATGTAGAAAAAAAAGAGAGGTCAATGGTAGACTTTTTTACATAGAATTAGAAAAATCAGAGGACTTAAAACTCAGAGCAAGCAGAAAGAAGGAACTAGCAAGAAAAATTGAGCCAAAGAAATGGAATGTGTTGGGAGTGACAAGAAAGAAAAGAAGAAAGAAAAATGAACAAAATCTAAAACTGGTTCTCAGAAAAACAAATCACAGAACTTTAGGCAGATTCATCAGAGAGAAAGAAGAAGACAAAAGGAATAAATAGAAGTTACAACATTAGGGATGCTAGAAGGAACATCACCACAAGTCCCACAGACATTAAAAGGAAAATGAAAGAATAGGAACTTCTTACACATAACAACTTAGATGAAATAGACAAATGTATTCAGTGACAAAGTATCAAGACTGTTCAATTAGAAATTAATAGTAGATTAGCTATTCTGAATGGAATCAAATTGTTAAAAATCATTCTATACGGCTGGGTGTGGTAGCTCACACCTGTAATTTCAGTGAATTCGGAAGTAGAATCACACATCCATCCTGGTTTTATTTATTTATTTTGGATATGGGGTCTTCACACTCTTCTGCATAGACTGGCTTTCAACTGCATTCCTTGAGGTCTCAACCTCCTAAGTAGCAAGGATTACAGGTGGGAGCCACAGCATTTGTCTGAAATTCTTCTTCACCTGAACCCTGCTGACATTCTTCCACCCAGGGATCAGATATGTGTGTATGAAGAAGGTTGCTAAAAGGAGACAAGGGAGGCCTCCAATTTTCATCAATAGTAGAATGGATAAATGGTGGCAGAGTTGTCTAATGTAACACGCTTGTGCAATGAAAAGAATGAACTATATAAGTGCGAGCACTAACAACTGTAGATCTTAGCTAGGTGTGGTTGCTCAAACCTGTAATCCCAGCTACCCCTTTGGCAGAGGCAAAATAGGATTTATGTGAAGCCAGTCTGGGGTAAAGTCAGCTAGCCCCTATTTCAAAATCCAAAAGAATCAACAGGAAGGAAGCATGCCCATCCAGCAAATGTGAGTTCCTGAATTCAATCCTCAGTACTACAAAGTAAAAAATAAATAAATAAAAATTGCTCATCTGGGCACAAAAGCCGCTATAGAGCAGATTACATAAGGTTTGGGAAAACCTCAGCCTCACAGGCAGGACAGCATGGTCAGTTTTGAACGTGCACTCTGAAACCCACATTGCATCTAGTCTTATTCTGGCCCAGCATTTTCCACCTGTCTGATCTTCAACTCCTTGTGGGCCAGTTTCCCTCCCTTGTACATCAAGGAGCCCAGTGTGGACTCAGATGTGTGATTGTGGTCGAGCACGTAGAGAGCATCCGCTGGTGGGAGCCTCAGTCGGCCCATATTGGATAGCATTAAGAGGGCCATGGTCATGGCGGCTTCTGTCTCTACAAACCCCACGACCAAGGAGGAATGTGTGGCTCCTTAGGAGTTGAAGCAAAGGAACAAAAAACAGGATTCTGGAACTCCAGAGACTATTTGGCCCTCATTACCAGTGGTCAGTCTTTAGCCAAGTTTTTCTTTCTTTCTTTTTTTTTGATTGTTCTGTAGGAAGCAGAATTACAATAACAAAATCATATTTGTGCTAGATAGGAGTTTACACACTCCACTTCTGATTCCTTTTCCCCTGCAGGGATTTTCCAGTGGTAATCATTCCAAGCCTTTGTCTTGACTGCCTTTTCTCCCTGCCTCTCAACTTTGTTTCTTGGTACTTTCTTTAAAGGGCACAATTGAAGGAAAAAGATACAGACTCTCTAGCCTATCTTCCCTTGAACCTACGCTGGCCATTTACCAGACTCAACTGGAGGTAGTGAAGAGAAAGAATTACCATGCTGCTAAAGTAACTATTGTAAAAGTGGGATCTTTTTTTCTTCAGGCAATTGCACGGTTGTCCATTTTATTGGTCTTTAAATGCTGATGTCTTTAGAGTTACTATGCAGGGTTTACAAGAGGTGCTGCTAGAAAGTTAATGGTGGAGTAAAAAAGAATGAAAATTGAAAGCAGGCTTACGCCTATAATCCTACCTACTCATGAGGCTGAGATGTGATGATTGCAGTTTGAAGAGAGCCCTGGCAGGAAAGTCTCTGAGACGCTTATCTCCAATAAACTATACAAAAAAAGCCAGAAAGAGATCTGTGGCTCAAGTGGTAGAGTGATAGCCTTGAGCAAAAGAAGCCCAGGACAGTACCCAGGAGACACACACACACACACACACACACACACACACACACACACGAATGAAAATTGAGAACCAAAGTGAATTGTGGTCTCTAGTGCATTAAGAAAATACCTAATACTTTTTCTTAGTATCTCATTATGTAGCCTTACAGAGAGCTACCATCGTATAACATATAATCCTTATTTGTTACCTACCCTCTTATTTCGACTTGAGCTATAGCAGTAATGTTGATCTGCACACTCACAAAGTTGCTTTCAGGATTGTCCTTGTTGGAACTACAACACAATAACACATGATTTAATCAATATTTGATCAAATTTGCTACCCCACTATGATTACCAAAAACATCCAATATGGTTCAATAACAACCCATTCTTAAATCTTCCCATTGAAAACAGGATGGCATATTCACTGTACAAAATCATAACCAATGCATAGATCTTTATAACCAATGGCAATGCAACAACTTTCCATGAAAAGATAGTTTATCTAGAAGCACAATAAGGATCCTGAACAACTTGCATTTTTTTTCTTTTAGTTTCAATGGCTAAATCAAAAAGGCATCAAATGGAATCCGTTTTCCAGCTTCTACCTTAGACACATTCCTTTACATCTCTGGGCATCATGTTGATGCCCATTAAATAAGAAATGACAGCATAGTTGACTCCTGATTTTCCATGCTAATCAAGAAGAGAATGGGTATGAAGAATCTGGAGCAGTACCTAATCGAAAAAGCATTTGCCTCTGGCTCTGGAATGCATCATACCATACATTGTTTTTGGCAGCAATTCTGTCTTCCTTATGGTTTTATTTCTTAAGTTAATATTTCTTTAAGTGTACACTTACTGCATGCTTACTGGCTGGCTAGGACAAGACAGGAGGAGTGAAATGAGAGAATGGCTCCTACCCAGAAGAAACAAAGCCCAAAGAAGTTGGGCTTTGCATAAGAAGGCAATTCAGAGACCATGCATGCATCAGGAATCCTAAGAAAGAAGGTGCATGTTTGAGCAGTAGAACAATTCTTTTCAAGTTTATAGTCTGTCCCTTTTTTTGGGGGGGGGAGGTCTGGTCGTGGGGCCTGAACTCTGGGCCTGGGCGCTGTCCCTCAGATCTTCAGCTCAAGGCTAGCACTCTACCACTTGAGCCACAGCACCACTTCTGGCTTTTTTTTTTCTGCCTATGTGGTGCTGAGGAATCGAACCCAGGGCCTCATGCATGCAAGGCAAGCGCTCTACCACTGAGCCATCTTCCCAGCCCTAGTCTGTCCCTTTTAAGCACATATAGTTGCATATGAAACTTGAGTGTGTATGTGTGTGTGTGTGTTGTGTGTGCATGTGTGCATGCCCCAGTAATGAGGCTTGAACTCAGGGTCTGAGCGCTATCCCTGAGCTTTTTCACTCGAAACTAGCATTCTACTACCTGAGCCACAGCTCCACTTTCAGCTATGCGCTGGTTCTGGGGCTTGAATTCAGGGTCTGGGCATTGTCTCTGAGCTTCTTTTGTTCAAAACTAGAACTTCTGGCTTTAAATTGTTTTGTTTTTGGTAGTTTATTGGAGATAAAAGTCTCCTAGACTTTTCTGTGTGGGCTGGCTTCGAACTGTGGTTCTCAGATCTCAGCCTCCTGAGTAGCTAGGATTTCAGGCTTGAGCCATTGGCACCAGGCGAGGCTGTTTTGCAATTCAGGAAGAACAAAGGAAGACTCAGCATCCACACCTTCTGGCTGGCTAATAGTCTCATCCCTGTTACGCTGACACACCATAACACTTGTGACTGCTTGTGTTGACAAGATAAGAAAGGAGACATGCTTGATATATACTTCTTTGACCTCTTTCCTGGAAGGAAAGCTCACTCACAAATCCCACTGCCCCCATTCAAACAATCAATCCATCACAACCAGGTTCCTGGGCTATTAATATTATCTCTGCTTCTTCTGTTCAACCATGAGAAACTTCCTCTGAACACCTCCACCCTGGGTTGCACACAGGACAAACAACCTTCTCACTTCATTACTCTGGTGCCATTTCCTTTTTCTGATCGTGTCCTGTTTTCTAACTTTCTCTTTTGTGTGTCCCTTGGAATGTCAGCAGAAGACAATACTACAGCCTTCCTTTCGCCATTCCTGAGAAAGTAATTTCAAGGGTGATCACAAAGTCCCATTTGTACATGGGAACTGCTCTACAATGACAGGAAAAGATTCATGTCATGTAGAATCAGGCTGTACACAGAAAAACCCTTGGATGTAAATATTAGATAACAGGAAATAGTTTCAGGTTTTTCTCCTTTGGCTGCTGTTTGTTGAGGAAAGGATTAGGTACAAGCAATGGTAATTGATATATGTCAGGGTTTAGGCTTCAGACCATTTGATTTAATTTATTTCTGGCATGAACATTTAAATTAAATGCAAGGTCTCTGATCTAAATTCTTATTTACATTTCTGGAATCTTCTAAGCAGAATACGCAGATAAAATGCTCTTCTCCCAAACACCTGATTATCTGAGTTTGTAGTATTCTCAAACATTTTTCTCCCTCTACTGGTTTATAAGTTTGGTGTTTTATGTATATGCCAGTTCTTTCTGATTTTTTTTCAGTTTTTGTTGTAGTTGGGTTTGAACTAAGGGCCTCATGTTTGCCAGCTGGAGTTCTACCACTTGAACCATACCTCCAGCCCTTTTTTGCTTCAATTATTTTTGTATGAAGTCTCAACATTTTTTCCTAGGCTGGCTTAAATCTGTCCTATGATCTATAGCCTCCTCTTTAGCTGGGATCACAAATGCATGATATTATACTGGCTTGCTTCTTGCAATGGAAGGTGGGGTTATCACTCCATTTTTGCCCAGGTTGCTTCAAACTACGATCCTCATTTCTTGAGTAGCTGAGATGATAGGACTGAGCTCCTATGTCTTACCCTCTTACGGAGGTTTTACATTTTTTTCCAGGGTAATGTTACAATAGTCATGAGCAGATATGGAATAAAGTCATGGCCCAATTTCACATGGCAGGAGATGTGTATAAATATGAATAGAGTAGAGGTACCAAAGTATGTGGCTATTTCTACTTTCCATCATCACAACACTTCATAATGTCAAATTTCCACAAATTGAGTACTTCATCACTGAATTAAGTCTTTAAGTCAAGATCTACAGGATGAATTTTGGATATGGTATATAAAGTATTTTTTAAGTGTCTTCTGTCCATTCTTGTATTCATAAATAATATACTTGTCATCTTTATACTGGACTTTCTTTCCAAATAAGGGCCATGCATTTTATGAGTGTTGTATCTTTCTCCAAGTTAACACAAAGCTTTATGGCCAGAGGGGGTCAAGGACACAAGTAGATAAACCAAATCATGCTTACTTGACCTTCACTTAGGGATTTTCCACCCCGTGAACTTAGTATTATACATAAAAGATATCCAGTATGAAAATCATTGTGACTACATAAAACTTTGGGGAAATTTGTAGTTTTGTAGCTATGAAAGAAGTGATTTTGTAATCTTTTTCATAAAATAAAATGATACTGCAGAGGAATTCACTCTGTCCACATTGCATGACTTAATTTGAATAAAATAAGAAAGGCTCTAAGATTCAACAGGAGATTTTTTAAGTTGAATTCAAGAAATCCCTAGGTAAGGTCAGAAATAGGCACCTGAGTTAAGTTCGAGACTCTCCTGGAAGTTGTCATGAAGCTGTGTGTGCATATGTGTGTGTGTGTGTGTGTGTGTGTGTGTGTGTGTGTGTGTAATGTTATATAGGATTCTGATTTTAAAAATATCTCCATTATTATGGATCATATATATATATGTATTATAATCTTAAACCTTTCATTGATTCAGCAGTTAAAAAGTTATCTGGTATGCAGATTAATTATGTATTCTAAATGTCAATCATAGTTTAATGATCATTCTTAAATTAGAAAGGTAAATTTAGAGAGCAGCCACATTGAATGAGTATTTGTGAACCAAGTTTCGGATACTGACCTTATACTTATTTCTAGTCAGAGCAAGGGCTCAATGGGCTGGCCAGTGTGTAAAGAACTCTGCAAGGTTGTTATGACCTGTCTGGAGCATTGCTTTTGAAGTTTTGTAAACTGCAGATTGCAAAAAGAACTCATTTCTTGGGGCATCTTATTAACCCCATTCACATTTATCTGATAGACATGTTCCATAAGTTGTAGTATCATATCATATTCCTTTCAATTTTGTTTCTTTTTAAATATGAATTTAGGGCCATTAAATGGATTCCATGACCAGATAATGCGTTGTTGTGCATAGCCACGAAGCATTGGTTCCATGTGTCTCTATTCCATGGGTCTTCCTGTTCATGTAATATCTTTGGCCACAAAACCAAACAATGGCCAATGAAAGCTAAATCCTTAAACATGGTGTTTCTTAGGGAAGGAAGGCGAGCCACCTACGTGACTCAGTGCCTTATCACTAGAGAAGCCCTGCCTCCAAATGCCATGTGAGATCAGCTGCACCCCATCAAGTACATCAGAGACTCAGGACACTAGGAAACCTCAAGGTTGCACATTGCAAACTCTTTGTTCTTTTCAGAACCTATCCTTAGTGATCAGCTGACTCTCAATGTAGAGCCAGGCTGTGGTGCTGGGGTTACCTGAGGAGGGAAAGGAATGGTGAAGTGGTCCAAATCTGACTACCTCGGAACTTGGCTTTCCTAATATAGCATCTTATTTAAACCCACACATATGGAAAAAGATAGAAATAATGAAGAACTAGTAAAGAAAATAAAAGTATAGGCTCCAATTTCAGAAGAACTTTTCACATGAAGGAGCTTGGCCAGTATTATATATTTCACTCAGAATTTGGTGTCAATATTGTGGGCATTTTAAAGCTTTTACCTTTGGATTTGGAGATCGAAGCTGATACTCATGTTTGTTTTCTCAAGACGTGGGACGGCAAATCGGAGGCCCAGAGAATACTACAAGCAATAACCACAAAAAAGAAATACACACAGGACGCAGAGTTATTACATGATAGGAACCTTACACATAGTGTGAAAATCTTTCTGAAGCAATTCCTCCACACCCCACCCAGAGTCACTGCAACCCCCTTAAATTGACTTCTACCAAGGTGTCTGACAGCAAAGAGGAAGTGGTTTAAGGAGATTGCTGGGTAGAAGATTCAAGTCATTGTGTATTTTGGTTCTCTTTATCTAGCCCTGTGTCCCTTCTTCGCTGGCCACCCATCTATCTACAAATTGAAAATGACCCAAATATACAAGCGGAGCCTGATAAAGGAAATTATGATGCATTTGTTTGATGGATGCTTATCTGGTTATTGAAATTACATCTGTGAAGTTAATGCAATGATGTGGATAATGCTTTTAATGCAATAATGATCAACAGAATAAAGGTTACAAAGTTTGTTGTATGCTTTAGCTATACATGAAAAATTACTATGTAGTAGTGGAAATGTACTGTAAAGAAATATTCCAGAATGATCTTGATAGTGAGATGAGGATTTTGTTGTTTGGGGTTTTTTCCTCTCCAAATTTCTTTTGCTTCAGTGTTGGGGCTTGAACTCAGGGCCTGGGTGCTGTCCCTGAGGTTTTGTGCTCAAGGCTGGCACTCAACCACTTGAGTCACAGCTCCACTTCTGGGTTCTTGGTGGCTAATTGGATATAAGTCTCATGGCTTTTCCTTCCGAGAATGGCTTCAAACAGTGATCCTCAGATCTTAGCCTCCTGAGTAGTTAGGATTAACAGATGTGAACCACTGGCTCCTGGCTTATTTCCTGAATAGCAAAATTGCTGTCCTTATTTTTTTTATAATTTCAAAATAGATTAACAATGGAGAAAAATAAATACAAAAGTAGGAATGAAGAAGAAATACTAGTATCTAACACATAGACAGGATTTTATGAATCAATCTAAGCACTGTTTGTGGTTACTTAATTCACCACAACCACTCTGGGGCAAGTATTACTTGCCGTTGACATTTTACTGTCCAATACCAACCTGAGGATTAGAGAGATTAGGTGCCATATTCCAGGTGCAGAGCAAATGAACTACAGAGCTGGAATTTAAATGTGTGTGAGGCAGATTTTGAATATGTACTTACAGATAGTACAGTATAAGAATTAAGCCAGTAATCAAAAGTTGTGTTTAAGTTAGGTGCTGGTGGCTCATGCCTGTAATCCTAGCGTCTTAGGAGGGTGAGATCTGAGGATTGCAGTTTAAAGCCAGGCAAGAAAGGCCATGAGACTCTTACCTCCAATTGACCACTAAAAACCAGAAGTGGAGCTGTGGTTCCAAATGGTAGAGCACTAGCCTTGAACAAAAGAACTCAGGGACAGTGCCAGGCCCTAAGTTCAAGCCCCAGGACACACACACACACACACACACACACACACACACACACACACACACACACACACACACACACACACACACACACACACACACACACACACACACACACACACACACACACCTGGAAACAAACCTCATGTTCATATGGGTAACAATATGACCTAATAATAAGTGTTCGTTTTTGTCATAAATCATCTTCATCAAACCCCAAACCCTTGCTGGATGAGTCTGGCACTCAGAGAGTCTCTTGACTTAAGTCAGTTGATCACACCATTCCAACTTTCCTCCAACTATGTACTTTTCCATTTCAGGAGACTTACTCAAAGTTATCAGCTAGCAAAGGGATGAACTGGTATTTGAACCCATGACCCTTGATTATGGAGCATGAGCCAATTATAATTCCAAATGTGCCAACTCTGTCAGATGTCCACGTATGCTGAAGACAATTCAAGGCTTCTGAACTCAGGGCAAAGATTTACCGCCTACAATAAATCCTGCTGCCACAGGCAAAGCCAGAACTTCTCTTCTTTATCCCTTCTGGCTCCATCTTCAGTACTCTGTCATCACAAAACTCATCATAGTTTCAGATTTCTTACTGAATGGGAATCCTGTATATTTGTATTTATATTGCTGGACTCTAGTATTCTGGTAGGACACCAAGAAGGAGTGCAATAAAAATTCCTGAAAGAATGAAAACAATCAGGATTGTGTGGTAGTGTGATGAAGCTGAACATTGGTCTTCATCAACACACATCCCTATGTAGGATGAAGGCATCACAATTTCATTGTGTAGGAGTTGTAGAGATTACCTAGCATTGAACACTAGGTCCTTAGACCTCCATTCAAAAGTGTCTCTGGCCTAACATGTTTTCCTTTTCCTGCTTGCAAAAATTTGGAAACTTTTTGTCCTACAATGATTTTATATTTCTATAGTTCCTCTGTGGAAATCACTTTTACTATTTAAGAAGTAGGAAGTAAGAGTTTTGGTTTCTGACTTGAAATTTTAAGTTAAAATAAAGAGGTACTTTTAAGTTAAACTTTAAGAAAATAAACTATTTTCTTTTAAAAGATGGGGAATGGGATACATGTTCCTGATGATTTCTGATGCTTTTCTTTAATACTTAGGTCTGGAACTTTACTCCATGGAGAGTCTTTTCCAGGTATAAAATGAAGAAGTAAATAAATCAGAGTGTTTTTATAACAAAACAGAATGCAATAAACTTTGATGTGTTTAAGAGTATTAAAGGTCAAGATAAGAAAGCTATTAGGTTTCTTCCACTACAGACCTCAGAGATAAATGCATATAAACAATTGACTTCCTTGTCTGCTAAGGATTATTTGCTGGTAAAATGGATGGGCATCGTTTCATATAAACACGTTTGTGTTTGAGACCATGCTGCCATTTTTTATCTTTCTTTTTCAATGACACTGGTGGCCAGTCTGTTCCATTAATCCTTCCTGATCTTAGACAATCTCTGGCCTAGCCTTAATACTGAAAAGGGAATGAGGGATTGCACTGTGATCATCACTGCTACCAGGGGAATTGATTTCCATTTGCTTTTGGGGGCAATTGCTTCATATCAAATTCAGTGGTTGGATCTTATTTTCTTCTCTTTCTTGGAAACTAGCCAAATGAATTATTAGCTTCTAAAAAAGTAGGATTATAATGAATGATGTTCTAATATCTCCGTTCGGACCTCCTGTTCTAGCTTTTTGGCTTTATTCTATCACCCCATCTGTTTCCCATTAGTTTTTATTCAAAGTTCTTTCTGCAGTGTTGCAGGACAGAGAAGCCCGAGATGGTGGTCAGGTCTGACATGAAACCTGGCTCTCTCTTTCATCATCTGTGGGACTTCAAGCAATTCATTCATTTAGCCTCTCTAGATCTCAGCCTTCTCATCCAGAAAATACGCTTGACACATGGGGTTATCTTGAAAATTCAATGAAATAGCATAAAAGATACCCCTTCTAGTAATTGGTTAATCACACAGAATAACTAATCTATGATAACTAATGGTAAGCTGTTGAAGGAATTTACTTTTCCTTTAAGTATTTTTAACACCCCAAAGTAAGATTATGAGACTTCAAGATGGCATATTTTTAATGCTCACAAATCAGCATAATATTATAATGTAAATGAGTAAAATATTATTTAGCACAATATAATGAAGAATAAATTTGGACTAGATATTACTTGAGAAGAAGTCTGAAATGCTCAGGTGAATGTGTATAAAACACTGGGTTAATGGACTAATTTATCAGAAGACTCACCAGCACTTTTACAATGCAAGTGTGTACCTGAATCCCCCAGGCAATGATGAGAGGGTGTTCATTAGTGACCCCACAGCTGCCTTTTAAAAGATGGCTAAGGGACCACCAAACTGTCATCCATGGGTCGTGTTCTAGTGAAATCTAGATGATTACTTCTCAATGATTTTTTAAAAAATAGGACATTTCAATAATAAAACAAACACCTCATGTTAATTAGAGGCCCATGTAAGTTCAATTTGTGTAAGATTTATGTAGCATTTTTAAGATTTTAGAATTTTTTTCTCAAATACAATGTCACTAAATCATCACCCCTGGTATATTTATTAAAGGAAGTTATTTATTATGTGTATACTCAAACTGTAATTGCATAGAATGACTTTATTGCCTACAGGTAATCATGACTAGAGACTTCCTAAACTTGGAAACAAGGAGAAGTGAAAGAAAGAATAAGAAGGAAGAGGAGGAGAGGTAAAGGGTAAGTAAAAACATAGCTCCTATTCTTTTTTTTTTTTTTTTTTGGCGGTCATGGGGCTTGAACTCTGGGCCTGGGTGCTGTCCCTCAACTCTTCAGCTCAAGGCTAGCATTCTACCACTTGAACCACAGTGCCACTTCTGTTTTTTTCTGCTTATGTGCTGCTGAGGAATGGAACCCAGGGCCTCATGCATGCAAGGCAAGCACTCTACCACTGAGCCACCTTCCCAGCCCATAGCTCCTATTCTTTTATAAAAATGTTGGAGATTATTATTAATCTTTTCTTCAATTGCTTCAACTTTGTTTTGTAGGTTTTAATTACTGACCTACTAAAGCTGGTTTGGAAACTAAAGCACAGCAATTTTTTAAAATATAAAAATACTGCCACATCAGAAAGAATGACATTACCCCATTTGTTAGGAAATGGAAAGACTTGGAAAAAATATTAAGTGAAGTAAGCCAAGCCCAAAGAAACATAGGTCCCATGGTTTCCCTTATTTGCAATAACTAGTATATGTGTGAGACAAGCAGAATAAGTCAGATAAGTTGATGTTAGGTGAAATGAACCCCAAGATAAGTATTCAAATGTTTTTTCTTTCATGCAATGTTTCTAACATTTTATAAGATGATTTCTTTGTTGCTTTGTATGTCCCTCCCCCATGGTATAACCCCTGCTTTCAATGTATTTGATGTTGGTATAATTTGTGGAAGGGAAGGGAAAAAACAAATCGTTTAAATAGGGATACGGGTGGACTCATTGCAACAATGAGATATACAAATTGTTATGTCAAAAAAACGAACCTTACAACTTTGGCGGTGGGTGGGGAGGGTGGTGGGGGAGGGGGAGATGGGAAGGGATATGAAGGGGAAACAAAGGAGGAGGCTACAATGCTTGATAAGAAATGTACTCATTATCTTGCCCATGTAATTGTAACCTCTCTGTATGGCATTTTCACAATAAAAAAAACTCAAAAAAAATACTGCCAGTGGCATCAAATAGCAGCTACATTAGAAATAAGAATTTATTTTATTTGCTTAAAATCTGTTTTAATTAGACTATATGTAAGTTTTTTTTTTTTTAATGTTCATTGTATTTCTTTAGGAACTTGAAGAAAATATCCAAAGAAATAATCAGTAGTGAAACTGTCTTCCTAGATTTTTAAAAAGCATGTAAAAGTTGACTGTTTTGATGGTTTTTTTTTTTTGGGGGGGGGGTGGTTTTTTGTTTGGTCGGTCATGGGGCCTGAACTCTGGGCGTGGGCTCTGTCCCTCAGCTCTTCAGCTCAAGACTAGCGTTCTACCACTTGAGCTGCAGCACCACTTCTGGCTTTTTCTGCTTATGTGGTGCTAAGGAATCAAACTCAGGGTCTCATGCATGCAAGTCAAGTACTCTACCACTGAGCCACCCTCCCAGCCCCAAATGTATTTTATTTTTTTCCATACCCCAAAAAGTTTATTAGAGTACAGAATCATTTTCATAAAAATATATGTAAGTTCTTATGAAGATAGAGGGACTGTCCAGGTTTTCCAAGACACTTTCCAAAGTGATTCAAAGGCACAAAATGTACATCATGGTGAATATACACGTTCTAGACTTTGTGCCTCTGATAGAGTCCATTGAAGATTTGGCTTCATGACTTGTAAAACTAAATGTACTGAATGAGATTCTGTTTGAGTGAAAAACCACAGACCTATACACATCATGTAGGTAACTGCTACAAAATATGGAGAATACAAATACAACACTTTAAAAAAGCAAACACAAAAGAATGGTGTAAATCCCAAAGTGTTCAAATGCTTCCATTTTGGATAATTAAGAACCTATACAAGTCTGTTCCCTGAAGTGAATACATCACTAGTCTCTACTAAGGAAAATGAATTGTAAAAATTAACATGGTTTTCAGTTTTTCAAATTTCACTATAGAAAAACCTAGAGAGACCAACAATAGCCAATGGCTTCAAAAGATAGCTAAAGACATTGATGTAATCAACTTTACCAATGCTTGCCCGGGTCTGTTTGATACACAAGGAAAATATACTATAATTTCTTATAAAATAGCAAGTAAGGAGTAGATGTAGGAGATGTAGGTGGGGAAAGAGATTTCAGGAAGTCCTTCTCTTCTGTTAACTTTCACTTCAGAATCATCAAAAAGCAACCACTTTTGGGTGGTTTTGGCCTGAGATTTTTCAGTCTGCAGAGGTTATAATGGTAAATCTTACTACACCAATCATTTCCTGCCTTGTTTGGGTGACCTTGTGCTGACTGGCTGAGTGCTAACTGGGGGAGCTGTCCGCTGGTTCTTTGTAAAATTCAGTTAGACAGAAATCAACAGATCCTGCTGGCTTTCTCTTACATTTGTTCCAGCCACCATGGGATTGCCGAGGTCACACACCACCCTCCGGCTCACATTGTCCATCCGGTACTCGCAGCTCAGTGGTCGCAGCACCTGTCATGCAGAAGAACGCCAGTGTAGAGATCAGAAGGCAGGATGAATGACACATGACCTCCTGTCACCAGGTGGTTGGAAGTGTGTGTGTGTGTGTGTGTGTGTGTGTGTGTGTGTGTGTAGGCTTCCAGTGTCTCTTGATTTCAAATACCCGGGTAGGTAAAAAGAAACCTGAGAGGAGAATGTGGAAATTCAATTTTGGAAAGAAAGTATTGAGTGACAGATGTGTGCAGTATTTCTATGGACATTTTGGATATTACCTTCACTAATGAAGATCACAGGTAAATAAAGAGCCTTAGGCCTTAGGTTAATAGTATATCAATGAAATGGCAGTGACGCATAGATTGTCATCAGATCCAGTGGCCATCAGTATGAAAATAGCCTTGATGACAAATTTCTCCTTACCTTGGTCCAACTATTGTAAAATGTGAAGAACACATCTTTAAGAACATATCTTTCAGTGTTCTTCTTTCTACGTATATTGTATTCTGATTAGAGTTTATGGACCTCAAGTAGGAAGAGATGCTTGGAACTCTTTGCTGGATAAGTTGGGTCTTAAGGTAATGCTGATGAGCAGGTACTCTCTGAGTTCCCAGCTCTGCCTTATGCTGTGTCTAACTCTTTAGATATAGCACTTCAAAACCCAATGTCACCACTTATACCACTCCATGCTGTAGTCTAGCTCATTACATGTCTGCCATCTTGATTCCCAAAGCTAATCCAATACATTGGCTTTCTCCAAGGAACATCCTTTGGGCCATTTCTATCCCTGAGAGAAGTCCATGAGGGCAGGGGTAGCACTATTGAAATTTTATTTAATTTTTTTATGCTGTAGGGAAGGCAATTTTATTATTGTTTCCTTATATGGATATTCAATTTTCAAGTACCACTAATTAACTAGATCCTCCTTTCCTGAGCAATCGGCAACACCAGCAATAGAGCAAATTTCCACATGTACATGGATCTGTTTTGGACTTTCTTTCCTATCTACCTCTACACTTATACAATAGTGTCTTCATAACTATAGGTTTATATTAAGTTTTGATATTTGGGCAGAGCACATTTTCTCACTTTGCTCTTTGTCTTAGTCTGTTTTGTGTTGCTCTAACAAAATACCTGAGGCTGGGTAACTTAAATGGGAAAAAATTATTTGGCTTATGATTCTGGTGGTGGGAGGATCCACATAGCCTGATGCCAGTGTCCAGATGACGCCTCACCTGGCTACATCCTAACAGCATGACAGAGAAGCCAAAAGGGACTTGGTTGGGTGAACAGTAAACTGGATGTGTGCTTCAAGAACATTCTAGAATCCATGCTTTTTTTTTGTTTTTGTTTTTGTTTTTTTGCCAGTCGTAGGGCCCAAACACTGGGCCTGGGCACTGTCCCTCAGCTCTTCAGCTCAAGGCTAGCGCTCTACTACTTGAGCCACAGTGCCACTTCCGGCTTTTTTCTGCTTATGTGGTGCTGAGGAATCGAATCCAGGGCCTCATGCATGCAAGGCAAGCACTCTACCAACTGAGCCACCTTCCCAGACCCTTATTTTAAAGTTTTATATTAAGGGAAGAAGGTGATTTTTCTTTTCAAAGTATAAGAAACAATCCTCCATTCCTCTTCTTTCTACTGTGGTAACAAAACAACAACAAAACCCCACCCAAACTCAAAACCAAAACAAAGAAACAAAAAGTCTAAATAAACTCCAGATGTCTACAGAAAGAGTCCTGCAGACAGGCTGCATGCTTTGAGGAGCTAGGCGTCAGGAGGGCAGGGGTTTGTAGCTGTTCTATGCCCAGTGGCTGCAGCCCAGGCCACAGACATGTCAGTGACTATAGCAACTCACACTCTCCTTAGCAAAGAGCAAACCACAGAAAAGTCAGACCTAGTTGAAATCCCCACTCTGGGTAATAAGAAAGGAGCAAATTACCAATATATTTACAGCAGGCTCCTCCCTGAATGGCAGGTTGAAAGTTGCTGAAGAAGTTGAGCCTGTTTTTTTCTAAAGCTGATGATCGGCTGTTACCTCAAAAGGCAAGCTTTTAACATGTGTGTGATTTCTTAAGAACTCATAAGTAGCCCTCACCATACAGAGATGTTTCCTGCTGAGATTATTATTAATCATGAAAAAGGAAAATAAAACTTCACAGAAGCTCTCAACAATGTCCTTGTGTCCCTTGAATACAATTTGAGGATTTAGTTCCTACAGGAAATATTTTTGTTCTGACTACAGGTTAAAGGTTGCATGTATATTTTACAACTTCCTGGAAATAGTTTTTCAACATTAATCAAAGTTTCTCCTGTCCACATCCCCTCTGCTCTCTCCCTTTAAAAAATGTATTTCCTCTCTGTGACAAGAGAAGTAATGACTGTTTTTCTAGATTATTTTTCCTCAGTGGATCCAGGCACATTTTTTGTTGTAGCCCATTTATAGCTCTTACTGTATTATTTATTGACTAAAAGGATTCACCCTGGACCTGCTATTTACCCAATCCTAATAAATAAATAGTCCTTATCCTCAAATTTCTAATTAGTATAACAACCGTAACAAGTAATTGTAACAAGTCATGGCAATGTACTGTTACAATAGTTAGTTAAGTTTTAGGGTAGAAGAAATGAGAATAAGCAATTGGGGAAGATGTCCTATAGGAAGTAACATCTAAATGATGGGCTTATAAGCAGTGATCAGTGCTTATCAGTGACTTAAGACAGTGAGACATGAATCTTGCTTCTGCTGTTTATTAACCAAATAACCATGAGGATGGTGCTTAATTTTTCCTCATATATAAAATGAGAAAGGCCGGGCGCCAGTGGCTCATGCCTGTAATCCTAACTACTCAGCAGGCTGAGATCTGAGGATCATGGTTCAAAGCCAGCCCAGGCAGGAAACTCTGTGAGACTCTTATTTCCAACAAACCACTAAAAAACTAGAAGTGGCACTGTGGCTCAAGTGGTAGAGCGCTCACCTTGAGCTGAAGAGCTGAGGGACAGTGCCCAGACCTAGAGATCAAGCCTCATGACCAACAACAACAAAAAAAGAAGATAATAGCAACTTTTCTATAAGATTGTTATAGGGATTGAGTAAATTAAATGAGCAAGAGCGCAGAGAAGTTATCCAATGAATCATAATTCATGTAATTAGAGCAATTCAATAATAATGAATATTGAATAATAGTTCACTGAATAACAATTCTTAGTCATTGAATAATTATTGTTCAATAGCAATTATTCAATGAATGTTATTAGTCCCAGTTATTACTAAGCTTCAGTGATGAGTAGGTCTCAGTTATTTTGAAGGTTTGGAATGATGAGTAGAATGAAGTAAGCCTAGATGAAGACAAGAGAATAGAACCAGTGAGTCAGGGACAGGGAACATCTAAGAGTGGATGAACTCAATAAATTCAGTCTGGCTGGGATTTTAGGTGAGGCTGTACAAGGGTCAATGACTAGCACGAAGAAAACCATAGGCCCTCTGAAAAACTTGGCTCTTATCCTAAAAGCAGTGGGAACTAGGGAGGGTTTTGAGCCAGATTTACATTGCGTGTGTGTGTGTGTGTGTGTGTGTGTGTGTGTGTGTGTGTGTGTGTGTGTGTGTGTGTATCTGTCTCTCTATCTGTTGGTTGGTCAGTCACTTGGTTACTATTGGTGCTCTTGCTCAAACTTTTTATTTAGGCATGAATAAATGGCTAATTTTTGCTGGTTAATTGGAGATAAGAGTCTCATGGACTTTCCTGCCTGGGCTGGCTTCAAACCACAATCTTCAGATCACAGCCTCCTGAGTAGCCAGGATTACAGGCATGAGCCACCAAAGCCCAGCCTCAGATTTATATTTTAGAAATGTCCTGTCTTCAGAGAAGGGACTGGGGAGACACCGAGAGGACAGATGCAGGATTCTGTGTACCAGTCATGCTGGCCCAGAGAAAGGCAGTAGCAGTGGCAGAGAATAGAGAAATACACGAGAACTAGAGAAATTGAGGGCTGAGTTTAGGCTTCAGAGACCAGGTATATGAAAGTGCCAGTCTCAGATACCCTAAATGCAGCAAGAGAGGTGCGCAGGTGTGGAAAGAGAAAAAGAAATCTAGTTATGGACAGGCTAAAGGAATGGGAGAGATTCAAGTAGAGATGGAGTAGAAGTATCTACCTAGAATTGATACATTAATAGAGGCAGAAAATTGAATAATGATTAATGGAAAAAGGAAAGAAGAGGAAATTATTTTTAACACTCACAGGGTTTCCATTTGGGATGATGAAAATCCTCCAGAATGGGTAATTGTAACATCTGCACAAGGTGAGATGTCACTGAACTGTACATTACCATGGTTAAAATAATAGAGTTCTTTACTCCAATAATAATAATAACAGTAATGCACCTAGGGCTTTGCTATTAGAATAACTTAGGAGAAAATTCAGCAGAGAGACATAAAAAGGCTTAAAAGCTGGCTCCCCTCCAGTTTTTAGAGAAAAATAAGGATCAGGATCTAGTTTCAAAATGATGAATTGTTTTCCACAAGAGACCCCATAGAATTTACAATCAGTAAACTCTTGATAATTTTTCCCTTGAGAGAAAAATTTACATATAAGGAATGCTCTACACTGAGTTTAAATAAAAAACTCTGCAAACCTCAAACTGCTTAAGAACAAAGAAGAAAATAGAATGTGGCTGAGTCATGAGAAATTCTCAAAGACTAAGCGAAAATCTTTGCCCAAGAGAAGTCGTTGAGGGAAACAATATATTTCAGGTCTCCCTGATAACATTTGATGTGATGTTTATAGCAATGAGAGAATGACAAGGTTTCTCTCATTTCCCATTGGAACAAAGTGAACAGTAGATTGGATGTTGTTAAAAGAATATTCTAGGACCCATGCTTCCTTTAACAAATCGAGGGGTGGAGTGACACAGGGAGTTAAAACAAAAACATGAATGGAACCCTGGAGTCTTAAAAAACAGCCTACTTGAGTTTTCTGTTTTTGTTTGTTTAGATAGTTGAATGCAAGTATTTGTAGGTGATATTTTTCTTTCTTGGTGATGTTTTTCTTTTACTTGTAGAAATTCTTTTATGGGATGACATTTTCAATTCAAAATGGCTATTAGACACCACTTTGATAAGTTATCTGAGTGTTCCACTTATTTATTTTTATATCTTGAGGTAATTTTAATAGAAAAATAATGGGTGTAAGATAATACAAAGATGGCTGAGTGCAGGTGGCTCACGCCTGTAATCCTAGCTACTCAGGAGGCTGAGATCTGAGGATCGAGGGTCAAAGCCAGCCTGGGCAGGAAAGTCTGTGAGACCCTTATCTCCAATAAAAACCACCAGAAAACTGGAAGTGGTGCTGTGGCTGAAGTGGTAGAGCGCTAACCTTGAGCTGAAGAGCTGAGGGACAGCACCCAGAGTTCAAGCCCCACGACCAAAAAAAAAAAAAAAAAAAAAGATAATACAAGCAGAGGAGGAAGGAAATGGGATGGTTATAGACTATTAATTGCAGAAATTATGATTCAAATTTACTTTTAAAATCAAGTTATGGAGTTGCAAATACTCTTGGAAAGAAGTGGAATGATATTTTCCTCTGTCAGACCTCATTGTTAATAAAAAGAAAAACCCATATTTGAAGTAATTTTTTAACCAACATAATTTAGGCGTAATTGATATACAAAAAGTTCTAGATTTCCAATGTATACAACATGATGAGTTTGTAGATATGTTTCTATCATCTTCTAAAATGGAAATAGATTTTAGATGACTATCAAAGATATTCAATTGTTATTCATCTGGATATTTATTAACTGGGAAGATAAAATAATCAACTAAAACAAAATCCATGAGACCAGAAATGTGAATAGAAAAATTTTATATCCTTCCTAAGTTTAAAAAAGCCTTTAAAATAACAACATAACCACAGAGGGATCACTTTAAATTAAATTATTCAGTCATTAGAATAGGAAAAGACAGAAATCAGTAGGCACTTAATAAATTTTAATTCTAAACAAATCCATCAGCATTTTATCTATCTATCTATCTATCTATTTAATTGCCAGTCCTGGGGCTTGAACTCAGGCCTGGGTGCTGTCCCTGAGCCTCTTTGTGTGTAAGGCTAGCACACTACCACTTGAGCCACAGCATCACTTCCAGCTTTTTCTGAGTAGTTTATTGTAAATAAGAGTCTCATAGACTGACTTTCCTGCCTGTGGTGGCTTTGAACCAAGATCCTCAAATATCAGCTTCTTGAGAAGCTAGGATTACAAGCATGATCCACCAGCACCTGGCTCAGCAAGTATTTAAGAAGCATCTATGAGTTGGCTGTTCCTTTTAGAGAAAGTGAAACTTGATTGCTATCCTCACATATGAGTCTTGTATTCTTCTGAACCTGAGGGAGACTCTCGATTCATCTATAATATATTTACAGTGACTTTCTAGGGATTCAGAACATTGCAGGACCTGAGGAAGATTCATATTGTGAATGACACAGTGCCAGCGTCATTCTTATAGAAGGTGACCCTGAGGACTGGCATATGAGGGAAAACCAGGCTTGCCCTGGACACAAGCCCAATTGGGTGGATCAAGAAGAAAGAAAAATAAGCTTGTTTTCTTTCCATTTGTGACAAAGCTGTTATCAGGAGGGATTAGCTGGACCTTCTCTAATCAGTAATAAGAGCCAGGCTTCTTTTTACTTGCTTGGATCTTAAAGGAACTTAAGGCTTGTAATCCAGCAAGAATGAGGAATCCGTCTTGGGAGTCAGCTGATTTGTCCACATTGGCCAGTTGTATTCTCTTCCTTGCTTCAGCTCTCAATCTTTGGGCAAGATTTTTGGGTCAGTCTTGGGGCTTGAACTCAGAGCCTAGGTGCTGTCTCTGAGCATTTTTGCTCAAGGCCTAGCACTCTACTTCTAGGGCCACAGTACCACTTCCAGCTTCTTTTTAGTAGTTAATTATAGATAAGAATCACTTACACTTTCTTATCTGGGCTCGCTTTGAACTATGATCCTCAGATCTCAGCTTCATGAGTAGCTAAGATTATAGGCATAAGCCACCAGCACCTGGCTATCTTTGGACAATTTATCTTTTCACTATGGCAGAGACACACTGACACTGTGCAAGCCCAGCCCCCTTCCTGACTCATTGCTATTATGAGTTGGTGAAAGGAACATTTTCTTTCTTTCTTAAACACTAAATCTCAGCCTAAAAGATCTTAGTTCCCATTTGCTCAAATTAAAATTAAGACACCCAGCTCATTACATTAAGTGATCTGCAGGCATTACCTTGTTGTTGCGTTCAATCCCAACATAATCTGCCTCTTCTGGTATTGTGACGAAGAGTTCAGCCTCATAGGCTCCTTCCCCTTCATTTCTGGCATTGATAACAAGCATGAGGTGATTTTCATCTCCAATGATGATCTGATGCTTATCTCTGAAAATGCAGTTTAATAAGAGTGATGAGGAATTTTACTGCTCTGGCTTGATGGATACTTTCTTTTAGAATTTAGGAGGAAAAGAAGAAAAATGGGACAAAGAAGGAAAGATCATCAAGATGGGGGGGGGGATGGAAAGAGACAAGGGAGCCATTTCTTGGGTGGGAAGGGCAGGTAAACATCCACTGGGAACCCACTAACAAACAATGCTCAAATAACTGATGTACAACACCTGTGAGTTCCAATAGTGAAAATCTCTCCATGGTGATCAGTTCATAGCCACCAGCATGCTTAACAACTGGCTAGCAAAATCCCTGCAGAGTGTACATTTGCTTTACAACATAGGATGGAGCCAATGAACACTAAGAAGAAAACAAACTCTGGGGAAAGGAAGAGAAAAGACTTAAACAGCTCAAGGAAGACATGATACAAGGTGGCGGGTAAGTGTTAGGGACCAAATAGACAGATAAAACAAGATCTTCAATAGCCAGTAGAGGAAGAGTTTTAAGTAGGCAATAATAATAATTTACTTTGAACTCCAAATCAAACCCGTACTTGAAAAATGCCTCCCCCACTTTTGACCCTCCTGACTCAAAGCGATTGCTTTTGACACTTGTTAAATTAATGAAGTTTGGGCAGTCCCCTGGAGAGATGAGCAAGCAGATTCCCAGTGTTGGCAGTGAGGCCACTTCAGAGCGCAAGGAGCAGTCAGCGTTTTACCGCGGGAGAATGTTGAATCCGGGGTCTGTTCTGGCTGTAACCTGACACAGTGCCAGAGCCTAGGCTCCCCATTACTGGCAACTGTGAAACCCTTTGATTCTTATTTGACTTTGTGACACCTTTTGCCCGGCTCCCTAGTGTGTCTTTTAAGTTTTTTTTTCCCCTTCTTTCTTTGCCAGTAAACTTAAATTAATTTTGTTTGGACAGTTTTAAAGATGCCTCAAAGTCATTGGGGGGTGCTGTAAAAAACCAGTTTGGTTAAGGTGCTGATGGAGCTTGTCTGTCTGAATCTCTTGTTCACTTTGCAGAGATGAGTGAATTTAACCTGAGCCATCCCTGAGTTTATTTTCAACAAAATCACCATTCCCCCCAACCTCACGATAGCAGAAAGATGAAATGGCCCAACAGGGTATATTACTTAACACCAGTGACACAGAATTGATTCCACCTCTGGCTGACCCAAAGTGTAGTCAAATTCACACAGCATCCCCACCTCCCAAACCCCTGAAAATCTGGAAATCTGGAAATACTGGAGATCTACACCTTCTCCAGAAAAGCTTGAAACATACACCTGTATCCCATTAGGTACCATGCACACATTTATTTATTTAAACTCACGGTCTAGCCGCTAGCTTCAGGTCAGGAACACACAAATTGTCTTCTCCGCAGTCCACCAGGATGTGAGCCTGTGTTGAGCAAATGGTATCAGGAAAAACCTGGGAAAACCCAAGTTACATCCATCCTATCTCTGAAATTCCCCAATGATTCCATGAATTGATCCAAAGCTTTCATGCCCTGGACAAGATTCTAGCTAGTTCTATCCCAGCTGGGTGAACTCTTGATAAAGACTAGTTTACACTACAGCCTAATCCCAATTTGTCCTGAAATGACTGTGCTGAATGTTATCTGGCACTGGTTTGAGCATTAAAGGCTGTATTGCTTCCATCACAGCCACATTTTGAACTAATTAAATCTTGGATACTCAAGGAAAGGCTTCTGAACTCACAGTGATGCACTGTTTTAAAGATCTGTTAATGAATGCTCCCAAATGATTCATTATCTGCATTCAAGAATTAAAAAAAAAGAGCTGGAGTGTGTGTGTGTGTGTGTGTGTGTGTGTGTGTGTGTGTGTGTGTGTGTGTGTGTGTGTGTGTGTGTGTGTGTGTGCATATACATACTATATATTGACTGGTACTGGAGCTTGAACTCAGGACTTGGGCTCTGTTCTGGAGCGTTTTCCCTCAAGGCTAGAGCTCTACCACTTAAGCCACAGTTCCACTTTCAGCTTTTTTCATGTTAGTTAGAGATAAAAGTCTCACACACTTTCCTGTCTGGGTTGGTAATCTTCAGATCTCAGCCTCCTGAACAGCTAGGATAATAGTCATGACCCACTTGCAATTTGACTTTGGGCTGGCTTTGTCTTTTAAGTCCTAGAGCTTGGCTGAGAACGCACGTGTATATGGAGACCATACCTGTTCAGTCACAGCATTGTCTCTGTAGTGGTTCAGTATTGGTTTCACTTCCAAACCTTCTTTAAAGGTTGATTCATCCAAACTATAATTCAAACTGATGTTGATTGGGGATAATTTATCTCGGAATTCAGTTTCATCCTAGGAAAAATAAGCATCAACTCAAGAAGAGCTCCATCCAATAGCTGTTAAGATGTTAGCTTGCAAAAGACAGTAAACCCTTGACTATAGCCAATGGAAATGAATGAGGAGGCAATTCCTGCAGCAGGTTGAGCCACAGGCTGATTGATGTGGTATTACCAGTGTAATGTACGTGAAGTCAGTAAAAGCCATAGAGTCAGAAAGATGTGTGTGGAGGTGATCATCAGCCATTCCAGACCATCGACAAGGCACCTAAAATCACTCACATCTTCAGGTCAAAGATCACACCTCTCTCCCATAAACACCAGGGGAAGCACCGTGAATCAGGATTTCTGTTTTTGTAGGGTTACCAGAGTTTATAAGTTCTATTGGGTCTGGGGAAACATCTTAATTCTCTTCCCCCTAACACCGTTAGCATATTCGAAGTTCTTTAGCAAAAGGAAATGGAAGTTGCTCCAAGGGCAAGGGAGAATCAGCAAGCAGCACACACAAGCGTGCAACAGCACGTCATCCTTTAGTGCATGCTTGTAAGGGCCAGGATAAAGACTGTACACACAAACATCTTATCCTCAAGTTTGCTTGTGAACTTTTAGTATTGACTGAGATCCTCTTGTTAACTAAGTCCCTTTAGAGAAAGAGAAGAAATGGAGATGAGTCTAACAACTAGCCAGGTAAAGATAGATAGCTGTATACTTGTGTAATAAGTATTTTGACATTTGAAATAGCATGGTAAGTTTTGGAGCCTTATTATTATTATTATTATTATTATTATTTAGATCTATATTATTATTATTTGTTGCAAGTAAGCTTTAAATTCATGGCTTTATATTTGTTAGGCAAGAGCTGTACCACTTGAGCCAGGTTGTTGTAGGTTACTTTTCAGGTAGCATCTTGTTCCCCTACCTATGCCTCATAGGTTGCTGGGATTACAGACATGAACTGACATTACAGACATGAGGCTGGTTTGATGAAATAGGGGTCTTGCTGATTTTTTGCCCAGACTGCCCTTGAATTTCAACCTTCCCAAACTCTACCTCTGAAATAGGTAGAACTATAGGCATGTGCCACAGTGCCCAGCCCCCAAACACATTACTTTTAAGAAGCATAAATTACAAGTCGCTTGCAGTAAAAGTTTTGCATACTAAGTGTTTTCCTGAATTGGCTCTGCATGCAATGAATGCTGATAAAAATCTATGTGATATAATCCACATAGGATAAAAATTCCAATAAATGGGCTCAAGCTTTTATGTTTCTTTTGGGGAGGAGGCAGTTAGAAATGAAAACCACCTGAGTTGAAAGCTATTACCCAGATTTTTGGTCCCAAATGACAAGAAGTCTTAGAAATGAATAGCAGTAGATCATTAGGTTAGTTCAAGTAAGGGTCAAGAAGAAAGCATTCAACCTTCAAATGAAGTTTCCTCCCAGGAAAATGAAAATAGACAGATGAGGATCTCTGTAGATCTGGATGATGGCTACATGGAGAAGGACGGCTGGAATTTGGGTTTAAATGTTAGGAGCCTCGAAAATGGTTTGTCAAACACTTACTCGAAGGTAAACAGTGAAATCCTGGCAGTGGAGAGATCTCTGCCCTTTTATCACAAGAGGGAAGATGAGATGGGGCTGATGGTTGTTGTGGAAGAGTGTGCGCTTAATGGCTCCTTTTTGCTTCAGGGAGTCCAACTGCACCTCAGCTGTCAGGGCTGAAGGAAAGAAGTAAAGAGAATAAAAGTACTCAGCAAACCAAACTTGCTGCTCTGTATGGATGGGAATTGTGTGTGTGTGTGAGTGTGTGTGTGTGTGAGTGTGTGTGTGTGTGTGTGTGTGTGTGTGTGTGTGTGTGTGTGTGTATGCTGGTGGTTCTGAGGCTTGAACTCAGGGCATAGGCACTGTCCCTGAGCCTTTTGCTCATGTCTAGTGCTCTACCACTTGAGCCACAGCTCCATCTCTAGCTTTCTGAAGATTGATTGAAGATAAGAGTCTATTTCTTTCTTGCCCAGGCTAGCTTTGAACCATGATTCTCAGATCTCAGCTTCCTAAGTAGCTAGGGTTACAGATGAGCCCCCTTGGTGCTGTGTTCAGATAAGAATGCTTATTTCATCGGGCATGTCTTCTATTCTGAGAATCAAACATAATACATAAAACTGAAGGAACATCACAAAATACTCTCCAAGCTATTGTCTCCCATCACTGTGTGTAATATCAGTCTTGATTCTGGAAACATCTTTATGCAGAGGGTTCTGTGAATGTGATAGAATCTATATGTTGAGGAAGAGCTCTTTTGTTCGCCCTGGTCTGTGAAGAGCCACACTTACTGTTACACTTACTGTTATGATTTCTTAGCACAGAAGTGCAAAAATGAAAACACACTTGCTTACCTATTGTGTTGGAAAGGCTCTGACCTGTGACAGATGCACAGACTTTTAGAGATAAGCTGTAGAAAAACAAAAGTCAATTGTATGCTGGATTAGTAAAGTTTTGAATCAGAAGTTGAAATTCCACCTCAGATCAAGTCTTTCCGCCTATACTTCTCATTACATACACACACATGTGTGTGTGTGTGTATATATATATATATATATATATATATATATACACACACACACACACACATACACACACACAATACACATACCAGTTTCATCACAACACAAATACAATCATAACAAATAGCATTGCATTGGGAGGTAATACTTGAAAATATGATTAGAAATAAACTGATTCAATCATTGCAGCAATTTATGCCCTGCTGCCTTTATTTAACAAATACATATGAACACTTCCATATGTCATAGAATAAAGCTATTGGCAGTCAGTGTGGGCACAGTGTGGGGAAAGCTGGTGATTAGCAAGAACATAGCTGCACAGAGGGATTTATAGATACGTGTTTGATTGGAGCTTCCAGCAGGATGGGAAGGTTCTAGGAGGCACGGCTAGCGTGGTTGGCTGGTGGCAAAGGCAGGCTGAAAAATGTGGATTTAAGCCTAATAGCATAGAACAACAGGCCATGCTTAGCTCAAATCACCTGCTCAGCTTGGAAGAGACTAGAACTTATTGGCGGGGATAAGAGCAGAATCAGCAAGAAGAGGGATGAGGGAAAGAAAGGAGCTAAGGAGCCCAGAGTAACTGTCTTCATGTAGGTAAGCACAAGGTAAAAACACAATGATGAGAGAGGTTTGATGTAGAGGAAAGGCACTTAGTAGAGTTGCCAATACCCATGGAAGTGTCTGTCCTGGTTTTATCATGGTCTGCCACTGGCCTTGGTCTGTGGCCACAGGGCAGAGAGAAATGTCCATTCATTTCTGTCAGAATTTGCTGAATACTCTCGCCCTTCCTTCAGAAAAACGTTAATGGCCATCATCTCTGAGGATGTGGCCCTATGCACATATCTAAAAAAGTGAAAATGCAAGAAGATACTTCCTATGATTTAGTGGCACTCTTAAAGTGTTTACTAATAAGATGCTATAGTATGATTTACATATTTCTCTGGAATTCCAAAGGAGCAAATAAACCCTAGTCGTACTTTAATTATATGTCAGCTTCCTGTGTCAAACATCATGGAAACCTGGGACATCTGGGATTCATCTAGTTCTGTGACCTCAGTCAATATCTCTCCCTTCAGGGTAAATTATTCACCATACACCATTAAACTGAACGTTTCCTGAGATGTCTACGCTATAACAAGTGTTTACATCACGTCTCCAGAGAAATGGCAAATTCCAACCCCTTCTGCTTCAATTAGAATTACTCAAGGAAGATGAGTGGTTAATCACATCTTTAAATTTTGTAGTGGGGCTGCCTTCCCAAATTGGATGCTTTTTTTGCATACTTTATGTTTGGGAAGTTTTTGATATGTGCTGAAGTCATTACTCAGCATAGACAAAGCTCATGAGCTTTTATAAGACAAATTCCTATTGATAATGAAGTTGTCAAAATATACAGCAATTTATCTGACACAAACAAAAAAAGGAATACAGTTCTTGGAAAAGGAATAAAAGCAAACGTTTTCTCTTTGTAAAAAAGTACTTGAGAAATGTCAGCTAAAGGGTTACTCTTGGTTTATGAGTTGTATGTCGTTATACATCAATGATTTTTACTTCTCCCTTCTGTTAAGTCAATATCATCAATCATTGAGTGACTTTATCTTTTTCCTACAAGTTTAATATAAAGGCTAGAACTTATTGAACAATTGTTAATAGTACTACAACCAAAATCTTCTGGTTTAAAGTGGAAAAGACTTTGTTAACTCTTAGATTTTTCGAGAACTCTATCCTAATCTAAGAAGAAAGACCTCAAAAATTGCATAGCATCTGTCAGAGCAAGGTTGGCTCTTTACCACTTGAGCCATACCTTTAACCCTAGTTTTTGCTGGTTATTTGGGAGGGGGAGACTTTTCTGCCCTGCCTGGCTTTGAGTCACCATCCTCCAGATCTCAACCTCCTAAATAGGATTGTTTATAATAGGATTATAAACATGAGCCCCAGGGCCTGCATTTTTCTATCTTGTAATACTCTGAGGCAACATTTAAAGCTTTTGCATATTGAAATACAATGTGTTGTAGGAAATATATGTAATAGAATTAAAGAAACAATTGTAAAGGAAGGTAGTTTATTTTCTACACATTAACAAATTTCATTTTATCTTAAGATTTGATATAACAAAAAATGGCTCATGAAAAGAGACACTTTCTCATTCAAACCATTTTTTACAAAGTTAAATAAGGCCCATGTTAAGTTTTCTTTCTCCTTTTTCTATGGTAGTAGGAATTAAACTCAGGTCCTCACACTTGTATTATCCCGCTTCCTATCATTTCATTTTCTTTAGTTACTGTATTTATAAGTTCTTAGGCTAATTTTGTCTGGGCTGGGCTTCAGATATTCTTCTGTCTCTACCTCCTGAGTAGCTGGGATTACAGGCCTGCACCACCATGCTTGGCTCCCTTTGTCTTTTCTGAAAGTATTTTAGGCTTATAAAAATAATCCATCAAACTAGAAATCCTTAGAAAAATCTCTCCAGTTCAAAACAAACACATTTTAAACCAGAATGTGCCACCAGTGCTTAAAAGAATTCAGTCCACAAAACCAGGGAGTTTTGAAGGTGTGAACAGAGCTTTACTTGAGGGGTGTAGTAAAGTTTTAATATTCATGCTCAAGTAGCACTCACAGCTCATTTCGTGTTCATTTACTCCTGCCAGCGTAAGGAGAAATGCTGGCTCTTTCACGTATTTTCCCAGGTCAGGTTTTCATTATACTCTTTTATGGTTTTAAACCATTTTAAACTGTGCTCAGGGCACTTCCTAAGTAGTTTCAAAAACAGTTCAAGGAGAAGGTACCCCTTCCCCTACTGGAAGTTCCCCACAACAGGATGTTTTACAAAGAATTCTTGAGGGGCCTGGCATTAACCACCTCTACCCTCCCAAATGTAGACTTTCTGTGAACTCTTGTCAAAGGGCCATCAGCAACACAACATATGCTGGAAATAACTTCTTTTGGTTCAGGCTGGTTCTGTTGTACATGTTGGCTTTATCTTAGTCAACACATTGCCTGAATTAAGCTTAGAACTCCTGGAAAAGGAGAGCACATCCTAACCATCACAGGGCTTTGCCGGATTTCCAGAGGATAGGCCTTGATGACATGGAGAAATCATAATGGCTTCTGACTCTTGTGGAACATACACAGTGAAAAATAAGGTAGTAGTTTTTCAGGCTATGTTAGAATCAAACTCCATTGTGTCCATTCAAGAGACTGCTGTAACTCAGAGGGTACATTCCTAGAAGATAGATAAGCCATGTTCTCCTGTGGTCCAGGCAAAGGTCCAGTAATTTCTTTCTTTCTTTTTTGTCAGTGGTGGGCTTGAACTCAGGGCTTGGGCAGTATCCCTGAGATCTTTTGCTCAAGATTAGCACTTTACCACTTTGGGCCACAGTGCCACTTCTGGTTTTTGAGTAGTTACTTGGAGAAAAAAAAGTCTCACAGGGACTTTCCTGACTGAACTGGCTTCGAACCATGATTGTCAGATCTCAGCCTCCTGAATAGCTAGGATTACAGGCATGAGCCACTGGCTCCTGGCTAGGTCCAGTGATTTCCATTGCTGTGAGATCCTGGCCACAAAAAATACAGGGAACAAAAAAAATCTCTAGTTTTATACTATTTGCCTTTGGTCTGATTGTATTTGTTAAATGCTAAAACTGCATCTATTGTCAGCATAAAAGATGGAATAATTTAACTCAAGCGTGATTTATTTAAAAAAATGAGGGGCGTATTATATGTCTGAAAAGTGAGAGTACCCAATGTATATGTGAGGGAGAGTCAAGGTAAGCTGTTGAACTTTCAGGTTTGATCAACATTTATTGTAATATATGTCTTGGGGAGTACAAGGGAGGGGCATACAAAGGGAGCAAAGGTACTCACTGGATACTACATTGAAAAATGAACTATACAACTTGTGGGTGGGAATGCAAGGGGAAAACGGAGAGAGCAAAGAGAGGGGGGACATTGTCCTAAAGGAAATGTACTCATTACCCAACCGTAACTCATCTGTTTGATAAAGATTTTTTTTCAATTAAGAAAATAAAAGAAAGAAAGAGATCGCTAAGATTTGATTCCCTGGGAATTTCCCCAAGCATTTTCCTATGCTTTTCATCTCACTATGTAGATTGAAGAGCCAGCCTCTTCATGATAAACCCATAAGGCAGAGAATACCATGAAATCATAATTCCTAATCCTAGCTACTCAAACTTGCTTTACCGACCAGGACCCCTTGAAGCCTTTCCTAGATATGCAACATCTCACACCCTACCCTAGACTTACTGCACCAACAATGCATTCTGGGGGTAAGATCCCTAGGTGATTGGAATCCACATTAGTTTGGGAAGCAAGGAACTAACTTACCAGGCCACAGGCATCAACACCTCAGGAATCTGGCAAGTTTTATTTTCAAGATTGATAATCATTGGGCTCAGCAGAAGTTGGGCATCTACAGTTACCACAGGTCTGGCTCTGCAAGAGAGAAAACATGGAGTCTGAATACATCCCATGAGCCATGGACACAAGCTCACACCACAGAAGGAGGAACTCCACTTCCACAACCAACATCCCCTGGCCTGTGCCAAGAATTCTGCTTACTGAATGAACAAATGGGTGCCACCCTCAAGTAATCCCCCTAAAGCACATAGCATTGCAGGCGAGTCCCAGGGAAGGATGCTGTGTGTCCATCAGACACAAGCATATCCACAGCCTGCTTTCTTCATGGAGAGGACTCACACTATCTTGACCATATTGCTGCACAACACTACTCTACAGTGTGTAAGAATGTCTGTCACCATGCTTGAAGGAAAATAATCATTCTCTAGCCACTCACAGTAAGTGCTTGAATTTTACAGCTTTTTTTGTTGGCCTGTTGATAATGACCATAATCATGACGATGAATGTTTTCTTTTTAGCCAAATTTTGCGTGTTTAGCTAACCACATGAGAATGGATTGACAGAGTAATTCTATACTTCACCCAGCACTGTGGTTTTCAATCCTGACTGTATAAGATAATTACTAGAGGAAGGAGCTTTCAAAAGAAAAAATACCATGTCCAGACCCCACCACGGACCAACCGATCTAGAAACTCTAGTAAGAGCTAGATGTTAGGATTTATTTATTTATTTGTTTGTTCGTTTATTGGTACTGGGAGTGGAGCTTGAACTCAGGGCCTGAGTGCTGTCCTTTAACTTTTTTGCTTAAGGCTGGTATTCTACCACTTGAACCATAGCGCTACTTCCAGCTTTTTTATGATGAATTGGAAATAAGAATCTCATGGACTTTTTGTCCCCTGGGCTGGCTTCAAATTGTGTACCTTAAATTTTAGCCTTCTGAGCAGCTAGGAGTACAGGCATGAGGCCTGGCTCAAATTTTAAACACATTCTAGTTGGGATGATTCTAGTTGGAGCTATGTTTGAGGTGAGACACTGATAGAGACTAAAGGCCATTCTAGTCAACCAGGCAAAGTTGACAAAGCAAGAGACTAAACCATGGGAGAAAAAGAATGGAAGCATTGTTAGAGCTGGACTATCAGATACAACAACTGGGAACCAAAGTCTCTAGATTCTTGTCCTTAGAAATGCCATGTTGGAAATGTGTTCCTCTGGCTGACAGAAGGGAGGTCTGTGTTTTGGGGCACAGTGTTGTTTAGGGCACTACTTCAAACATTTTCATGATTACCACATGGAGCCCACTGGGATTTTTCCTAAACTCCTTTTTACTTATTTATCTGTTCTGTATTATATTATTTTCAATATTGTGTTTCAGTTTGCTGGAACAGCAGGCGATACAATAGGATTAGGCATGCAAGAGATTTATCCTGGCACAGACTTATGGGGAAAAAGGGGAGTGTAGAAGGCTGGGAGTTCTGAGCTGTGGAAGGGTGGAGCAAAGGAGAGGGAATTGGATAAGAAAGTTCTGGCCTAGGCCATGGGATGTGCTCCAGCTAGAGTTGTCTAGATCATGAGTCTCATGACCTACAGATATAGCCTTGCGTTTATGTTGGGGTGCTCAGCCACGGGCTGGCAGTAGCTCAGGGAAAATAAACATTGGTACAGGCCGTGGTGAATTCTGAGTGGAGTAGCTGGAGCCATAGGTTTCTGAGTGGTGGGCCTCAGGGCCAATGATTACAAATGAATGGAATGGCCAGGCTTTGAATCCATGTCTAATTGCATTTGAATTGCTCTTCCATATTCACTTTCGGAGTTTGCCAAGTCCTGGTAATATTCCGTTCCCTCACTTAGCATCCGTACTTGACCATATTTTTATTTTTTATTTTTGTGCCAGTACTGGGTCTGGAACTCAGGACCTCATGCTCTTACCTGACTTTATGGCAAAGTTGGGGTACTGCTATCCTTTGGCGATATTCCCACTTCTACATACTAGGTCATAGAAGCCAGGGTAAATTGTAGCCTTCTCCCATATTGCATGTCTAAATCAACCCCAAAGCACAAAGAATACAAATACAGTAGCATCTATAAAAAAGTTATTTTATGATTTTCTGAACTTTATGTCATATTTAAATATTACACAAGGAGGTATTAAATGTTAGCCCATGAAGTTGTTGCTTTTTAACAGTTATTATTAAGAAGTTGTACAAAGGGGTTTTAATTCCATAAGTCAGGAAATGAATACAATGAATACAATGACATTGTATTCATTTTTTTTTCGCTTTCCCCTATTTTCCCCCTACTACCGTTAAACTCATAATGTTTTAAGAGTAAAAATACAGAGGAATGACAGAAAGGTTAGAAATAGAAACAAAGGACAAAAATCCATCTGGACTTTGAAAGGGACATATAAATGCTCAGAATAAGTAGTGGGAATGTGGTTTCTAAGGTAAACTGAGCAACAAGAAGTAAAGGCATTTAAAACTGATAGAAGAATGTCTGTACCCCACCAGTTTGCACCCCACCAACCACATACCTGTAAACAGCAACTTTTCCTGTTCCAAATGCACCCACAAGTAAATCTAAAACAACAAAGACAAAACAAATCACAAAATCCATGCACAATTTTTGTAAAGATGATCTACACAATCCCTATCCATCCCCAAATCTAAAATCTGAAATGCTACAAAATCCAAGTATAAGCATTGTCATAACACAGACGTGGAAAACTCCAGACTATTTCAGGTACAGAATTATTTAAACTAGTTTATAAAACCATTTTTGGGCTATGTGCATAAGGAGTCTATACAAAGTGAGTTTTGTGTTTATACTTGAGTCCTATCCCCAACATCTCAGGATCTGTGTGTCAATGTTCAAGAACCTGACCAGAATTCTAACCACTTCTGGTCTGAAGCATTTTGGATAAAGGATACTCAACCCATACAGTTATTGATTGTATAGACAGCAAAGGAAAAAAAATAAGAAAAGCAAAGTCCATCTTTCTTAGGACATTTTTGGGAAGAATATAACCTATACAGCTAAGTCAATAGGATATATGAATGAAGCCCTTCTTCATTCAGGAAGGCAAATGTGTTAGAAATGCTCAAGAAACTCATCAGAACTTCACTGTCCCCATCATCTAGACTCCAAGTGCACATCCTGAGGAAACAGGAAAAGCATAATGCATGTCGCCTACTATGTACGCAATATGCACCAAGTACATGGTACACATTACCATTGTTATTGCACTCATTCTCTTACTACTGTCTTGTGGGCAGCAATCCAATGAAGCAAGGATCATTACTACTGGAGCAAACATGCCAGGTGTCATTCTGACCCAGTAATTTTGATTGGATCCTGAGTAGACTATTGTTAAAGCTATCAATAGTACATGAAATAATGGATGTATTTCTATTAATCATAAATAGTAATAGTAATACTACTACTACTAATAATAGCATGCATAGAACTTTCTCTATATAAAATTGCTTTGAAGTGATTTACTTGGGCTCCTAACAAGAAAGTAGGAAGTGTCTTATTAGAAAGCTGCCAACAGGGGAAGGCAGATTGATCATAATATTTATCATATCTTTCCTTTCCATGCCCTCCTGGATTGCCACTATTCCTCAGGATCAATTGTTGTTGTTGTTGTTTTTCTTTTTTGAACTACAATCCTCAGATCTCAGCCTCCTGAGTAGCTAGGATTATAGGCGTGAGCCACCGGTGCCCAGCATTCAGGATCATTTCTTAAACAGACTTGTTTAGTAATCCTTGCTTTCATGACTGCTGGGCCAGCTTAACCAAAGACATATTATTCTTGTCAATGTTTCTGTTTAAAAATGGACTCAAACCGTTTTAAGATCAAAACTGTAAGTGGGGTATCTTAGGTTTTACAGAATCACGTTGTAACAATAGCTTTAAAAAGATGTGTATGCTAATGTTCAAGTAAGTCAGACACGGGTCATCCAAGAGCTCTCTACTAGAGGAAATAGAAAACACATTAAGAGAAGATCTACAGCGTGGCTAACTGTGGCTCATGAATAAAATGTTTAAAGTCTCACATCTTTAAAGTTGGATGCTAAAGTTTTTTTTTTCCTTTAGTGTCTTTTCTTTTCCTTTCCTTCTCCTCTCTTTTTTCTCTCCATTCTTTTCTTTCCTTTCCCTTCTTTTCTTCCTTTCCTTTTCCCTCCCCTCCTTCCTTTTTTTCCTTCTTTCTCTCTTTTTTGTTTTTTCTCTCTTCCTCCTTCCCTTCCTCCATCTCTTTCCTTCCCCTTTCCTCTCTTTCCTTCACATTCCCTTCTCTTCCTTCCTTCTTCCCTCCCTGTCTCCCTCCCTCCCTCCCTCCCTCCCTCCCTCTCTTCCTCCTTTCTTCCTTCCCTTCCTTCCTTCCTTCCTTCCCTCCTTCCTTCCTTCCTTCCTTTTCCTTCTTTCTTTTCCTTCCTTCTCTTTCTTTCTTTCTTTCTTTCTTTCTTTCTTTCTTTCTTTCTTTCTTTCTTTCTTTCTTTCTTTCTTTCTTTCTTTCTTTTGTTCTCTTTCTTTCTCTCATTTTCTTTCTTTCCTTTCTTTCTTTTCTTTCTTTCCTTCTTTTCCTTCCTTCCTTCTTTTCCTTCCTTCCTTCCTTCCTGCCTTCCTTCCTTTCTTTCCTTCCTTCCTTCTTTCTTTCTTTTTTTTTGCTGGTCATGGAGCCTGAACTCTGGGCCTGGGCACTGTCCCTCAGCTCTTCAGCTCAAGGCTAGCGCTCTACCACTGGAGCCACAGCGCCACTTCCAGCTTTTTCTGTTTATGTGGTGCTGTGGAATTGAACCCAGGGCCTCATGCTTGCAAGGCATGCACTCTACCGCTGAGCTACCTTCTCAGCCCCCTTTCTTTCTTTCTTCCTTTTTCTTTCTCTTTTTCTTTCTTTCTTTCCCTCCCTCTCTCTCTCTTTCTTTCTCTTTCTTTCTTTCTTTCTTTCTTTCTTTCTTTCTTTCTTTCTTTCTTTCTTTCTTTCTTTCTTTCTTTCTTTCTTTCTTTCTTTCTTTCTTTCTTTCTTTCTTTCTTTCTGTACTGAACTCAGGACTTCCTGCTAGCTAGGCACACAATGTGATGCTCAAGCCATGCCTCTGTTCCTTGATGCCAAAGCTTCTACACCCACCATTTGTTTAAAACTACAGTGATAAATTATATCAGAATGGCAACACTTTTAGCTACCTCCACTTTTTTGCTACATTTGTCTCTTCCACTATATTTGTTCCTATGTCTTGGGAACAAGAGGACCTGATAGGCAGAAATGCATACTTTTCTTGCTAGATAACCATATTTAGGCAAACATAACACAGGTGACTCTGCATGCCCATTGACATGACAGAAGATGGGCAGCTCTGTTGTGAATCAGGATTCAAGAGCTGCCTGTGTGCTTTAGTCTTGGCTCCAAGTAAGGCAAAGCACTCATATCCAAAGATTAGACCTTGTGTAAATAGCAGATGAATGTTAAGAATCAGCTTTTGGAAAAGGCAAAGAAATATGACAGTAAGCCTTTCCAGGGCAGGAATCTGTGAGTATGTGGATCCCAAAGACTTCCTAGAATGGTTTGGGTTGAAATAAACAAAGGGAGACAGAATCTTTGCATCCACAGTCTCAGGCACAGCACTGGACAGGGCTAACGGTGGTGGCGGCTCATAAATGACTGCCAAGTAGGAGGATGGGTGATCATATCCTAAACGAAGAAGAGCAGGAAGAAGCAACAGTTGTTTTGACAGGTTGAGTGGGTTAAATTTGGCTGGATTTTTGCAAGTGCATTCAATAGAACGGGAAGACACACATGCATCCATATGCATATGCATGCATACTCAATCCCCATATCCTACAAAATGACATGGAGGCTTTTCACCACATCAGATGACCATTAGAGCCGAGACCGTGAATACTACCGCCCTGTGGTAATGGATGGCCATCAGAGCCAAGACCGTGAATACTACCGCCCTGTGGTAATGAGGAAGAGGGCTTTTCCTTTAGGAATTCAACCTCAGGGTGGGGATTTTCCTACTCTGGAAAAATAACTGGCAAACAGGCCACAGTTTCCTCTATCAGAATGTGGCCACAGTTGTTCGGAGCCTAAAAAAACAGTTATCTACCACAAAAGTATGTTTGTGTTTGAGATGCCATCTTGGTATCATGCCTGCTGGAGAAGGCTAGAGTATTACACTCAGGACATACTGCATTTGTCTGATCTCTCCAGGGCAGAAGAATGGATGCACTGGTTTGGTTTGTTTTTTGTGTGAAAATACTGTACAGAGGAGTTACAATTACTTGGGCAAGGTAATGAGTGCATTTCTTATCAAGCATTGTTGCCTCCTCCTTTGTTTTCCCTTCCCATCCCTTCCCATCTCCCCCCCCCCACCTCACCCCTCCTCACTGCGCGCCAAAGTTGTAAAGTTTGTTTTTCGACATAATGTCTTGTACATCTCATTGTTGCAATGAGTTCACCTGTATCCCTATTTAAACGATTTGTTTTTCCCTTCCCCTCTACAACAAATATATACCAACATCAAATACAGTGAAAACAGGGGTTATACTGTGGGGGAGGGACATACAAAGCAACAAAGAAATATCTTAGAAATATGTTAGACACAATAGCAAGAAAGAAAAAACATTTGAGTCCTTATCTTGGAGTTTGGTTTTTAACAAGTTTTTCATTCCAAAGTTTATGTGATTGGTTTAGACAAAGCACCATGTGGTTTCTGTGTCTCGATCTCAGCTCCATACATACCATGTAAGCATATGTGTGCATATTTACATAGTTCATAGTGACATGTTTTTGGCTGCATGTATTTTATATATAGTCTAGATGTTCACACATACATGCATATGTTCACGTTTGTGTAAATGTGGATTTACATATGGACATATTAGTATATACACATTAGTATACTCACATTCAGAAACAATATTTTTAAAAAGCTTTTGCATAATTTTGTTCTTTTGAACAAAATTTGGGTGCTGATACTTTAATTTAACTATGTGACTTGTTATGAACAATTATTCATTTTCTGTTACTTTAAGATAATAGGACTTGGGGCTGGGAAGGTGGCTCAGTGGTAGAGTTCTTGCCTTGCGTGCATGAGGCCCTGGGTTCTATTCCTCAGCACCACATAAGCAGAAAAAGCAGGAAGTAGTGCTGTGGCTCAAGTGGTAGAACGCTAGCCTTGAGCTGAATTGCTGAGGGACAGCACCCAGGCCCAGAGTTCAGGTTCCATGACTGACAAAACCAACCAACCAACCAAACAAAAAAACAAACAAAAAAACAGGACTTGCCAGATACTGGTGGCTTATGCTTGTAGTCCTAGCTATTCAGGAGGTTAAGATATGAGGATCACAGTTTAAAGCCAACCTGGGCAGGAAAAGACCTGAGACTCTTAATCTGCAGCAAACAACTCAGAAAAAGCTGGGAGTAGTGTTATGGCTCAAGTGCTCAAGAGCACTAACTTTGAGCAAAAGAAGCTCAGGGACAGCACCCAGGCTCTGAGTTCAAGCCTCAGGACCCACACATATACCAAAAAGAAAAAGAAAAAAGTAAAAAACAAAGATCATAGGTCTTATACTATCATGTAGCATCAACTCCTATTTAGTCTTCTCTTATAATATGTCCTAAACGCAGATCTGAAATCAGATAATAAAATGTCTTGCCTTTCTCTCTCTCATTTCTAGAAGAAAAAAATCCAGCAACTACACCTGGTTCTTTTCACTCCATTGAAAATATACTTAAGATCGCCATGCTTCTTGCTGACTGAGAAAACCATTTATTTTCATTCTGCTATTTGGAGGAACGTGTGTGTGTGTGTGTGTGTGTGTGTGTGTGTGTGTGTGTGTGTGTGTGTGTGTGTGTGTGTGTGTGTGTGTGTGTGTGTGTGTGTGTGTGTGTGTGTGTGTGTGTGTGTGTGTGTGTGTGTGTATCTGTGTATCTGTGTATCTGTTGTTCTGGGGCTTGAAGTCAGGGCCTGAGTGCTGTTTCTTAGCTTTTTTGCTTAAGGCTAGTGCTCTGCCAATTGGGTCTCACCTGGACTTCAATTGGAATCTCATTGACTTTCCTGCCCTGGCTGGCTTCAAACCTTGAGTCTCAAATCTCAGCCTTCTGCGTAGCTAGTTTTACAGGCCTGAGCCACCAGCACTTGGCACCACTAAACACTTTCAATGAAAGAAAAAAAAACCTATTAGCATAAATGCAGGCTCAATTGGCAAGGAAAAACTTACTCTAAAAATATGAGATCATGGTTGATGTGTGACATTTATATTTTATTCTTCAAATTTGTTATCTTAAAATAAATAGGGCTTGGGAAAGGATGGTAGGGGAAAAACAAAGAGGAGGCAACAATGTACTCATTACCTTGCTCATGTGATTGTACAGTATTTTCACAATTAAAAAACTTATTTAAAAAAAGAAAAATAAAGAAATGTACTCATTACCTTGCTCATATGATTGTAACCCTTCTGTACAGTACTTTCACAATAAAAAAACTTATTTATAAAAATAATAGGGCTTGGATGGCAGAGTCTGATTTTTCTGACAAGGGAAAGGAGATTTTGGATGAAGTCCTGTTGGAAAATATTGGCTTTGTTTTGAATGTGTGTTTGAGGTTTGGTCGGGTGGGCAGATGGGGTAAGGAGAGGGAAAATGATGATTTCCTAGGAGACATGGCACTCTGGAAGGGACAAGAGGAACAGAGGGAACAAAATTAGGTTAAAGAATCACCTAGAAGCCAGTGTAATCTGAGTTACTTAGGGGGCTGAGATCTGAGATCACTGTTCAAAGCCAAGGTAGGCAAAAAGTCAGTGAATTCTTATCTCCAATTAACTATCAAAAAGCTGGAGGCGGAGGTGTGGCTCAAGTGGTAGAGTGCCCGCCTCCGGTGAAAAAGCTAAGCAAGAGGGAAAGATTCTTTCTTAGTTTAAACCCCAATAAGGGCATGCGTGCAAGTGTATATGTGTGCATGTGCGTGCGTGCACACAAACATACACACACACACACACAGAACCATAGGAACATAAAAAGAAAAGAATAGTTGTATAAAAAAGATTACAATTACTCATAAGGGAAAGACTGAAACATAACCCAAAACCATAGAAATCAGAATGGACTTTTGAAGGTTTAACTTCTCTAGCAAATGAACACATGAGCAGGGCCAACCAAGAAATAAACAAGCAGAGAAATGTTTAGAGAAATGATTGCCTGATTGAATGTTAGTAAGTATTTTCCTTATGCTTAAGCACCTACTAAGAAATAAATTTTAATAATTGCTCTCAGGCCTAATCTGTAATGAACTCATGTAGATGAATAAAACTACTTTTTTTTTTTTTGGCATGAGGCTTGAACTCTGGGCCTGGGTGCTGTCCCCCAGCTCTTCAGCTTAAGGCTAGCGCTCTACCACTTTGAGCCACAGCACCACTTCCAGTTTTCTGGTGGTTTATTGGAGATAAGAGTCTCACGGACTTTCCTGCCTGGGCTGACTTTGAACTCAGCCTCCTGAGTAGCTAGAATTACAGGCGTAAGCCACTGGTGCCCAGCAAACTATTAACATTCTAATAAAAAGATTATGAACAGGCAATTCATATAAAATACTCAAGACTAATATATATATATATATATATATATATATATATATATATATATATATATATATATAGAGAGAGAGAGAGAGAGAGAGAGAGAGAGAGAGAGAGAGAGAGAGAGAGAGATTCTACTCATTAATCATCAGAGGAATACAAATGAAAGGAAGAATGAAATTTACTTCAGTAATGTTTCAAATTGTAAAAGGTGGAAAGATTAATACCAGGTACTGTTGAATAGAGCAAGAATTCATATGGTGTTCTTGGTGGGCATATAAATTGGTATAGCTGTCTTAGAAGATAGCTTGTTGCTCATGGTGACAAACCACAGTTTCGACCCACCACTAAGGTCTACAAAATTACCCTGAGGATGTATTGGACAATTATACAGTACACAGATATTCCACAAATTTGTTAGAGCTGACAACTACATTCTGCCTGCTCTGGTGTCTTGAACTCAAGGCCTCACACTCTTGCTTGGATTTTTTTTTTTTTGCTCAAGGCTTACATTCTACCACTTGAAACACACCTCAATTTCTAGCATTTCACTGTTTAAATGGAGATAAAAGTCTCTTGGATTTATCTGCCTATGCTGGCTTTTGAACTTTGGCTTTCAAATCTCAGCCTCCAGAATAACTAAGATGAGAGGTATGAGCCACCAGAATCAGGCTAAGTAAAACAATGGAGGAATCTCCTTAGCTTCTTGATATAGCTTTTCTCCTGAAGGTGTAGATGGGAATGGGGTACTCTTTTTCTCTAGCAAGGCATGGCCACTTTCTGGATCTTTCCAGAGTTTTTATTCTATGACCTGCACATGACTCTGCACATCCCTCTGTCAACTTCTAGCTCCTATCTTGACATTGTCCCTGCCTGCACCTCAGGCTCTTATTTTGGCAAAGTGTTCCAAACATGAACAGAAGATGTTAAGTAAGAATCATGTATCTGGAACCATCGAAGTCTGATCACTTTGTCACAATGCTAATATTAAGAGAAACAAGACTAGGGATATGGTACCAAGTACTGGGATGAAAGATGGCGGTATAACAATCTAGTAACATCCACTGGGCAAGTGGGTTATGAAAAAAAAAAAACCTATGTGTTTGGATCTAGGAAAGCAGATCATGTCTGTGGGAAATAAGCATTTAGATAAATCTCCTTAAAGTTTGGCAAATGTGTTACTCTAAAAATAGAGGTTGCTTTTCTTGCCTTTTTTATTGCAAGATGCAAAATATTACTGGAAGGAAGGTTATGAGTTGAGGAAGAAGTGTTTGAAAAAATGCTTGATTCCTTTGCCCCCAGAAAGTAATAACCCTAACAATTTGTCTGAAATGCTTCCAAATGAACTCTGAAGGAAAACATTTATGAGCCTGACATGGTATTAGATTGCAGCATTGTAATTTACTAGAGTTTATTTTCCTTTAAAAATATATCCCACAAAAAAGAGCAAAATATCCAATGAGGGGTCTGCCTTATGAAAATAGTTTTCTATATATTACTAGCATCCTGTGGCTGTGAGGGTGTCCTCTGACCCTTGTTTGAGGCCCCACAATGTAGGGTCCTTGTTTTGTGCTCCAGAATGACCACACTGGTAGACAGACAGGATGTGTACTATCTAGGCTATTGCTGAAAGTCCTGGAAAAACAAGTTTATGTCTTTAAGACCAAAGTCATTTCTATTAGCAGTGAGTTCCCAGTTTCCTGTCTGGTAAGACAGCAAGATGGACAAATTCCTATGATTTGAACTTTGTTGGTTGAGTGTCAGGGTTGAATTGTGCAAGCCTTTAAATTCTATGTTGAATCCCTACCTTTAGAATCTCAGAATGTGTCTGTACTTGGGAATGGACTCTTTAAAAGCATCTTGCCTCAGCTTCCTCAGAACTGGTATCACAGGCTTGCATCATCATACCTGGCTTCAAGAGGTAATTAAAGCAAGGTCATTTGGGTTGTCTCTAATTCAGAAGGGCTGGGGTAGTAAGAAATTAGACACATATCCAGGAGGAGGAGACAGGAGGCTCCAGATTTAACGTCACCTTGGTACAAAGTTAGTAAGATTCTATCTCTACAACAAACCAGGCACGTGGTGGTACATGCTTGAGGTTCCAGCTACACAGAGGTATAGTTCAGAGGATTATGATCCAAGGCTAGTTTGAGCAAATCTAACCCTCCTTCCCTTCCTTTTTGCCTTCCCTTCCTTCCTGTTTCTCTTGGTAGTGCTAGGGTTTGAACTTAGGGTCTTCTTGAATTTGCTAGGCAAGCTCTTTACCATTTGAGCCAGAATTCCCAGCCCTTTTTACTTTAGTTTTTAAAGTATGGGCTTGCACTTTAGACTGGGGTCAGCCTCAGACCATACCCTCGCTACCACTACCTGCCATATGGCATAGACAAGTACCACTGCACTCATCTTGTTTTTGAGATGGAGGGTCTAACTGATTTTGTATGGTCAGAGCTGCAACTGTGATTCGCCCGTTTTCACCTCGCACATTAACCATGGGAAACTTCAGGTACATGGTCTTGTGACACAGGGACCAGATCTGGGGCAAAGAGCTCTGCTTTCAGTGTTTAATTCCATCCTTCCATTTCCATTTGGCTGGTTGGGTTGAGAAATACAAAGAATTGTCCTCTGCAGAGTAGTTTTGGAGTTTGTAAACTATCTCCAGAACAATCGTGAGTGGTGGATGGTTGGTTGGTGGCCACTTTTCTTTTGGAGTTGCATAAGCTAAGCTTGGCAGGTGCAAGTCTGCCCACGGCTAGAGCCAGTCCACAGTGGGTGAACAAAGGATGTCACGTGTCCCCTGCCTTTTAATGGGGGGGGGCTCTTTCATTCCTGTGGCTACTGAGCATCATCCTCTAAGTGGCTTAAATAGTAATTGGCACTGAAATGTCCAACCAAGACAGAGCCAGGAGCCAGGGTCAAATGTTTGCCAAGAATACGTCTGCTGCTTAAGTAAAGCCTGATGTGCTCCTTAGAGAGAAATATGAAGGCTTCTTTTCATCATTTCTACCTATATTTTCATCCTTACTCTGCCTAGGAATAAACTGGCTTACTGGGTTTAAGTAGAGCTGGAATGAAGGTGTGTGTTTGTAAGGAAGCTTGCTCGTTTGTTCCCATGACCCATTCATACACCAATCACTTAAGTACAGAGCATTTGCCAGGTGTTCTTTGTCTCAGCCACTGTTTTGAACATCAGGATTCTACACTGGGCAAAACCAAACCCAGTTCTCACTTCCAGCTCACCCAGTATCCAGTCCAGTGGGGAGGAAAGAGACATTGATGAAATAACATGCTTGTGAAATGTCCATCTGAGATGGCTGTTTTTTAGAGGAGCGACAGTAGTCAGGGAGGGCTTCCTGAGGAAGTGACATTTGACCTGGGCTTCCAAAATAGGAAGTGACCCCCTGGGAAAACAGCCAGGGTGTGTGAAGGCTTAGACTCGGAAGGGATATATCAAGCAAATGACACTAAAATATGGCTTTCCATTTGCATACTAATACAGTTAAGACGACATCTACAGCTGGGAAGGTGGCCTAGTGGGAGAGTGCTTGCCTAGCATGCATGAAGCTCTAGGTTCGATTTCTTAGTAGCACATAAACAGAAAAAATCCAGAAGTGGCACTTTGGCTCAAGTGGTAGAGTGCTAGCCTTGAGCAAAAGAAGCTCAGGGACAGTGCCTAGGCTCAGAGTTCAAGCCCCATGACCAGCAAAAAAAATGAGGTCAGGTGGTTGGAGGTTCTCATGGGTTTCTATAGGAGAATAAAGGAAAGAGGAATAGTAGTTGTGGGGCTGGGAAGGTGGCTCAGTGGTTGAGTGCTTGCCTTGCATGCATGAGGCCCTGGGTTTGATTCCTCAGAACCACATAAGCAGAAAAAAGCCAGAAGTGGTGCTGTGGCTCAAGTGATAGAGTGCTAGCCTTGAGCTGAAGAGCTGAGGGACAGCGCCCAGGCCCAGAGTTCAAGGCCCATGACTGGCAAAAAAAAAAAAAAAGAGGAATAGTAGTTGTAAAGAAGAGGTGGTTGGCATGCATCCTAATCCAAGGCTGAACAAGTAGAGCTTGCACATTTATTCAGTGGACCTGAAAGCAACTATAGTTGATCTTTGATAGGGTCTTCCATAAATGCAGCCATGAAGACAAATGATAGTCATTCCCAACCTGAATCTGTGGAAGTTACTGCACAGGAATAGAAATTCAATAGAAAGAAAAACTCGACGCCCAACAAAATAAGTACCAGGAAATGGGTACTTTCAAGAGGGAAAAGTGGAGCCAATGGGGAGAAGGGGTAGATGAGTGAAGGGGAAGGAGGGGAAAATGCAGGCAGGAATTCATTGGATATACCACAGGAGTGAGAAATATAAGGGAAGAGGTAGGGTGGGCAGGGGGTGTGTGAAGATGTTGATCTGTTGGCACAGATCAAGATGCATTGTATGCATAAACTGCTCTGCCAAATGGCAAAAAATTCAATATACAACCTGAAAATTAAGAAAAATGAGGGAAAGGATGGGTTGAGGGGTGGGTAAGAATATTGAAAGGAGTGACAATAATGAAGATGCACTATATTCATAAACTGCTTTGTACAACTACTTAATGAGAATAAAAATATTCCCCCAAAAGAGAAATTTCTCATCCGAAGATACCACAAAAATAAGGGGTGAGTATATTTGTTAGTGGCTGGGCAGTAGTAGATATGTAAGTCAGGTTCATCTTTGCTGTACTTTCCCTAATAGTATAGTTCTTACTGCCCAACAGTCACTGGCAGCTTGAAATTACACCATGGAAATTTACACCGCAGAGTTACACATATGGGTTTTTCTCTTCTTCCCTGGAAAGCTGTATGCTAAACATGTGCTAACACACCTGTGAATGCAGGGCTTATTTGTAGGTTGAAGATATACACAGAGGGAGCCCTGGAGAAGCATTCACAATGGCTCCTGCACTGGCTGCTGTGGGAGGGGAGGCTGGGTAATCAGTTGCTCATGCATCTTACCCCCAGCTGGAGCTGAGGATGGACTGGGAGCCATTCATTCCCAGCCCTTCTTCTGCGTTGCCATCTCTCCCACATTTGTTTGTTTCACTTCCTCACACTCACTTGGGGTACTTCAATGGCTTTCAAATTCGTTTACTTTGAAAATGATAACTCATTCTTTGCTAAAACCAGAGGTCTTTAAGACATCCTGTTGAAGGAGAAAACATCTTTTGTCTACTATTTTTCTAATAGGGTACCAGTTATTTAGTGTGTCATTCAGGCCTTTAGTTACCTGACCCCGGTTTAACCTTCTCACTGTTCTGTTCTTCATTTGTATTCTTATTAAGTTGTACCAAATTGCTTAACATTTTCCACTTTTAAAAACAGAAAATATTTCCTTTAATTTGTTTATTGAGTTTCTTTCTCCTAACCATAAAAAAAAAATAAAAAAGAAAAAGCACTGGGCACTGGTGGCTCACATAATCCAAGATACTCAGAAGGCTGAGATCTGAAGACTAAGATTAGAAGCCAGCCCAAGCAGGAAAATCATAAGATTCTTATTTCCAATTAACCACACACACACACACACACACACACACACACACACACACACACACACACACACACACACACACACACACACACACACAGAAGCAGAGCTGTGGATCAAGTGGTAGAGTACTAGCCTTGAACACAAAAAGCTCAGACACAGTACCCAAACCTAGAGTTTAAGTGCCAAAGCAAACAAATAAGAGAGGAAAATAACAAAAAATGAGCCAGTTGCTGGTGACTCACATCTGTAATCTTAGTAACCCAGAGGCTGAGATCTGAGGATCACCATTCAAAGCTAGCCTGAACAGGAATTTCCATGAGACTCTTATTTCCAATTAACCACACAAAAGTTGGAAGCAGAGCTGTGGCTCAAGTGGTAGAATGCTAACACTGAACCAACAAGCTCAGGGACAATAGCCAGGCCCTGTGTTCAAGTCCCAGAACCAGTACCAAATAAAAGAAAAAAAGCATGTCTTGAAGATTCTACAGAGCATACTAACAAAGACAAACTAGGTAGTGTTTTTTGTAGGTAAAATAGAAATGGTCAACATTATTTATGTTACAATTTTAAAAAAATCGATGCCATGCAGTTTTAGAAATGTAGGGTCCAGAAGAATCCTCATGTTACAGGTTCAAGTAATGAATAGCACTGCATCCCTTGATACAAAGACGTTTTCTTAAGATAGGACAGCATTTTCGCCAAGTGACAGTCAGATGACATTGAACTTACACAGCCCTCCATGTGGTCTCTTCTGCAGCTTCCTCTTCCTCCATTGCTGCCCTCCCTGGATTTTAGTGAGAACTTGTGCCATGACATCTCTGAGTCTTTCTTCTGAGATGCTTCTCCATGGAGTTACTTACAATCTTAACCTGTGTCCTAGGATCCTTTTGTCCCAGGAAGCTTTTGTGGTGGAGATCATTTAGTGAGGAACCCTTTTCTTCTTTCATGTATTATCTTTTGGTTGTTGTTATTGCTGGTTTCTTTTTCTGTTAGGTGGCTAGGGCTTGTTGCTTTGACTTTTTCTCTCAAGGCTGTCACTCTACTGCTTGAGCCACATTAACAGCTTTTTGCTGTTAATTGAAGATAAGACTCTCTTGGATTTGTCTGTCTGAACTGGATATAAACCCCTATCCTCAGATCTCAGCCCACTGAGTAAGTAAGATTAGAAATACGTGTTACTGGCATACAACTACATTCATTACTTTTTAACCTCCTTAAATTAGGCCCACCCTGTGTTACAATTTATGACTGCATGTTTTATCTCTCATGATAGCATTGCTCCTTAATGACATTTATAATAACTAATTATTATCACTAGATTCTATTCACAGTACAAACTGCTTTACATATATATTGTCCAACTAAAACTCCTAAATATTCTGTGTGGATGTTTGTTTGTGCCAATCCTGGGGTTTGAACTGAGGGCCTAGGCCTAGGCTTTAGTTCTCAAGGCTGGTGGCCTACCATTTTGAGCCATAGGGCCATTTCTGGTTTTTTTGGTGGTTAACTGGAGATAAGAGTCTCATGGAGGGCTGGGAAGGTGGCTCAGTGGTAGAGTGCTTGCCTTGCATGCATGAGGCCCTGGGTTTGATTCCTTAGCACCATATAAGCAGAAAAAGCAGGAAGTGGCTCTGTGGCTCAAGTGGTAGAGTGCTAACCTTGAGCTGAAGGCCTTGAGGGACAGTGCCCAGGCCCAGAGTTCAGGCCCTGTGACTAACAAAAAAAAAAGAGTCTCATGGACTTTCCTTCTGGGCTGACTTCATTTGAACTGAGATCTCTGATGTCAGCTTCGGAGCTCATGAGTAGCTAGAATTACAGGTATGAGCCACCATGCCTGGCCTAGATACCCCTTTTAAGGAAAAAACTATTATCAAGTATCCTTATACCTATTTTACCAAGAAGAAAATTCTATTGAATTCTAATAATTCAATCATTCAGTAATAGTTCACTGTACTGAAGTTATACAAGATACTGCTATTAGGAAATAGTGAAAAGATTGTTTTGGTTTTTTTCTGTGTGTATAATTTTTCTATGAGTCCAAAATTCTTACCAGAAATAAATCTTTGATCATTTCACTAAATTTCTTTAAGATATATCCTTAGTAATTCACCAAGTTTTTCTAGAGGTTTTTTTTTTGGTCTTGTTTAATTTTTGTCAGTCATGGGGCTTGAACTCTGGGCCAGGCCACTGTTCCTGAGCTCTTCAGCTCAAGGCTAGCGCTCTACCACTTGAGCCACAGCACCACTCACCCAGTTTTATACTACATTTAACTCTGGGATTATAGAATCAAAGATGTTTAGTATTAAAAGTATTCTTGGAGGAGCAATTCGTATACCTAACCTCTCTCTGGGGAGAAGAGAGACACCATAGAAGCTGAGTTCTAAAATCACACCTAGGAGAATCAGTTCTAGAATTTAGGCCCTTTAACTCTACCTTCCTTCAGGCTCCCCTTTAAGACACCACTCCATTCAAGTCCAAGAACTCTTTCACATGCATTAATTTAATCAAGTCTTAACTCACAAGATAGTTTTAAAAGACAGTATGCTATTTTTTTTTCTGGTCTGAGACCAGGACTCAAACTTGTTGATATTTTACACTCATTGGCGCATACACACATGCATTAATTTAATCAAGTCTTAACTCACAAGATAGTTTTAAAAGACAGTATGCTATTTTTTTTTCTGGTCTGAGACCAGGACTCAAACTTGTTGATATTTTACACTCATTGGCGCATTGAAAAATGCCCTACCACCTTAGCCATGCCCCCCTAGCCCCCAAAAGATAATATTCTATTTTCTAATGTGTTTATAATAAAGCTATGAAAATCTTCCTCAATAAAAATGTAATGTTTTGCTTTTCATACAAACACAGTAGCCATTTGAGAAGCAAAAATAAACTCTTGCTGCAAGATTTGAACTTCATTCAACTAAACTTGAGGTCAGCAATTTCAGGGAGCTCATGGTTTAATCGGAAGGCATTATTCCCTGTGGGGATAGCCTCTTCCTTGCACTTCCTCTCACTTCCTTGCTCACTTATTTTCTTACACTACTTGTGCACAAACACACATACACAGCACTCATGGAAACAGATGGGCCATTTTATTTCATTGAATGTAATTGTCTGAAATGGTTTTCTGGAGGAGACAACGAGTCTTGGCATTCAGCTCATGTTTTCCGTGTGTGTGTGTGTGTGTGTGTCTGTGTGTGTGTGTGTGTGTGTGTGTGTGTGTGTGTGTGTATTGCTTGTAAGTTTGCTCCTCAAGAGAATCTGCCCTTCCTTTCCTCCTTCCTCTAATGTCTGGGCTATATATTTGGCACATAGTGGTGTTTTACAATCATTTCACTGAGATTAGACTAGATACTGGATTTTTGGGATTCCTGAGAATTACAGGTGCTCTTTCCTTTCAAATACTTCCACTCCACAGATACATACAAGGTATTCCTTTGCTATGCTGTTGTTGCAATGAGCACCAACACAGAAACCTGAATACATCTATATTTTGAATAGGAACAAGGATTTTGAAGCTAGTATCTAAATATTTGTGGTTCCTTTATATTTGTAAAGAAAAAAAGATTTTGAATCACAAATCTTAAAAAAACACCCACACACATTAGGCAGACTCAGGTGCTGTTGACTCATACCTGGCTACTCAGGAGGCTGAGATCTGAGAATGGTGGTTCAAAGCCAGTCTGGGCAGGAAAGTCTGCAAGATTCTTATCTCCACTACACTACCAAAAAGCCAGAAGTGGAGTTAAGTAGCTCAAGTGGCAGAATGCTAGTCTTGAAGAAAAACGCTCAATGGCAGCATTCAGGCCCTGAGCTCAAGGCCCAGGACCAGCAAACAAACATTGGGTAGATACATCAGATGTTAGAAAATTTACTCCAAACATTATTTCTGCAGTCAAATATCTATATTGCTATAACTAAACCTCCCCATGCCAGCCAATTCTATAGTTTGTTTCTCAGTTACCTTGCTTCTAATGTCCAGACCCTTCTTTGTACTGATCTCTTCCTTACTCCTTGTCCTTCTTCTATCTTCTTCCTGGCCACTCACTACGAAGTCTAGTCTATGTTTCATTTCCTCAAATTTGTTATCTTCTTCCTTTCAATTTCATTTATTGTCACTTAGCCCAGGCCTAATTTGTGTGCAATTTAATATTCTTAAATGGTTCAAGGGGTGAACAGGAAGTGCACATTCCAAAATGGCGTCCAGTAAAGCATGTTAGTATACCATGAGAGAAGTCCTTGTACTTCATCTCCCACCTAGGAGTAACAGTGAGTTGTGGGTTATATCACAGTAGGCAACAAACTGGTAATCTTAGAGGAAGCTTCACTTAGGAACCCAGTCACAGGGATTTCATGAATGGCTCTTAATCCAGCGGATCACAATAGCTATGTTCTTAACTGTCATGTTCCCATTGAGGCAAAGCAATTATACATGTAGGACTGAAAGTTAAATCTGGAGATCATGGAAGTTTTCTGCTTCAATCAAAAGACTAGTATGCACAGGAGAAAGAATATCTCCGAAACATATAGCATGTCTTTAAAAGTTGACAGAAGAAATGATATTTACTAAACTAGCATAAATCTCAATTCATTTGTGTGTGTGTGTGTGTGTGTGTGTGTGTGTGTGTGTGTGTGTGTGTGTGTACATAAATCCTGGGGCTGGAACTCAGGATCTGGGAGATATCCCTGAACTTTTGTGCTTAAAGCTAGTATTATACTGCTGTACCACTGAAACTAATCCTCCACTTCCAACTTTTTAGTGGTTATTTGGAGATGAGTCACATAGACTTCCCTTCCTGGGCTGGCTTTAAACTATAATCCTCAGCTCTCAGCCTCCTGTGTTGATAAGATTACAATACCTGGCTCAGTTGATTTTTGTACTTAGATATTCTCAACTAATTTGCAAGCAGAGAAATGGAAGTTCAGAGAGCTTAAGCCATTTTTTTCCCCTCTCTTACACAGCTAGAAAGCAGGGAAGTCAAAATTCACTACTAGATTTTCTCCAACACAACTGTAAGGAAGTTCTGATTCTATGAATGGCAATCAATTTAATTTCCTCTCTCATTCTATATTAGTCACAAGTTTTTTTTATAAACATCTGTTCCCAAAGTACAAAGGAAAGCAGAAACAACGCTGAAAAGTAGGTATTATTAGCTGCATATATGTGATAAAGAAATGGAAGCTCAAAGAAATCAAATAACTCCTTGAGTGTCAAGCTAATAGTTGTTGCATAGAAGTCAGAACTTGAACACTTTTTAAATCTGCCTTCCCTGTTCTTAGCCTCTCTACTAACTTAACTATGGTTATTATTTTATATTGTTTTCATGTTTATAGAAAGGAATGGAGTGCTTTCCAATCTTTTGCTTTGTACACTTCTGCTATGGACAGGCATGTACATATAACAATGCACACATTTACACATATCAGTAAATATCCATATGTACCATATATATGTGCATAGAACGGATTCAAACACAATAATGTCTTGGATAGACCCTATGTATTTACTATGCAGTAGGCTAGCATGCTTTGTGCACTTCATTACCAGTAGTTATAGTTGCTGTAATTGCAAAAAAATGTTAACAATACATTTGACCCCCTGCCTGCTCTTTGCTCACATTCCTCCTTCCAAACACAGGAAGACCGATACTGCTCAAATTCAGAACATCTGTAACTTGCAAAACAGATCACGTGACAATGAACAAACACAAATAAAATGACTTTTTTTTTTTACAAGTCCATGACTTTAGTTATTCAAGATAATGAGAGAATGTATTCTCAATCAGTTTGGGAGAGAGAAGAGAGCTATCATACACAATAGGTAAATACAAAACATCACAACCAGTCCTATTCTTTCTCTCTGTACAGAGCAGTGTGTACGAAGTACACACAGATGCCTGCTGCAATCTGTGAAGAACAAGTGTGCCCTGCCAGTGAAACAGGCTTCACAACTTGCACATCGAGGGGTGTGTCTGTGGTGCTAGGGCCTGAACTCAGGGCCTGGGTGACTGCACTTAGCTTAAGTGCTCAGGGATGGCACTCTGCCACTGTGGCACTTCCACATCCATGTCTTTGCTGGTTAATTAGAGATAAGGAGTCTCTTGAACTTCCCTGCTGGTGATCACTTTGAACCTCCGTCCTCAGATCTCAGCATCCTGAGAAGCTAGGATTACAGGCATGAGCCACCAGCACTAGCTTGCTACAATCATTTCCCACAGTTTCTAAGCCTTTTGTCACCTATACTGAGCAGAAAGGTACATCTCAAGGATGAGAGCACTCCTCTCACTGTCACCCCCTCAGTAGCCACTGTGGCTGGCAAGCACCATTTTCCAGGTATGTTCTATCTAGGAAAGACTCCCAAGTAGTTGACGTTGCATTTCAGAATTCTAAGTCTTTGTTTTCTCTAAAGGTCTGCAAGCGACCAGGTAGATGAAGTAAAGTGCATTAGGATTGTTGTTTTTGATCTTCTTAAAATAGAAGACCCCCTACCAGGGTCATTGAGAGTATGCACGCATGAGTGTAAATTTTACAATGTGCCTTGGCCCCTTTCTGAGAAGGGGCCCTCCTTCGCTTGCTCCTTGCCTGCTCTCGACCTGTATGTCATTTACAGCAGCCCTGATCCTGGAATTTGCTGAAGATCTGGAAGTAATCAGGAGAATTGGAGGTGCCTGGAGATGGAACTACAGAGCCTGTATATTTTCTTCTGGTAACGCATTTAATTAAGACCAAATGATTATAAAATTTCTAAAGACCAACAATATTTTCCTTGTAAATTAAAAAAAAATTCACCAGCATCAGAATCATTACATTCTTTTCCAAGTATTCAATTATTCTATTTCAAGAAAGATTTGGATTTTTCCACACCTAAGTATTTCATGACGTTGCAAATTCTTACATCCTATGGATTTCCTGAAGAAAGCCAAAAAAATAGCCAAAATAGAAGAAAAAAAAGAATTAGCTGTCAATCTACTATGAAGTCTGCCTTTTCTATCTAAGTGGAACAGAGACAAATAAAGAGCCTTTTAACAGGCTTCACAAAGCCTTTCAACAAGCGGCAGGGAATTCTTGCTTCATCTGAGTCATTGATAAGAAATGTACCCATGGGCTGGGAAGTGGCTCAGTGGTAGAGCGCTTGCCTTGCATGCCTGAGGCCCTGGGTTCGATTCCTCAGCACCACATAAGCAAAAAGAAAAAAGCCGGAAGTGGCGCTGTGGCTCAAGTGGTAGAGCACTAGCCTTGAGCTGAAGAGCTGAGGGACAGTGCTCAGGCCCAGAGTTCAGGCCCCACAACCGGACCAAAAAAAAAAAAAGAAATGTGCCCATTATCTTGCCCATGTAATTGTAACCCCTCTGTACAGTATTTTCACAATAAAAAATAAATAAAAATTAAAAAAAACAATCTACTTTTGGAAAGCCCCAGAATATGGTTGGAACAATATTTATGCTCTAAAAGCATAAGCCTTACGACACCAAATATTGAGGGTCATGTATTGATGAATGACTTAGGAGCATAAAATGAATACAAGTTGAAATAGACTCAGAAAGGTGCCTGCTGACTGCTGGCTTTGCCCATGGAGATCACAGTGGAATTACAGTGGGATTACATTAGAGTGGGATTGTCAAAGGAAAACCTGGGTTGGAAAATTGACCAACTTTTTCTCTAATGCAGCTTAATTAGAAAGGGAAATGTTTGTTTTTTTAAACATTAAAATTGTTATTATAAAGGTGATGTACAGAGGGGTTACAGTTATGTAAGTCAGGCCAACAATACATTTCTTTTTGTTTTTGTTTTGTTAGTCATGGGGTTTGAATTCAGGACCTGAGTGCTGTCCTTGAGCTTTTGTGCTCAAGGCTAGTGCTCTACCACTTTAAGCCACAGCGCCACTTTTGGTTTTCTAGTGGTTAATTGGAGATAAGAGACTCATGGACTTTCCTGCCTGGGCTGGCTTCGAACTGTGATCCTCATATCTCAACCTCCTGAGTAGCCAGGATTACAGGCATGAGCCACCGGCCCCTGGCAAGAATACATTTCCTTTGGACAATGTTATCCCTTCCCTCCCTCAGAAGTGTTTCTGTCTTCCTTAAAATGCTCGATTCATTCTAGAATCATACAGAAAAGCCCAGTGCTATGTAAACGTGACCTTCATCTTTATGAGGTGGAGGGTAGGCTCATACCAGAAAGCAGGCTCTCCAAGGGAAAAAAGAAAACCTTACCTGGGTAATCATTCTTGTCTATGTCTGCATCTCCTCTCAGAGAGAAGCCGAATCCAGAAGGGACGAATGCAGGGGGGATGGTCTGTGAGGTCCATTTTCCTTGTAGAACTTGGGACGGCTTGGCATGTAAGCCATTCTGGTTGCCATTGTAAATGAGCACTTTGCCTGTTTGATCCTTGCCTGCAAAGGGCACGCCGATGGCAATATCTACCAACAGAGACACAGGAACACACTATGAAATAAAGAAGATGTCTGCAAAACTCTCGAGTACAACCAAGGAACACTCCCATAAAGCCCAAAGCGCTTGTGACATTTTCCATGAGCATTAAAAGGATTGTAGTGACAGAATTATCTGTTGTCTTTTACCCATCTGACAAGAAGCTGCTGAGTTATCCTGTGGGCACAGCTGTGAGTCAGACATTCAAAGGTGAATCAGATTCAAAGTGGATTCAAGTTGAGCCAGACATGCAAAACCTCTTCATTGAGCAAGTAAATAAGTAAAAACATAGTATGTTTCTCTTTGCTCTTGAAAACATCATAAATGCTTGACAAGACATGTAGAAGGAAAAATTATGGGAGGGACAACTCGGATATTTAAGCCAGGCTTGGATAATAGGGAATAAATGCAATGTGGAAAAGCATTAAATCATTTAAAGGGAATTTGTCAGTCAGGTACCAGTGGCTCACCCTTAGAATCCTGGCTATTCAGGAGACTGAGATCTAGAGAACTGTATTTCAAACCAGTTCCCAGGCAGAAAAGTTCAGGAGACATCATATCCAATGAACTAGCAAAAAGTCAGAAACCAGGCTGGAGGCATGACTCAGGTGGTAGAGTGCCAGCTGAGCTTAGCAAGCTGAACAAGTATAAAGCCCTGAGTACAAACCCTATTACCACCCCCAAACCAACCAACTAACCAACCAATCAGAAGCTTTTCTTTTCTTAAAAAAATCCCTCTTGAGCCATAAGTATTTAACACGCACTTATATGCTTTATGACATTTTACAAATGACTAACTGCTGAGAGTTTTTTTTCCCAAAGAAATCGTAAGTATAATAATGCTTGTCAAAAGTACCAAACTGATATGAATAACTCTGGTTACTTTGTTATAGCAAACTCCTGATGCACCCTCAACTTTGAACAAGAAATGGCCAGACGTGGTGCCATCTTATCCCAGCACTTGGAAAGTTGAGTCAAGAAGACCTTGAGTTTGAGGTCAGTGTGGGATGTATATTGAAATCGTGGCACAAAAACAAAAACAAAAACAAAGCTAGGTACTGGTGTCTCATGACTATAATACTAGCTACTCAGGAGGCTGAGATCTGAGGATCGTGGTTCAAAACCAGCCTGGGTAGGAAAGTCCGTGAGACTCTTACCTCCAATAAACCACTCAGAAAACTGGAAGTGGCACTGTGGCTCAAGTAGTAGAGCACTAGTCTTGAGCTGAAGAGCTGAGGGACAGCGCTCAGGCCCAGAGTTCAAGCCCCATGACCCAAAACAACAATAACCACCTCCCCCCAAAAACATAAACATAAGAACCAAGAAAAAAAATAATACATGGCTGCTTCAAGTTCCAGGAAATGAATGCAAAATTTTGTATAAACATGCGTGGTGTTCTGAGAAGGTACTTAGAGAATAGCCATGAATTCCAAACTCCCAGAATCACAGGCCTAAATGAATGCTGTTTTATTGTAAACATTGGAATTGCCTTTAAGCTAGAAGTTTACAGACCAAAACTAATTGAGCATAACCAATCTGTAACTCATATGGGCTAATCACCAGGCGGTATATACTCGCTCACGTATCGCCATATATTTATTTGTCTTAAATCTATAAACACAGAATGTTCTCTCATTCTCTTCAGTCCCCACTGAGAGCTGTTAGAGGTCTCTCTAAATCAAACATGAGGAAATTTCTCTATGACATCCACATTAATCAAAACATAGAAACTTACAGTTTGCTTGACACTTTGCATAGTTTATTAAAAGCCAGTAATCATAAGTGTACACCCTACACCCTTGGAAATACATTAAATGGTTGATTTTTCTCTTTAAGCAGCAGCACATGAACTACAGATGTAAGTGGCTTTCACATGTGATTCGTATTACCATTAAATCCATCTTGGTTCAGGTCCCCCAAGTGTGCCACGGCTGTGCCGAATCTCCCAAAGGTCTCCGTGCCCGTGAGGATCTGAGGATCTTGGAAGAGGAGGGCACTCACTTGCAGATAGAGGTAAACTTGGCCTACTTCCCTAGGGCTACTCTCCAATTCACGTTGCATGTAGAGAGGCGCGCCGACCAATACATCATCCATTCTGTAGAGAACCAAGACAGCCATCAGCCACCTAGCACCAAGAAGACTCTCTTTCTTTTTAAAATACAATTATTATTATTATATTACTATTATTACTACTATTATCTTTAAGTAGTTGTACAAAGGGATTGCCATTTAACAAAGCCGTTTCTGAATACTATATATCTTGATCCATATCACCCCTTTCAACATTCTTACCTGTCCCTCCCCTGCCCACTGCTTCCCTCACTTTTCTTAATGTTGTAGGCTATACATTGGATGCTTGCCTCCATTTCCCCTTCTTCTCTTCATTCCTCTGCCCTTTCCCTTTGACCCCTCCTCACCTATCTATCTATCTATCCATCCATCTCTCTCTCTCTCTCCACACACACACACACACACACACACACACACACACACACACACACTTATCATCAGATATCCTTTGCTTTGTTTTGTCTCCAAAGTAAAATGTTGTAAGAAAATAAAAGGTGGGTAAGTGAATGAAGAGGACAAGGGGTGGAGAATGCAGTCCAGAATTCAGTCATGAATGCAATGGATAGCCTAAAAAAATTAAGAAAAGGAAGGGAAGGGGCGGGCTGGGAGGGATGGGTGAGAATGTTGAAAGGGATGACATTGATTAAGATGCTTTGTATTCATAAACTGCTTTGTTGAATGGCAACTCCTTTGAACAACTGTTTAAAGATAATAGGCAAAAGAAACAAGAGGTGTTAAATTAACACATTGAATGCATTAGCACCAAAACAGATTATTTAGAGATGAAGACAGCTGCCAAGAAAATAAAAATTGCAAATGGTTAAAGATGGCACAAGAAAGAACACAGCAGGGAACAATTGTTTTTGGCTATGAGCCTTCTAAGTGATTTGATTTGGTTTTTATTTTAAACTACTTAATAAATGTCATACCAACTAAATAATAAACTTGATCTCTAGTAATGGCCTCAATTAAAGTCTGTGTGAAGATAGTCCTGTCCTGGCAGACACAATGATATAAAAGCCACTTGAAGCAAAAGGAAATCAAAGAAATTGACATTACCTTTAACTTTTATGTCTATGCTGAAGTTTCTCAGGTAATCAAAGTACCACAGTACTGCTATTCATATAATTTCATTAGGAGATATTATCTTATTTCTAATAATGTAATACTGAGACATCATATGTAATAAATTTAGTGATATATTAATGTGGATATATAAGTAATATTAATATTTAGTGCATATGTCATGTAACAATATTAAAAGGCAAGAATGTCATGAAAGCAGTTACTCAGAACCTTCCTTCCCTCCCCTCTCCCCTCTTTTCTTCCTCATTGCTCAGTCTTTAACTCTCCCCTCTCCTTTCCTTCCTTTTCTTTTCCTTTCCAAGATAGGCTGGCCTCAAACATGCTACCCTCCTGTTGCAGATTTCTAAATTCTGGGATTACAGGTGTGTGCCACTGTGCCTACCTCAAGACTAGAAACTTTAAGACATGAGTGTTCTAAAAGACATACTGACTTAGTCTTGCCTCACACTTTCTCTAAACTTGTTATCTTCCCAATGTTGTTAGTTTACAGTCTGTTTGACGACATCAGTTTATTGTCTATTTCTGAGTCACAGTCCTTTCTGATTAGGTTTAAGATGCAATGATAGATTGTTTAGAGAATTCAACGATGACTATTAATAGGTGAACTAATAGATCCCTCCTTAATTTACAAGCGAGGTTCTTTTGCTATTCCTATGATGACAAATGGGTCAGGTTAAGGAAAATAGCATGCGAGATCCCAATGCATTCTGGGATGCCAGTCAGGGAGAGGCTGGGTGCTGGGGGAATACCAAGGAGGAGTGCTCCCCCACTGGTCTGGGTAGAGTCCTGACAGGATTAAGAGTGGGTTGTTCATATGGCAGTGTGGGAGCCAAGCGCAGTGCCCCAGAGTAGAGCTAGGGCACTGACAGGCCCTGCTGTGCTGTCTGGTGGGAGGGTTCCAGTACACTAAATCAGACAAACGAAATGTACAATGAGTTCTCAGAGCTCAACATAAGAAGAACACAATGTACTATAGTATTATAATATATAGCATCCTATAATACTATATGCCATTGCTCTAATCCACACTATCGGTATAGAATATACAATGAGACCAATAGAGAAAAGCAATTAAAAATTGGGCAAGAGATTTGAATAGCTTCCTCATCAAGAAAGACACAGAGAGCAAACAAGCACATGGAAAGATTCTCAATGTCGTGCATTAGTAGGAACGCCAGTGAGATACTACTAAAATTCTCTTAGAACGGCCCAAATCCAAAGTGCTGACAGCACCAAATATAGCAAGGATGTAGATCCATGAAGGGCTCAGTCATGGGTTGTGGGGGCAAATGGAAAAATGACAAAGCCGCTCTGGAAGAGAGTCTGGAAGCTTCTTTCAAAGTTGAACTTAGGCTGTCCGACCATATGTCCCCTGAAAAACTTGTGTTCATACAGGACTCAGTACACAAATATTTGCAGTATCCAGTATCATTGCCCAAACTAGGCACTGCCAAGGTACTCCTTAGTAGGTAAATGGATAAAGAAACCATGGTTTATCATACAATGGGGTATTATTCAGCATTGAAGAGACATGGGCTAAAAAGCCATAGAAAGACATGGAGGAATGAAATAAATACTACTAATTTTATATACACTAATTTCATATATACTCTAGCTAATTTTATATACTCTTCCCTATAATCCTGACAACTGAGGAGGCCGAGATCTTAAGAATCATGGTTCAAAGCCAGCCTGGGCTAACTATCAAAAAGCTAGAACACCAGCCCTGAGGAATAAAGCTTAGGGATAGTGCCCAGGACTCAGTTCACACCCCAGGACACACACACACACACACACACACACACACACACACACACACACACACACACACACACATGCGTGTGCGTATGGGAGTTTGGGGGGGCAGTAAAACTACTCTTATGATACTGTAATAATGGACTTGCATTGGCATGTATTTGGCAAAACACACATAATACCAAGAAAAGAACTATGTGCTTTTGTTCATTCCATATCAGTGTGGGTTCATCAATTGTAACAAATGGATTATACCAATGCCAGGTGTCAGTAATAAGGAAAGTAGGAGACAGAGAGGTGAGCAAGTAGGGGAAACGGCTTACTGCTTGTCTTGTAAACCTAACACATCTTCATAAATAGTTTATTAATAATAGTGGATAGGAAAGCTCTTTGGAAAAGTACGTTGAGGCAGATGAAATGAATAAAGAAAAAGCATGGATTTTGACAACATATTAGTTGAAATTTAAACAGGGCTTTTCTAATAACTAGGTGATCATATTCAAAAGTTACCTTGTCCAAGTCAGGTGCTAGTGGATCATACCTGTAATCCTAAATACTCAGGAGACTGACAGCTTAAGATTGCTGTTCAAAGCCAGCCTGGGCAGGAAAGTCCATGAAGTCTCTTTTCTCCAATTAGTTCCCCAAAAAGTGGGAAATGGAGCGATGACTCCAATGGTGGATCATTAGCCTTGAGCCAAAAAAATCTCAGTGATAGCTCCCAAACCCTGAGTTCAAACCCCAGGACTGGTGTACACGCATGTGTGTGCACATACACACACAGATCTTACTTTCTCTAATGGTGGATAATACAGAAATAGGATACATCTTTCATCTATCATTTAAGATCTCTCTCCCTCCCTCCTACACACATACACACTACAGAGTAGCATTTGATAAACAATACATCTTGTTAAGGTACTGGGCTGGTAGTTGAAAAAGAAGCACAGAGTGTTTTTACATGTTAGACCATGAAAACAAGCAAAGGCTCCTGTTAGGAAGAACCAGGATGCGAAGTACCGGGGAAGAGCCTGGAGTCTGGAGCTACTTCTCCACTTGGCCCTCACTTGTCTACTCCAGCAGCAGACACAACATCTGGAAAAGCACCTGGAGCAGTTTCCAGCTGACTGAACTCTCACAAGAGGAGGGAGTGTGTAGCGCTGAGCTCTGTGGCACGCACCCCAGCAATGATGGTTATTGTCTTCTCTTACTCCACAAGAACAGGCTGCATTGTTAAAACTTAGGCCAAACTTTAACATGTTTCAAGTACATTTACTTAGAAAAATAAAAATCAAAGCTCACATTGCTTGTCACCCTGGCTGAGAGAGAGCAGAGTTCTGAGCTCTCTCAGTCTCTCTTAAGGTCACCTGTCTCTGTGTGTGGCTGCTTATAACCTAAGAATGAGACATCCAGGCACTGGCTCACCATCTCCTGATGGAGACATAGGCTCGGTTTTTATAGAGGAGGAAAGCCTTCTCATTGGTCGCCAAGGGTGTGAGCATGCCCAGGGCTCACTGCCCAGTCCCTTCCTCAGTGCCAACGTTAAGACTTAACATTGAGAAAGCCTAGCCCGCTGTAGAATCCTGGGATTCGAGAAATAATATGACAGCCTTGATTTATTCTCTTTGAAATATATTTCCCTAGATGCTCAAGTATAAGTCTCATAAAACGCCCTACACTTTAAAAAAGAAAAAGGAACATTTGTTCTTCATTTATAATTATACCCTCATGGAATTAAGACACAATAATTGTCTCGGATTCAATTGGTACAATGTGTCTTGTAGAAGATTTTGCACTGAGTCTAAATACTAATTTATATTCACAATGGAACTTAATCATAGTGCATATTGTTGTTGAGGCTGGTGTTTTTAAATCTTCAGCTTGTAACCTGTTAGTGGATTATGAAATCCAGTTAACAGGTCTGTCCCAACATTTTAAAAAGAATTAAAAAATACTATAATAGAAAATAGAGTAAATGTCTTGTAATACATAGTAAAGATAAATATTGTTCTCAGATTTTTTGTTTCAGGTGTGTGTGTGTGTGTGTGTGTGTGTGTGTGTGTGTGTGTGTGTGTGTGTGTGTGTGTGCATGCACATGCAAATGTTCATGTCTGTGGGGGGGAAATGTCTAGTATATGCCTTTTCATGAACCATAAGTAAAAGACAAAAGTTAGAAAGTCTCTTTAGTAGACTGAGTGCCACTAAGTTATTTTAAAATTGATCAACTCCTTTTCTAAATAATCCCAATTCAGGCTTCAAGTTTTAAAATACTTATTAGTAAAGATAGTTTTCATTAATGTTCTAATAAATAGTTGCAAATGGTAGGTTGGCTGCTATCCTAAAACAATGTAAGTGTATGTAGCATATGTATAGAGATTTCAACATGTATTTAATATATTTTAATCTAAAATTTTAACAAAAATAACAATGATGGAGAAATAATAGTAATGTGGTTTCACTAAAATTCACTTTCTTTACTTGGGCTCTGTTGGTGGTGGTATTGCATAAAAGTATGTCCACATTAATGTCATTTTATTTGAAATAGCAAATGGTTAAGAACAGATTTCATTAAACCTCTGTGCAGAATTCTTTCTCCTCTCTCTCTCTTTCTTTCTCTCTTTCTCTTTCTTTTCTTTTTGGTGCTGGTTCTGGGGCTTGAACTCAGGGCCTGGGTGCTGTCCCTGACCTTTGGTACTGAAAGCTAGTGCTCTACTACTACAGCCACAGCTCCATCTCTGGTTTTGGGTGGTTTATTGGAGATAAGAGTTTCATGACTTTCCTGCCTGAGCTGGCTTTGAACCATGATCCTCAGATGTTAGCCTCCCCATTAGTTAGGATTACAGAGGTGAACCACTGGTGCCTGGCTTATCTTCTTTCTATATCTAAATCCACTCTGAAAATCTAGCACATTGCAAGGCTCAATAGCTGAGTGCATCCTTTACATGGCATTTGACACAGAACATTACATGCATTTCCTTCAGAAGCAAAGCATAGATGTAGTAATAGAGTGTACAAGGATCTACCATTGAGGAGTCTGACTTCATGTTGTCTCTACCCAAGTGGTTTTAGAGGTTGATGTCAACTTTGGCTCTTTTTTTTCTCCCACAGCAGTACATTTTGTATGCTAATGCCTGCATTTGGTAACAAGTTTGTGAAATAAATTCCTCACAAAGTTTACATACACAGAGTTTGTACCACTGGCTACCTTAAGATAATTAAACAGAAATTACTTTTGCCAATTTGCTTATCGGTACTTTTCAAAATCATCATGGGTTGTCAATATCATCAGCCACCTAGTGTGGACATACCTGTTTGGTCTAAATCTGTTAAGTTTATAATAGTGGGAGCTTTTCTTCTTAATAATATTGAAAGGGATGACATTGATCAGGACGCATTACATTCATATACTGCTTCATTGAATAGCAACTCCTTTGTACAATGACTGAAAGATAATAATTTTTTTTTTTTTTTTTTTTAGAGCCGGGCACCGGTGGCTCACGCCTGTAATCCTAGCTACTGAGGAGATTAAGATCTTAGGATGGCAATTAAAAGCCAGCCTGGACAGGAAAAGCTGTGAAACTCTTTTTTTTTTAATTTAATTTTATTTTATTTGTGAACATACTGTACAGAGGGGTTACAATTACATGGGCAGGATAATGCGTACATTTCTTACCAAGCATTGCAGCCTCCTCCTTTGTTTACCCTTCACATCCCTTCCCAGCCTCCCCCCTCCCCCCCAATCCCAATCCTTCTCCTTCCCCCCCTCCCCCCCCCCCACACTGACGTTGTAAAAAAGCTGTGAAACTCTTATCTCCAATAAACCACCAGAAAACCAGAAGTGGTGCTGTGGCTCAAGTGGTAGAGCACTAGCCTTGAGCTGAAGAGCTGAGGGACAGAGTTCGGGCTGAGAGTACAATCCCCATAACTAACTAATTTTTTTTTTAAATGTTGAAGTTTGGTAGCCCACAGCTCTAAGCTTAGCACACGGGAGGCTGAGACAAGAGGTTTGGGACAGTGAGTTCTAGCCTTTTGTTATTATTATTATTAGTTGCTGTTGTACAAAACAGCTGCCATTTAACAAAGCAGTTTGTGAACACAATGCATCTTGATCAATGTCACCCCTTTCTACATTCTCCCCATCCCACCCAACCCATTGAGTTCAACTCTTAAAATACACACAAGCGTGCACGTGCGTGTGTGCGCGCGCGCACGCACACACACACACACACACACACACACACACACACACACACACACACCCGGGGCGGGGGGGATTTCCTATCAGTTTATGAATTTGGTCACTTCTTGATGATACTTTCTTTTCTCTCCTTTTTCCCCTGCTTGGTTAGCAAAGGGAAAGTCTGCTTTGGTGGTCTCATAAGTGTGTATGCATGCATGTGTATGGGGGGGATAAGTCTTCTTTTCTTCCCTCTCCCATCTTCCCTTTTCCCCCACCCTCTCCTCCTTCCCTCTTTCTCCTCTTCCTCTTCCTCCTCCCTCTCCATACAGGGGTTTGAATTCAGGGCCTCAAGCTTATTTGGCAAATGCTTTACCGGCAGATCAACATTCCCATCCTTCTTCTTTTTTCTTTTTTTTAAAATTTTGCTTGAATTTATTTTTCCAATAGGGTTAACTACCCCCAAAATGTCTCTTACTGTGATTTTCTTTCTTTTTTGGGGGGGGTCCAGTCGTGGGGCCTGAACTCTGGGCCTACGCGCTGTCCCTCAGCTCTTCAGCTCAAGGCTAGCGCTCTACCACTTGAGCCACAGTGCCACTTCCGGCTTTTTTCTTTTTGCTTATGTGGTGCTAAGGAATCGAACCCAGGGCCTCAGGCATGCAAGGCAAGCACGCTACCACTGAGCCACCTTCCCAGCCCCTCTTATTGTGATTTTCCTACATCAACTTCCTGAATGATTATGATTATAGCTGTGAGCAACCAGGCAAATCAGAGCTCTTCATGACCAACCACCCAGCCAAGTGATTCTTTTAGCCCCGTCTATATCTATTTATCTGCTGCCTTTACAATCATTTCTGTAGTCAATTTAAATGACTTCTAGAATATATTCATTTTAGAATAGAATCTTGAATTATATTGTATCTAAACAATTAAAGACATCAAACTGAACTATAAGCACACACTCTACCTTTAGGAATAGTGCTATTAAGTGCAAGGACCTACTTCTTAAATACAGTCTGAAAAATTAAGAAAACAGTACAGGGCCTAATGAGAAAAAAGTGTAGAGAATGAGTTTTAGGATCATTATAAAAGAATAAATTTATCTCTTAAAAATTCCTGTGTGTGTTATTACCATGTTGTTTTGATCAGCAGAAAACCAATGAAATCTTTTTCTAAAAACAAAACAAAGCAAAAACAGCAAAGCTTTTCTCCCTTTTACATGGCAAGACTATGTCCTATAAATATTGTCATGAAACCTTGCTTCCGTCTAAATTGAGGATCCTTCTGGGAAGTAGAAAGTGGCCTTGAGGGCATGTTATGAAAGCTGGAAAATCTTGCAAGGATTGTCAGTGGGCTTGGCTCCCGGATGGGACCATGTGGACCAAAGCTGGCCCTCTGAGATCCTGCCAGGCACTCAAGAGAGAGGGCCTGTGTGTATAGATGGTTGTCTAAGACACAAACGTCTATACACATCTGTAAGGATTTTTTGTTGTTGTGGTTGGTCATAGGAGTTGAACTCTATAGGTTTTTTATTGTTCCTATAGGATATGCTCGTTAAATCTGAATGTCATGCTATGTTTTGACTTTGAGTCCTAAATTACTGCACGGCATTGATAGCAATTACAGATGATCCAAGTTGGTCATCTTGACTGGCTGGCCCTTATGGTGACTTTCTTTTCACAGCTCAGATGATTGGTGGTTAAGGCAATTTAATTTTAAGTTAACTGCTTGCAGGATGTGATTCATGCTCAAGCAGATGTGTGAAATATACCCGAAGTGCAGCTATGTTTGTTTCCTCCACTGCTTCTTCACTGATCCAAGCTGCTGATGTGGTAGATCCATCTGGGGAAACCAATGCTTCAACAGCCCACTTCTTCCCTTGGAATCTTCCATGGCTCACAAAGTGTTGTATCTTCCTGGAAAGACTCCTCCTAGCCCACTTGTATAGCCATTTGGAGTCAATGCCACGAGTTCTATACCTTCTTAGAATAGCCATACATTCCTCTTCATACCCCGTTGTAGTTTTCTAGAACATTCCAGAAGCTTCCACCTCCAAGAATTTGCCTATTTTGCTCTATGACCAAGACATTCCTCTCCCATGGAAATTCCTGGCTTCTTCCCTCACCTCCTTTAGGTCTCTTCTCTTCTGGAATCCTATCATTGAGGCTGCCCTTTACCATGTAGTCAATTTAAAATGCATCCCTTACCATTCTCACTCTGTGCCTTCTGCTTTTCGTTTTCACTTTAACTCATAGATTTCAGTTTAAAGAGCAGTTTTCTATGCAAAACTAATTTGAGTAGGAAGTACAGTTGTTCTCATGTTAATCTACCCTTCTCAGAAAACTCACGGGGGTAGTACATTTGTGACAATCAATGTCTATATTCATACCTCATTATCAAAGTACATAGCTTATGTGGTGGACAGAAAGGTCTGTCTACCACCTATCTGAAATGCTTGGTGCACCCTGGAATATATTAAGAATTATTCAGATACTTGCTTTCTATAGAAATATGAGCTCAACAAGAATAGATGTGGGGTCACTCACCATCGTAGTGTGTGGAGCACCAAGAACAATGCCTTCATATGGTGGGGGTTCTAGTAGTATTGGTCATATGGATAATCAGTAAATCTCAAAGTTAAGACTTTTTCCATCCTTCCCTTCATCCGTCCTCCTTTCCTTCCTTGTTTTTGGACAAGGTCTCAGTGTGGATTGTATTAGGTTGGCCTTTAAATTGTGATCATCCAGCCTCAGCTTCCCAGGTGCTGGGATTGCAGGTATGTACCACCATTCATGGCTGAGATTGTATTATTTAATGATTTGTTCATTTATCAGGCACATTGAGTGAAACAAAAGAATGTTTAATAACAATTTTTGAATTCATGACTTATGTAAAACCACATTTCAGCTGTGTTGTTTGGTCCAAGTTCAACTGTAATTTACTAGTGTAAACTGAAAAATAACATTATTATTCCATCCCTCTGCATGGATTTTACTCAGATGTTGGTTAAAGCAATGTTAGAAGGAAAAGAAATCTCCTTATGATTTATGTGCAAATGTTTTATGACTATATCATATGTTAGGGGAAATTTCTAGAAGCAGAGAAAGATTAATGAAGCAAGGCCTCAATGGTGATGGATCTCAACTGGCTAATGATGATTCATTTCATGGTGTTAAATTTAAAAAACTAAATAAAATAGTCCTCTTTTGAAAGTGGCAGATGTGGAAAATCTCAGTGAAGACATAAAATAGGATGACAGAATTTTTTATTAGATGTATCCTCTTGTTCTAAACCAAAAAAAAAGTTGAAACAAGAGGGCTTCTATCTTGTTGAGGAAGTATGGAAGGATGTACTTTGTGAAAAAGAAATATAACATCTTTGTGGATGAACATAATGTACATTAAGCGTGCAGATGTTCTTATAAACTTACCCATCATTGTTAACGTCAGATACCACAACAGTATATCCAAAATAAGATGCCATCTGCAAAAGAAAACCATAGGGTAATATATTTTGTCTAGAAGTCATTTTTATAGTCACTCTTAAACATTCTGGAGAGATGAATCTGATTGTGGCTACATTTTTGCATTTAAATTCATAAACTCTTGAACATGGTCTGGGTCTTTGAATCATTTAGTCTAACCCCTGACTCAATGAATAATTTTTCCCCTAATAACCCTGACATCTGCTTGGATATTTTTTGGCTATGCTCAACAATCAGCCCATTCAGTCTGTGGATGTTACTGTTTGAATGTTCTTTGCTACATGTGAACCTCCCATAACTTCTTGTATTTAGACCCATCTAATTCTGCCATCTTGAATCCACAGAATACACCATTCAACTGCATATGAGGTCTCCTGGGAAAACATTTGTAGATGGTTCACCATACAGATCCCTATCCTCAGAGATATCATGAGACGCAGGATTTACATTTATCCCCTACTTTGGGTTCTACCTTGTTGAAACTTTAAAAACATTTTTAACTTTGGGAGACTTGTTGAGCTCACAGTTAATGAAACCTCCCAAATCTTTTCTGTAAGCAGTATAGCATAGTCACCTTACATTTTTGTCTCTGAATTTTTTTGTTTTGAATATGTATTTTCAGCATTTTTAATATTTTCAGATTTGACTTATCAATTCTGCTTAAAAATCATTTAATGAACATACAGTCCTCAAGAAAGTATACTTCACGGAGGGAGATTTTAGTACATTTTGTTCTTCTCTCTGCAATATCAGAGCATTGTGTTAATGTAGATGCCAGGTGCCAAACGCTCTTTGCTGAGTGAGTAAACACTAGAGTTGGACCTGCTGTGCAAGCGATCCCTTCTTTCATCTCTTTTCTTTGTTGCAAACACAGATGGTGAAATTCTTACTCCATGATGGTACTGTGTGGCTTTCACCCTGGGAAATTTTGCCATCTACACATTAAGTTCTAAGGCTAGGTAGTATTGAGGACAAGAAGTTATAGGAGCACTCAATTTAATATTGTTGAAAATAATTCCAATGATAAAAAGATACAAGAAAGAGATCTGGCCATAGCAATCTTGCTACATTTTTTTTCTTTTATTGATTTCTTTTATCACATAAGCATATTAACTGCACACATTAATGGAGCTGTTATATTGTCATGTATGCATACTGCATGTACTGGTTAGACCTCCCTCTAAAGGGTATTGTTCAAAGTTTACAAACTCTCCATCTTCAATCATCTCATTTCTCCATACCATCCATGCAAGTATCATAAAAGACATAAAACATGTGTTAAAAATCTCATGATAACAGGTTGTCTGAATCCCCCAAAGCATTCATTTAAAAAACTCAATTAATCGTGTTGACATGACTCCCTTAGATGGTAAGACCATGTTCCATGATTAAAGAAGTGTAGCAAATCTCAGCAAGTCAAAATACCCAGACAAACAGCGACCTCAGATGCATCATATTTCTGCACAGGAGCAGTAAGGTCCTGTTTTTCTGGACCCCAGCTCATGACAGTGGCTAAGAAGAAACGTCTATTCTCTAGAAGGAAGAGACCAGGACAATGGTGTGTAGGAATCCCACGTAAGACTGAGGCTCATGGGAGGGATTTAGTTACATTGAAGAAGGGACACAGAAGCCAGGCCCACTCTGGCCAGTTGCATGAATCCTGGAAGAAGCCAGGGTTATCTTACAGAAAGGAAGTACCAAGAACTGACCACCAGGCACTGAAAAACACCTACCATAGGACAAGTCTTGTCTCCCATCCCAGCCTTTTGCGTTTGAGGAACATAATGTGTGCTGTGAAGTCCTACTCAGTGCTAGCAATGAGAAAGATTATGCAAATTCTGCATACAACTGCAATCTAACCTGTTCTTTCAGATTCTTTCCTTCTTAGCACACATGGAGAAGCTAGGAAGCACCGTGTGTGTTTCCTGATGTTTCGGTCTTTTCCTCCAATTTCCTGGGTTCTTAGTGATGGGTGTGATTTATTCCCTTCAATGCAATGTGTGTGCATATGCTTGCACATATGCTTACACACACACACACACACACACACACACACACACACATACACACTACTCTGCCAGCAAGAGCATGTGTCCTCCATGTTACTCTCTAGATGGCATTACAGAAACTAATCATCATCCCAGCTATTTCCCACCATGCAAAGCTACTTTTCCCAAGGCTGCCACTTATCATGAGCAATTATGTAGTCACTTTATCAAGACCTGGGTCTGTTCTACCCATGATCTCATTAACTCTCATTTTTAAGTGCATCATAGAGTGACCAAGAGATTTTTACAAACAAGAACATGGAATTCTCCCTTGGCAACCTGGAGGAAGGGGTTTCCTTAGTGGGCCTATCTCCTTGAAAGACAGAAGCTGGATACAGGCTGCTAAGATCAAAGTTTATACTTCAGACTGAATGTAGCTAAAACAACAAAACAAAACAAAAAACCTCTTGAAACGAGGGAGTTACTGATGAAGGCTCCTGGAAGATGCCTGCATCTTTTATTCTTAGCATCTACTTCTTGCTTGTTGGCTTGCTTATAGCTACTGTGGCCTGCGTTGTGCTACTCAGATATGCCAAGTTGCTTCTGATTGAGTCTTCCTAGGGGCTTTTAATGGCTTTGCATTAGAGATGCTGTGACCATACCAGGTAAAAGCTTTGCCATCTACTCCCTTTAACACCCACACAACAATGTTATATAATTAAAATATTTTTTCTTTACTCTCTGATCATTGTCTGAAATTATCTTGAGAACTGCACAACTTCATCTACAATTGCTTGAGAGCTGGGATACTGCCCAAGGCCCTGTTTTGTTTCCACATTCCATACAACAATTTCTACCACAGAGTAGCTTCTTATTAAATATCTGAGTGAATGAATAAATACCATGTTCATTAAAATACACTATTAAAACAGAGTGACATTTATCATTTTATATGAAAATATCTTTACCTGTTCACCAGTAAAATTCTGAATAAAGGTCATATCTGTTGAGTTAATGATTGAGACCTGAAATTACAGAAATTAGATAAGCATATAGTTAGATATACAATGGGTGTTTTTTTAAAAAAATTGCAACTTAAATCATTTAACATTTTTTGTGAAGATATAAAACATAAGTAAGCCCAAGAGAATGATCTAAACCAAAATTAAACTTTCTGTTTATGAGTGTCTAGGATATTTTTAGACATAACTTTCAGCGCATATATTTTGTAGGGAAGTAATAGTTGAATTCAATCACATTGAGAGCAACTGCCTTAATTATTGGTTAGCTTAAGATTTTTTTTGTCTAAAACTGCTTTGGTGCTTATAAGATTGGTATTTAGAGTTCTTTTCAATAAGTATAGAAGTTTAAGGTACTAACCATATAGCAAGAATTGTTTTAGAAATATTTGAATATTATAATTATAGATTATATTTATATAATTATATTATATAAATTATATGATATAATTATTATCTATAATTATATAATTATAGATTATAATTATATTACATATAAATAATATATATATCATAAAGACTATCATTTTGGTTATTTATGGCAACTAGTTGTAATGGGTTTAAAGAGTGTCCAGCACAAATTCTATGTTTATGTGGAAACACAGAATAAGATTGTATTAGGATATAGTATCTTTGTAGATGAAATTAGCTAAGGATCTTGAGATGTGATCATCTTAGGCAGGCCCCAAGTCCTATGACTTATATTCTGATAAAAAGAGGAGAGAATACATATAGATACAGAGAGGATAAGGTGAAGATGTCAGAGGTTGGAATGATGTTGCTACAAGCCAAGAAAAGAGTCACCAGAAGCTGGAAGAGGCAAGGAACTGCGTCTAGATGCTTTGGAGGGAGCATGCACATACTCTTAACCTTTACTTCATATTAGTGGCCTCTGGGAACTAGGAGAGAATACACCTCCATTGCATTAAGGCACAGTGTTCGTTGAAAATTATTATGGTAGTCTTAGCAAACCAAGACATTAGCAAAATAACACTGATGTTATTATTTCTACCATACCAGACATAGTAAAGTGTCAATGATGATAACAATGGCAGCCTCCATAATAATCCTACCTTTTACATGTAGATCAGCTGTGGTATAGACCAGCTCTATGGTATGAGATCAATGTAGTCACTCAGAGCCCTAAATTAGATAGAGCCTAATGATTTTATTCTCCATTGTTACTGTCTTAATAATTTTTAATAAATGTTAATACTAATTTAATAATTATACACCCCACATTTTAACTTTAAACTAGGCCCTACAATCCATGCAGCTAATGGAATACATGGATCTGGGCAAATCTCACCTTTCCTTCCTGCATTGTAAGGGAATCCCCCAGTAAGTGGGGGAAATTCATGATTAAAGGAAAATTAAAAAGCCCTTAAAAATGGTATGGGAGAAAACATTTCTTTGTACCAGCAAGAAAGCATTCTAGTGCTGTCTCTCAGTACTCACATATCCAAAATTCTGTGCTCCTCTGGGAACTCCAGCAACCAATTCTGAGGATAAAAATAGTCATTTTAGAAGGGGAATAACACTCATATTTTGAGCTATGCCACAAATAGATGGTAAAGACTAGATCTCTTAAATGTGTAGCCATTGAGTGGAGGGTTAGAAGTTGGAATTGAGGGCTTTTTACACTTACATTTTCATTTGATTTTGTTGCAAACAATAGAAAATAGGAACCAAGGTTTTACTCTGAAACATCTCAATTTATAAAGCAGCCTGAGCACAATTCCGCCTCTAGAACATCAGCTTGGCTTTTCAGGTGTGTGTGCAATTTATATGCTAAGCCTCTCATACTGTCGCTAGCCTTCAACATGGGACCATACTTGATACAGGCATAGAAATAAAGTTCTTGTCACCTAAACATGCTAAAACAATGTTGGTCACCCAAAGAAAGGCCACATGTCATGGCGTATCAGAAGTGGGCCTTCTACAACTGTTGGCAGCAACTTAGGGGCAATTTGGAAGCCAAGATTTTCCCAAGAAGAAAGTTTCAGTGGCAGTGGAGACGTTGTGAGGAAGGGTCAGAATATTCCCTTGGGCAGGGTACTGGCTTTAGATTCAGAAAGCAGTGGTTCTTGTCTCAGGTCTGCCATACAACTGGGATAAATGACTGAATCTAGTTTCTTCCAATCATTTGCAATATATGGGAGTTGGAACAGCTGAGTTTTCAAGAGTATTTCTAGCTGGGTGCCAGTGCCTCATGCCTGTAATCCTAGCTACCCAGGAGGTTGAGATCTGAGGATCATAGTTTAAAGCCAATCCTGGCAGACCAATTTGTGAGACTCATTTTCAATGAACAATATGAGTTGGAATGAGTGAAAGTAAAGAATTATGTGATCTGACTTCTGTTCTAGAGAAGCATTTTCATGATGGAGTTAGGGTAGACTACAGAAAGATAAGAAGGATAGCAGGAAGATTAGGAAGATCCGTTAAGAAGTTACTACAGTCATAAAGGTGACAGATGATGGAAGCTACTTCAGTGTTAAAGGTGAGAGGTGATGAAAGTTTGGATTGGAGTAGAAGCTATGGACCAGGTAAGAAATAGTCTAAACAGAGGTATTTTGAGGGTTTAGAGAGCAGGATTTGCTTATGGATTGGACATGGGACATATAATAAAGGCCACATGCCAAGGCTGACTTCCAAGCTTTTTGGCTTGGGAAATCTGGAGGATGACAATGGTATTGGGTCCCAACTGGGAGAATGACAATAGAGGACACCACACCTCTCAGTAGGGGAAGGTCAGATATCCAGTTACTGGCTCACTGAATTTGGAGTAGCTACTCAAGTAAAGTTGTTGAGTAGAGTTGGAATTCACTCTACGATGGGATGAGATGACCATGATGGAACTCAAACAGCAAGAACCAGTCAATGGATTTCATCCGGAGAAACTTCAAGCATGAATGAAATGAAAGAGCTGCCAAGGTTAAAGAAGCTAAGTGGAGAAATGAGGAGGGGTGAGTCATTCTGTTAGTCACGGAAGATGTGCAACATGGAGACATGCGAATTGCTTAACAGGAGTTGCTGGAGTAGAAATAAGACCAACAGAGGGGATTAAGAGGAGGGCTCTAAGGAACTGTTGGCCAGAGAATGCAGGTGGAGAAGACTGTAGCTCTTTCAAAGCAGAGAAATACAGATGGGAAATGGAGGGTTGGGGAATAAGAGAATTTTTTTCTTTATGTGGGAGAGATAACAACAGGAAGCCAGTAATCCTAGCTACTCAGGAGGCTGAGACCTAAGGACCATGGTTTGAAGCCAGCCCAGGTAGGAAAGTCCATGAGACTCTTATTTCTAATTAAGCACCAAAAAGCATGAAGTGTAGCTGTGGCTCAAGTGGTAGAGTGCTAACTTTGAGGGGAAAAGAAACCAACAACAAAACCCCAAAACAACCAAAAAACCCTCAGGGACAGCACCTAGGCCTTGAGTCCAAGCCCCAGGACCGGCATTAAAAAAAAAAAAAGCAGAAGAAGAAGAAAGAAAGAAAAAACAGTGTGCTAGTGGGAATAATGGAGGAGAAAGAGGGAGAAATAGATAACTGTGAAATCGAAAAGCAAGCATTGCTGGAGTCTAATGGTTCTAAAGGAAATGGGATTTAAAAGTGCAAAGAGGAAGGTCAGCCTAGGACAGAATGTGGATCATTTATCTACCAAGAGGCAGGATAAAGCATGCTCTTGAAGAATAATACGAAGTCCAGCTAAATAAAGCCATCTGGATTGAGTCCCTAGCCACAAAAGTTTTCAGAATGGGTCATACACTGCCGAGTTTTCAATAACCTTTTGGGAGACATGAATTAAATCTTCCTGACACTGGAAATAAATCAAAATTACAGTTTAGTTGGTTGATTTTAGGGTCATTCTTGTCAGGCAGAATGATCTGGGGGGATTATGCTACAAGATGCAGGGAAAACACTATGTCTCCTGTCCCACAAACATTCAGAATTTAAAAACTAATCTGCTATCACACAAAGCAACCTTGGAGTTTTCAGTCTCTTATGACCACATCAGGGAGGAGCTGTTAAAGATATTCATAATCACTTATAAATGATGGGACTACTTTAATTGCTCAGGGTCTATGTCAAATTAGAACTGTCACTCAACTATAGAAATTTTCAGTCAGAAAAGAAAGTAGGCTTTTCTTAGATCCATTCCAGCAAGTCATGGTCATTCAGAAATTTCTTAATATCAACAATATGTTTAGGGAAAACAAATGGGTTCTTGACTTGGAAATTCATTACTTGGCTGTCCAATCCACTAATGAGAAGCAGAAAGAAGATTAGCATTTATTGAAGGTCTTTTATTTACTAAATTATGTTCCATGTTCAGCTATTTCCCTTAGCCTCTAAACGGAGGCATTGATATTTATTGTGATGCACAGGTAAACTGGGCTTAGATTTAGTCACTGTAGAGCTCATAGTTGGTAGGCAGTTAGTTAGTCTCATTATATCTTTCTTCTGCATCCATTCTGAGATTGGTCAGGGCCAGCTCACCATGTGCAATTCCAAATTAAGAATAAAGGCACATAAGCCTTTTAAAGTAACAAATGCACTTAAATCTGGAAGAAAGTTAGGAATCTTCCCAGCAGAATAGAATCAATACATAGAAACATTGAGTGTAATTATTAAAGGTTCAAGTCCAGTAAAGTCCTTTTGTGAACCAAGTACAGAGGTGCAAAGACTCTAAAGTAACAACTCTACAAGTTAAAGGCAGTAATTCTTTTTCATAGAGTTCTTACTCCTTCTTGTCTAATTATTTGTGAACATAGGAAGCCTTCAATTCCTCATGGACTAATGAACTGATTGTAATGTCCTTGATGGTGCTTTTATTTTAGGTATCTCCAAGTCACATAAAAAGGTGGAAGTGTTGTCTGAGTGTTTCTGATAGCTATTGTTAAGTTTCTGTTGTTTCTAATTATCCTAACCTAGCATGTGCTACTGTAGATTACTACTAATCTCCATGGATCCATACTCAGTGCAGTTTAGAAAGAAAATAATTGGGCACAGTTTATCATTTCCTTTGCTGAGTTGTTCCATAAGAAATTAGAAGAGTAGACTTTTTGGGTGAAACTACTGGTTTTTTCAATTCTGTGTTTGATGGTCCCTCAATCCTAGGATTTTTCCTATAGTTAATGCTAAGATTATATAGCATGCATTGCTAATACAGTCTTATGATTATATAACACCAGCTCATTTATTCCTGAAAAAAGTAATATGAGATAGATATACTGTGGCCATCATTCCTGTTTTAGGAATGAAGAAATAGAAATTCCAAGATGCTAGATAACCTGGGAAAGTCTCAGAACTAAGAAATTCAGAGTGTAAATGCCAGAAGTTGGTCTCCAGATTCTATTCCTATAGTGACTCCAATATCTAGCCTTTCAATAGCTTGAAGAAAAATTAATAGAAAGAGATGCTCTTTAAGAGCTAGCTTGTATTTAAAAGAAAATAAACATTGTTTTAAAAACTCACATTTTCAACTTCTACCAAACTGCAAAAACTTTATAAATTTTTGCTTGGAAGACCTTATCAAGACAAAACTCTTAAAAGATCTGGAAAGACTCCTAGAGGTGACCAGGTAACATTTATATTTTATTATTTATGAAATAGATAAAACACTTACTAAAATGTAGTCAATGTTCATAGGAAACAAGATGGAAAATGCCATTTATTGATTGATGATGAGTTGAATCAATAAATATTATTAGGTAAATAGAAGTTACCACTTACTACCTTGGGTAAGATAGGTATTTTTTTGTTCATTTTCTCATGTGATATTCAGAATAATATTTTGAGTGAGGTAGTATTAATAGTAAAAGGTAATTACTACTAAATCATTAGTATTTTATGTATGATTATTCTTTAATGCTGAATAATTAATAGTTAAATAAAAGCAAATGAAAATCATGGAGGGTCTTATATCCTAAGTAATATAGCAGCAGTGAAGTTAGAAGTTGAAATTATGTGGATCTTGACTCCAATGGTTTAGAATGCCATAAGAATCCATTGGGAGCAAAACAGAATCTAGTCTGTGAGGGAGAAAAATAGGAAGTGTTTATACATGTTAAGGAGACAGATATGAGCATAAAAGTACCACATAAAACACATTCTTCACTACCCTCATCCGGCCAGTGATCTGCCAGTGTGATTTCTCTTCCTCTCATTGTTCTTCTACTCCTTTCTCTCTTTTTTTGTGCTTTCTAGATCACAAGCACAATTGTATTATATTTACTCCTCTGCTTCAATATTTCATGGCTTCTGTCTTGCATGTTGCATAAATTCAATTCCTTTCCATGGCCTGTAAAACCCAGTGCATCTGGGTCCTGCTCCTCTTATCAGTATCAAATTAGATAGATTTCCTGGACCATTCTACTCTTTTACACACCTTATCAGATAAAAGCTGGGTACTTTGTCTGGACCTTCCCTCATCCTTCAAATGTCACCCTCACATTCCTTTGTCATAGTACTTTACAGAGTTTTGAAGTATTATTTTGTGTTCAGTATTTAATGTCTCTCAGACCTAGTAGATTGTAAATTTTGAGATTAAGCATCATTTGTGCATGCTCCACCCTTAACAAAGAGCCTGGCTCATAGTCGGTGTGCAAAAATGTTTGACAAGTAGATGAATGGCAAGTGCCTTTGGAAAGTAAGAAGTGACGGGGTGTAACAGTTTATAGAAGGATCCCTCCCCCACAGTATAACCCCTGCTTTCACTATATTTGATGTCAGTATAATTTGTGGAGGAGATGGGGAAGAACAAGTCGTTTAAGGATACAGGTGGACCCGTTGCAACTATGAGAAGCACAAGTTGTCATGTCAAAAACGAATTTTACAACTTTGGTGCGGGGGGGGGGGGTGAGGGGGGATTGAGTAGGGGGGTGGGGGGAGGCTGGGAAGGGATGTGAAGGGTAAACAAAGGAGGAGGCTGCAATGCTTGGTAAGAAACGTACTCATTATCTTGCCTATGTAATTGTAACCCCTCTGTACGGTATGTTCACAAAAAAACAAAAATTAGAATTTAAAAAAAAATAAAAATAAACAGTTTATAGAAGGATGTTAAAGTTTATTTTAGGAGATGATGGCATTTGAAATTGGCTTATAAATTCTGGGCTGGAAAGACCATGACACTCTGATCTCCAATTAACCAGCACAAAGAAGAAGTTGACATGTGGCTCAAGTAGTAGAGTCTTGCTAGCCTTCAGCAAATAAAAGCTCAGGGACAGTATTCAGACCCTAAGTTCAAGTCCCAAGACTGGTGCATGCACTCATGCACACACACACACACACACACACACACACACACACACACACACACACACACACACACACACACACACACAAAGAGGGATTTCAAATGTTCAAATCAGATCTGTTTCTAGGAACACAATTATTGTCTAAGTCTATATACTTTTCATTCATAACACAGGACTACTGCTCTAATATTTTACTTAACTAGATAATTACTGATTCTTCATAGTCAATGAGGTTTAAAATGCACCAAAATATATTATTTTTAAGAATACTATCATTTATATTCTATTTCTGTACATTTTTCTTATTTTTCTTAAGAATACTATATTCCCATTCTATTTCTATCCATTTTCTAGAATGAGAAGGGCAATTTTATGACATTCTACTTTTCCTTATGCTATTTAAAAATTATTTTTGCATTTTATGGGTGGAGATTTTATTAATCTCTCTCCACATATCTTTACACTGTATTTCAAACAATCTGATCCCTTCATCACACTCCCTGCCTCCCATTCCCTTCCCTGAAAACATCACCAATAGGTTTCTTTGTTTCATTTTCATATCTCTATGCATTTTTAAATGACATAAGTTCAATTTCTTTTACCTTGTTGAGAGTCCCCAGTAAATTCCCCAGCAGCAACTGAGTATCCTATTGTAAGGTTAAGAAAAAAAAATAGACAAACCATGACTTAATAAATGAGTTTTTCCTAGAGAAAAATACTGCAATGGTATAGTTTTATTAAGAAATCTCTACACATATTATAAAAATTAGAGACTGTAAAGTAAAATTTACCACACTGATATGCACACTTTAGTGCTAAATACTAAAGCCCAATAGACCTTAATACTGATCCTAAGTGGGTAGTGGGGAAAAAGTCAGATTCTGAAGTCAATTTTCAGAACATGAACACCATTAGCTGTAAATGGCAAATGATGCTTCTTAGCTTATTATTGTTGTTGTTGTTAAGTAGTTGGATAAAGGAGTTATAGTTTCATTAGTCAGGTTATGAGTTCAATGCTTCTTGGAGAGTGTCACCCCTTCCTTCATTCTCCATTTGGAATGTCTCTTGCTGATGTTCTAGTAAGAAGTCAGGATTATAATCATGTTGCTCTCCACATAATATTGATAATAGTCCTGCCAATTAATACCAAGTGTCTACTGCCAGTATAGTATTTTTATTTTTATTTTTGTTGGTCGTGGGGCTTGAACTCTGGGCCTGGGCGCTGTCCCTCAGCTCTTCAGCTCAAGGCCAGCACTCTACCACTTGAATTACAGCGCCATTTCTGGTTTTCTGGTGGTTTATTGGAGATAAGAGTTTCATGGACTTTCCTGCCTGGGCTGGCTTTGTACTGTGATCCTCAGATCTCAGCCTCCTGAGTAGCTAGGATTACAGGCGTGAGCCACCAGTGCCGGCTGCCAGTATAGTAGTTTATGTGTAAGTGCAAGTTACTGAGCCTACAAAGAACAGTTCAAAAACAAGCCAACAGAAAAGAGCTGCTCTGTGTTTGTAAGCTACACATCGTGATTGAAAACCACTTGTATTACAAAGAAAACAAAAACCCAACAGTCACTAGAAAAGAAAATTTAAGGTGCTAAATAGTATAAGTTAAATGAGGAATAGCATTTGCAGGCGCATTTAACCTGTCTTTTGAGAAACCACAAATATCTTGAACAATGGCTCTCACCAAGGTAAGTATCATCATAAGAAGCAGGAGCCACTTCTGTCTGCTTTTCTCCAGCAAGTTTTCTTAGAATATCTTTGAATGAATAGTTTGCAATGATATCTGCAACACTGGCAGTGATTACCTGACCTGTGTGGAAACAAAATACATTAACTGAATAAATGCAAGAGGTCGGCCCTCCTCCAGCAAATATAGAACCCCACACGCTGCTCTGGAAGTTACATGGATTTGCTTAAAGTACTAAAGTACTGCTCATCAGTAGAACTGCAAGACAAGTTGGTTAAGGCTGAGTAGAATTTCCCATTCAGACAGGAGACCAGAATTGGTTTGTTGTTGTTGTTGTTGGTGGTGGTGGTGGCTTTAGCTGGGGAGGGGGGGCGGGAGGAGTTGTCCCTCAGCATTTCAGCTCAAGGCAAGCACTCTACCACTTGAGCCACAGCACCACTTCTGGCTTTCTGGTAGTTAATTGAAGATAAGAGTCTCACGGACTTTTCTGCCCAGGCTGGCTTTGAACTGTGATCCTCAGATCTCAGCCTCCTGAGTAGCTAGGATTACAGGTGTGAGTCACCAGTGACTGGCTAGTGATACAGTGTTTTATATGTGTTTCTGCTGCTTTCAGCAGGCATAGCTCCTACACCTTCAAAGATCAGAGCAGAGGTAATTCAAAATCATCATCAGAGTGAAAATCTGATCAGTGTAGAGATTATTTGTAGGTAAATAATCACAGTAAAGATAATTTGTAGGTAAAATTTATGTGATTTTTTTTCTAGAACATTTAATTAGGAGGAAACTCAGATTATCTACCCAATTATGAGTCCTTATCAATGAGAAAAACTAGAACTAAAAATTTTATGTTTTTTTTAAAATTCTCAAGTAGCTTTTATTGTCATTTTTAAAGTTGTTGTTATAAAAATGACATACAGAAGAGTTACAGTTACATAATTCAGATAAAGAGTGCAAGAGCAAAGAAAAAAGCCTCTTGTTTCTGTTTCCTAGAATTCATTTTGATAAATATTGTCTTACATTTTCATGAATTCTTTTTTTTTTTTTTTTGATTCTGGTCATGGGGCCTGAACTCTGGGCCTGGGTGCTGTCCCTCAGCTCTTCAGCTCAAGGCTAGCACTCTACCACTTGAGCCACAGCACCACTTCCGGCTTTTTTTCTGCTTATGTGGTGCTGAGGAATCGAACCCAGGGCCTCAAGCATGCAAGGTAAGCACTCTACCACTGAGCCACCTTCCCAGCCCTATTTTCATGAATTCTTTAAGTGGGTCACAATATTTTACTAATAAGATGTCGGCATTACCAAGAGTGACTTCTTTGGTCTTCTGATAAAATATTTTGAATTCTCAAAATACATCTAAATCACTTTACTCAGTAAAGACTAAACAAGATTATTTAACTTACAATCTCTGGGCCATTTACTTTTTATCCTAAATTACATAGAGAGAGTATACAATTATGATTGTAGGTAAAAGCTAGATTGAATATTCAGAATATTAACAATAACAAAAAAGGAATCCATGGCTTCCCACAGTGGTATAAGACCTATAGCTAATCTTTACCAAATAAAGTCACTCTCCAAGTCTTGAGGTGTGATTACATTAGGCTAGACAAATATCTTAAAAGATAGTAGTTCTCTCCATACAGTTTCTATGCATTCTCATAATTATTGTGGACATTTAAGGTAAAAATGTGATCTCATGTTGTTTTGGAAAGAACTGGAGAAATACTTTCAAAGCTAATATGTAACACCAATTTTATAACCAAATTTTTCTTTGGGAATTCACACATAGTTCCCACAGTCTTTGTGTTTGAAATCCAAAAACAATAATAATACACCCATTAAACCAGACCATAAATAGTTCCCCATGACTGGCATTGAAATGGCTGTTCTGATATTAAGACAATGGTATTTACACATTTGTGGGAAATGTTGGTAAGATTTGCCAATTTTCTCTGGATTTAGCTCTCATATACACAGTGTCTTTGCTTGTTGCTTTTAGCTGAGTCTGAACACAGCACAATCCTCAGCCTGTATGAAGTTTTAAATTACATTTAGCAGTCAAATGTTTGCAGATGCCTTGACACGGCTAATTCTCAGCAAATCATTTGAATCAGACATTTTTTTCTTCCTTTCCTTTTTTTTTGTGCTGGTACAAGGCTTGAACTCAAGATTAGTTGAAGATAGGAGTAGCCACTTCCGGTTTTCTGGTGGTAATTGGAGTTAAGAGTCTCACAGACTTTCCTGCCCAGGCTGGCTTTGAACTGAGATCCTTAGATCTCAGCCTCCTGAGTAGTTAGAATTACAGGCATGAGCTACTGGCTCCCAACTGGAGGTTAAAAATTTATATAGCTAAAGTGTCTCTGTGGAAACACTTAGATAGCCCGACACTTCCATACTCAATGCAATCAAGATCAGACTCACCAACTTTTCTCTCCAACCCACTCCGAACATATTTTCTTCCTGTTATCTCTGTCTTATTGAGTGGCACTCTGTTGCACAAGTTGGAGACATAAGCTTGACATACTCCCTCCCCGACCCCCGCAATGTTTATCCAGCCACACTGCGGCTATTTATTTTGCCTCCACAGTCTCTCACACTTTTTTGCCTGCTTTTCGATCACCACTTGGAGAAGGTAATGTCTTTACCCAAAACATCTAGCTAATTGACCTTAGAAGCAGAAAAGTAGTTGACAATCTCAAAACAACCTTATAACTAGCTTGCTGATGATTTACTTTTGTTGACTTTCCATGTTTTAGCCAGAGCAATCTTTTATAAAATTGTTATTATAAAGGTGATGTTCAGAGGGGTTACGGTTACAATAGTCAGGTAAAGAGTACATTTCTGTTTGAACAATGTCACCCCTTCTTTCATTCTCTCCCAGTCTTTCCCTCCCATGCCCATCCACAAATTGTATAGCTCATTTCCCACATAATGTCTATTGAATACCACCATTTGTTCACCTTTTGTCCCTCCATTTCTGTGCCCCACTTACCTCCCACAGACAGATAAATGAACAAATAAGACACAAAGGAAAGAAAAGAAAAACATCAACAAAGACAAAACCTTTTGTTCAGAGTGATCTTGAACTCAGGGCCTAGGTGGGTCTCTGAGTTTTTATGCTCAAGGCTAGTGCTCTACCACTTGAGCCACAACTCTACATTTGGCTTTTTTTAGTGTTTAATTGTAGATAAGAATCCCATGGGGGCTGGGAAGGTGGCTCAGCGGTAGAGCACTTGCCTTGCATGCATGAGGCCCTGGGTTCGATTCCTCAGCACCTCATAAGCAAAAAGAAAAAAGCCAGAAGTGGTGCTGTGGCTCAAGTGGTAGAGCGCTAGCCTTGAGCTGAAGAGCTGAGGGACAGTGCCCAGGCCCAGAGTTCAGGCCCCACAACCGGATCCCCCCCCCCAAAAATAAAAAGAATCCCATGGATTTTCCTGCCCAGATGAGCTTTCAACCACAACCCACAGATCTCAGCCTCCTGAGTAGCTAGGATTACAGGTGTGAGCTACTGGCACCTGGCTCAGACATGCTTTTCATCTCTGCTAACAGAACGTACCTTGCCAGTAAAAGCTTCCAGGCCCTCCTACTACAAGGTCTCCATTCTGCAAAACAGAAATGGCAGCAAGAACAAGTGAAAAAGAAACTTTAAACTGTGATGTTATTGCTAGTAAGCATTGCTCTAACAATTTGTTATGCCATATTGCTCAAAAGCATTTTTATTTTCAAAGAGGTCCTAATATCAGACAATTCACATCGGGTCATGTTCTTTCCTTTTTTTTTTGTTTCAATTATCTAGTGTGTTATCACGTTGTATGATTTTACTTTGGTAGGCAAGTTGAACTCTCCCCCCTTGAGAATAGATAAGTTCAGCTTTTTGGCAATGACGCTGGTAATCAAAATGTCTACATGTTTAATGATGTACAATTTAGCAGGCATGGTCTTTTGAAAAAGGTTTGTGATTTTAAAAAAAGGAAATTTTGTTCTAATTTATTTTCAAGGTCATAATTGTGCCTATTATGTTTCCTACATACATCTTTGCAGGAGAGAAAGCACACCAGGACATTTAAACATTTTTTTTAAACCTACTTATAGCCTTCTTTCTGTACTCCCTAAATCTGTAACTTGCAGGGGAAAAATTAAAATAAAAAATCAATGATAGAAATATGGCAACTAGACAGTAGAACAGAACAGACTTTGAAATTTGTTCACACTATTTCCAAAACCATACAGTCACCATCCTTTATATTTGCACTAGGTGTCTGTTTTTAATTTTGTCAAAAGGTAGTGAATTTTAATATCAGGAGTATTAAATGAAACCATTTGATTACAGGTAAGAGATAAAACAATGGATAGTTTCTTGTGATCTTTTCAGAAACTGATTTCCATGAGTTTTTTTGTTTACAAATAATTTCTCCATGAGGTGAGAAGACTATAGATTTCAATCATATATTTATTATGGAGTTGCATGTGTATTATGTAATATAAATGGGAAAAAAATCAAACAGAAAACATAAAGGAGTTGCCAGATGTGACTAGATATGTATGTACATAAAGTCTCTGATGGTTGCTATTGTTGAAGGGCTTGAGGAATGAAGATATGCAAATAACAGCAGCAACAACAAAAAGTCACATTAAATATTAAAAGTCACCTTATAAAAATCCAGACTAAATCCTGCTTGGCAGTAGCCTTGGCCTTCAGGATCCACATTGCCTGGAATAATCAAAACATTCAGATGTAACAATGTCATTCTTTTGAAAGTGTATTTTAATAGCCAGTTCAGAATATTCTGTTGTTTTCTCTATATGATTCCTAAATTTAAAATGATCAAGACATACTTGGTATTTATTTAAAAACTTAATTCCAGGGAATTAAAAAACATACTTCTGTCTCTATTTTTAGTCCAAGTAGCAATGTCACTCTACAGTAATATCAACAGAAATAATTTTTTTAAGGTTGTGTGTTTAAGGGGGGGTGGGGTGTTGCTCCTGTGACTTGAACTCAGGGTTTGGGCATTGCTGTTCATGAGGTTTTTTTGCTCAAGGCTAGCATTCTGCCAATTGAACCCCAGCTCGACTTCCTGATTTTTGGTGGTTAATCAGAGATAAGAGTTTCTTGGGGTTTCCTGGCTGGTCTGGCTTTGAACCATGATATTCAGATCTCAGCCTCCTGAGTAATGAGGATTATAGGAAAGAGCTACTAGTGCCCATGTATTTTTTTAAGCTTATTGTATTGGTTTGTTGAGCACAAACTAGTATATGTTTAGGGAAAACATCAAAGAGCAAGAATTTATATTGGGCTTTACAATTTATTCATTCAAAGAGGTAAAATCTCCATCTTCTGACTGGATTCCAAATTCTCCACTGGGGCTCGGTGCCATCATACCTGCAATCCTCGCTACTCAGGAGGCTGAGATCTGAGGATCGCGGTTCAAAGCCGGCCTAGGAAACCAAAAGTGGAGCTGTGGCTCAAAGCGTACAGTGCTAGCCTTGAGCAAAAGAGCTCAAGAACAGTGTCCAGTACTGAGTCCAAGCCCCAGAACTGGCACGCAAGTACATGTGTGTGCGCGTGCACGTGAGCTCGTGCACGCGCGCACACACACACACACAAACTGTCCCTTTGACAGTTGCCTCTCTTCTTGGCCACCAATTCTATGATTTCTAGCAGATGGTAGCTTGAGACAGACCATCTGTAGGCAAGGTTTCCAATGGAGGCAAGACAAACATTTCTATTTTTATTCTTTCTAACAAGAACTTCATTTTAAATTATGCTATTAAGATATATTATGCAAAGTGGAAAATTACATTTCTGATTATAAGGACTCTCCCAGGGACTTTGCAATGCTAATGTTCACAACAGATAAAACTATCTGTCGTGGCTTATATATTTTTATCCTATCTAATGTAATTCATTAACTGACTATCCAATAATATCTGACCATGTACTGCTGTGAACTATACACAGGCAAACATCAGGATTCCAAGGGTACTGTTATCAATATTCTTAGGGAATTAAGACTACAAACTTGAATGGTGGAAGGGGTGACACTGATCAAGATGCATTGTACACGTAAATTGACATCTTGAATTGAAACCCCCTTGTACAACTAAAGATAGTCAAATAAATAAATGACATGATTACAAATTTACTATTTATAACATATGATGAAAGAGTTTCTATCATTTCTGAAGTGTTTAAAGGATAGCCCAAATCTGGTTAAGTAGTTAAGTGATATTCTTAGACAGAAAAATGATAATAATTTTTCTCTTATCAAGGCTGTGACTGGACGGAAACTGAAGGGAGAGGGTGGGACAGGAAATCGATATCCTCACAGGAAACATTTATAGGCTAGGCTGGGCCTGTTGCAGATGTTTTTAAATGGATCTGTGCCTTCCAGTTTTCCTAGAACATATCTTCCTCTCTCTGTCTCCTCCCCTCCCCTCTCCTCCCCTCCCCTCCCCTCTCCTCTCTTTTCTTCAGAACTTAGTTGATTTTATTTAGCTCTGCCATCATCAATTCTTTCCAGATGCTCCCTTCATTTTGTAAAATTACCTTTCTATCCCATTCAGTCCATGTTAACAAAGTTCATTCCTTCTTTTACAACTACACATTATGCTTTCTGGTTATGAATTTTGTAAGGTTTGCCTAAAAAGCTGAAGTGTACAACTTCAAAGTTTTTTTATAAGTTCAGGGATGAAAACAGTTTTACACATCCAAAAATATATGTGAATAGGTAATATACTGCTATATGAACATGAGTGTATTACACTGAGTATATTTAATAAGTGTATAATCCTTCTTAAAATCCCTCCAAAAATCAATTCTTTTTACACTTAATATTGTGCATTATTCAGAGGAAAGAAATATAACCATTCTTTGAAATTGTTTCCCTTTAAAGCAGGAAACAAAATATTAAGGGAAAATACTCCGTAAAAATCGTTAGAAAGAAAAAAAACAACTTGGCCAGGCGCCGGTGGCTCAAACCTGTAATACTAGCTACTGAGGAGGCTGAGAACTATGGATAGCAGTTCAAAGCCAGCCCGGGCAGAAATGTCTGTGAGACTCTTATCTCCAGTTAACCACTAGAAAACCAGAAGTGGTGCTGTGTCTCAAGCGGTAGAGCGCTCGCCTTGAGCTGAAGAGAGCAAGGACAGCGCACAGGCCCAGAGTGCAAGCCCCACGACCGACAAAAAAAAAACAACTTGAAATATTTATTTGGAGGAGCAATTTTAATAGGTGCTAAGTTATTTCTCCCTCAAAGCCATTCCTTTTTTCCCCGTGTTGAATTCTAACTTATGAGAACTGAAGGAATCTTTCTTCCTGCTGTTTCAGAATGTTTCTATACTTTATAATTATGTCTCAGAGTAAAATTGGGAACCCAGAGTTGTACACTGTTCATTCACTACCATTTGTTGACTTTCAAAGTAGAACTGACGAGTGTGTGAAATATCCTCCTCACCTGAATTATGAATGAGTTTCAAAGCCAAAGGCATACCATTAATATAAATGAGCAAGTTGGTTCCCATATTGCTCACAGTATCTGTGGAGTGGGTTTAGGCTGTAGCATTAACATAAGCGGGAAGGCCTTAAATTCTCTTTTGAAAATAATCTCACTGATGTCCTTGTTCTGTGAAATCAACCATATGCTCACGAACAAGCTGGCTTTGTGTTAATGAACTGTGATTTCTTAGTCAGGACAGGAAGTCTGGGAAGTCTGCTCTTTGGATGATGTGAAGAGAAAGGAGTGAAGGATGGACCCCCTCTTTTGACAAACTATAGCTTGCTGTTATTGGAAAGCTCTGGAGCTAAATTTCTGCTTCAAGGAAGAAAAGTAACTTACTGTTTCTACAAGGCGAGTACTCTGCATATGCGCTGAAATTCTGAATTGCTACGTAGCAAGTGCCAACTGGGTCCCTTTCTGGTGTTGGTTTCAGAGTTCTCCAGTGATACAAAGGAGCACAGGCCTATGAGACATAAAAGGCAGTAAACAGGTATTTGGCATAGTGTTCTAGTACAGTAGCTTGATTCAAGTGATTGTTAATGCACCTAAATTTATGACAAATTAGGTTCAGTTGTTAGGAAAATGTATTGGCCCCAGTACCTCTGTAGTCAAAGCCCATCAAACTTCCAAAAGCAATGTTTAACTTTAATACACAGTGGAATTAACAAAAATTAAACATATACAAAGGATAGAGTTCTTCCCTCTAGAATTTTAAGTAAAAAGAAAATAACTTCCTGAAATCAAGGGACTTATATTTCATTTTCATTTCTTTTTTTTTTTTACTCCCCAAATTGGACTTACATAAAAGCAAATGGCAGTTCAAATAGCAAATGAAGTAAGGTGAGGTCTTACAATGAGAACTAGTCCTTTCTCTAGCTGTTGCTTTCAAAAGCACATTTTCAAATTGGAGGATGTAGGTTCCTCTACTTTACCACTAAAGTTTTCATTGTTGGCCTGGTAATTAAGGGATGGCTTCATTTTCAGTAATGGAAATGACTTTTTCATGATTTTTGTTGTTGGCAAAACTGAAGGTAAAGGAGCCTCTTACAGCCATTTTAGAAGGGCTGAGGCAGGACATTTCAAAGGCACATGTTAATGACTACCAATGTGTTCAAGTCTTTGATGGTGGATATGATATGTCTTTGTGCTAAGAAATCCTTCTGAAGACTCTAAGTAGCTCAGGCAGCTTTTCTAAGGAAGGTAAGTTACCTGGGTCATTCTACAACTACATCCTCAATTCTAAAAGGTCAATAAAACAAACAAAAACCTGCAGTGGTAGAAAGGTTTTAATACAGAATGGTAAAGTAGATAGGGGTGAATCTCATACATTGGAGCTTCTTTTGGAATTGATTGAGCTGGCAAGAACACTTCACATAGAGCTTTGCCTGTAAAATTTGCTTAATAAATGTGTGTCGAATTAAATTCAGCACATGCATGCTGGATAAATGTTAAAACATAATTTTACAAGCATTAACAAAATCAAAGAATCAAGCAGTTAGTAGTTTAAAAAAATCATTATTATTAAAGAAACTTTCCCATTTATTCTAAGCAAGATGTGATACCACCGTAGATTTAAACATTCCTGTAATACTAATACCATTTTTCTGCTTAAATTTTAAGCAACTCTTTAAATCAGTTTTACGCAATGAACTCTGCATCTCCTTACTATGTAATTTTTATTTTCCCATCTTTCTTAGTCACTTCTGAAATATTTGAAAATATCAAACTGATTTTTCCTGATCAACAATTTTATTTCCTACAGCTTTCACCATGTAAAATGTTTCAATTTTAAGCACCTAATTCCTTCAAAATGTCAACAAGTCTAATACTTTCCTATCTAAAGGGAGTTTTCTAGGCATGAGCATTAGAACATGTCAGTGTACCCAGTAACCTCCCAGGAGTCCCACAGCCATGGGTCTCAGACTCACCACGACTTTCCCTTTGTGAGCTTTCACTGTTGCTCCAAACCATTGATTGGACTTAAACTCTATGGGTTCTTTGGTTCCATTCACTTTGATCTTTCTATTGTCTGAAAAGGAGGATACAAATGATTAGTTGTCTGTAAAAATTGTCAGCTAACTAAAACAGTCATAAATCTGTAAATTTAAAAAAAAAACAAAAAACTAGGATATATACCTCTGTTGTGGATTCAGCTTTGTTGAATCCCGTATACATAATTTACCATATTACACAGTGTAATTCCTGAGTAAGGCAAGATCAAAGTATAGTGAAACAAAACACCAGGAAGCAGGTGGGTTCCAGTGGCTCACGCCTGTAAACCTAGCTACTCAGGATGCTGAGATCTGAGGATTGTGGTTCAAAGCCAGCCTGGGAAGGAAAGTCTGTGAGACTCTAATCTCCAATTCACCACCAGAAAACTGGAATGCGGAGTGGCACTGTGGTTCAGAGTGGTAGTGCTAGCCTTGAACAAAACTGCTCAGAGACAGTTCCCAGGCCATGAGTTCAAGCTCCATAACTGACAAAAAAAGAAAAAGAAAAACCTAATACCAGGAAGCAGGTACTTGAAAGGAGAGGGGTAGACAAATGAAGAGGAGAAGAGGGAGAGTACAGTCAAGAATCAACTGTATGTCCTACAAAATAAAAGTGGAGGAAGAGGTGGGTAGTGAAGGGACAGGTGAGAAAGTTGGGGTGACATTGATCAAGATACATTGCATTTACAAACTGCTTTATTAAATGGCAACTCCTTTGTACAACTACTTAAAGATAATAAAAACACCAATTCTAAAGCCTGGCGATGGTGGCTCACGTCTGTAATCCTAGCTACTCAGGAGGCTGAGATCTGAGGATCACAGTTCAAAGCCAGCCTGGTCAGGAAAAGCTGTGAAACTCTTATGTCCAATAAAGCACCAGGAAACCGGAAGTGGCGCTGTGACTCAAGTGGTAGAGTGCTAGCCTTGAGCTGAAGAGCTGAGGGACAGTGCTCAGGCCCAGAGTTCAAGCCCCATGAGCGACAAAAAAATAAAAATAAAAATAAATAAATAATCACCACTTCTGGAAAAAAAAAGTGTTTCAATTAGAAGGAATAACTTCAGGAAGAGCTATTATATAGCATGGGTGACAACAGCTATTAGTCAGATGCAGATAGAAATTACTCAGAAACATCACTTTTGGGGTGGTGTTAAGGATCAAAGGAAGCATCTCATGAATTTTAGAGAGAATTCCATCACTGAATTGAACTCCAGTTCTGGAAACAGATTTTTAAGTACTCTCATCAAAGGAAAAACTAAAGGCAAATGTGTTGGGTGGTATATTAATTAGCTTGATTTAATTCCTCCAAAGCACTGCATTGTGTAGAATGAATACATGTACGTTGTATTTGCCTATTGAAAAGGTATTTGAGAGGTAGATGTTAGTGACTTATGTCTGTAATCCTCATTACTTGGGAGGCTGAAATCAGAGAATCGCAGTTCAAAGTGAGCCCAAGCAGGAAAGTTTGTTGGACTTTTACCTCCAATTAACCACCAAAAAGCCAGAAATAGAGCTGTGGCTCAAGTGATAGAACACTAGCCTTGAGCAAAAAACCTCAGGGACAGTGCTTAGGTCCTACACACACACACAGGGACAGTGCTTAGGTCCTACACACACACACACACACACACACACACACACACACACACACACACACACACACACACACACACACACACACACACACACACACACACACACACACACACACACACACACACACACCCCACTTGAAAACTGGTTTTGATACTTTGAGGGGATTTCCCTGAAAGGCTAAGCTAAACCTTTCCTTAGGTAAATAAAAATGGAAACATGCACATGACATTTCACATCTTAAAGGAAGCATTTTCTAATATCTTACACTTCAGAGAAAACTACATAAACTTGAACTTCATGTGGACTGTAATAGTGCCAAATCTATACTTCATCTATTCACCCATTCCAGATAGAAGAGCAAAACATTCAAACTGCCTGAAAGAATTCCAACTCTATTCCAATAGTGAAACATACAAGATTCTCCCTGGTACTTCTGGAAAACTCAAGATTTCTTAGCACGTGTTTAGCAATCCAAGGTTAAGGACTCCAAGGTCTTAGTTTTGTGTTTGTTTTTTTTAAGTAACACACACGTGTCCACACAGCCCCTGAAGAGAAAGCCCAACACAGGGTTACACACTCTATGCATATGTCAGCACCAGAGAGGACAGCTGGGGAGAGACTCAACTCAGTTATAACCCATTTCAGGGCTAATCAAAAACAGAGGTCTTTCTTTGCATTCCCTCCTGGTTCCCCGTCAACTTAGTTCTCCTCTGCTCCCTCCCGAACTAGAGCTCCATCAATAATAGCTAAAGAATTCCTTCATACCAGGCCATCTTATTTCTATGCCTTTTTCTTTTCCTTTATATTACATTCATTTCTTCTTGACTCTTTAATAAATATATTATTAAAAAAAATTAAATCCTCGTAGGTAAAGCCAAAATAAACACATAATTAAACCCTCAATGGAGTTTACTTAAGATTACAGACTTTTTTAAAGCATAAATTATATATATTATCCATCTGAGCCTAGAATTGACATTTTGAACATGTTAGTAGGAAACTGTGAATTTCCTTCTTGAAAATCTTGTGTTTTGGTGGGCATTTTAAAATTTCATCATATATGTACATGAAAAGGCCATAATGAAATCCATTATTCTGCATAATTAATATGTGATAATAAAAAATTGAGTGGAGAAGAAAAAAAGGACAAGTTCTGGAAATCCCCTCCAAAGTGCATACTTTAGGTTATTAAGTGCATACCACTTAATAGCCTAAAAAATTTTTAAATGCAAACATTTGTATTTATTTATTTATTTATTTATTTATTTTTGCTGGGCCTAGGCGCTGTCCCTGAGCTTCTTTTTGCTCAAGGTGAGTGCTCTACCACTTGAGCCACAGTACCACTTCCAGCTTTTTTGAGTAGTTTATTGGAGATAAGAGTCTCATAGAGTTTCCTGTTCAGGCTGGTTTTGAACCATGATCCTCAGATCTCAGTGTCCTGAGTAGCTAGGAGTACAGATGTGAGCCACCAGCACCCAGAAAACATTTCTATTGATTGTCTAGCAGCTTGGATGATTCCAGAAATCAGAGCTGAAGGATTTTATTGCCACTAGCTAGATAACCTTGGGTGATTCATTTAATCTTCTGTTCATTAATCTTTAATTTCTTCTCTCAAATAAGGGTGAGGACACCTTCCCCCACTTTTCCTTTGCAAGCAATCAGTCACCAAAATCACTAGAGAAATGAACATGAACATTATTCCTTATAAACTAAGATATCACATAAAACAGAAATCTCATAGGTTTCCAACTGATAGTGCATCCCCCTTAAAAACAATCTCCTCATTTAGAAACCTGGAAATTCAACCTATACCTAAGAATTGGCAAAGACCTCACACACGCGCGCGCACACATAATAGATTATTATTCGTGATTTGTAGCACTCAGGAGTGACATTGTGACACCTCACAAGACTGTCAGTCTGGCTTTGATTAAGCTTGGGGCTGGGGAATACTATACTGGCTTTGAAATTTCTAAACTACCAAGCAACTAAAAAGGCCATGGAAAGAAGACTGGCAGCTCAAACATGCAAACTGACCTCCTTTAGGAGGTCCCAAAAGTACTTAAGAAAAGCAGGCTTCTCTGAGGGAGGAAATGAATTATGGGGTTCTAAGCTGGACCTGTCTTGGCCAGATTAAATGGGGTGATTTTTACCTGGGTGGGTAGTTCCTGAGGAGGCTTTCCCTCCTCTCCACCCTCACAATTCAGGTTCAACTGTGCAATAACTTCACTGAGAGTGGAAACCATGGCAATTTTTCAGCAACATTTTTTCTGGGTGAATAGTACAAACAAATGGACTTTATTAATCCCATACCCAATCTAAGAAACATAATAAAGAATTCCACTGTTCCAGGATCCAATTTACTAAGATGAAGCTATGATCTAGATGTATCACCCTTTTCTTGACTGGCAAAGTCCACAAATCACCTTTAAAAATTCTATTCTAGCCAGGCTCCAGTGGCTCATGCCTATAATCCTAGCTACTCAGGAAGCTGAGATCTGAGGACTGAAGTTCAAAACCAGCCCTGGCAGGAAAGTCTGTGAGACTTATAACTCCAATTAAACACCAAAAAGCCAGAAGTAGAGCTGTGGCTCAAGTGGTAGAGTGTTAGTCAGCCTTGAGCACAAAAGCTCAGGGATAGCGTCCAGGCCCTCAGTTCAAAATCCAGGACTGGCACAGACACACACACACACACACACACACACACACTAAAACACAATTTGTTTTATTATTTTTATACATTTCTGGCATTCAATGTAACATTGTAGTACCATAACATTTCAGAGAAGCAAGCTATCGATATGGGTCAAGGTTGTAAAAGGCCATGACTCTAGTTTCTCATCTTTTCTGAACAAGATTCTTTCATGCCAAATCACCTGGGCCTGTATTAGCATATCGGTGCTCCCATAACCCTTTGTGGCCTGAAAGAGATTTTCTTTTAAACTAAATTTGATGTGATCTTTTGTTAAAATAACTCCCATCTGTCAACACTCAGCACTACCCAGCCCCTATGAGCTTTGCTCTGGCTGGGGCTGACAGCCTGGATGAATGAGAGGTCCATGGGAGATTGCTGCTGACAGCAGTGGCCAGGCACGTGGGGTTCCGCAGTGATGGATGGGATGTACTGCCAGCCATTCCCAGTCGACCTTTGCAAAGCCATGCCTTCGAGGTGCTTCCGGCCAGAGAGATTACATCCTGTGGTGGCAGACACTTTACCTACACACCTCAGCCTTTCCCAAGGACATGGAAGCCTCAGCCACTAGTCCCTCCTTGCTCATGAGGGTTCCATTTTCCTAACCAAGCCCACACACCAGTGGCTGATGACATAGCTGAAGTGTAGAGGGCAAGGCCACATGTTCTCTGGAACACATAGGAAGCACCTATGTGACCCCGGGACATTGTCAGCTCCACTTTGAACTCCTGAAGAAGTCCAGTAGTTCTCAGAGCTGATGAGCACTGTCATGTCACAGAAAAGGCAAAGTCAAAAGCAAGCAAACAAACAAAACCAGGGGAAAGCCTTTTGAAGTTTAACTTTTAAATGTAAAGTGTCCTAAGTGGTAAAAGACTATTTATAAAGTTAAACAACAGGTGAAAAGACCAGAGAATGGGTTGGGTGTTTTTTTGGTTTGGGGGGCGGGGTTTTGGGACCAAGAAAAAGAGTTAATACATTTAAATTTGCAAAGAGCTCTGTAATCAAAGAAGACTAAAGTTTAATATAAGGAAGTTCTAAGAACCTGAAAAAAAATATCAAAGGTGAAAATAAATTAGATATGTTGTAATTAATGGAAAACCCCAGGCCATAAAGAAAACAGCAATAATAATACTTGTCACGTAGTAGTATGACTAAACATTCACCCTATTTTCAAGATAAAGATGCTATGGACCCCAAAACTTTTTTTAAGATTCTATGCAACACTTTGGAGTAGCTTTTGAATCTATGAACCAAAATGTACTTTGTGAGTATGTCTGTGTGTATGTGTGTGTGCGTGTGTGTGTGTGCTTGCATGTGTGTGCATACTAGGCTTGCGTGTGTTAGTACTGAGGCTTGAACTCAGGGCCTGAGTGCTATCCCTGAGCCTTTTTGCTCAAGGCTGATGCTCTCCCACTTGAGCCTCAACTGTACTTCTGACTTTTTGGTTGGGTCTCACGACTTTCCTGCCCAGGATGGCTTAGAGCAGAGATCCTCAGTTCATACTTTTTAACTTTGATGTAGTAATATATCTCATTGTATAATCATCTAAATTTTATGTATCCATTCTGTTCACATATAACACTTTAGGAGTTTCTTTTTTGTATTTTTGGTTTCCATTTTGCCATTACTATAATCATGAGTTCTAAGCATCCTTAGATCGATCATTGTTTGCATTTGTATGTTTCTCTCTGGCACCTGTCCAGAATGACTTTAGTGGATCCTAGGAATTGATCATCTCTTTCATCAGCTGTGCCAACTGGCCTCCAGAGAAACTCCATTCCCAGACTCCCTTGCAGTACAAGAGAGTGGGGACTTCCATCCATCATTTGTTAATTTCAGAACATATACTTTTTACTCCAGATTTTAATTTCGTCCTCTTTTTTTTTTCTGTGACTTGCTCCTTTATTCCCTTCACTCATTTTCTCCTTTAGTTATTGTATTGATTGTTAAGAATTCAGGTATTGGGCTAGTGATTCTTCTTTCCTCATATACTGGAAAGTTTCTACTCCCATTTCTTTTGGTACTTCTTTGGACCTCCAGGAACTGATTCTCATCTATAAAGCCGCAGGGGTATCTCGCTTCTTATAGGATGAAAAGCCTGTTGAATCTATGCCATTTTTTCATCAGTCTCTTTACTCAGTGATTTGTAACCCTGACTGCACCATGGCCCCGAGGGCCAGAATGACCGGCCCTTGCCTGCCTCAGCCTCTCCCACGTGGTCCTGATTACAAAGCTGCAGATGTACTGACTTTCTGTCCTTGGAACACATTCAGCCCTTTCAGTCTCCCTGAGACAGACAGTTGTTCCTGTGGTGCCTGAAATGTTCCTCTCACATACTCCTTTCCTCAAGCCACCAAGCCAGCCCACCCCATCAGTCGCTCTCCTTTCGCTCTGTTTAGTTGTCTTAAAAGCACTTACCACGGTGGGAGATGATTTTTTTGTTTTTGTCGGTCGTGGGGCTTGAACTCTGGGCCTGGGCACTGTCCCTCAGCTCTTCAGCTCAAGGCGAGTGTTTCTACCACTTGAGCCATAGTGCCACTTCCAGGGAGATGATTTTACTTGTTAGTTCGCCCGTGTTTTGATTAGGCTCTTGAGAATACACATATCTTCCATGAACAGAGATATTCTCTGCTTGGCATCTCCATTCCCCACTTCAGGCACTTAGTAGGCCCTCAGTAAAACATGTGTTGACGGAATAGCCAAGTTCTTATTTAGTTATTCATTAGTTTCTTCATGCTTTAGTATTCAGTATGGTTTTACTTTTATTTAAATATAGTGTTCTGTTTCTTACTCCTGTTTCTGTCTGTCTGTCCCTGTTGTCTCTCTTTGGAAAATAACATAAATGATGGTTATCTTGAAGGCAATATATATAATTACAATACTATATATATATATATATATATATATATATATATATATATATATACATTACTCAGCTCACATTCCTTTCTTGGATTTGTTTCCAAGAAAGATTGATTTTTTATGCCACAGATAATTAACTTCCAAATGTGTACATGTATATGTATATTCTTCAATGTCCTTTTATATTTCCATTTAATATATTTTATTGAGTATATACAGTACGCATTATTGCACTTATGATCTTTAAAAAAAGTTCCCTGAAGATATATGAAAAGGTCTGCAGTTTAGCCTTGGAAATTCCCACTGGTGTTGGCAGTGGGAATTAATTTGGCTCCTCCTCCATTTCTGGGTTTGAAGTCTGGGGCATTGTGGGTAGAAATCTAGTAGGGTGTCCAGCCCACTAGTTTTTGTTCCCTTTCTTCCTGGGAACAGGCCTTTCCCAACAGGAATCGGGGCTGCGGGATGTGTTGCACACATGGGCTGCAGCAGATTTTTCTAATCGTTTCGGTTAACAAAGCGGGAGGAATTATAAGAAGTGAAGATAGATCCACCAGGCGAGGGGAGAAGGGACTGGCTGAAACTGACACACGTGTGGCGAAACATTTTGGCAGGCGGGATCATTTTGGAAAACGGTTTATAAAGCTCATGACCTTAATAGTGGGAAAACAGGCAGTTTTCCTACAATCTTCCGTCAGCACCTCCAAGTCTGTCCCCTCAGGGACTTTCTTAAAGCTGCTACAGGAGCTGTCTAGACAGCTTTAATCAGGAAAAGAGGGAATGAAATCTTTAAATGTTGCTTTATAATCTTTATCATAGTCAAATGCACATTGTAAAAGTTTCATTTGAAGTTGAAACTATGTATGTGAGAATAAAGAATAGGCCTAGGTAAAATTCAGAATAAAGCGCAGCAGGGGCCAGGCCTGTTTGTCTAAAGAAACAAATCCAAGATAGGAATGTGAGTTGGTTTTGCTGTCATCCATACTTAACTCCCAAATGTATTAACTCTCAGTATTCCACAACCACTAATGACGAGCTCTGAAAGACTGCCGCTGTACCCTTCATTCTTTTGGCCATCTTAATGTGAATTTTCAAGAATTTAGGAAAACGATCGCACTAATTCATTTCCCCTGTGATATCCAAGAAAAGTGTTCCTCTGACTAAATATATTTTATGTAATGGAGACCAAGGATTCCTCTTATATATGTATGTTATGTACAAACAGGTCTAGCTGACCTTCATGTCCAGGACTTCCTTTATATTCAAGTAACTCTTCTTGATTCTTACTCAACTTCAGACTTTTTTTTTTTTTTTTTTGGTCACGGGGTTTGAACTCTGGGCCTGGGCGCTGTCCTTCGGCTCTTCAGCTCAAGGCTAGCACTCTACCACTTGAGCCACAACGCCACTTCTGGTTTTCTGGTGGTTTATGGGAGATAAGAGTTTCACCGTTTTCCTGCACAGGCTGGCTTTGAACCATGATCCATCAGTGCCCGGCTCAATTTCAGACATTTTAACAGACATTTATGAAATCCTTTCCTCTTTCTTTTCAGCCTATTCCCTATGTACCATTTTAAAATCTAAGTCCCCAAACATATTCTCTTCTCAAATTGAAAAAAAATACTTAAAACATTTTCAAATAGTGCAAGCTAACAAAATTTGTATAAGGAATTACATAAAAGTAGCAAGTGAGGTGGTTAGTATCCACTTTCCTGGACGTTGTTGCTGTTATATTTGTTATACCCCATTGAGCCCTTTGGAATTTAACAATAGAGAAATAAATTATTCTTTTCTGGAACTTAGGAAACCTTGAAAAATCATGTGTTCATATCACGATTTAAATGTTTGGCTTCATATACAACCAAATTCTGGTAAAACTACATGACATAAACATATGCTTTTCAGAGTTCTGATAATAATAGGGAGGACTGTAATACAATCTGTCCTATTAGATACTTTTTTTTCTCTGGGTAGTAATGTAAATTTTCTGCCATAATTATTTCCATGTCTAGGCTGTCTTTCCTAGAACAGAATTCACATGTCCAACTTCTTGTTTGGAATACCCAGTGGTAGCAAGCCAGTACTCTTTAGAGTTTTGTGGAGTAATAAAAACGAGTGAGTTTTCCCCATCACACCATATAATTTGAAATGTTTTTCATATGTAGCATGATGGAGGTCTTATGTAAGGTCTGTTTGGGAAATGCAGATGGACTTTTTCCAGGTATGATGCAAACAACTTTGTCGGCAAGAATTCTGCTAATTTATATGAGGCAGCTAGAGAGCAAGCAATGGGAAATGAAAAAAAATCAATTATCTTCCAGAGGGAAATTATAAGACATCTGTAACCAATAAAATTAAAAACAAACAAACAAAACAAAAAACAACTCCCAAGTGTGACACAAAAGTTGGAAAAACAGAGCTGACTATAATTGGATTGTATTGATGGAAACACCAAGTTTGGCCTCATTTTCTAAAACTCACTTCATTACCTCCACATTAGCTGGTACAATTTCTCACTTATCTGTTAATCCCAGAGATGAATATGGACATATGTGTCACACACACACACACACACACACACACACACACACACACACACACACACACACACACACACACACACACACACACACCACTCTTCATCTCTGACTTTTTCATTTTCCTCTTTGAAAAGCTCTTACTGACCCACAAAAACACTCATTCAAGTCAAGAACAGAGTCCTTTTTCCTGCCAAAGCCTTCATGTTCTGTTGTGATAGCTGGATTAGGCCTGGACAAGGCTAGGCACACAGTATGTCTGCTTAGTTCATTAGATTTAATGGTAACTCTTTTCACCAAGTTACAAGGCCTGGAACATGTCTTTGACAGGAACCAATTCTGTACTCCAAAAATTCCATTCAATCATCCACTTCCTGTTGCTCCTTTCTCCTAAATATCTCTCAAGGCCAAGTCCATTTATTTCTCTCATCCTTTCAGCCACTCCAATGTGGTAATGAGCACCATGTTCTTCAGCCTAGCTTATGCCAGAGTAACCTGGCTAGTCTCTCTTGATCAAGTGATCTACCTTCAAGTAGCAACTCTTATCTTGGAACCAGAGTACTTTCTTCAATACAAAACCAGGCTTGTAAAACCTTTATTTTACCAGAAATCTTCTTATCAACCTCAACCATGGTGAGTTAGAATGTTTCACACTTTCATCTCTAGATTTTCTCACAGTTGGAAGAATTATCTAGAATCACCTATCTTGTGCTATTTTATAGGTGTAGCTAACTGAATAATGAGAACTCTCAATGTGGATTAGATACCATTTTTGGTTAGTCAGGGATACAGCATGATCTGTTTACTGCTTAATCATTTTGTGTTCTGAGAAGTAATGAAAACCTCTCAGCATGAGGGTCCCAGAAAGCCCAGGAACTGACATAAATGGTTTCAATATGACCTCAAAAGACTGTCTTTAAATATAATGTTTCAGAATGAAGGCTATGTAAATTTGATTCCCAGTAGCAGTTGCAAAGGTATTTACAGCCGGGTGCTGGTGGCTCATGCCTATAATCATAACTCTTCAGGAGGCTGTGATCTGAGGATTGCAGTTCAAAGCCAGCCCAGGCAGGAAGATCCATGAGACTCTTATTTCCTATTAACCATCAGAAAATGGGAAGTGGTGCTGTGGTTCAAAGTGCTGGAGCACTAGCCTTCAGCAAAAAGAGCTCAGGGACAGTGCCCAGGTCCTGAGTTCAAGCCCCACAACTGACAAGAAAGAAAGAAAGAAAGAAAGAAAGAAAGAAAGAAAGAAAGAAAGAAAGAAAGAAAGAAAGAAAGAAAGAAAGAAAGAAGGAAAGAAAGAAAGAAAGAAAGAAAGAAAGGAAAGAAGGGAAGAAGGAAGGAAAGAAGGAGAAGAGAAGAGAAGAAAAGAAAGGAGGGAGGTAGGGAGGGAGAAATGGAGAAATAAGGAGGGAGAGAGGGAGGGAAGGAACGAAGGAAGGAAGGAAAGAAGGAAGGAAGGAACGAAGGAAGGAAGGAAGAAAGGAAGGAAGGAAGGAACGAAGAAAGGAAGGAAGGAAGGAACGAAGAAAGGAAGGAAGGAAGGAAAGGTATCTACATCATCTCATGTCACACGGTTGTATATTTGTTAGGATTTCAACCCTGATGCTAGAAGATGAAGTAAAAATGATCCCAAGCATTTATGTAATGGAACAGTTCATACCATGGTTAAAAAACAATCACCATTCTAAAAGTTACACAAAACAGGCATTGAAGTATACAAGTAGAATTCTAAGTCTGCTACTTATTCTTCTGGAAGATTAGCATCTAAGATGGAATTATTCTCTGGAAGATCAAATTAAACTTCATCCCCAAAAAGTAGACCTACACTCTGTAGTGAACGGAGGCAAACCCGTATTCTCTCAATAAATACATCAGACAGTGGTGTGGTTTACTCATTGCCTGATCATCTTAGTCATTTCCTTACCCGATGCCTTCTGCCATTCTGTCATTACTATTCCATTCCCTTCTCCCAATCTCTTCTGTCTCCGCACTCTTAGCTTATAACCTTGCTTCTTATGCAAGAAAAATTTTAAAGGACCATTTTTTCCCCTCCAAACATCAAATCCAATCAAGATGATTTTTATACCTCCTTCCTGTGTTATCACCGTCTTCCTCTTCTCCCAAGTATTTACTCAGCTCCATTTTGGGTTCATCTGTTTTCTGGTATATTTGCTTCACTTTGCTGCCTTTTCCTTCATCCGCTCTTACTCCCTTAGTCTAGTCTCACATATCATCCTTATATATATGGCTTCAATCTTCTCTACATTTTTTTGTTTTTGTATGAGTGTGTGCGTTGGGGTGGAGGGGGGGGTTAACTGGATCTTGAACTTTGTATTCTCACTTGGCATTTTTCTCCTGGTTGGTGCCCTACCATTTGAGCCACATCTCCAGTTTTGGCTTTTGGTTGGTTAGTTGGAGATAAGAATCTCTTGGATTTGTCTGCCCAGGATGGCTTCAAACTGTGATTCTTAGATCTCAGCCTCCTGAATAGCTAGGATTATAGGTGTAAGCCATGAGCACCTAGCCCTGTTTCTACATTTTAATCCTCAGGCCTTTGTATGGGTCTGGGATCATTTATTCAACTTTCTATTTGATATCCACTTGGATATCTAATCTTTATCCCAAATTTCACATAACTGTGTCAAGCCATGATATTTCCTTTCCCCACTAACCTGGATCAATTCCAATCTCTAGTAACTCAGGTCAACATGTCCGCTCTTTTCCTTCCTTAGCTGATCTATAATCCTACCCCACTAGCTGTGCTTTCCAGTATTTCTAGCTCTAGTCACTTCTTAGCCCTTATTGCTATCATTCAAACCAGGCCCCACTACAAGGATAACCAGTGCCTTCCTCATCTCCTTGCTTCTGTTCTGGCTTGCTTTGCCATCGTTTACTCATCCAGTAGCAAAACTGCTCACTTAAAAAATACCATTAAAATCCTAGTCCTGGCCTACTCAAAACTCACCATTATTTGGCTACTCATGACTCTTCAAAAAAGGTCCCAAGTCATGATTCTGAAATCTTGAGAGATCAACATTCCTAATGTTGACAATCTTAGATTCCCTCAAAATCATAATCCCGGAAGAGTAGCATACAAAAATGCTGAAATCTCAAGACTTGGTATTTCCCAAACCACAATTCCCCTTGAGAAAGCAGGTGGGTGGCTGTGGAAGAGGGAAAGACAGTTAGATTCTGTGGAAGGGCTGAGTGCACAATCAATTATTTTAGGGATTGTTGCATCAAGTTCATCAGACCAGACACATGGGAACCCGCCAAAGCATTAGTTTGGGTGTATTTCCAGTGAAGATTAGTGTATTCAATTGGCCAGAGGCTTTGGCAGAGACTTTAGAGGGTCTAATTCCCTTTATGTAGCTTTTGGAAATTTGACTCTGTAAAATTACATTATGGAACTGTTGACTTCGTTCGTAAGCATTGTGCATAAACATGAAAACACTGAAATTTCCTCAGTAAATAGAGCTGGAGTTTTTGATACGTTTGTGTTGTGAAATATAAAAGTATCTTGAGATTTCCACTCTTTGGGGGACTGTATTATCTTTAGTGGTGACCTGTAGAGTGTTTTGCTGGATCTTAACCAAGGCTTGCTATTGTCCAGCGGGGTTTTCCCAGTGACTGTAGTTACAAAGCTGGACACACACCATGACCAACCACACAGGGAAATATAATTATGCATTTCACTTTTTGATCTATTTGTTTATAAAGATGGCTCATCTGCTTATAAGTATCTGCATAACTGTTGGCTGGAGCTTTATTATTTCAAAAATATAGGGTCTCTTTTATTTCATGTTATACCTTTCTGTTCCATTACATGAAGTGGCCTATGATATTTTTGGGTCATATTTTACATATTTCCCCAATACACTGCCATTAAAAACTTTAAACACTTCTTTAAAATTATTTTAAAATTGTGTTTTCAAGAATTATATTCTGGAGTTCTGATCTTTTTTTGTTCTTGTTGTCAGTCGTGGGGCTTGAACTCTGGGCCTGGACACTATCCTTGTGCTCTTCAACTCAAGGCAAGTGCTTTACCACTTGAGCCACAGTACCACTTCCAATTTTCTTGTGGTAAATTGGAGATAAACGTCTCATGGACTTTCCTGCCTGGGCTGGTTTTAAACCATGATCCTCAGATCTCAGCCACCTGAGTAGCTAGGATTATAGGCATGAGCCATCGGCGCCCAACTTGGAGTTCTGATCTTTTGGAACTTCTGAATTTAGGGGTTTAAAAATTGACAGATTCTGGCCTTTCAGAATGTCAGAATAGAGTTTACGGTGTATGGGATTATGTCTTTTGGGATTATGGCCCCAATCCTACCTAATATTGGCTGTACCTGGCCCTTGGCCTAATTCTCTGCCCTTCTTTCTGTGAGTTGCTTCTTTTTAAGCATGTCTCCATTTCCCAGCTGTACCCATCTCGTGACTTTCACACTGGCTTTCTTACAATGTGAGGTGATTATTACACGACTGTAGATTGAGGTCAGGCTGGGCATCAAATTTCACGAGATTCCATCACAATCTATATCCAAGCCACATGCTGTGAGCCAGTCATGCCCAGCAAGATGGGGAAGCACAACAAAAGAAAATGGCAGCCCAGGCTGGACTGGTATAAAGTGAGACCCTACCTTGAAAGTAACCAGTAGGAAAATGGGAATGCACATAAGACTCACATGATAAGAGTGCCTGCCTAGCAAATGGAAAGCCCTGAGTACCATACAAATCCCCAACTCACACCCCCCACCACCAGAAACAAAGAGAAAAGAGTCATAAGCCAAAGAATACTGGCAGGCTGTAAATGCTGGAAAATGCAAGAAAACAGATTTTTTTCCCCTAGAGTTTCCAGAAGGCAGTCAGCTATGCCATTACCTTGATTTTAGCCTAAAGGAGATCTATTTTAGACTTTGGCTTTCAGAACCATAGGTAATCAATTCGTGTTTTCTTAAAGCCACTAAGCATATGGCTGTTTGTTACAGTAGCAACAGAAAACTGATGCTGATCCAATCTAAAACAATGCACACACACACACACACACACACACACACACACACACACACACACACACACACACACCTCTCTCTCTCTTCTCCCTCTCTCTTTCTCTCTTTCTCTCTCTCTCTCCTCTCTGTCCCCTCTGACCTGATCTTCCATTTCTTATCTGTCACTGCTGTTCTCTGTAAAGGACTTGTATCCATATTCTAGGGTCTGCTTGTTCAAGGCCACTAATGAAGTTCTTTTTATTTTTACTTCTATGAATTCCCTTAGATAACATTTTAATGAGTGAAAATGTGTTGCAATTAAAAGGGTGACTTTATGTGAAAGATTACAGTTTCCAACAGGCTACTTAAGGAGGATAAGTAAGAGGAGGAAGTACAACCATTTTTCTCAGGTGACACAGGTGGTAGAGAAGGGGCACTGAGTGGAAAGACTGTAGACAGATCGGTGGCACATTACTTGCACTTGGATCTTCAAATGTTCCTGTCTTTGCAGTGTCTGCTGTGTGTTTTGCTCTCTACCCCAATTGTAGGGTTGGGATGTGAGCCTCAAAGAACTATATGGCATTTGAGTATTCCCAACACATGTCCTGGAAAAAGACCTTCATTAGAACGAAACCTAGTCTTATCACATGTCCCAAGACAACCGCTTTTGTTGAATTTCCTTTCCTTCATGGCTCTAGAGGTTTATTTTTTTTTTTATTGTGAGAATACCGTACAGAGGAGTTACAATTACATGAGCAAGATAACGAGTACATTTCTTATCAAGCATTGTTGCCTCTTCTTTGTTTCCCCTTCCCATCCCTTCCCATACTTCCCCCCCCCCGTCTCCCTCCACCCGATCCTTCCCCCCCCAACAAAGTTGTAAAGTTCATTTTTTGACATAACGACTTGCACATCTCATTGTTGCAATGGGTCCACCTGTATCCCTAGTTAAACGATTTGTTTTTTTCCCTACCCCTCCGCAATTTATACCAACATCATATACAGTGAAATCAGGGGTTATATATACTGTGGGGGAGGGACATACAAAGCAACAAAGAAGTCATCTTATTAATATGTTAGAAACAATTGCATGAAAAAAATAAATTCCATGTTGACAGTTATAGATAAATATTCAGCTTTTAAATAAAGTTGTCATTGCTTGGCTTACAAAATGTAAAAAGGAATGATTGCCAGTTCCACCTGGGAACTTTAACAGTGTCCAATTGTCCCCATCCCCTTCCCAGTTGGGGTGATTCTGGACACATGGGTCAAGAATGAAGCCCCCATGAGCCTGGGCCTGAGCCTGAGCCTGGAGTGCAGGAAGTTGAACCAGAGCTATGGGGCCATTTGTGTCTTAATTGTGCACCAGATAGGCACTGTGGAGTTGTTGGTAGAAGTCCTGTCTTCTGAGTCCAGTGGGTTTGGTTTGGTTGTTTTTCAGTTTGTCAGTTCTTAGTGCTATTATATGCCTTGTCAGTCCCATAGGGGGAAATGAATTCCAAACTTATTTAATATGAACCTTTTATGCTCATTCAGATGATGTGTGTCTAAGAACTTTGGGAAAATGCTGCTCTAGCTATCACTTTCCCAACTCCTTCCTATCACCTGACAATTTTTCTCCACTCAAGCCATATTGCCGACAGGAGTGAGTGGATACATCTCTACTCGCAGAAACAGACACACCTTTACAGAATATTTATAAACCTTACTTGGCTCTTTTAGAATGGTGTACCCTAAAAGAAATGCTCTAAATAGGCCTTAAAACTCATCCTTGATATGAATATATATTATATTATAATTATTAATATAATATATACATTGTATATTATAATTATCAATATAATATATGCATTATATTATATATTATAATCATTGATATAATTATTGTACATTCTTATTTATATTACATATACTATTTTAAAAAATACTTCATTACTGAGCATAACAGAATGAGAACTAAACATCAGTTTCTGTTTGGAAGGCTAACACTCCGTAAGGTCACCTGATGGGTTGAATTCTACCCAATACTTTGTATATTTTAAAGCTTATTTGGATCTTTGGTCACTGTGGTTTCTACATGTGGCCCGCTTATACTAAGTTAGGTAAGCTGAGTGTAGTAGAAACACATTTTGAATTAACTTCTCAAGCTTGCTCATCATGCCCAGGGATTCTCAAATCAGCTCTATTCAGTTTTCTTACTCTAGAAGGGACTGGAAATAACTGTATCATACCATCAAGTCTATATTTCTATCGATTTAGAGAAAATCCAGAATGAAAACCAATGAGTCCGATTGGGTTTCTGGAAATATTCTAGTCTTCACTGTTTTGAAACATGAATGTCTGTATGTAAATAAACACATTTCTAAACAACTCTACCACTGACACCCAAGACAAAAGAGGAACTGGCTCACCCTCCATTATAGAGGATTTATATTTCCTACCATGAGACTTTATTACTAGAAGTCGTCAACTCCATAATTATATTATTGAATTACTTTAATAGTAATTCAGTACAGTAATTTTTCATGTTCATTTCTAGAATTAGTTTTCCTGATCACTAGTCTTAAAAGCAAGAAAACTAATTTTTAAAAAGAAAAATTTTAATCATTCTCCAGACTCTTCTTATATTTCAAACGGTTGTAGACTCAAAATGTGTGTTTCCTGCCTAACATTAAAACAAAAGCAATCTTCCATATTAATATTGATTCTTTTTAACCTTCATTTTTATCATTATATAATATATAACCCTGGGACTTATTTGACATAATTTAATTGACATTCCATATGTAGGAAGTTTAACAACATTGGCTTTTAGTGTGATGTACCCTTATAAAAGGCCACTAAGAGGATTTGTTAATTTCCCCTTCCCAGAAAAAGAATTCATAGCTACTTGAGAATTAATTTCTGAAACATATATCTTTGTGGTAAATGTGGGAAGACAGAAATGGAAGACTCAGAAAAGCACCTCCCACACACACATACACACTCACCTCCCACCTCCCACATACATACATGCTCATATGTTACAGCAATGACCAAAAAACCAATTGGATCATATCAAATACATAATTTTCTTGCCTTCTCTATTTATGCTTTTCTCTCTTCTTTTTTTAAATTTTGTTTTTATTACTTATATACAACACTCACTCTTTGTGCTATGGATTTTTTTTATTTTAATTTTAATTTTTTGTGAACATACTGTACAGAGGGGTTACAATTACATGGGCAAGATAATGAGTGCATTTCTTATCAAGCATTGCAGCCTCCTCCTTTGTTTACCCCTCACATCCCTTCCCAGTGTGCTATGGATTTTAACAACTGCCTACAGTCATGAGCCCGCGACAGCCATCAAGCCTGTAAGTTCAACAGTAAGTTCTACCCATCTGCCCCAAGTCCCTCAGGTCTCTCCTATAAAATCATCTCCCTCCCCTTCTTAACGCCTGGCAATCTTTTCTAGAAACTTATTTTTGTTATCTGCGGCCTCATCTTTACTAAAACAATAAAAAGGGTAACGGATCACTTTCACTCAAGTTTGTGGATCTAGAAGTGTGTCTCAATTTGGAAGATGATTGGTGGGCTTGAGCTGCGATCAAGTTCTTCATTCTGCATGATTGAGGTCCAGTTTCTTTCTGGATTGGCTGGTGATATTCTGCAATTCAGGCCTGCCTGAATTCCATCACAGTCCCTCACTGGTGATGTAATAGTGTAAAACATGTCTCAGTGACTCACAATTTGCTTGCATATCTTAATCTCTTTGTATTAGTGTAGGATAGACACTGTTTTCAACCTATTTTAGGATTTGTTATGTCCTCCATGAAATATATAGGTTTTTATTGGCATGCTATTGAGATGGAATTTTGAAAACTTATGTATCATCTTTTATTTTTTTTGGTCAGTTGTGGGGCTTGAACTCAAGGCCTGGGGCACTGTCCCTGAGCTCTTTTGCTGAAGGCTAGTATTCTACCACGTTGAGCCACAGTTCCACGTCCGGTTTTAGGTGGTTAATTGGAGATAAGAGTCTTATGGACTTTCCTGTCCCAGTTGGCTTTGAACTGAGATCCTCAGATCTCAGCCTCCTGAGCAGCTAGGAGTAGACATGAGCCACCAGTACCAGGTGAAAACTAATATGTATATGCCATCTTTACGTGCTCTCAACAGGCTTGCTGGTTAAACGATGAATAGGGCTTCAGTAAAGTCAAAGCTTGGTTTTGTTTAGTTTTGAAATCTGGCTTCCTCCAAATTGCGTGTGTGTGTGTGTGTGTGTGTGTGTGTGTGTGTGTGTGTGTGTGGATGGTGTGTACCAGGGGAGCACAAGAGTGGAGTTCTCAGTTACGGGTGCAATTTTGCACATGAACACAGCAAAGGGCACAATTCACACGCACCTCTCAGCCAGTCCGCTTAAATGTCAAAGTGCATGCATTTTGTTTCCTTCAGAATAACTTCTAGACTATTTTGGACAGCTCTCCCAGCATGCAGCAGTGGTGGCTGCCCAGCATACCCTGGCCAAGAGCCTGTATGCCTGCTCCCTCCCTCACACAGCCTTCCTGACAGAATTCTGCAGATTAAGCAACAGGCGCCTAATGCTCCTACTACTCAACTTGCCCCACAGCGGGTCTGTTTCCCATTTTTAGTTGGAGTTTCAAGGACTTCCTTTTTCTAATTGCTTCCTCAGTTGCTATGTGCTGTACGGATCACTGCCTCCTCATGTCTCCTATCAGGACTCAACTGTGTCTTGTGGCAGGGAAATGTGAGCCAATCAAGATTTGTTTAGAGCTGGGTGGTGGGTGCTCAGGTCAGTGTACTCAGCCATGGTGGCCATCACGAATTTCTTGCAGAAAAAGTAAGACATTCAGCTACACAATTCTTGATCTGTCTGGACCAGCACTTAGAAGAGGAAGATTTCTGCATATACATGCCTATGCTTAGGCATTTCTGTCTATGTGTATAGCTAGGTGTAGATAAACTCTACATAGCATGGATTCTTTGATTTATTTTTCCAAAGCTGGGGCTTGAACTTAGCACTTTGCACACGCCAAAGTTAAGTGTTCTGCCCCTGAGCTACATCTCCAGTCCATTCTGAAGTCTTAAAAGCAGTAGTTTATCTTCCTTTCCCCTCTCCCATCCAATTTGGACTTCACTGGGGTCCAGGTGTTTTTGCTGTTCCTGAATCCTATCACCTTTGCTAGTTCCTCTGTCCTGTTCTTCAGTGAGTGTGAACTACATTTTCTCTTGTCTTTGTTCCTGAACAAAAACTGATATCTTCATGGGGACACTGACAAGGCAAGACTTATGTGGCCCACATGTACCACCCCCTTAAATTTTTTTTTCTTCTAATTGTGAAGATATTAAATGAAGGCCAAGCCAATTTTAGCAGTCATTCTCAGATGACTTCTACTTCCCACCTCTTCCAGTTCCCTTTCATGTGGGTCCCTCATTGTGAGTGGCTTCCAGCTGTATTGTCTCTGCTATTCTTAGGGCTCTAAGAATCATCATTTATTAGGATACACCATGATCTTTCTCCTCTACATGTGTCCTTCGGGCACTGAACACAATCAACTGTTTGGGACACCATGCTTTTATTCCTATTGTTGTGATTTTTGTCCTTTTATTGTTGCCAAGATAAGGTGTCCATTTCATGGTTTGAGCCACTCCCCTCTTTAGCAGAAGGGTTGTGACTGAACAACCTGTATAGTTATTTAATCTGCATATTGGTTTGGAAAGGGCAAGAGAAATAAGAAATAAAGGTTGCGTTGGGGCTGAGCACAGGTGGCTCACACCTGTAACCCTGGCTACTCAGGAGGCTGAGATCTGAGGATCACAGTTTGCAGCCAGCCCCTGGCAGAAAAGTCCCCTTGGGACTCTTCTCTCCAATTACCCACTCAAAAACTGTAAGTGGCACTGTGGCTCAAGTGGTAGACCATTAGCCTTGAACACAAAGAGGCTCAGGGACAGTGCCCAGATCCTGAGTTCAAGCCCCACAACCGGGGGGAATTAAAAAATAAATAAATGAAGTTGCAGTGGGTATGAATGTAAGCTGTGACTTTGGCAGCTGAGAGGTTATGTGTTAAGTTGTTTAAGGCGCAGGGTTTGGTTTAGAGAGTTGCTGAAGCTGAAGTGGAAGAAAGCAATTTGGTGATGAGAGAGATTTCCTTCTGTTGAAATGAGAGGGGAAAGGCAGAGGGAGAGGAGAAGGGGTTGGGGGCTTACTTGATACTGCACAGAGCAAGAGAATTATCTACTCTTTGCACCTCCCCCCGCCACCATCTGCTTCCTCAAAGTTCCCTTTTTCTTTACTTGAAAGGATGGGAGTTTAATAGTATTCATGTATTTGGAGTGTGGAGTTGCCCAAGTTTCCTCTGCTTTTATGCTTATCATGAGCCGTTGTTAAAAAAAAAAATTTAAAAAATTCAAATCCCAGTTACATGATAAAGAAAAGCTAAAACAATGACTATTTAATGGCAACAACAATAAAACAGGTATCTTTTGAACAGATTTGTTTAAACCTGAAATAAATCAAGGTGCAAGATCACAGGCACATTCAGGAATTAAATTACACATCAGTTCCCCTCAGTGTCTAGCTGAGAAAACTTAATAGATTCCCCATCCCATGGCTTGAACAAGTCAAAATATCTTTGTAGAAAGGTTGGATTTCGGTAGTGAAGGCATGTCTCAGCAGTACACTGTCTGCCTAGTGAGTGCACAGCACTGAGTTCAAATCCCTGCTGCACCAGAAGAAGAAAAAAGAAAAAGAAGCATTGGATTTACTAGATAGGAAAAGTAGACAGGAGAAAAGACAGCAAGTCACAGAAACTTCTACAGAAGTGATATAATATATGCTTGTGCCTTCATGTCACAGTTTGCGGGTATCCATGGATTCACAGTCTCCCTCCCTCCCTCCCTCCCTCCCTCCCTCCCTCCCTCCCTCCCTCCCTCCCTCCCTTTCTTCCTTCCTTCCTTCCTTCCTTTCTTCCTTCCCTCCTCCCTTCCTTCCTTCCCTCCTCCCTCCTTTCCTTCCCTCCCCCTCCCTCCCCTCCTCCTTCTTTTTCTTCCTTCCCCTCCTTCTCTTCTCTTTTCCTCTTTTTCTCTCTTCCTCCTTTTCCTCCTCCTCCTCTTCTCCTCTTCCTCTCTCCTTCCCCCTTCTCCTCCTCCTCCTCTTCCTCCTCTCCTCCTTTTTGTCCTCTTGATCTTCTCTTCCTTCTCCTCCTCCTCTTGCTCTTCCTCCATTATTGGGGCTTGAACTCACGTCAATGTCCCTTAGTTTGGGCATTCTACAATTTGATCTACAGCTCCACTCATGGCTTTTTAAAAATAGGTCTTGTGGACTTTTCTCATGGACATTTCTACCCAGGCTGGCTTTGAACTTCTGTCCCCAGATCTCAGTGTCCTGAGTAGCTAGAATTACAGGTGTGAGCCAGCAGCGTGCCCAGCTTTCTTTATTGTGGAGAGACAATGCAGTGCTGGCACTGGTGGCTCTCTGGGACCCTGAGTGCAGATTCAGTGAGAGCTGAACCAATCAGAGCCATACTCCATCCCCAGTTCCCACCAAGACTATCCCTGCTGCTTGACTCCGGGTTTCTGCAGCCCTTCCTACCCTTTCCCCTTAGCTCTTCTCTAGAGGAGCATTCATACTGTAATTTGTAGGGTAAAATGTGGGGTGAGGAGGACAGGGGAATGGGAGAGAAAGTGAACAGGGCTTCCAGAACCCACATTCCAAGAAGACCAGACCTCCTTGCTTCCTGAAGGAAGGCAGGTGAAGAGTCAGTAGGCAGTAAGCAGAGACCTAGATCAGTTTCCCCCATTGTATAGCCTTGACCATATGTTTACGGTGGGTTTCTTTGTGCCTAAGATGAGTTTTCCATAGCTATTTTGTATTACAGATGAGAAATAACCCATGCCAAGTGATTGGTAGACAGTAGTAATCAATTTATGTCATACCCCTGACCTGATCGACTACAGGACTCACAGCCAGCAATGTCTGTTTCCATCTGGCAACTTTGTTCCCAAGTTGTCTCTCTTCCTGCAGCACTGCGGGTGCTCCAACTAAGTTCTGCTGTGGCTTCTTTTTCACACTTTGCACCCAGTTCTATGGTGTTGGGATACACTGCTAGCACAATCACAGCCAGAGGGCGCCTGCTCAGTAGCATGCCCCAGAGCAAGGCCCTCTGACTCCCTTCTCCCCTATTTCCAAGCCCTTCCCAGCAGCAACCAAGTTTTCTGGGCCCACAGTACCCCCTTATGGCTGACGCTGGAAACTCCTCAATGATTCCTGTCTCCTCAGTGGGGATGCCTTCTCAGACAGATCACACAACACTGCCCTCAATGCTGGCTACCAGCCGGATCATTCATTCATTCCCCTCCAACTTTGTATACTATATCTGCCCTTGTTTCTACAAACACCACTCCCGTGCAATGATTTCAGGAACATCTATTTCTTTCGTTTTTCTCCCTTTGTCCCCCTTATGAATCCCCAAATTACTATTGTGGTGCTTTTTTTCATCATTTAAATGTTTTTGTTATCTTTAAGTAGTTGTACAAAGGGGTTGCCATCGAACGAAGCAGTTGATGAATTCAACGTAGCTCCATCACTGTCACCCTCTTCAACCTTCTCACCCATCCTTCCCCTCCCTACCCCTCCCCTCACTCTTCTTAAATTTGTAGGATGTACACTGGATTCTTGACTGCATTCTCCCTCTCTTCTGTTCATTTGCCCAGTCCTTTCCCCTTTACCTGCCCCACCCCATTGAGTATCCACTTCAAATGATTACTATTATGGTCGATAAGGATAATAGTAGCCTGTGCCTATCAAGAAAAGTGCTATACATGCAGAAGACGTGCACAGCCATCTGTCCAAAGCCCTTTCGGACATCCAGCTGCATTTTCAGAAACACATACACCTTCACCTTCATCCAAGTCACACTAATCTTTGCTTGACATGATTTTCTGATTTCTTTTTTTTTTTTTTTTTGTCGGTCATGGGCTTGAACTCTGGGCCTGAGTGCTGTCCCTCAGCTCTTCAGCTCAAGGCGAGCGCTCTACCACTTGAGCTACAGCGCCACTTCCAGTTTTCTGGTGGTTTATTGGAGCTAGGAGTTTCACGGTCTCTCCTGCCCGGGCTGGCTTTGAACCGTGATCCTCAGATCTCAGCCTCCTGAGTAGCTAGGATTACAGGCGTGAGCCACCAGCGCCCGGCGATTTTCTGATTTCTTTAATAGCTCAAGTTATGCCAGTTCATCCCATATCGATTCATTACAAATATAATTCGGCTACAGCCAGGGTGGAGTGCAGTCCTGGGGGCTCTTCCAGAAACCAACAATGTAATCTTTTTTTGGGGTGGGGGATCTGGTTGTGGGGCCTGAACTCTGGGTCTGGGCGCTGTCCCTCAGCTCTTCAGCTCAAGGCTAGTGCTCTACCACTTGAGCCACAGTGCCACTTCTGGCTTTTTTCTTTTTGCTTATGTGGTGCTGAGGAATCGAACCCAGGGCCTCATGCATGCAAGGCAAGCGCTCTACCACTGAGTCACCTTCCCAACAAGGTAATCTTTCGGCATTAGTTCTTTATGGAAAAGTGAATTCAAAACTCTAAACAATTGCTGTAGAATGGACTTTGGAAAATATTAGCTATTGTTAGTGAATATTGGAAAATTGTGATTGGGAGTGGTCAATTTTTAAAAAAAATTCTTGTTGATGTCTGGAGTCTGATTTTTATCTATTGAACCAAAACCTTCTGCTGAGATTGGGGCTTACGAAGGTGTACAGGTAAACTAGAGATCAGGAACCAGATGAAACTTGACTGTAATAAGGCAATTAATTAAACGATTTTTGAAAAACCCAAATGTATAATTTTTCTGTTGCTAAACTTAAACTTCAAAATAAGAACTTACAAATCATGGGATGGAATAACTTAATGACTTCATGAAATAAATGGCAAATAAGGGTTTGGGACCATATATAAATAGGCATAAAAAGCACAATTAAAAATGCTTTTTATAAAAGGCTCCTAATTTGGTCATAATGCTTACACAGAATTTGGGCATGGAAATGGGCATATTACAGTGTAACCCCCTTGTACAACCCCTCAAAGAATAAAAAGTAAAAACGAAAAACAAAGATAACAAATGTAGGCAGAAATCAAGAATGATGTCATGGAACAGTTATGGGGTACAGGAGGTATTTTCAATGACTGTTCAACAAAGACTTAATGGAACTGACGTATTCACAGTTTCAAAAGGATATTTGGTGTCCTGTCATATCTATCATTTGAATGCTTAAAGATTCAGTGGTACAAAATTAAAGCATTCGGTGTCAATGTTTTCAAAAGCATTACATTTAAATTTATTTTCTCAGGACTCTTAAGAGAAAACACCAGAGGAAATGTAACCAGACTGAATTGTTTAAAAATGTATTTTCCCTTTAATTAAATAAGAAACATCTGTCTAGGGGTTTGGGAGATGAATGTAATCCATCCACACGCTGCCTGTACTAGTTTGCATCCAATGTCCAATATTTTGAAAGAAAAATCTTTCTGTTAAGAATTACAGAGCATCAGAGAGTGCTGTCTGGGTTGTCTACAGCTAAGTCTTGCCTCCGGAGTATGGAAACTTGAAACACTTTTAAAATTTTATCCTTTCCCAAGTTTGCCCTTGGGAAAACCATCCGATTCTCTCCACAGCCAAGCTTAGGATGTACCTTTTGAATTTCTCTGACACATGCATTCGCCCTGAAAATGCTCACTTCTGACAGTAAAGAAACTAGAAGTTGCCAGGAGCAATCCAGACAATCAGGAGTTGATAGAAGTGTTTTCTTCTCTGGATTCACTACCCATTGGAAGCAACTGATTTCGCTCTGGACCTCGCATGGCCCACCAAGAAGGATGGAACAGGCAGACAGACAAAATGAACACAAAGAAAAAAAAATGGACCCCTGTCCCTGAGGTAGCTGGAGTGCTTTCAAACCACAACACCCTCTCCCCACCCTCAGCCCCCCAGTGACAAGCAACACTTACTGGTGGTGTCAAAGGGAATCTGTTTGCAAGGCGCAGACCCCGCCAGGGGCCACGGGCAGTAGTACACGGCTCCCCCTTCCACAATATCTGGCTGGCTGGTGTTGGCCCTGGGCGCGCCCACCAAGATGCTGGCCCTGAGAAAAGGTTGGCAAAGGTCAGCCAGCCCGGAGGAGGTTTGGAGCACTCAACCCTGGGGCCGGGCTGGGAAGGGGGGAGTGGAGGGCAGGAACGCCCCTAGAACGGGAGAGGCTGTCACATTCGATTTCCTCCTGGAAATCTGTGGGCAAGCCTACCTTTGGAAGAGGGTGCCAACCTGCTCCCCCCCTTCTCGTCTGGGTGGAGTGAGGTGGGCGCGAGGGAAGCCGAGATTAGAGGAAGAAGAGCGTAGCCCGGCTGGTCGCCAAAGGCACTTGCGCATGGGACACCTGGATCTATACACAGACCATGCTGTGGTCGTTCCGGTGACTGGCTGGCTGGAGGACGGGGGGGGTGTACCCCAGGTCTTTGTGCAAGGCAAATTGTCTTTGAACCCAGGACCCCGGCGCAAGTGGAGGGGTCTCGAGTTCAAAGTTCACAAGGCATATCTTGCATGCAGGACAAGAGAGATGGAGATCTCAAACACACAGGCTTGGGTGGGGGGGACCTGCGCTGCTGACCAGCGAGGGGTTCGAGTCCTCCGCCCCCCCCCCCGCCCCGCCCCAGGTCAGCCACTTACGTGCGGGCGTCGGGGATGTGGAAGTCCAGGGCGTAACCGAAGTAGCTGCCCCGGGGGCCGCTGTACACCGTGAGTTTGTCCACGTCCAGGTTGAACGCCCGTGAGGCCGGGGACCACAGCATCCCCAGAGCGGCCGAGAGGCACCAGATCGGGGCGAGCGTCCGGGCAGGCATGGCCCTCCGTCCCTCCCCGGCGGGGTGGGCAGAGGCAGGGGGGACGAGCGGGGGGGGGCAGCGGGGCGGCCGGGCCCTGGCGATCGATCCCCAGATGCCCGCGTCCCGGGTCGGAGCGCGCGGCGGTGCCAGGCGTCTGGTCCCGCCCGCCGGGTCCCGGGGACTCCGGGTTGGCCGCGGGATGCGCGCGCTCCTCGCCCTCCTCGGGCTGAGGTGGGCGGGCAGGGGGGGGGGTCCTCGGCGCCGCCTGGCGTCCGATCGCGGAATTGCGGCCCGGAGTTCGCTTCCCCGACCCCGGGGTTTCTATGGACCGCTGGAACCCCCAGGAGCCATTGTCCTAGGAAACAACGCCCCCTGTAAGGGAGAGGTGGCTTCAGTTCCAATCAGGGGAAGAAGGTGAAAGTGCACCCCCCCTCCCCTACAGACGGAAGACCCCCGCCCCAAGCGCCATGCGTTCCCAAGTCTGAGATTGGATGGTTGCACACAGGATTGGGATTAAACAGAAGTGGCTTGGGGAGTGGAGAGAAATCAGGCTGGAGGAGCTTTCTGCAAAGAGATACGTAATCAGAGAATATGGAGAGGCAAAGAGAACAAGAATATTGGCCTGTGTGTGTGTGAGCATGTGTGAATGTGAGTTGTGTGTGTGTGAGAGAGAATGTGTGTTGGAAGGAATTAACAAAGCATCTGTTGGCCCAGTACCTCAGGAGATGAAGAAGACCCATTTCACCTCCCTGGCTCACAGAAGGAATGGAGAGGAAATCTCCCCAATGCCAAGGGAAAGGAAAAGGACCAGGGGATGATGGCAGAAGGGCGAGTCTACAGGTATTTGCCTAGAAATGTTGCAGGGAGGCCAGGCCAGAGGTGCCCAAGCAGCAGGTGAGTGAGATGCAAGCCTCATTGGGTGGGTGACCAGCTGGTGTTTGTACATCAGTTTTTACCTTGGGAGTCACCATCAGGGAGATGAATTTACCAAACACACCGGATTTTCTCATCACCCTTCCGTCAGAACCCACCAGGTAGATGGATTGGAATTACTTGTCTTATTGCTATAAAAACATTAAAAAAAAAAAAAGCTGACCTAGCTACTCAGGGGGCTGAGATCTGAGGATCGCGGTTCAAAACCAGCACAGGCAGGAAAGTCTGTGAGACTCTTATCTCCAATAAACCACCACAAAACTAGAAGTGGTGCTGTGACTCAAGTGGTAGAGCACTCACTTGGAGCTGAAGAGCTGAGGGACAGTGCCTGGGCCCAGAGTTCAATGGCCGACAAAAAAGAAAGGAAGAAAGAAGGAAAGAAAGAAAGGGAGAAATAAAAGGAAGAAAAAGAAAGAAAGAAAGAAAGAAAGAGAGAGAGAGGGAGGGAGGGAGGGAGGGAGGGAGGAAGGAAGGAAGGAAGGAAGGAAAGGAAAAGAAAAGAAAAGAAAAGAAAAGAAAAGAAAAGAAAAAAAAAGCTGTCAAAAGGTTTCCTGGCAAATCACTCCATTCAGATCATTTCCGAACTGAACTGCCCTTTGTTGGAGAAGAAGATGGGAGGAGAGGATGGAAGGCTTTTCCTTCTTCACTCCCAGCCTGCAACTGGGGCTGACTGCAGAGTCGGCTACTTGGATGGTGATGTTCCCCACAGCACCTCTGAGATGCTCGGAGCTTCGGTGGTCAACGAGCCTGGAAGTAACCTCAGCTCTGTCATTTCCTTGTGCTGGGGAGGAAAGCTGTGGAGCAAACTTAGGTTGCTCTGGAACATCAAGTAGATAGAAGGGAGCAGCATGATGATCCTACAGTACTGGCCATGGACTGAATTACTCTTGTTGTTGAAGGTGAGTAGGGGAAGGGAAATGTCTTTGTACTGTACTAGTGGATGTATTGTTCCTCTCTTCTAAAACACACTAGCTCTTGGCATATGCAAATTTCTATTCTTATGTATTTAGTTAGTTTAGGATTTTTGGGTTTTTGTGTGTTTTATTTTTTGGTGGTGCTGGTCCTGGGACTTGAACTTCAGGCTCTTTACCACTTGAGCCACTGTTCCACTTCTGGCTTTTTAAGTGGTTGATTGTAGATAAGCGCCTCATGCATTTTCCTGCCCAGTCTGACTTTGAAGAGAGATACTCAGATCGCAGCCTTGAGAGTAGTTAGGATTATAGGCATGAGGCACTGATGCTTGGCTCAGATTTATATGAGTACTTTACATCATGTATAGAAAATATAAAGATTAAGGTTCAGGAGTATGCAGTACTATCTGTGTTCACAAAGCCTCAAATGCCCAAATCAGTGCCTTGTAGGATCATATGTGTCAGAAATAATTTGGAAGCTCTGATGATCGTGAGAAATCACCTCTGTAAAGGAGTAAGCTATGCAGGTTGACCTTTAAAGCCTGTGAGAGAGTGGGTGTGGGGTGTCGGGTGGTGTTTGTACGATTGTGTACTTCTCCAAGGAATCTTTGTTCTCCAAGGAATCTTAGTCAAAGGTTCCATGGTACCTTGATGCTCAAAGAGTAGAAGGGAAAGCAAACAAACTCCAACCTCTTTGGCCTTTCTGGAAGGGCCAGATGCTGGGAGGGAAATACTTTTGACAAGAAATCAAGAGTGGCAGAGAAGTCCCGCATCTGAATGGCTGTCTTGTACATTTCAGCTTTCTGACAAGTGGAAACGGTGTCAGCCACATCTGGGATACTCAGCAAGAAACACATGGACAGTGACAGGTTCTCCTGCTGAATGAGAAGTTTGACATTTTAAGGATCTACTGGCACTGATTTATTTGTCAGAAAAGCGAGTCTGGGAGTTGTTTAATCATACGTATATGTTTAACACTGGAAAAGGTATACATCGTTGTTTCCTTAAAAAGAACAAGAACCCAAAAGGTGAAAGATGGAACAGATTTGATTCAAACCTTCCAAAAATAAACAAGTAAAGAGTACCAGAGGGAGGAAAAATGATCTTGGAGTTGTAGCTATTGCAAAGTACTTAAAAATAGACATTTTTGTAACAGTTAACTGGTTAGTGCGAACTCTGTAACCAAATATGTTCTTACCGGAATGATCAGCTATTATTTCTGATAATGTTTAATTTGATTTCTTGATGTGATGAAATGGGATCCTATCAGCAAATCTAGAGGTCTGAGGGTTCTGACATGATTATTTCATTAATACAACCACACTTTCAACATGTGAACAAAAACACTTCCCAAATGAGTCACTGAGAAAGCAATGCATCCTCTTTATTTCAACCACCAAAAAGCTGAAAGCGGATCTGTAACTCACATGGTATGGTGCTAATGTAGAGCAGAAAAGCTCTGGGGTAGCACCTAAGGCCTGGGTTCAAGCCTAAAGATTGGCACAAAATGAAATAAACGCACCAGAAATGTGAAGGTTTCCAATCTTTTCTTGTAAGTGAAGTAAGTGTTAGTGATTGCAGATTTTACTTTTGCTTCACATTTCCTTTTACCTTTCCTCAATAGTAAAAACAAAAACAAAAACAAAAACACTAGTTTAGTAGGAACTAGTTACTTAAACCTAGCAGGGGGGAAAACAAATTTTAAATCTGTCAAAGGCCTCTGCTGACATAAGCCTATGTCTGCAAATTTTCTCTTCTGGTTTACAGTGGGGCGGGGGGGATTTCCTCTAAGTCACATCATTTTTTTTCTCTTTTTCATGATTTTTGTTTGTAATTCTCTTTTATGATTTTCCTTCGTGATTTTATTAGCCACTTTTAAGTTACAAGTGCTGGAGCGATGGCCCCACACTGGCAAAAATCCAAACACAGCCAACAGTTGGTTTCACTGACGGAAAATTCCCACTAGTCAAAACCACACTCTTTACTCGAGCTCTTTTTACAAGAAGCCTTGGAAAACACAGTCCTGCTTGGAACACAAATAAAAATTAATAAAGCAATGTTTCCTGTAAAGGAGAGGCAGCTGAAGAAAGCGATATTCTTCCTGTGCATTGATATTTAAGAATCTGTTTTACTGAGAGCACAACACCCAGTCAAAGCGATGATCAGGATCATGAACACTTTATAGGTTTGAATGAAATCCCTTTCACTGCAGAACTCTGAAAAGTCTATGTGGGTCTGATGCACGTGTGGAAGGATATCTTACTATTTATTGGCCAAAAAGACTAAAGGGAATGTGTGTGTGTGTGTGTGTGTGTGTGTGTGTGTGTGTGTGTGTAAGATTCATAGCATCTGAGTCATAAGTTTGGTATCTGTAACTCATGTTGGAGTCCCGTACAAAACAGAAATGGAAGGATCTAGCCAAACTACTTTTTCAAAGCCTTTACCTCTCTTTGACATGCTGCTGGTCTTGGGGGGAGTTAGCGTACTTAACATGAAAAGCCAACCGTCTCTCCAGCTCTGCCCAGACCAGGCCCAGAAAGCCCAGTGTTGTGTGCCTTAGACTAGAGCAAATTGGTAGCTGGCAAATAGTCACAGCTGACTATTTTTATTCTCTAGAGCAAGTGGTTTTCAGGGAGGAGCAGAAATATGGCTACTGCCTCCTTGAGCCTGCAGGAGGCTTTAGGAAGGCGAAGCATTGGGGGGAGTTCATGTGACTGTGTGAAACATGAAGGGCCCCTCAAAATAGGCAGGTGAGTCCAGCAGTCACAGGAATGGGTAGGTCCGCAGCCCTGACCTGAGTGTGTTTGGTCTGAGCCACAGGTAGGGAATTCCACTAGGATGTCTAGCACTGCCCTCTGGTGGCTGTGATCGGATTCAAGCTCGTGGGATTCCGCCTCCCCTCCCCTCCCCTCCCAAATACAGAATATCTACCTTCCCGGTGAAAACTGATTCAACTTCAGTTTTACCTCAGATTCTAGATGACCATCACAAATGGACTTTTAAAATATGTATGTGTAAAGATGGTTCCTTTAAGATTATATTTGTTTAATTATATATATATATATATATATATATATATATATATATATACATATGTTATCATTACATCATTCGGAGGTGATCTCGCACACATTGATATGGGTTTTTCATTTCTTGGTTATGGCTTTGCACATCATCTGGAAAAAATGTCAGAGAAAAGGAAGAGACAGAATAATGAGAAGGAAGGAAGGGTGGGAAAGAGAGGTGAGGGTGTTGCTCATGAAAATTCTAGTATTTTTCCAACAAAGGGGAAAATCCAAATTGCATACTCCATTCAACTTCACTTGTCTCCATGATTTTGTGGATTTATTTATTCATTATTTTTATCCTTTCAACAAATACTGTGTCCTAGGCAGAGTACCAGTGCTGGAAATGCATTAGAGAGTGGAAGAGAAGAATTGGCTCTCCATTTCCACCAGCTTCACATTATCTATCTATCTATCTATCTATCTATCTATCTATCTATCTATCTATCTATCTATCTATCTATCTATCTATCTATCTATCTACCTATCTACCTATCTATCTATCTATCTCTATGAATATAGATAGATATATATCGACATATCTATATTGATCTATTTATCTATAGATAGGTGGATATCTAGATAGATATAGAGATAGATCCAGTATTTCAGTCATAGAAATATTTAGGGAAAATTATGACTAATCTGAACATGGACAGACTGTCTTTGTTGCTCTAAACAGTACAACACACACACGTTCACAGAACATTCATTCTGTATTTGGTGTAAATAACATAGACATTATTCAAAGTATAAGGGAACATGTGCACAGAACATGTGTATTATGCCCTATGTTCAGCATCTCTGGATTTGAGCACCCATGAGGAGGTGGCTCTGAACCTATCCTCTGCAGACACTGAGGGATGGCTGTAGTCACCCCCGGAGCTTGTTCTATAGTGAGGATACAGGTGTCCAGAAAGCAGGAAAACTGATGAGAATATAATTAAGTTGATAAATGCGAGGAGTGAAACTCACAGGTGTTAGAGAGCAGTGGAGAAGAGGTGAGGTAGCAAAGCCTTCAGGAGATCATTTCCCTCCCTCCCCTCTTCTCTCTTTTCTTTTCTTTTTCTTTCTTGGCTTTCTTTATGCTGGTACTAGAGCTGGAACTTGGGGCCTCAAGCTCTTACTCTACAGTTTTGCTCAAAGCTGAGCTCTACCACGTGGTTGAGCCACGCCTACATGTCAGGCCTTTTGCTGATTAATTGGAGATAGGAATCACTAAGATTTGTCTGCCTGGGCTGGCTTTGAGCTACAAGCCTCAGATCTCAGCCTCTGGGGTAAGATTACAGGCACCTGGCTCAGAGAGCATTTTCTTTAAACAACACTAAAACCATGTGTCAAGCCAAGGAATGCACCAATCATGTCATGACTTTTCAGAAATAGATGCTTGTGGCTCTCCTCAACCATGTCTGGAAATCAGGAACTCTATGGCTTGGGTGGGCCTAGCAGCCTTCATTGGCACCCAATGAAGTTCATACCAAGTTCAGACCAAGCTCCCATGAAATGCATTTCTCCTTCAGCCAGTATCATGCACTTTGGTCTGTGTCACTCATATCATAACACCCTGTAGGCCTTCTGTAACTCTGAAGGCATCTTCCTGAGTTGTCTCTGATAGCCTCGCTCGTTTTAATTCTTCCCCTGTAGGAATGCTTTGGCCAGTTTCCAAAGTTAGTAATATTTAAACACGGAAGTGAGTTTCTTGTCTTTTACTTAAATGATCTAAAATGTCATTAATTAATTGACTTCACTGGAGCTTTTTAATTTTCATTGTCCTAACTTATTAGAGATATGTCCTTTCCCTCAAGACCTCTAGGTACATACACACCACATAAAAACCACCCCCCCAAACAGAAATATGACAAATTAAAACCAGCAGATGACTTAAACTCCTCTCATAAAGGGGAACCCAAAAGATGCCAAGTAGTATTACTGGAAAAGACAAAGTCAAATGGATTAAACACGGCTTATTTTTCAATGAGGAAGGAGTTTGCAAGGAAGAACAACATTCCAAGTCGATGTTTGGTGATTCCTCACAAAGTCTGGGAGAGACTATTTGTCATTCTCTATACTGCCATTAAAAATCAGAGAAATCATGCTGATATTTGGAAAAGATGGTCCTAGATTATAGTTTCTTGTCATCATCTGGCACTTGTCTGGCACTAAGTTACTGTAGGATGTCACTTACCTGCTTTCACAGGGAAATGAGAAATGACCTCAAAGAACCTCTGGCTGTCTCTCGGAAGTTCTAGCCCTTCTGTCAGTTTGTTCAAGTAGGAGTCTGTGAAGAAGCCCGCGTGCTGTTCACAGGGAGAGAGAGGTGACATTGTACATGGGTTAAGAGAACTGAATCTGGAGACTGTGTCTACCATAGCTTTGTCAACTGCCTCAAGACCAGAGTCTTACTTTTCTCTGCCTCCTTTAAACCCACTTGGAAAATGCCCATGCAAATAATATATCAAATGGACTTCAGAAGACTCAATGAATCAAAAGATATAAACCTATATCAGGATCCGTAGGAGAGGCAATATACTTATTATTACTATGATTTAAAAAAATTTTTTTTGTTTTTGGTGAGTCCTGGGGCTTGAACTTGGGATCCGAGTGCTGACTGTGATCTTTTGTGCTCAGGATAGTGCTTTACCACTTGAGCCACAGCTCCATGTCCACTTTTTGGTGGTTAAGTGGGGCTAAGAGTCTCATAGACTTTCCTGCCCTGGCTGGCTTCAAACTATAATCCTCAGGTCTCAGCCTCTTTTATTTTGTTGGTTGTGGGGCTTGAACTCTGGGCCTGGGTGCTGTCACTTAGCTCTTCAGCTTAAGGCTAGCAGTCTACCATCTGAGCCACAGCGCCACTTCCATTTTTCTGGTGGTTTATTGGAGATAAGAGTCTCACAGACTTTCCTGCCCGGGCTGGCTTTGAAATGTGATCCTCAGATCTCAGCCTCCTGAGTAGCTAGGATTACAGGCATGAACCATCAACACCCAATGATCACAACTTCTTGAATAGCTAGAATTACAGGCATGAGCCACTGGCACCGGCTACTATGTGGACTTTTAACTGGCTATGGATTGCTTATGGAGTGACTGTTAAATCCCTGCGCGTGCCCACCATTCACAAGGGATCTTGGATGCTCACCCTTTGCTGGAATTTGTCCTCCTCTTGAACCTAGTGTCTTGTGTTGAGCCCTCTGGGTTAATACTCTTTCAGGCAATAGTAGGTAGGAAAGAATTTACCTAATTATATACTGAATATTTTTACCTTTTAGGAATATTCATCTGCTAGTATGTGAAGCATGGAAAAGTAGAGCAGAGCTAGGACACATTGAACTTAGTCTGAGAAAAATAAAGGCCCAAAATAGAATAGTGCAATGCAACCGCAGTGGGTAGAGGGGGAAGAGACGTCAGCCAGGCTTGGTGACTGGCTGGTGGGAAAGAGAGGGACATAGTCTCAATAAAAAGTCGTTAAGTCAACTGACCTTCACTGTATTTTGCATATTGAGTAACATACTTGAGCTAATTATTTCTTTCATTAAAAACCCAACCAACAGAAAGAAAGCAATATTTATCTTTTTCTGTCATGCGCTTATGATTTATTTTTTCCTTAGAATCAAATTTATTCCTATTTTTAAATGCTAGGATCTTGGCACAACAGAGGTTACATGTCTGTTAACTGAGAAAACCTGCGTGTAAAGTACAAAATGTTTACCGATATTTTTCCATTAATCCATTCCCATTTGCTTGGTTTGGAGTAAGGCTCTACCATCAGACTCTTTTGATTTGTTAAGTGTGTGTGTGTGTGTGTGTGTGTGTGTGTGTGTGTGTGTGTGTGTGTGTGTGTGTGTGTGTGTGTATGCTGGTCCTGGGGCTTGAATTTAAGGGCTGTGCACTGTCCCTGAGTTAGAGGCTAGCACCCTACCATTTGAACCACAGCTCCACTTCTGGCGTTTTTGGGGGGGAGAGGGGTAGATAGTTGGAAATAAGAGTCTCACAGACTTTCTTGGCCAGGCTGGCTTTGAACCACAATCTTCAGATCTCAGCCTCCTGACTAGCTAGGATTACAGGTGTGAGCCACCAATGCCCAGTTCTTTTTTTTTTTTTCTTTTTAAATGAAGTCTTATTGTGTTATCTAGTCTGATCTCAAACTACCACCCAAGTAGCCGGAACTCCAGAAAAGGATAAGCATATGGCCCAGCCACTGGGGAGGATGGGGATTAGGAGGCCATTTCAGGCACAAAGTTAACAAAGACCCCCATCTCAACAGCAGTCTGCTGTAACGGTGCATGTATAATACCAAGCCCCAGGACCAGCAGACACACAAGACAAGAATATTAGTCAATAGAAATACTGGCGCATGAGTTGTGACAAATGTCAATATAGAACATCGGGCACAGATATAGTTTGGGATAGTTAGTTGGCTTTCCATCTTTGTGGAGAATAGGTTGCAGCACCTTCTCACTGCAGATACCAGACTACAGCTGTTCAAGTCTCTTAACAAGAAATGGAGCTATGTTTATACTCAGTCTTGCTGTAACTTCCAGGCTGGCCTCACACTTACCATCTTCTTGTCTGAGTCTCCTGAGTGCTGAGATTACAGGCATGCACAGGCCTGAGCAGGCCTGGACCAGAGAGTATTTTTAGGACATGTTTTTGTATTGGTTGAATATATGGATGCAGAAAGCAGGGCCAATCATCCAGGTTTTTGTAATCAAAAAAGTAAAATATAGGAAACAAAATGCCAAAGTGTGTATTTATTACATGTTCTTCATGGTTGTTCTATTACTTTACTGAATACTTCAAAGAGATATGCTTAGCTTCATCTTAGGAACAAGGTTTGTTTGTTTGGTTTTTTTGTTGATGGTGATTTCTCTCTCTCTCTCTCTCTCTCTCTCTCTCTCTCTCTCTCTCTCTCTCTCTCTCTCTCTCTCTCTCTCTCTTTGATGTTGTTGTTGTGCCAGTCCTGGGGCTTGAACTCAGGGACTGGGTACTGTCCCTGAGATTTTATTTTTGCTCAAGCCTAGCACTTTACCACTTGAGCCACAGTGCCACTTCTGGGTTTTCTTTTGGTGATTAATTGGAGATATTTTGTCTCATAGACTTTCCTATTCAGGCTGGCCTTGAACCATGATCCTCAGATCTCAGATCCTGTCATCTCAGCTAGGATGACAGGCGTGAGTCACCAGTGCCAGGCAGGATCCACTTTATAGCCAAGACTCTGTCACATGTCAGGTGCCTAGGGGAATAAGGAGCCTGGAGATGGGGTTGGGACAGGGGCTACTCCTCTGTGTGAATGAGGAAGCCCCATTCTCTACTATAAAGATTCACGAGCAGTCTCCATGTTTGAAACCTCTCCACAGATCTGCCTCTCTCCATTAGTGGCCAGTTCCTCTTTTCTTCAGTGGCCAGACCCTCTCTTCAGAAAGAATCTCTAAAAACCCCTGAAAACAATATTTGCCTTTCAGTGTTTTGGATGAAATCCTCTATTGTCTTCTGCCTTTGAATGGTCTTCTCTCTTTTTCCCACAGAGAAGATCCAGATTTTTTTTGTTTGCTTTAAGATTGTGTGACTGAACCAGACAATCCATCTTGATCCTTTGCTTCTCAGCCTAAAACCAAACACACACACACACACACACACACACACACACACACACACACACACACACACACACACACACACACACACAACAAAACAGCCACTGAGCATGCTATGGGAAGTAACAAACACATGTCCCTCTCCTTTCCCAAACCTTCATCAGCTGCATCATTCCAACAGCACTCACAGTAGATCGACAACTCCAAACCCCATTCCTCCTGGATTTTAGTGCTGGCCTTCCACCAAGAACTTGCTCCAGCTGTGCTGGCCCTCCAGCTTCCTTAACCCTTTCCTCTCCCTTATACTCCCTGTGAGGGTTAGGGAAGGAGGATTTATTCCTTCTGTCCACATACACTCACTATCTGTAATTGCCAGGAACTAAGGTCACAGCATAGACATGGCAGGTGACACCCCTGGCCACAGAGTGGTCAACACTCAAATGGCTGGGTAGCAGCCCTCAGGTTTTTATTACTTTACCAGATCTATCTGCACGTATGGTTTAATTTAGTGTTTATGATGTTGGCACTATCATCACCCTATTTTACTGAAACACTGAGACACTATTACTAACTTACCCAAAGTCATGCGACTACTAAGTGATGGAGTTCCAATACAACTCCAAGGACTCAACTTTCAGAATGTCTACTACTAGTGATTGTAATATTGATAAAAATCATTTTTAGTAGATACATACTAGACTGCTCTTATCTTTCTCTTTCCCTTTTTATAAAAACCACCACACAATGCTTTGAACTGTATCTGTAATGTCTCCTCATTAAAATTCTGGACAGAGAAGGAAAATGGTGCAGTTGACAGTCACTACCTGTCTTTCCCATCTCTATGAAAAGCTGTTCTCTTGCTTTTCCTTCCCCATCACAGACAGGTGGAGCTGACTTACCTTCAAGTCTATAGGTGGGCTCTGGTTGGGTATAAGCCAAGCATGTACTATCCTTCTGGCCACAATGATTGGTTCAGATGAGGTCAGTGCTATATGAGTGAGCCAATCAGTGCCTGATATCCAAACATACATCTCCAATAGCTATACAACCAGGTCTGAAGGGAGGTGAGGCTTTCTTTCTTCCTTGCTGGGAAGGAGGAAATATATAACTCTAATCGCTGCTAATTGCCATCAGAAAGAAGAGAGGAACCTGGAGAATCACAGATAGAGGAAGCCAGAGCTCTAACCACATGATCCCTTATGGACATCACTGATTTCTGGACATTTCAGTTACGTGAGTCATAATCTTTATTGTATAAGTCATTTTGAATGGGAATTTCTTGTACTTTCATTCCAACTCATGGCAATTGATATAAATAACTCAATATACTTTATACATATATACTGTTGATATTCGAGTTCTTAAAAAAAATTCACAAAAGACTAAACAACAACAACAACAACAACAAAATATCAAGTTATCTGGAGATCTTCAAATAACCAGAGGACAGTAACTTACATGGAAAAAAAAGGAGATGAAGTACAAAACAAAATATATATAGCCTGGGTGATTGTTCTATTTCCCATATGAAGACGATCAAGGTTGTGAGTAGTTGGGACCAGCTGTAACAGATGCTCACTTAATTGGCTCATGCTATGCTGGTTTCAGATTGTAGCGTAGAATTGTCTTGGATTTTGTTGCTAGAAACACTTCTGTTTTTGCCAGACAACCCTGTTTTGGAGACTGGCCATCCCAAACACAGAGAGCTTGCTGTAATAAAGATTTGTGCTTTTAGAGGGACTCTAGGACACCACTAGATTATTATAATGGGAAGACAAATGCACTCCGTTTGTCACACATTGCTGATGAGATTTAAAAGCACAGCTTCCTTCTGGATAACTAGTAACCAAGGGGGAAGATAATGGCGTTGGCATTGTTAAGACTTGACAATGCATGAGGAGATGGAGACGTGTGCATATCTAAGGACATTCTTTCCGTGACCAATTTAATGTTCCATGGATTCCTTGGCCAGAGGTAATTGCCAGCCAGTAAAGCAGACTCATGTGAGTTTTACTCAATTGGGAAGATGAAGTCTGCAGAAGATGAACTTCCTCATCGAGCATATTCCATCATATTTTTGGTTTCTTTTAGCTTTGTGGGCCCATGCTGGCTCTCTAGAAGAAGAGTCAGGACAGTGAGAAAAACCAGCTTTTGTTTCTGCTCTTAGAATGAACTATTAAGAAGATAGACAGCTCCCTGGCAGTGCTTAAAAACAGAAGTGTCTAGAAGCCTTCACTTTCTATACCTGTTTCTTTTAAGATTCACTACTGCATCTGACATGGATTGATACAAGCCATCATTTTCTTTCTCATAGGGAGAAAACACATCTGCATCTGTGCTCTGTTCTACTAAAGCAAGTGAAACTCAAGTTAACTCTCACATGTCAGGAGAGAGAAATGAGCTCTGAATAGATTATGCTCCCAAAGTCTGTTTTTATGGGTCTTTGGAACTTGAAGCTCATTGCTTGATAGCATCAAATATGATTATCTGAACGTCAGCACTCAGGTTTGCTCGTACCCGCCTTTCATGGAATGATGTGGCCCAGCGCCCCAACCACAGTGTATGTAGGTGTGGTGGGAAAAGTGAGTTGGAGTCCTTCTTAGCTTGCTGTCTTCCCCAGCTCCACTGGGACCGGAGGCTCCTTGTGATCCCACAGTTCAGTGTGGCAAGGCTTGGGAGTAGGCCCAGACACTGGTACAGGGAGTAAGGATGAAGAGGACAGGGGTGTTAGAAAGTCAGGGTAGCCTATGCCTTAATATCTGTGGGTATGAGCCATCCACTTAAAACACTAGCTGGTCATCTTCAAGCAGCTCATTTTGCCTACGTTGGCTTCGTGGATGGAGGAGATAATGAGACATTCTGTCAACTCAAAGCAGTGGGGGTAAACATGAGCCTGGATTTTTCTGATATTGAGTTCTAGCACTCTCCATGGATGACCACAAATTTTAAGCATTTGTGGTTATATCTGAAAGACAAAGTTGAGTAGATATTAGGGGCTGATGGTGTGAGTCAGTAGTAGAGTTTTCCTTGAGACCCTGGGTTTGGCTACCAGCATCACAATTTAAAAAAGGAAGAAAGAAAATAACAGAAGGAAGGAAAGATAGAATAAATATAAAAATGTGACAGATAAGTCCCTGTCACAAGTTCATAGAACGCTTTCATTTTGTTTTTGAGAAAAGCAAAATACAACTTCCTATGAAGACACAAGAAGAATTAAAATTTTATTTTTTCAGTCATCATGACGTTTAGTTCAAATTTAATATTTGACATTATACATCAACTTTCTATGAAAAATATGCATGCAAATCTTTGTGTATTTTTTGTGACAACCCTATTATCTATGAAATAAATTTGATCCACTTTTTCTTAGAAGAGCCAAATAGTTTTCATCAGTCTCTCCAAACATTTAAGTCTCCAGGAATATTGAGTTACTGGCTCTCCAAAGAATGAGAGTAGTACCTATGCTCAATTATTACTAGTAGTAACTATGTTCCTATGTTATGTTCACTGTGTGATGGATGCTTTTTGAGAAGTTTTTTGGTTTTTTTTTTGGTCAGTCATGGGGCTTGAACTCTGGGACTGGGTGCTGTCCCTCAGCTCTTCAGCCCACAGCGCCATTTCTGGTTTTGTGGTGGTTTATTGGAGATAAGAGTCTCACCGACTTTCCTGCCCTGGCTGGCTTTTACCTGCGATCCTCAGATCTCAGCCTCCCAAGTAGCTAGGCTTACAGGCGTGAGCCACTGGCACCTGGCTGAGAAGAGTTTTGAACGTCCAATCTCTTGTTTTCTATTATTTTACATATATGATCTTCGGTTGCCCATGCATGTAAGGTAAGCTCTTACTGCTGTTTTAGTTAACTTTCTTGTCCTTCATCTTTTTACTACCTCCACCTGCTCTACTTTGTAGTGAGTCTCTGCAGTGGCCATTCCTTTGGCCAGCCTTCTCTGATGCTCCTCTGCATGTTTTTCTAAAGTATTTCTTCTATTCTATTATGATCTCTGTTATGTTACCAGACTTTGGGAAAGCAATTTGCAGATTCCTTAAATTCCTCCATATCCCAATCACTTTTTCCTTGGCAAGGAAGAACAGAGAACATGGTCATGTGATAATTACAATCCCCAACCATGCTCAGGCATTGTGTCGATGTCAGACAATAAACTTGGTGTGCCAGGCATAAGATACACGGGCTTTGCCACCAGGACTTAAAAATCCAGGCAGATGAAGCAGCCTGGCCAGATTCCCCCAAGGCCTTCTGTCACTCAGACAGGAAGTGATCATTTCAGTGCTATCCCCGCCCTCCTATCACATGGTAGTCCTGAGAGTTGTATGGGCACCAGGTAAATATGCCATTCCTTAGCCCCACTGAACGGAGGAACACACAGAGAGGGTGATCATTCTATAAACAAATTCAGATAAAAATATCAACCACTGAGAATATTCCAATTTTCTTACAAAGAAAATAAGTCCCATTTCTGCTTAAGCCACTGTGACGATGCACCAGTAGTTTGGACAAGACCGCTTTGGATTTTAACCAGTAAATGCTTGCTGAGCACAGGTGGTTAAATTCTGGGTATCTAAGGATACAACAGAGAAAAAGACAAAGGCCTCACCTTCAGGAATTTGCAATCGACTGGCAAAAGAACAGATGGAGAATATATTACATTGTCTCTTGCCAGCTTTCTCTTAAGCCTGGTCTAATTTCATTCAAGTTATGGAAGTCCTGCAAATAGCTGGTTCAGTTTGTGAAGTGGTAGCAAACTTGGAAGTCCTAACTCTCAAGCCTCTGGGGTACAGTGGTGCCTCTTATAATACCTCAGTCAGGAGCAGTAACTATGACCTGTTGGCTGCCAACAATGGCAGTATTGGTTGTACAGATCACTGTTTTTTTTTTTTTTTTCTAGAGAGACCATTGTAACCTTAACAACACAGAATTGAGCCACAATAAGATCCTTTTGCCAAATTCTCCCACGCTATAGACTGTCTTCCATTGGTTCACCTTCTGTGAAACTCATAAACGTTCGGTAGATGTGGTCTACAATCGTACTAAGGGTTTTTCCAGATCCATTTTAATCTGATATTTGGGAAAACAAATGGCAGGCTTCACCCCCCCCCCCCAAAGCACGTGACGTAAGTCTCCAAGCACTTCGAAGCAAATATCCCCTCAGAATGGAGTTTCAGCAGTGTTAGATTTCACACCACTCCCCTAACACACCTAACACACAGTGGACAAACACATTACACATGTGTCTATTCATCCTCATTAAGACCCAGAATGTTCAAACACACTTGGAAACACAGACTCTCTGTAAATGGTACTGTTTGTCTTCCTATTCTTTCCAACACTGCAAACTCTCAGAAGTAGTTGGTGAAAACTGGTGGTGTCTCAGACCATTTGTCCTGCTTACCACGTGACACCTGAGTCTGGGAAGTTCACTTGAAAAAGAACAGGAATTTCCCATAGTTCTGAGAGCATGGAAAGTGTGAGGTAAGGGGGCCAGCCTCTAAGCAGGGGCCTCCTCTGTGGCAACATCCAATGGCGGAAGGTGGAAAGGCAAGATGGCATGCACATGGAAGTATAGGGAAGAAAACCAAAGCATCCTTGGCTCAGAATCCCACTCTGTCATAACTGACTGTCTCCCACGATCGCTGCTCCAATCTTCTCAGCAGGGCAGAGCTCCAAAGGCTCTGCCTTTCCACACTCCTTGCCTTAGGGAAAACACATAGAAGTGATCTTGGAGGTGTTGGGTCCCTCTACATCTAGTTCTTTTGACCACTACCACTTGGACAAGGGATAGAGTCCCTATGTCTGACCACCAGTGCCCATGTGTTACTCTCTACTGCTTAGGTAATCTAGGCCAACAAAGCGGGGAGGAACAGATATCTGCACCCCAAGGCCTCCTAATGTAAAATCCTTGGGTCATGATGTTGTAGCTCAGGCTAACCAAGGCGTAGCTGTTTTATAAAGGCCCCTTTTCCTGATGAGGCAGCTGTTATGGATGGCAACGCCTGTGGAGAGAGGATATGGGGAGACAGTGGCCTGAGCCCCTGTCCTTTGTCTACATATGGCAGCAGCCAGCTGACCATGGGGCCCATTGGAAATATTAAAAGTGATATAAAGATACTTTGGATGGCCTATGTGTGTGTGCAGTGGACATGCCTACGGGGTGATTAATCAGAAGAATGTGGACCATTGGTACCCACTCTCCTCCCGAAACTAAACACTCAGTACCAGAACTTTAAAATAACATGTGTCCTACTCATTGGGAAGATGGTAAAGGAGAAGGTTTTGTCAGCAATGGAGTATCTATAGTCTACACTTCCACCCAAGGTCTCAGGGAGGATATATATATATATATATATATATATATATATATATATATAATTAAATATATTAATAACATATACTAAACTATTAATAATTAAAATATATTTGATTTTTAAGTAGTTGTACAAAGAAGGTGGCATATAACAAAGTGGTTTACGAATACAATGCATCTTGAGCAGTGTCACCCCTTTAACATTCTCACCCCACCCCCTTTTGACTCACCCCTTCAGGATATTTTTAAACTACAATTTTGTTATTAATTAGGCACTGTACAGAGGAGTTACCATTTTATAAGTCAGGTAATGAGTATATTTCTTTCTGGGGCAATGTCATCTCTTTTTTGCTTTCCCTCCCCCTCCTGTCCCTGGCCACAAGTGACATAGTTCTATGTGTGTACTGAATAGCATGACTGCATCTGTTCACCCTCCCTCCTTCCTCCTGCACCCTCTTATGTCCCCGCTAAAAGGGAAAACAGATACCAGCACCAACCACAATATCTACAAACCAAGACAACAAAACCATGTTTCTATTTCCTGAAAATTGTTTTGATAAATAGTATTTAAATGTTCTGTGGGGTTAGGCCCTGAGGTTTCAGGGGGGATATTTTTATAGTATAGTCTATGTAGTTGCCAAAAGCTAGCAGGAACAATCCGGTTGTACTCCGGTTGGCAGATGCAATCAGAGCATCTTCCCTTGCTTTCCCTCTGGGAATATCCTAAAGCAGAAGTTGAATCTGTTGATCAGCCTGGTTTTCCACTTCTCCTAGGTTCTGCTTTCTCATCTTCTCCCTCCCCGCCCATGTTATCAGTGCAGAGTTCTGTCTAGTAGAAAGTATAGATGAACCATTGGCCTACTTGGCAACATCCAATCAGAAGTGTGCTGATTCACATCCTATTTATTTAACATACTTAACTGATACTTACTGAATGTTGTAGCTTCACCTAGCCTCTTTTAAAGGTGTGTGGCCCTTGACTAGGCAAAGATCAAGTTTCAAAATTCCAACTACAGTTCCTACTAAGCATTGTATACTGGAAACTGTAATTAGGAATATGAGCTGTTCTGGCTGTGCCAAGATATACTGAATAAGATTATCTTTAATTAGTTATATATTTTAAAATCTGTAAACCATTGTCAGTATCTAACCTGACATGAGTTCACTCTCTTACTTCTCTTCCAAGAGAGATCATCAATCCCTTGCCTATTATCTTGTGGTGAAAGTACATTTGTCTCCCATGAATTTCTGCATCAACAATTGGTCCTTTATCTGGAAGGCCTTCTGTGTCCACTGATTTTCTAAGTATGAAACAGGCCCCATAGCAGGTGCAGTAGCTCACACCTATGAGCCTAGCTACTCAGCAGGCTGAAATCTGAGGATCACAATTTGAAGCCAGCTGCGGCAGGACAGTCTGTAAGACTCTTATCTCTAAACACCCCCAAACGGGAAATGGAACTGTGGCTCAAATGGTAGAATACTAGCCTGAGAAAAAAAAATGTGCTCAGGGATAGCCCCCAGGCCCTGAGGACTAGTGTGCTCACACACACACACACACACACACACACACACACACACACACACACACACACACACACACACACACACACACACACACACACATGCACGCCAATATTATCCCATACACTGCCTGAAGCCATAACATGTCTATGGTCTAACCAACCATTTACAGTCCAAAATCAGCTCTTTTGGATCTTCCTGTAGATAGTGGTTCACATCTTTGTATTTTGAATCACCTTCAGAGTTTTTTAAGTTAATTATTTTTGTGGGGAGGCAGCATTCCTTCCCTGAATATTATGATTCAATAGACCCAGGAGGCGATCCTCTGAGTCTTAACTTCACAGATGATTCTGCAGACCAAATAGCAGGCCGTTTGAAACCTTCCAAGTCTGCTTCCATATGTTCACGGCCTGCTCCGTTCAGCCCCTGAGCCATGTGGATTATATCCATTCATACTCAGATGATCGTTCTTGAGTAACACCTCTTCCCAAAATAAAACACAATGGCAAATAGGCTATGCATGCATGCACAACAGAATTCAGTTGTAGTGACTCACTCTTCTTCCTTGGCCAGAACATTGCCTTTACTACCCATCACTCTTCCTCTCCTGCTGGTCCTTTACCATTCCTGGCACCACTGTTACCCTAACAGCTGGTGAGCATTAAGGAAGCTGTCACCATGTATGTATATCTAAGGAGTTTGATGACTGGTGCTGGGCCCTGACAGGCTGGGGATATGGTAGTAGGAAGTTTGTGAGTCTGGGTTTGTCTCTGAACATAATTACACCTTTTGCCCACTCCAGCTGCTTGCTGGGAGGCCCTAACTCCTCACTCTGCCAGGTAACAACAGAAGTAATCTTGGAGCTCTCCAAACCCTGCTTTCCTGCCCCAGAGTTCCATGGGATGCTCATCTAAGATGTCTGACTCTCAACCTCTAACTCTACGTGGATGTTGGAAGCAGTTCTGGGGACCCCACTGCATCAACATGGATGACCAGAGAGTGTGGGGGGAGGGGGATCAAGGGAGCTAGATGAGGGAACTGTTGTTCACTTCAGAAATACTCAAGGGAATTGTTAGGGCCCAGGTCTGGATAAAAGCTGGGAAGAGCCAGGCCCTCCCCTTCCTTCCTTCCTTCCTTCCTGGAGAGTCTGACTTGGTGGTGGGAGTATTTCAGCCAAGTGAGCCCTTTTCTTGACTTGGCCCATGAAGATCCAAGGTTGTACTTCTCTTTACTAAAAACGGCTGCAGTTATTTGATCTAATCCAGGGATCGCTGCAATCTCTGCTCACACCCTGTTGCAAGCCGTTCACCTGCCCAGGCTTACCCAGCTTTCAGCCGCTCACCTCCCTTGAACCTCCTCCCTCCACACCTTATATCCCTTTCTGTAACCCTAGCCAAGGCTCTGGATTCCTGACTGGTGGTTTCACAGGGATTTGGTTGAAATTGCTCTCAACGATTCAACTTCTATCCCTCACATCCTTCCCCAATTTCCTTTGGGTTAGAGCATTGTGACTGAGCTCCAGCACCTAAATCATTGTGTTTTGTATATTGCAGAGGTATCCAGAAAGTTCAGTGAGACTGTAGGCGAAATGAATCCCTCTTACCATGTGTAATGTGGAAATACCAGAATACTTGGGTATTTTTTTCTTTTAGATCCTTCAAACTATCCTTCTGACAGCATCATTAATTTATTATTTCTTTTCCTATTAAAAAAACTCACTGTATTGTTAGCTGTCAAAGAGTAATATCATGGTGCATATACTTTGTTACCACCTAGGATCTGGTATAGCCTTTCCTTTGGAATAGATGGCTAAATAAGCATGATTGTACATAAAAGCACTAAGAAATATTGAGAAAACCATGGTTTCTCTCTATACAAAGACAGAAGCAAACATAATGGAGTTAGGGACATTTCTTTGATTTATAGATAGAACCTCCTGGTTGAGTAACTGGTGGTCTCTAGGAATCAGCGATAGATAGGAAGATCTATCTAGCCCTCGCCAAGGGGGAGTGGAAACATAAACTCACAAAGAAAGTAAAACAACAACAACAAAAAGATTTATTGGGAATACCAAGGCTCTTTGGTCTGAGATGAGAACACAAAATGCAATTTACTGTCAATTTTTCCAGATTCTTCCCTCCCAGTTCCCTAGAACATATGGTAGGTGGTGATGATCTTCCCTTTTCTTCATTCATAACTACGATAGTTTTAACCAGAGTGGAACTCTTTTCTGGAATCTTCTTTTTCCAGGCCCTGGGCTTTGTTCTGCCCCAGCTGTTCTGTGACATATTTTTTTTCCCTTTCTTCAAAGTCTGAATAACTAAGCACAGGAAGTAACTAGTCTTTTGCTTATGTAATTGCTCCCAGTCCAGTCCTTTTTATTTTCTACCAAGACAGGCTCTGGTTCAAGCTGGTCGCAAAAATCACCATTCAGTCTAGATTGGCCTTGAGTTTGTGATCTGCTTGCTTTTGCCTGGTGAGAGCTGGGATTACGGGCAGGCTCTGGCACACCTGGTTTCAATCCAGTCTTTACATGATGAAACTTTATCAGCTGATTTTCATGGGAAGGTTTTGTTTTGCTCAATATGTTCTATAATCTACTAGCAAGATGCTTTTACAATTCAATGCTGCACCTCCTTGCTTTGTTCTCTTTCCTGGACTTACAGCTTTGGTGCTCTTTTTTTTCTGTGAGCAATGAGAATCTCTCTGGCTAGTTAAACTAATTCAGAGCAGTTGTTTTAAAACAGCTGGTGGAGTGATGCTTCCTGCTTGCGGTCTGATGAGGACATGGGTCCCCCTCATGCTACCATGACACCCCAAGGGGTTCAGATTGAAGCAGCCCCAGAGATCCTGGGCTCAGTGGCCTTCCTGGGAGAGGCATGGGGACTGGGCCGACCAGCACAAAGACAATGGCTGCTGCTATTTGTAACCAGAGATGAAGGTTGTTGGGTGCTGATAGGAGAATGCAGAGTAAGCAGCCTTGTAAATGGATAGTCAGTTTTGATTTGGTCATAATAAATATAATTTAATCACGTTAGAGTCAGGGCTTGATTCTGAAAGCAGGGTGACCAGTGCGAGAAGATATGGGAGAAGACAAGACAGAGGCAGAAAGATGGGTAGGAGCTCATTACAGGAGGCCATTTAGGCCTCATGGCCGCATCATTTAGGAGAAAGGAAATATCCAGGATGCATAATGGATGGAGGTTATAAGGGGAGAAAGATTATGCGCTTGGAAGCCCAGAAGAATAGTGGCGCCACTGCCCACATTCAGGAAATCTGAGTAGGGCAAGCTGGCTGGAAGTTAATGAGCTGTATGGATGACAGTCTTTTGAGTAAGAGGCCAAGTGCCCATGTTGACTGGTTCATGTGTTTCTCAGCCTTGGGTTTCTAGCCTGGGCTTCAGCTCTTCTCCCTGGACACAGGTCTTACAGAGGCTCCTTAGTCCCCTGTGTGCCAGTTAGCATTGAGCTCCAGATCTACCTTGTCTTACTGGTGCCATGTCTAACTAATTTCCACTTTGACTTTTCTACTTTTCTATAGCATTGTCCTACTGCTAGCCTCTGTATAGCTTCAAGGGATTGCCTGACTCTTCCTGGGGACAGTCTTGTTACTCTGATCAATTTATATACATTTCATATTTCATAGTAGTTTATAAGAAAAAAAATCATAATAGTGAGTGTAGAGTGTTTCATGAATTTCCCTACCCCAAATCTACCCAGTGGCATGCGTGTTCTCTGTCTGTCTGTCTGTCTGTCTGTCTGTCTGTCTGTCTGTCTGTCTGTCTGCCTCTCACCCTGCAGATGGAGAGAAGGCGATGAGGTAGGGGAGGGAGTGGGAAAGAGAATGAAAAAGAAAGAACAACCTGGGAGATGCATTTTTGGCAGCAGAAAAGGGTTCTCTGGTGCACTGCTTGGCTTTTGTTTTGTTTTGCAAGCAATAAAGCTGAGGGCTCAATTTGTTTTTGATTAGCTCCAATGGCTGAAAGGAGACCCTTTGTCTCTGGCAAAGCCAGGGAGGCATTTATAAGGCAGTAATGCAATCCCAGATATTTGATTTGGGCTCTGTAATGAAGGCCACCAGTGATAAGTGGGATCTCTAGTGGGGGCTGGGGCGATAATGTGTGAGAAGCGGAATATGTCCTAAATTCAAGAGACAGAATTTCAAATGCATCTGGAGTTGTGGCTAAATTTGTTCTTTGTAATGTAGGTACTTGTTTAAATCAGAAGGTGCAGGGTTCAGTTCCCACAAGGTTCTTGCCAGAAGCTGTGTGTGTGTGTGTGTGTGTGTGTGTGTGTGTATGTGTGTGTGTGTGTCCTAGAGTTTAGCTTTAAGAAATAAGGTTCGAATATAAGAGGTTGTCTTGTGTTTTCCTAGTGTGCAAAAAAAAAAAGATATTTTTTTCTCTTTACAACTTAGATTTTTTTCCAGTGGAAGTGTTAAAAAAATACAGTCACTGGAAAGTCTTTAGTGAAGCCATTAACAGCTCGCCAGCCCAGAATTAGGAAATTCAAGATGACCCACTGGTGTTCCTGAATCCTTGTGTGGATTGCAAAAGCTTTTGCTGGTCGTAAGACAAAGTGGCCTATAGCCATTTGTCCCCTTCTGACACATCTGTGGTCCATGAAACTCATAGCACCCGTCCCATGAGACCCAAGTATTGAAAGAATCATGCAACTTCCTTTGTGTTCTCACCAAACATCTCAGACCTCTGAAAACCAAAATATACACAACCACACAACCACACACACACACCACACACACACACACACACACACACACACACACACACACACACACACTAAATTTTAAGGAAATAAAAGAATTTAAGTCCAATTTATGTATATAGTCACAAAATCTATCAGTATTTAATAATCCTGGAAAGTAGTGAAAAAAGACAGTGCCTGAAATTATAACATTGCAAACTGTCATCCTATTAAATGGATTATATATGGAGAATTTCCAAGTTTTGCTGACAGCATTTAAAAAATATTACACGCTAATACAGCTGTGGAACTTTTTATTAAGCCATTTAGTTTGTATTTCACATGTTAATTGTCCATACAGAAAAATATGGACAAGAAGCACAAATACAGTACTGAAAAATTCACACCATCATATCTAAGTGCCAGAATGTATTTTTTCATACTAGTGAAGTTGCTAATATTTGACTCAGCCTATATTTTAGAAAACAAGTTCCTAGGTCATAATATTCTAGAGCTATATATAATTTTCTAGAATATTGAATTAGAATAAATTTATTTTTTCTTACAAAATGAACACGTGGAAAAATATAACAACTAGGAATAAAAAAAGAAAAGAAAAGGAATCTCTAACTTTTCTTTACCAGATTAAATACTGTTAAGGTCTTGTGGTACCTTCTCCCAATTCCTTTGTGATGTGTCTATACATGTATGTACAAAGTAGAGTGATCAAAGGCCCTAGGGCAGAGGCATTTAGTTCCACAAAATGGACAGTCCTGAATAAGCTGGGAGAATGATTTGCATAGAGGCACTTATGTGCACACAGATGAGGAACAAATATAACTATTCTTACTGAAGACTTCGAATACAATGACAACACTATGCTCTTTATGCAAATTACTCCTACTTTTTCAAGAGGTGTTTTTATTATTGAAAGTCTTGTCACACCCTACATCTATTTTCTAATGATGATAGGGATAGAAGCTGCTAGTTAGCCATATAATATATCTATCTGTCTATCTAACTATCTATCTATCTATCTATCTATCTATCTATCTATCTATCTATCTACAGATATACAGATATATGTATTTTGTTTAGCTCATCATTTCCTTTTAAATGTTTCCTATGATTTTCTATACTCAGAAATTATAAACTTTATATATCATTTTCTCTCATCTTCTTTTCTAAGACCATATCAGAATAACTTTAAAACTTTCACCACCCCATCAGGGTGTTAAATACATTTGTTGTGGGTTATTTTTTAGTACAAGGTATAGGTAGACATGTGATTATTTTTCTTGTATGGATACAGGAAAGTTGCAGAATTAAATAATTCAGCCTCTTCACCCCTCCTGCCCCTGATTGAAAATCCATATATTAAGTACACATACAAACACACATGTTAACACATATGCATGGGTTCACTTCTGGACCCATTCTGTTCTGTTGGACTTCTATTTCTAGGGTTCTCTCACAGTAAGCTAAATATTATAGCTCTGTGCTTAGGAAAGGGTGGACAGAAAGAATACTAATTAATTGTAGCCCTAATTTGAGAAATACGAGAATAGTCTTATAATACAGCCAGTAAAGACTTCCTCCAACTTTACCATACTCTATGGGGCTGGTTCTGCTCATTTGGAGGGAAAGGTCTATGCTCACGATCACATGTTGGTGTTTTGCAGTTTCCATAGCAATAAATAGACCTGCCATGAGATAGATCCAACCTTGTGAAATTCTTAATAGCAGTAAGAGCTTTTTGTCTCCTGTCTGTTTTATTGCTACAAAAGCACAACCGGGTAGAAAGTGCCCTGTTCTTTCACGTTGAAAGTTCTGAACTCATTATTCTTTTGGGGCTGGGGGCAGGGAGTTCCTACTACTGTCTGCACAAACATGGAAGTTGAAGGGATGATGAAGAAAAGGCAATTTATAGTTCATAAAACACCCTTAAATCTGCAATTCTGGTCACATGTGGTTCCAAGTAGTTAATGGAACATCCCAAGTTTGCCTTTTCACCCTCACGTACGCTATTTACTAGAATGCAAGATGAAAATAAAAATATTATTGACACTGTCTAATCAGCACTGATAAAAAAGTGCTTTTCCTTGTTTAGTGATTGTATTGTAAAAAGCCTTAAGCTGATTTCAGCTGTTTGTTTACTATATGCAGTTTATGGTATTTTATTTTATTTTTAAGTGCTAAGAAAAAAGACAAGCAATTTTTCATTTTGCTTATGCTGTCGTAGTGGTAGCAAATCGCTGTCTTATCCAAAACATGCTTGGCCTGTTTTAGATTTGCTTGGACTATAAACTAGTGATAAAAATAGACTGAAAAGTTTATCAAGCTTTGATTAACATGGCAAATGTTTTGTAGTCAAGTTCTTGAGTGTTGTGAAGAGTTTTATGTCTTTCCTTTCAGACTTGGTGGTGTAGTTAGCAAGCAAAGGCATCCCAAAATAGTCAACTGAAGACAAAGAGCTTCTACAAGTCAGGCGTTTTTGGAGTTTATAATCAACTCCATGCATACTTAAAACTTAATTTAGTTCCTAAAGACTGCATTAAACTAGTGAGCTTTCAAAAGTCAAATAAAAATCAAAGATGGAAAGCATACATCAGTTGATCTACCAGCACAAAATAATCAAAAGAAGCACGGATTTCCTTGATCAATAAAATGGTGGAATGTGCTATTTGTTGTGAAAGTAAATCATAAAATTACTAGAAAAATGGGGTCCTGGGAGCTCACACCTATAATCCTAGCAACTCAGGAGGCTGAGATGTGAGGATCTCAGTTTAAAGCTAGCCCAGGCACAAAATTCTGTGAGACTCTTTATCCTCAATAAACTAACAACAACAACAAAGCCAGAAGCAGAGCTGTGGCTCATGTGGTATAATGATAGCCTTGAGCAAAATAGCTCAGCGACAGTGTGCAGACCCTGAGTTCAAGCACCTCCAGGACTAGCACAAAAATGAACAAAACCGTACTAAGAGACATGCCATCCTGGATCTCTCACTTTTCCACTTCTTTTTCCTGCCCATCTTTAAAAACATTGGAACTGTATTCGATTAGCATATTCATTAATAAACGCAGTACTTTTTAAGTGTCTAAGGTTGTGCCAGACACCAGGTACTGAGGGTACAGCACTGAGCAAGTGAGATCTGCGCCCAGGTGTAGAAAAGATAGGCAACAGAGTAATAAACCAGTTCAGCTATGAAGAAATAAAATAACACAAGGGAAGAGATACAACAAACACTTGCCTAGCACATGGCGGGGATGGGGCTGTTGCTCTTTGTGTTAAATTTTTCATCAAAAGGAAACCTGTAAAAACAATCCTGAAAGGATTTATTTTAGCTCAGCTTCAGAAGTCTCAGTAGGTGGTTGGCTCGGGTCTGTTGAATTTCATGGCAGGTGAGGCTGACACATCACAGCAGTGGCATCACAGTGGTGGGAAGGTGGTACAAAGGCTGCTCACCTTGTGGCAGGCAGGAAGCAGAGAAGAAGCACAGCTGTGCTAAGGAGCTTCCCTTCCTTGCATTCCATCTGGGCCTTTAGACCCATTTAGGGTGAATCTTCCCCCACCTTAATGAATTGTCTCAGAAGGTCTTCACAGATACACTCAAGAGTGTGCTTAACTAATCTCCTAGCTGTTTCTTAATTCCATGAAGTTGATGCTCCTTTTCCTGGATCACGAAGGCCCTTGGAACTTGGTGACTTCTCAGAAACTCTCTTTCCAGAGTCTCAGAATAGACAAACCAATACACAAGGACCTGCAATGGCCATGGCTAGTAAAAAGTGACCTGTAAGGCATGGTGTCTCTTTGGGCTGCCTGAATCTCTCTCTACCCTGACTAGGTTTCTCAAGTTGCTCGCTAGCTCTTCTTCCTCCTGCTAGTTGCCAAATAAGAATATTCTCCTTTGTATGACTTACTGTTCCCACACTTAGCCTGTATGTGAACACTTCATCCATATTTAGGTTGATAAATCTTCAATGTTAACCTTTCACCTAGATTCTAGCTGTATGCCTGTTTTCTGGTATCTAGAGAATTAGCCCATGTGCACTAGCCCATGTGCACTATCTTGGCTGTATTCTCTTAATGCCTGTCAAATTGTGCGTGTGTGTCTGTCCCTCCCTCCCAGTGTGTCTCACTTTCTGTCCCTAAGGTATTCAGGTACCAGTCTTGCAAGATTACTTCCCCCAACCCCAACATTCCACCTTGATTCCATCATCTGTGCCTGTTGGCTCTTCCATCACAGTATATCCACTGCCTGGACAGTTCTCACTGTCCAGCTGTCCACTGTCCACTGAAGCCAGTATCATTTGCATGAAGTCCTGAAACAGCCTCTTTCTTCATGATATTTCACCTCCACATTATGCACTTCATCATATACCCACAAATACCGCCCCCCCCCAATAAGTAGCCATATAATCTTTTCATTCAGACCTTAACACTTTCTTATTAAATGCATTTCACTGTTAGAATTCATCTTGTCATCATGGCCTAAAGCTCCTGTATCACCTGACCTCTGTCTACTTTCCCCACACAAATATCTCATTCATAGCTTCTAATCATGCAAACCTGGTTACAACCTCAGGGCCAGCTTATGGTGTGTGTGTGTGGGGGGGGTATGGTGTGTGTGTGTGTGTGTGTGTGTGTGTACACATGCACGTGTCAGTCCTGGGACTTGAACTCAAGACCTGAGCACTGTTTCTGAGCTTTTGTGCTCCAGATTAGTGCTCTTCCACTTTAGCCACAGCTCATGATAAGAGTATCACAGGCTTTCCTGCCTACGCAGGCCTCGAACCATGATCTTCAGATCTCAGTCTCCTGAGTAGTTAAAATTGCAGGTGTGGGTCACTGGCACCTGACTTCTACTTGCTTTAACGGTACCTGGACCTGGGTTATTTTGATCATTTGGGTGTCAGTTTCCTTGAGACAAAAAGGCTCCTACTGCCTCTAACTGTCCCTTTTATTCTCTTCCTATTTCCTAGTTTTAATTTCTTAGAATATTTATGTGGTATTAATGGAAATTATCTTATTTGGTTATAATGGTGGTTAAGGTCTGCCTCTCTGTAATAGAACATAAGATCCCTGATGGCTGAAGCCAGTTCCTAGAAGACACTGTATGCTAGAGCCTAGCTCAAATGACTTTGAGTTTCATTTTTTCAGCCCCTCATATTAAAAAATTATTTTTATTTCCTCACATTTTTTGCTTACCATGTCCAACATTAGTCTCAAACTAAGTCCTATTCACCTTTCTTTCCTATGTTTTATCACATTCATTCTTCATCAATTTATTTTCCACAGTCTTTCTGTTCTTCTATCATTGGCCTTAGTGATGCCAGGCTGGTGTTTCTAAACATCTGGTTGTCCTTCTAAGAGACCGTGTTAAAAAAAAATGTCACTGCGAATACCTCTTAAGATATGGAATCCACCATGAGTTTTTCTGTGTATATATTTGTTGCTTGAATTCCATCCAGAAACTGCCAAGTAGTGGAAGATGTGTCCTTGGGTAACTTGGTGGTATTTAATTCTGAAATAGTAATTGTACGTGCTCATAAAGAATAAAGTAATATAAATACACAAAGAAAACATTTTATAATTGCAGGACTGTTTGAGGGGGAATGAGAGGGAAGGGGAGAATAATGGAAGGTAAGTAATATCAAAATATGTTGTGTCTATGTATGAAGACAGGCTAACCCACTGAAAGCTGTTGAATGTTAGAGGGAGAAGATGGGAAAGGAAGTTTGGAACAGTAGAGGTTACTGATTATAGTGTAATACATGCATGTATGAAATACCATGGTAATCCTTTGTCTAGAATTAATGTCATAAAAGAAACGAATAATAGGAATTTAGAGAAAGCTCTGTTGGGAGGAAGGTACCAGTGGGATGGGAGGTGAATGGAGAGGGTGAATATGGCCATAGTCCTTTATATAGTGTATAAAACAGAACAATGAAACTTGTTGAAATTGTTTTCTGAGGGAGAGTGGATGAAAGAGTGCTAAAGGAGGTGGCCAGAGTATAGTATATGCATGTATGGAAATGTCACAATGAAATCCCCCATATATCACTAACATATATGCTAATAAAAGTAAACAATAACCAGATGGAACTTTAGAGAGTGAAGGGTTCTGATCTGGTTTGTCTGTCTAGCATTGTAGTAGGGCTCATTTTGTTGATACCTAGAAAAAGCTCCAATGAGGCTACTTCCGTAGCAATGCAGGCTCCTCCCCTACCTGCCCCCCCAGCTCCCATCTCCTGTGGAACAGGGCAGATCCATGCATCCATGTCTTCTCTTTAGGGCTCTCGGTCTTACAATAACTCACTCAGCCTAATGTATTTTTCTTGGCCCTTTTCACTCCCCTGCCCATAAACCCAGGATGAGGATGAGGGGGTGAACAATGACGGAAACTGGGGCAGAGCTCAACAGGGGAAGCCATCCAGAACACTTGTTTTGGATGAGAAGGAACTGGGTACAGGAAGAAGGTCCTGTCCTCAGGACCTGGTCCTGCCCAGAGGCTTGCTTGGACTCCCTGCTGAGCCCTGTGTCACGTGTGACCTTGGGCCTTAAGCTCCAGGTTCTGCTTTGTCATCTGTGAAGGGAGGGTGTAATGTGGACTCTCTTTCTAGTTGGCTCCTCTTGCTGCGATGTGGAAGTTTCTTCCATTGTGTATTCATGTCTTTTGGAGATTGGTTTTGGTTCCTAACTCCCTTCACTTTCAGTTCTACATATGATCCTTTTTTTTTTTTCTTCTGAAAACTATTGAACAGTGCTATTGGCATTTGGCCTCATTCTAATCACTTTCCACAGCCTCTTCCGGAGGCAGGGAGGCACCAGACTTGCTCATTCTGATCTCAGATCCTGTATACATGAGTCCATGCTTAGCCCCCATGCAATTCTCTTCCAGGATTCTAAAACCAAAGCTTTAGTCCTTCCAGCTCTGATTCAGTGTTAGGAGAGACAGAATCCTTTCTTCTAAAGCCATCTTTCCTATCTCATTGCTAGAGGTTTTGACCTAATCTTGCAACCTTACCTGAAAATTCATCTGGGTCATTCAACATCATCTCTTGGAATATGAACTATATAACCCATGTCTTAGTATGGTACCGCCTTCCATGTTCCGGTCTTACCCAGACTTACACTAGGTCTTACATTTCCGGAAGACAATTGGGAATACGACAGCTCCACATTTTGTGAGAAGCCATCAACATGTACAGTTCCTCTAACTCTGAGTCAGGTCGAAAATAATGATTGACAAGTGAGTTTTCCATTCAACACACCACAGCTGAGTCCAAGTTTTGTTCTATAAACTGCTACTGGAACTACAGCTGTAAATATGATCTCATTATTGCTTCTAAAAGATGCAAGTTCATTGGAGTGATTATTAACATAGTGAGGTCATAACTCATTTCTGGATCTCTTTTGGAAATACCTACTATTGGCTGGGTTATTTGGGAGGTTGAATATAAAATATAGTTACTATTTTTGGCTAATGCACAATATGCCTGTGTACCTTCTCCTTTAAAATGGAGTATTTTCCCCTTACACCTCATTATTAGCGTAGGAAGTAGTGTGTCTTGATTGGCTGGAATATCAGTTTATTGGTTGGGAAATAAGCTGATAATGAAAAATAATGATTACAAACTGGGCACTGGTGGCTAACCCCTGTAATCCTAGTTACTTAGGAGGATGTAAGTTGGAGGATTGTGGTTTAGAGACCAGCCTGGGTAGAAAAGGCCATTAGATTCCATCTCAAAATAGTTTGCAAAAAGCAAGAGCAGAGGTATGGCTCAGGTTGTAAAGGACTTGCCTGACAAACATGAGACCCCCCAAGTTCAAATCCAGTACTGTAAAAAAATAAAATTATAATGCCCACTAATGATTGTTTAAGAGTAGAAAACTCAACACAATATTTAGAAAGATCACAATAACCCAATTTTTTAGTAAGATCTAATAGAAATCAGGTACCTTGTTGAAAGATACATAGCTGGTGAGTGGTTTAACTCTCCTCCCTTAGGCCCAATATCATTATGCTAACTTCTGGCTTATGAAGCTATAGCATTTAAGAAGGGTTTGGGAACTCTGCCATGTGAAAAAATATAATACTGGCAGTCTTAATAGTGTGTAAGTAAATTAGACTATATCAGAAATACAGTAAATAAAGCAAACACTATTTTATTTCCTGTTTCCACAGCACTGTGATTGTTGACATCGCATCTTTCTCCCATGAAAATATATGTGTTAGTAGTCAAAATGTTTCAATGTCATGAGACAGCTGGAAGCTGCTCACATTTTCTTTTTCCACTCAAAATATTTGTCTGGTATTAGTTGGTTTAATATGGACCATCAGCAAGCGACAAGAAGAGGAGGGAATGACAGGGCGGGAGATGTGTTGATTGAGCTAGCATTCTTCAGTAGAGGTTTAGTGTTACTTCAGACTTGGACCATAGCAGAAAAAGTATTTATACCCTCAGCCTTATACTCAGATCAAAATACCTTCACGGCAAGAACTCTGTCCAGCTTAGAATACGGAGAGCTATATAATCTGAAATAATGAATACTATCGTATATAGTAATGGGCAATGTATAACCTTTCTCTTCAATTAAATCAACACTGTAAACTGCATATTGCAATGGTAAGCTATATTGTGTGGTTACAGTTGAGAACATACTGTAAGGTCAGCAAAGTATATTCAATATCTACATTATACATTTTTCATGGGAATAAAGGAAAAAAACCCAGTGTGTGTACAAAATGACAGAAGACTGGATGACTTGTTCAACTCTGGGCTGGTGAATTTGGTGTGGCTGGAAACATCTCACCTATGTACGACAACACTTCCTCTTAGGAAAAGGTAGAGAACAGGTATCTGTTGATGCCTCAATATGTATTTGTTTGCTTTGTTTAAAACCTTATTTGATGCAATGTTCTTGTGAATTAAGATGAATACTGCCAGGCACTCATGGGTTCATGCTGTAATCCAAGCTACTCAGGAGACTGAAATCTGAAGATCACTGTTTGAAGTCAGCCTAGGCAAGTCTGTGATACTGTCATCTCCAATTAACAACCAAGAAAAAGCTGGATGCGGAGCTGTGACTCAAGTGGTGGAGCACTAGTAGCCTTGCGCAAAACAGCTCAGGGACAGAGGCCAGGCCCTGAGTTCAAGCTCCAAGACTGGCACACACAACAAAGTTGAGCTTTATTTGCAACCTGATCATATTTAAGACTAAGTATTTAATTGCTAAGTGCACACTGGGACAAGTGGTCAGTCTGTATTCATTGTGCTGTGTTTTGCTAAGCTGTTGATTATTTTTGCAAGTGACTAACACTAACTTCTCAGGGCTTGTGGGTACCATGGTTCAGAGGGGTTCAGGGGACAGGTATGAGGGTTGATCCAAGTTTCTTCCCATCTTTAAATTTGGTTGTCTTTTACTTTTAGATAGTAGTTCTTGTAAGTCCTAAAGTTGTTTATATATATTATACACACAAATATGTGCTTGTTTGTATGACATGTATATATTTAATGCAGATATCTTTTCTCATTCTTAGTACTGCTTTCTCTCCACCCTCCCCTCTCCTCCATATTTTTTTGAGATAGAATCTTGGGGACTTTGTTCCCCAGGCTAGTCTGGAAATGTGATCCACCCAATTTCTGACTTCCACACATTAAGGATGTGGGCACTGTCACTGAACTCAGCTGTGGTTGAGGAGGGTCATAAATGTGTCTAGGCCCACCTCAAACCACATTCCTCCTGATTTCTGCCTTCCAAGTAGCTAGAATTACAAGTTGCAAAGGTGTGCAGCCTGTTTTTGGATCAGTCTTGCTTTTGATTCCACTGCGTTTTTCCCACAATCTAGTTTTAGGACATTTCATCACTTCCCCAACAAAACTACACCACTAGCAGCAATTCCCCAGTCCTGCTATTCTACTCCAACTCCACCTTAGTTCCTGGTAACTGTTAATCCATTTTCGATGGTTTGCCTTATCTGAAAGGTCCACATAAATACAATGATAAATGTAGTCTTTTTTTTTTGTAGGTCATGGGGCTTGAACTCTGGGCCTGTGCACTGTCCCTGAGCTCTTCAACTGAATACAAGTGCTCTACCACTTGAGCCACAGCACCACTTCCGGTTTTCTGATGGTTAATCGAAGAGTCTCATGCATGTTCCTGCTCAGGATGCCTTTGAACCATGATCCTCAAATCTCAGCCTCCTAAGTAGCTAGGATTATAAGCGTGAGCCACTAGCACCGGGACATAGTCTTTCTCTTTTATGCCAATCCTGGGGCTTATGCTCAGGGCCTAGGCACTATCCCTGTTTTTTTTTGCTCAAGGCTGGTGTTCTACCACTTGAACCATACCTCCATTTCTGGCTTTTTGGTGGTTAATTGGAGATAAGAGTCTCAGACTTATCTGCTCTGACTGAGTAATGATCCTCAGATCTAGCCTCCTGAGTAGCTAGGATTATATATGTGAGCCATGAGTGAGTACTTGGTCTAAAAGTAGTCTTTTTTGAGTAGCCTCATTCAGCATCATGTTTTCAAGGCTATCTATATTCCAACGTCAGCCATTTGTTTTTATTGATAATTAAAATTCAACTATATTTAAATTTGTGCTCTATCTGTGGATGAACATCTAGGTTGTTTCCATTGTTTGCTATTATAAATGACACGTTCTTGTTTCTCTTAGAAACAAGCAGGAGTGGGGATGCTGAGTTATCTCTGTGCTTAACTCCCTTCTCAAGTGTTCTGCCACTTTATATACACACAGCCACGTGTGATGATTCTCACATCTGCACATCTTCCTCCATGCTGTCTGTTTTTTTTTTCAATGAGTATGAAGTGGTATCTTGGTTTTGATTTTATTTCCCTAGTTCTACTAAGGCTGGCAAGCCTTTTCACATATTTATTGCTAGTGTCTGCCACATTTTGGGGCTGGCTCTGAGCCATGATCTTTCACCTATACCTTCCACATGGTTGGGATTAGGGCAATTTGCTACCATGTCAGCTTGTCAGTTGAGATGGAGGTCTTTTCACCAAGTTTGGCCTTAATCCAGGATTTACAGTCCTTGACTCCCAAGTAGCTGAGTTTATGGGCTTGAGATATTATACCAATCTGGCACTTTACCTTCTTTGATTATGTCATTTTAGGTACTTTTAAATCTTGAGAAAGTCTAATATCCTTTTTGTCTTCCAACCTTTTCTGTTGTGATGTGATTATCTGATGTGATTACGTGACCCACTGTTGCAGGGGACAACAGTGCCCATCTGACGTTTGTATTTTTAAATCCTATGAAAAACCTGCCCAACCCAAAGTCATGGAAACGTATTCCTGTTGTCTTATGTGAATTTCACCCTTTTAACTCTTAGAAGTATTTAACTCTTAGATTACTAGTACCTACTTTTTGTAGGTGTGAAAGGTCCAGCCGCATCCTTTTGCGTGTGTTTGTCTCAGTATTTTATCTCCTTTTATTTACTTTGGGTTTTGCCATTCTTGAAATGAAAGGCCAGCCTTCAAATTTCCAAAATTCCGAATTGTCTAATGTAGTTAAAGCTATACATTTCATCTTAAGCAGTAAGTATGTTGATTCTCACTGCAATTTCTTTTTGTCATTTGATTCTTTGAAAGTGCGCTAACTTCCTGACTTTCAGGATGCTTGATCTTCCATCATACTGCCAGTTCTGTGTGTGATGACTACAGATGACTGTTGGCGGTGGTACATCCACCTGGGAAAACGAGACCACGCTATGTATGTCTTAGTCATGCCTGTCCACTGAAGGTCTCAGCTGAGCTTCCGGATTGGGAAAGAACAAGCTGTCCCGCTGTGGTGCCATTGAACCATGTGAGTGACTACATTTGTGAGAATGTTACCTTCACATAAATAAACCTATAAAGACGATTTTATGCCAAGAAGCTTTGGGATGGTCTGTTGTAGTACAGCAATAGTAACAGAACTATACATACTATGTTATAGGTAGATGTTTATGAGATCTACCATAAACATCTAAATTCCATAAGAGAATCACATGAGAATTTACAATTTATGGAGCTAGTTAATTCTGACATAATGCACTTCATGTGCTTTCAGAAGCAGACAAGATTAGGCCAAAAAGACTGACTTTTTTACAGCCTGCATTTCAATAGTATACTCTTGGAACAGAATGTCAGCAAAATTACACATAAAATCTGGTCATTTTTTGTCCATGCTCCAATCTACTTACGTGTTTGTAAAAGGAAAAAAATAAAGCCCCAAACAAACATTCACACATGAGATACACTTCTCTGAAATGTGCAAGATCACACTGAGGAACTGCTTCCCAAGAGAAGGAAAGCAGGCCCTTCCAGCTCCCCACATTTCAATTGCTTGGCCTGAGCAAAGTGCTCTTCAGAGGACAGGGGATGAGGCTTCTATAGCTTAGCTCAACACAGCTGCCACCCAGAACTTGTGCTGACAGCGCAGAGTTAGCAGAGCTTTAGTGAAGCTTAACGCTTGGTCTCTCAGGGAAGGTCTTTTCTGAGCCCATGAAGAATTTTTACATAGTCTTCTCAGGGTTGCTAGGCAGAAAGGGTTAAAAGCATTTACTTATTTTAAGCTACTAATGTATGAATGCAAAGTTAAAGCTAAACAAAAAAAGTCTTTATTTAGGCTAGTAGCTAGGATCATAATAAATAATGCGATATACTAAGGTAATAACAGATGTTCTCATGCAGTCAGGTATACAAGAGAGCTGGCTTATGGGGCCATTGGAACACAGTGGGAAAAGTGTACTTAGCAATACAGCCAAAGTTAACAGTGTTAAGACTATCAAACATTCTTTTTTTCTATCATTTTAAAAAATACATCCCCTCTCCACCTGTGAGCAAGCGGGAAGTTCCTAGTTTGTAAACATGCCAGGGTTCTGTCAGCTGTTCAAGGACCAGGGTTGGTAATTTGGTACTCATCAGTATTTCTAATGGAAAAACAGATTTTAGAAAACAAGTAACAAAATCAATTCCTGCATTTCACTGTGGAGGCTAACAACAGAATGGGCCCAAAGGAAAAACCTAGAACAGAAGATTATATAAGTAGTGAATTTAATTCTTTTATGCTATTGTATTATGTTCGTAATTTGAGAGATGACCAATTATCTGTCTGCAAGTAATGAATTCTGATGAAAGCTTAATTTTGCTAATAAATTTCATAGAAAGGGTTAAAGTAGGATAACCTTTAACATAAAGCTTTAAAAACGAATAATTTAAACATATTTTAAACACCAAAATGTGTTTTGCTATTTACAGTTAATCAATGATACCAGTGTTTAGTTTAATTTAGCCATGTGCCGGTCATGAACCCCTCTGTTGTCATCTGTTATCAGTCTTCCTCATAAATATGTAGGCAAATCAGTTTAGGGAAGGCGAGCGATCTGTGGTCCAGAGTAATTCAATGCATGGCCATTTGGTTTGGAGACAGCGCTTGATAGGGGTGTCATCGGTCTGTAGCATCGTATCTTCAAACCCCATGACCACTGCAGTCCCTTCCACATACATTACCTGTGGGGGGGGAAGCCACACCAGTCAGATCACAATCTGAGCAAGTTCTTATGTGGGATACAAACAATTTTTACAGGCTGTAAGTTATGACATGCTTTTTCGTGTAGAACTTCACATCTACATTTGTTTTTAAAGAAATTATAAGCAGGAAATATCTGCAAATTAAGGTGAGAATAAAACTATAAATGAGATGGTGACACACATTTTAATTACTAGCCAACCAGTAAGCTTTAGAATTCAAGATCAGGATCCATTACAAAGTACACTCCAGTCACAGAGCATATACAAATTGATTCTGATCAGGAAAGCAGTGTTACACGACTCAATCTACACATCATGCTTTGGTTCTACCTACTGTGGGCACTGGGATACCCCGCTGCCTCAGGAGATGGAAAGCCACAGGGAAATACAGCTACGCCCTCTGAAAACAACTATTTTCTCCCTTTGGTTGAAATGGGTATCCAAAGCTGAAGACAATGAAAAACTGCTATTAAATATTTCTAAAGTTCAGTTCATGATTATACTTTATTCTGCAAATTTTTCATGAAGAAAAATCTTTAAAAAGATGCCAGGATAGAAGCAAAAATTAAGTCAAAGTAATCAGTACTTTACATGGGTTGGCAATTAGATACCAGAAAAAAAATTCTTTTAAAGAAAACAAAGTAAAATACTTGGAAGTAGTTATAACACTACAACCAACAAACACCCTTACTCATTATGAAGAGCTTCCATGGTATTCATTAAAAACCATAATTCCAATTCTTGGGTACTTTCAAAGGAATGAACAAATAGATCAGTTTCTTGCACAGTATGTATCATTAGTGTTATGTATTCAGTATGGCTGACTGAGATGACTGTATCATGTTCCAATAAAAAGGCCATAAGGTATTTAAAGAGTTCAAAGAATAACTTAATCAGCCTTAAAGGACAGTTTCTTTAACAGCACACTAAATACAGAAATAGAGTGTATTTTTTTTTTTATTACTACTAGGTCAGATTCTCATTTTTAGGAAGTTTAAGAGATACTTCTTCATGTGAAACACATTTTTTTGCATCTTTGGTTAATGTATTTATTACTTTGGTTAATGTGTTTATTTCTAATGTGGATTAAATATCTATTAAAACTTCGACTCACATTTTTCACTTCTCCATGCAAAAGTGATTCCTGTTGAAAAGCTGTCTCCACGGCCCAGAACTCCAGATGCTCACAGCATTGGAGCAGAAACCTGGGCGCTGCTCTGACTGACCCCTGGTGGCCTCATCTAGCTTTCTCTGCCTGGTGGCTCAGGCTCAGCATCCACTTGCTGCTTCCCTCGATGTTTTCAATAGGTCTTCACCATTAACTCTTAACATATCTAGCTCCTGAACAACTTCATGACATTCTATTTCTGCAAGTTAACGACAAACATGCTTTGCTTTTGAGTTATAGTCATCTGTCATGTTAATTCTATTCGATTTCTGATCTTTGTGTTAGTATGTCAGATGCCTGTGACAAGCATGATTTGGAAACTTACTATCCACAGGTAGCGTGGCCAAGCAGACCAAGGACAGGACTGGGAATCAGGAACTCAGTTCCAATCCCTGCTCTGTCAATGACTTGCTGTGTGACTCTGGGTGAGTCACTTAATCTCCCTGTCTCAGAGGCCTCATCTGTAAAATATGGATAATATTTGACTGACTACCTTGCAGGGACTGTGTAGATGAATAACTGTTGAATGATTACAAAGTACCTATTACAACAGCTCTGTAAAACTTCCAAGTCTAGATGAAGCACTCATTAATACACAGTAAGAAGCAACATGCAAATGTTCTGACAACTTATATTCTGATAGCAATAAATTGCATTTTGTGAAAATATGTTGAACATAATAAAACCTCTCAGATTTTCTGATTTGTACTAAAATTGTATTTCTACTTTACATTATAAAGTATTTTCTGTCGTCATTTCCAGTTTAGATACTTAGGAAATCAGCAAGTGGAGTTCAAATTGAAAAGGAAGGTTTGGCATTATTCCAATATTAATTGTATATCCACTATGACTGATATTTGATCAAATGCACATAGAACAGACATACCACATGTGTGCACAAGATTGGTATTTAACCTGGTGGTACACTGGAAAGATGCACCCACATGCTTTTGCCTATGGTTTTACAAATGTCAGTAGCAAAGCATACTGAGTAAAAAGCCTACTGGGCAAGACCATGAGTTTGAACTGGACTTTTAAGTTTCTATTCTAATTCTGCCATTCCGGGCTGCTTGACTTCGGGACATTACTTACCTGTGCTCAGTTCCCTTCTCTGTCCAGTGAGATACACAGGCACAGGCAATATTTACTTGATAGGATGGTATAAAACTTAAGATTAGGGAAAGACTTAATACAATTCTAGGTAGATGCTCAATAAATACTAGCCATTATGATTATTTTAATCCCTTAAAGTATTAAAAATCTCTCTCTGAATATAAGTAACAGTAATGGCTTTCACTGGCTAAACCATAAATACTGATTTATAAATGCACACAAGGCAGGGTAACACTATACATGCACATGTAGTTCTGTCAATAAACTATTGTTCAAAGCCCACTTCAGAGCCAGATTAGTCAAACTGAATATGGTTAATTCTAGAATATGTTGTGGTATAGAGATTCTTGGAATAATTTCATGGGTAGCAACTGTAGGGGAATGAGACATTGTTAATACTCACTCGTATATGTATTTCATCAACCGAGTTGAAGGCAAATTACTATGTGAACTCTCATACCTTTTCATTATAATTTGATTGCTTCAGTCCATTGTAGTGGTAGACAGTAAATGATTCTGGACCACTGGAGCCCTAATATAAACAAAGTGCTATTAAAACTTTGTTTCAGGCAGTGGCTAATTAGCAGTGAAGACAAATGCGAGTTCCTGACATCTTCATTCTTTCACTGGGAATCATGTGAAACAACACAAAACAGAAAGCCTAAAAGCAGAAAGGCTGCTTTTAGAAAGAGACTGGGAAGTAGGGGTGTGCTGATTTTCATGACAATCTCTTCTGCATACATTTATGTTTTCTGCTATATGCCTTTTTAAAAATTTTACTTCATTTTTATTTTTTTGTTGGTCGTGGGGCTTGAACTCTAGGTCTGGGCGCTGTCCCTCAGCTCTTCCGCTCAAGGCCAGCGCTCTACCACTTGAGCCATTTCCAGTTTTCTAGTGGCTTTTTGGAGATGAGTCTCACGGACTTTCCTGTGCAGGTTGGCTTTGAACTGTGATTCTCAGATCTCAGCCTCCTGAGTAGCTAGGATGACAGGCGTGAGCCACCAGTGCCTGGCTGCCTTTAATTTTTTAAAGGATAAACTTCTTTAGAAAGCTCCTAAAACACACCTTTGTCTTTTCTCTTGTAAATAACTTGTTCTTCATAAATACATGGTATTATTTTTATCAAAACAATACTTTTAATCTAGCCCACAATATTGATTGAAGTGCCATTTGGATAGTTAACATTTAATCAGTGCAAGGAGCAATGAGAGATCATACACAGTGCTGAAAGAGACTTTCAACAAACAGACAACATTCCATGAAGAAATCATATCCTAAAAATCACTACCAGACTAAATTTCCACAACAGATCAAGTTCTTCTGTCTTAACCTAGCATTCAAGTCTGTGGATTGGAATGTGCTTGGATCCCAGTCATTACCCTCAGGACCTACAGAGTCTTCAGTACCTATCCCCTTTACCTTCTGATGTATGCAGGGACAGACATGTAACCCAAGTAGGGTTAGAGTTCCTCCTTATTATTCCAACTGGAACTAAGGGAAGAGAGTTGTTGGCAACTGTGGCTCTGGCTCCTAGAGAAAGGAAGATGAGAGACCCTGGGCAGTGCTCCTGACCTCTGCGCCAGTCTCTGACATTCCACGTTCCTACAGCCACCTTCCCTTAATGGGGCTTGCTGCTTCAATTTCCTTGAGCTGTCTTTCCCATTTAAGGTTGTGTGGTATTATTTACAAGCAAGACTACTAGAATAAAACACAACCTATTTTACCTTTTCAGTCTTATCTCTAACTACTCAACTTTCTGAATTCTGTTTTAGACAAACATGACTCATTTTCCCACGAAAAAGATTTTTTTTTGTTGGCCTTCTGCACATTTGTGAGCTTTTTTATTCCTAAAATGAGCTCCTCTAGTTCCTCCCCCTCGTTTTTTAAAAGATCTGCTTCAAGCTAGCATTTTCTGGAAAGCTTTTCCTGAACACACACTAGTTGGATTCTATACTATTTTGGCAGCTCTATAAATAAAAGTTGCCAGAATAATTGGAGAATAGATCATATATTACTTTGCATTATCTTTTCTAATGTTACTGGAAGACTTTAAATTTTTAACTCCTTTAATTTTCCATGTTTTATGTTCCTGACTAAAATCTAAGCCTCCATATTTTTGTACCCTACTCAACATACCAAATAGAAAAACTAGAGTATGTGATCATTTAATTGTATATACATAAGTCAATGCAATTAGTTCCTAGAAGTGTAATTTGGTTGTTGCTGCTCTGAATTTGAATTAAGCATTTTACTATAATTGAATACAATTTATATTTTGTAGCTATAATTATTTACAATGGCATAAAATACAGAAACACTGGCAACAAGGTAGTGTGATATGGAGAAGTGCTTAGACTGGCATTACAAAGAACCCTGTTGGATAGGTTCGCGAATCCTATTCCTTGTTGCCAAATGGGAAAAATAATAGTACTTAATTTATATTAAGGCACAGAGTGCCTGGTGCATATTACATGTTTGATAAATAGGAGCTGCCTCTCGTCCCACTCTAAACAAACTGTCCTGGAAAGTTTACAGCTATTCCCACTTTCCCCCCTGTGTGGGCTTCTACTCAGAAAGCTCTTCCCATGCAGCTAGCTATAGTATTTGTAAAGATTACTGTAGTCTCCTGCTGCCATTCCAGTTTCAGATGTGTGACTTTATTTCATTTGTTTCTGGCTAAGGAGCTGCTTACTGAGTTACCATTATTATGTTAGGTACGAAGTAGAAGTCATATGATTGGTCTGGGAAAGACCTGTGACTTGAAGTCTCAGTTCTTTCAGGAAGTGAAAAGGTAGGGATGGAACAAGTCTTCCATTGAGGTAGCTGTTCTCAAACTTCATTTTCTATCAGAATCACCTTCAAAGTTTTTTGACTTATTAGTTGTGGGGCATGGCTTGAGAATCTGCATTTGTAACAAGTTTTGTTTTTTTTTTAAGAAACCTCATTTTGAGAACGTACTGCTCTAAGGGAAGGAGGATCAGGGCCACGTGCTTCGGGTGAGGAAAGTACATGAACTAAATAGGAGTGCTGAGACAGACCAGCTCAGATGGAGAGTATGTCCAAAATAGCAGGGAAATCAGCCCAACTAAACAAACTAAGGGGAACAAATAGTACAACCAAATGAAAATGTCTTGTTTCATGAAAAATTAGGAGAGGAATAGAGCTCTCTTTTATTACCTCAAGGAAGAGTACAATTAAAATGTAAATTCCTTGAGCTAGTAAGTTGTCATGATTATAAGCAGCATTTATTTATACTAAGTTACATATAAATCCATAATTTCAAAAAGAATCCAATCAGAAAGCTCCTTTTAACATCTTACAAAGCTGAATTAAAAACTCAGAAAATTTCATTATAATTAAGAAATCAGTATCTGTAGCAAATGTTCAACAGCAGCCTTCTGGAAATACTAAAATATGATTGCTTCTAAGTTTTTAAGTGCAGCCAGGTTGGGGCTGGTTGCTCACACCTGTAATCCTAGCTTCAGAAGGCGGAGATCGAAGGATCATCGTTTGAAACTAGCCAGGGAAGGAAAGTCAGTTCATGAGACTCTTATCTCTAATAAATTACTCAGAAAAGCCAGAAGTAGTGCTGTGGCTCAAGTGGTAGAGCGCTAGCCTTGAGCACAAAAAAGCTCAGGGACAGTGCTTAGGCCCTGAGAATAGCCTGAAGGCCAGCAAAACAATAACAACAAATAACAACAAAAACAACAGCCAGGCGCCCGGTGGCATGCCTGTATTCCTAGCTATTCAGGAGGCTGAGATCTGAGGATCACTGTTCAAAGCAGCCCTGACAGAAAGGTCCATGAGACTCTTATCTCCAGTTAACCACCAGAAAACTGGAAGTGTCGCTGTGGCTCAAGGGTAGAGCACTTGTCCTGAGCTGAAGAGCGCAGGGACAGGGCCTAGGCCCAGAGTTCAGGACCAACGACTGACAAATAAAACAAAAAAACTTAACAATAACAAAAGTAAATTAAGTGATATAATTTATAAAGCTTTGTCAAGAAAGATAAGCATGATTATAGATTCCTGAAAGGAACTAAAAAAAAAAAAAAGAGAACCTTAAGTAGTTGGAATGTAACAGACAGAAATTACAACCCAACAGTGTCTTTCCAATAATTTCAGAACACAAATTATTTTTTCCACTAAACATATACAAGTTTGAAAAGGTCCACTTGCTTATAGTTTGATATTCTGAGTGACTTTTTGAACTTTTGTCACTTTATTCACAGTACCCATAACAGGTTTAGAAAATGAGTTCTTGTTAAAGATAATTTAACGGACACATCAAATTAACAATGATATCTCCAAACTAAATAATTATCTTGAAGTATTCCTTCAACTTTAAATAATAAGTTTTCTACTTATCAGCATATTTATAACAGTCAGAACAGCATTTCCATTGGAACAAAGAACTTCAATTTAAACGATGCTGATAACCAATGAAATGCCAAAATACAACTAGGATGTATGATTCAGTTCAATAGTAAAATGTTTCACTTAGATAAAAAATGACAAATGAACACAGAAATGGCTGGGTAGTAATACAGATGTAACTAGCATAGGTTCCTAATAATGCCCCGGAAGGAAGTGGTACAGCTCTATGCCAAAACCCAAACCCAAACCCAAGCTTTTCTATCAGGCAGCGAAATGGTTCACAGCTAGGAACTCTTACCACCTATAAATCAATCACCTTTATGTTTTTTCCTACTATTTAAAAACTTTGAAAAATATATATGCAAATCCATTAACAGTTACTGAAAAAATAAAGGGATAGAAGTAAGTGGTACAAGGGAATCTCTTTTTCTTTTTTTGGTCCTGGGGCTTAAACTCGGGGCCTAGCACTGTCCCTGAGCTTTTTTTTTTTCAATGTTAGTGCTCTACCACTTGAGCTACAGCTCCACTTCTGGCTTTTAAGGTAGATAATTGGAGATAAGAGTCTCATGGATTTTCCTTCTTTGAACCACAATCCTCAGATTTCAGCCTCCTGAGTAGCTAGAATTACCTGTGTGAGCCACTGGCACCTGGCATTCTTCCAACTTTTATTCCTATTTCCAACAGTATTTTATACAAATATATACGCTATTCTCTCCTGAATCAATCTCCCTACAAAGCACTGAACAGCTCTACTGATACCTTCAGTACCCTGCTGCACCTGTACTAATACCCTCAGAGCACTGCACTACTATATAGATATACATATAACCTGTGATCTCATTACATGGAAAAGTATACATATGTGTGTATATGTGAGTGTATACACGTGTGCATATATGACACCTTCTCAGCGTCATATAGACATGTCAAGACATTTTAAAGGAGCTGAGAAATAGCAAACAATCACAGATAATAATAATGGATTTCCTTGACTATGTTACCTGATCAGGAAAAAATTCTTGAAGAAATGGTCCCAATAATATGATTCCTAATCCTTCTGGATCTAATTTATTCTTCATGAGATTTATACTATGGAGAGAAAAGAAGAAAAACAGTGGATACCCAAATGGAGAAAAACAAACCCTTTTTTCTTTCAGAATTAAATTACTGGTACTGCAACACATTCAACCGCCAACAATTCTAAGAGCTGTTCTTTTTAGACCTTAATGACAAATACACAGGAATGACATTTAATTTGCCAAAACTTGGTTATTTTTAAACCAGAGTAATCTGTTACTATTTAAAATTTAAATTATGACGATGACTTTGGAATATTGCTCCTTATTAGGTAAAGTCATTTAAAAATCATGGCTTAGAAAACTCAGGCTCGTAACTTCCTAAAGGAACATTCTCTCTGTTTCATAGGTATGCTTGAATTTAACCATCAAATGAGGCATTTAACTTACAACCATGTTTACTTCAAGCCCAAGGAGAAAATAAACATGTCAAAGGGATACATTACATAATCTAAAACATCTCGTAAAAACCTGACTTCAGTAACTAAATGAGATAAATACTTCAAATTATTCGACCTTGTAACTTGAAGGTTAAAGAGGAGATACAACCCTGGAGCTTGAGAACAGTGAGTCTCAGTAAGTGGCACATTTTATTGGTGCAGCAGCTACAGTGAGATACCTCAGTGCAGAGCCCACCATAGGTGTAGCTGAGACTGATCAAAGCATTTTCATGGCTGACAAGAGAGAGGCAGACGAGTGCGTGGCAGATTGAAATGAAAATGTCTGTTCAGGAAGGTTTTCTTCATGCTATCTTAAACTAAAAAAGCTGAGTTAAATTTGGCTTATGCAACAAGAAAAACATTGTGTCTGGGGTCTCTAAGGGGTTCTGGTTAACCAGTTTCCCAAGGGACCTCCTCTCTCTTCTGGCCACTGGAGTCCAAGATGGACTTTAGACACATCCTATGACTCCTAGGACTTACAGTCAGCAGCTCAGAGGACTGCCTGCCCAGGAAGTTTTCCACCTGAAGACCATTCTCAGTGTTAGGGGAAAAGTTTCTCGTTATTGCACCTGTATTCAGTTGGGGTCACTTACCAGGTGGTTCTTTCATAAAGGTGTCTAACCCTCCTTGTTAGGCTAAGTGTTCGTCTAAGGGTTATAGAAGTTGCACCTGTGCTAAAGCAGCCTCATCTGGAGACCCCAGCTGCATGCACCCAGTATCTGCTCCTTGAGATGCCTGCCTGTGGGGGCATATGGCTATCATGGATGACTCCTACATCATGAAATATCCAGTGTATTACACCAAGGATAGACCCTTTAGTAGGTCTGGGCAAGGCCAGAAGGTTATGTCTTAAGACAAAAGAAGGCAAAGCAAATTATATTTCTATACTTAACTCATTTCTTCATATGGTCTAGTTAATGAATCGTATTTTACAAATGTAGACCAAAGCACAATCTTTAAACTACTTTTAGAAAAGTAAGTTGAATCAACTGTACTAACAATATTCTAACACATGTTATATATTCTGATGGAAGAAGGAAAATCATTAAGGTATACAACTCCTAATAGACAAATTTGAAAAACAAACAAAAAAGTAACTTTTTCTTTTTTCCTCACCTAAGAATCATCAGTGACTAAAATTATTTGAGTTTTATTCAATTTGTCAAATTAAAAAAGATGGTCTCTATTGGAAAAGAAAGTAATTACTATCTTACCACTTATTACACTAATTCAACTCTTTCTGAATTTTTCCTCTTTCAGCTAGAAACAATAAGTATGTCTAACTATGAAAATGGATAAAAATAAAGCTCTAGGAAGACAAAGACATATTAATTCATATATTATAAATATTCTGGACTTCCAAAAAAGTACCGCTGGGTTTCAAAACAGAATAGAACCAGGTTCTAAAGAGTGTATATTAGTGTTCCATGTTGCTTTTGCTGAATCTTTATGACACTTTATAAGCTGAAGTCTTTTCATAAGAAAAAGCTTGCAAAAAGAAAAAGTTAGCACAGACTAAATGATCTTTTTTTCCATTTCAATACTTAGATTTTTATCAATAAAAGGGATATTTTTTCATAAATAACAACTATCCTATATCAATGAAGTTAAAAATGTAATAACATATATAATAGTGAAGAATGACAAGACAGTAAGGAAATACTTTAAAGAAGTCCATATACTGTAATATATACATAATCACATATAAACGGTTCCAATCAGTTAACTAGAAATGTTCCATATCTTTAGTGACCTTCATTTAACATGAAAAGTCAGAGGCCTGCTGGTTCAGTAGACAGGACAACCATAATATCTACACTGTACAGAACTGTTGTTATGTTCAAAGAAGCTACATATAATATAGATATATGTGTAATCATGTATATGTTAAATCAGATATGTGTGTATATACATGCATACAATGTTAAAACATTGCATGTTAGTCTGCAGAGAAATTTAAAATTTACAGGAAAAACTTAAATTTCTTAGTAGTATTAAAAGGCACGACAATGAGTGCAGCTCATATTAAATATATTAAGAATGCTTCTCATACTGGATTCCTTTGATTTCTTCTCAAAACTTTGTGTAGGGCCTGAACTCAGCTTCTTGAATGCTTACTTGCTTGTGTCTGGCACTTGAACCATGCCTCTATCTGGCTATTTGCTGGTTCACTGGAGATGAAATCTCACAGACTTTACTGTCTGGGCTGGCTTTTAACCTTAAACCTCTACTGCAGATCTCAGCTTCCTGATTACAGGTGTGAGCCACCAGTATCCAGCATCTTATTTTGATCATGCAAACTTAGAATTTAAAATAAGTTAGAAATGTATCTTTTTTTACACTTAGTGGAATCTTTTTGTGCTGTAAAAGTAACATTTCCATTTATCTTACTATTCAGGGTCTGAAACGAGGTCCAAAGCCTTCATCACATCTTCTAGAAGTGAATCAGATATGAATCCATTATCTGGAATAAAGAAGAAATTTATTCTAAAATTTCACTTCAAAATGCTGTGATTCAGAGTTAGGGGTTGGATTCACATAAAAGACTAAATAAATTTAGAGGAATTGTATTACTTTTTACAATGTCTATTAACAGATACTCTTAAATCAGTTTTCTTATGTAATATGCTATGACTAAGAATTTTCACACAATAAAGTTAACCATATAGCTGATAACTCTATTGAACTTTAAAGCCAAATTATCTCTTCCTTAAGCAGTCTTACCAATCTGTCAAATAGGTACAAGTTTTTTTTTTGATTTTAAGAAGTTACACCAATTTACTAATTAAGTAAATATTTCAATAAATGAAGTGATTCTTTCAATTATCATTAAGAAATGCAGTTTTGAAAACATTTCTCTACCAACAAATTCCATTGTCACAATGTTATTTAGCTTCCTGGAGGAATGTAATGACAACACGGGGGCAGGAACACACATCCTACAATGGGCCCGTGATTTACGTGAGAGTACAATCCATGCTGATGGAAGCCTTGTGGGAGAAATGAGAGAACTTTTAAGCAAGCAAGTTCTTTATTCCCTTAAATGGATGGTGTCCCCTACCCATTTTCATGTTCCTGAAGATAGGCTCCATTTTAAGGCAACATTCAGCACAATGTCTTTGCCAGTGATTAGACTATTTTTTAAAATCCTGCCATGGAGAACAAGATGTCCAAAGCTTGGCTCCTATAATCAAACTGCAGAATAAAGTGTGCACTTGTGCATTTAAGCTGGGCAATTGTACACAAGCGGAAAGGAAGTTAGGATTGTACAAAGGTCCCCATCTATTTGTCAACGCTGTAGGTAGTTTTAAAACAGAACACAAGGTTACAAATATAAGGCTACAAACACTTAAGATAATGTGCAATTTTCTAAAGGAAGAGTTAGGCAAATTCTAAAATGCTGAGCTAACTCCAAACTTTTCTTTTTTGCTGGTCCTGGGGCTTGAACTCTGGAGCTGGGCGCTGTCCCTGAGGTTTTGTTCATGACTAGTGCTCTACTACTTGAGCCACAGTACCACTTTTTGGCTTTTTCTGTGATGAATTAGAGATTAATTGAGGCTCAAACTGCAATCCTCAGATCTCATCTTCCTGAGTAGCTAGGGGCTTTCAAACTTTACATTTCATTGTTACTTTACAAAAACTCCTATGAGATGCATACCTTACCACAAAGCTCAAATTAAAATAAAAAATAAACTCTGGACTTTCTCAAAAGTGAATGTGTAATGCTCAGACTTGGCCTGACTCTCTTTAGGCTCTTAGAACACAGATTAGTTGAATGCCATTTCCTAATCTAGGATTCATTACTAAACTTAATAATTATAAGTGGTATGTCAAAATACCATTCAAATTAAAATTTTAGTTGTATACCAAATGAAAATTAACAGCTCAAAAATTTTTTTTGACTGTGTAAAGTACACTCAACATCAACAGAAATAGCAAGTGCCTACATTCCTAAAGAATCTGAAAAGGCCCTTACTCTATTTGCTCAGGTAGAATTAGTGATTACCAAATACAGATTCTATTAAGAACTGCAGTTGAAAATAAACAGCTTTACAAACTAAAAGTGCCTATTTATGGAAGCATCTGTGAAGTAAATTGGTAGTGAAGGTGGGCTTGATTTCCTAGTAGAGTATCTGGAATCTAGACTTTGTTCTTACAGTAATTCAAGCTATCACAAAGTTTTCTTAAAAAGCAATGATGATTGCTTGTCTACCTCCTACATGAGTTCATGGCAAGGTTTTGACAAATTATGTTTTAACAGATTATTTCCATGCAAATACCATAATCATTTTTAGACACATTCTCATTTATAGAACAGGCTTATATTTTGAAAGATCAATAATAAGCCACTTTTTTAGACAGTAGAAGATGAGATAATGTTCTCAGAGGCATATATATGTATATGTATGTGTATATGTATATACATATATACTATATGTGTGTTCATGTACATTTATACATGTACATAAATGTGTGGGTGTATGTGTGTGTGTGTGTGTGTGGCCTGCACAAGTTTGTAATTTTAATTCATGTGTCCAAGGCATGGAACGAAAAATGCTATCTCATGTCTGCCCAACTGTCAGATTCATGAGCAGCCAATAGTAATGGGAGGTGAAGTGCCATAGGGAAGGAGAAAAAGATTCTAAAAAAACCTTTTTTTTACTTCTCTTTAGATCAATTATCTGCAAGTATTAGGATGAGGGTGACATAGGTTGACTATCCCCACACCAGCCTTTTGCTGAATGGAAACTAGCTACTCAGAAGCTTGTAAGAACCGTTTACATATTAAAGCTCTGAGAAGACTTGGTTTACTCACATCTCAAAATAAAGGCATGCTATGTTTGTGGTGGGAAAAAATCATACTAGGTTAGCAAATTAGTTTGTAAGCGACTGAAAAGTAAAAATAAAAAATAAGCTTACTTGTTCATCCTCATACTTCTTACAGCTATGCTACAAAGTGCTATTCAGATGGGAAATTAAATTTTGTCTTTATGACAATTTTTAAGTCATGTCTATATAGAACTATCTCTTCTGAAATATATGAACAAGTTTTGTTTGCTTTTCTTTTTCTTTCATTTGTTCAGGTGCCAGTCCATGGCCTGGGGCTTTAAGTCAGGGCCTTGGCGCTGTCCCTGAGTTTTTGTGTTCAAAGTTAATGCTGGATCACTTGAACTACAGCTCCACTTCCAGCTTTTCGATGGTTAATCTGAACTAAATCTCATGGATTTTCCTGCCCGGGCTGGCTTTGAACTGCAATCCTCAGAGCTCAGCCTGTTGAGTAGCTAGGATAACAAGAGTGAGCCACTGGCACTGGTTTTCTTTGCTTTAAAAATTCATTTTATAGTCTTGCTAAGTTGATAGACATAAAAGTTTGTAGATAAAAATTTAGTCAATTTTCTTTCTCTAAAAGAAACACAGCAAGTCTTTTTTCATATTGCATCTCTCAGGATCCAACTCAAATATTGATGATTAGAAACTGATTTAGTACTGGTAATGCAAGACATTCTAATTTTTCTTGGTAAATTAGCAAAATAAAATTGAATAAATCATTGATTCAAGAATTTTCAAAAAGGATATATATTTATACAAGTCTCCTACTTATGACAAATGTCTACTTAAAAGCCTTATTAGTTTCAGTGTCTTCTTTTATTGAGTCCTTCTGAGCATCTCCTTGTATGATCTCTTTTTGAACAAACTCATTCACTCATAGTTTCCATTTTGGTTCTAGAACTTTCATTAAACATAGGACTATATAAAAAAAAGCATGCAAAGTTCTATTTATCGTTTTGGAATACTTAGGGTTGCTATACTGGGAGTCTTGTGATACCTCTGAATCATTTCAAATCAAAATAAAAAAGTCTATATTTTGAAAACTTGTTCAAAAGCTTTGGGAAGATGCCACTTTACCCATCATGCCACTCCATATTGCATGCTATTACTCATTCTATTCTGCAAGGAATTTCTCTCTCATAATGTAACTAATATCAGTAAAGGGAAACATGTCCCCTATATACCCTAAAACAGGCACTGATAAGTGAATATATATGGCAGTACTCTCTACTGTATGTGATTTTTTTTTCAATTTGTGATATTTGTTATTTATAAAATAAAAACATCTAAAAGGGGGCTGAACGGGGCTACATACAAGCAGAAAACAATGTGTGCCTTAATCTTTCAGTAGGTATGCCATAGGAAACTGTTCAACTCATTCTCTAAAATAAAACTGCAAGCCTCATTATTCCCCAAACTCCTGCTTCCTGTTTTTCTACTCAGGCCAAGTGCTTTATGGGCTTTTTCCTGTTATACATTGCCATTTCCAGCTCACGTTCACAGACTCATCACCTTTTCTTCATTTAGTTTCCATTTACCAATGGGATCTTTCTCGAGTTTTCATTACTAAATTCAGTTTATCATTTCTTTGAATCTTGTATTGTACTTTGAATTTTATGTTAAATTTTATTTAAAATGATTACTTCTAAAACCATGGTTTGTTAAGTTCGACACTTACCTCAACATATATTAAAAACATTCAGGGTCAATAGTTACTCATTTCTTATCTTCCTCAAAGAATTCAAAATAGTAAGAGAGAGGTTATAGGCTGCCACCTTTCAGAAGTTAATGCAGTATGGGTGCTGGCTTACTCTAAGGCATTTCTCAGTAGTTTGAAAATGTGAGGATATTAGTCTTTTACTTTCTTTTTTTCCCAGAGCTGAGAACCGAACTCAGGGCCTTGCGCTTGCCAGGCAGGCGCTCTTCCACTGAGCTAACCCCCCCAGCCCTAGTCTTTTACTTTCTTATCTAAATAATCAGTAAAACACTACCAATTGTTTAAAGCTATAATTAATTCCAAGAGGAAATAAATTATTATGTTTTGTAAGTTAAGAAAAGATAATGAAGCAAAGATGACAACTCAATCAAACACATAAGTAAGATCAAGAGTAACAGTTAAATTGAAGGATGGAGAGAAGACAACTCAAGATTATAAAGATCTACTCAGACTATAAAATGCCACAGAGAAAAGTGCTTTCTATAACATTATTCATTTAATATGTATGATGACTTTAAGAAATACACTTATTCTCTTTTGACAGCTAAGAAAGCAAATTTATACCAAACTCTCTTAAACTGCTAATAAGTGGGGTGAGGGAAGATGTAATCCTAGAATCTGCAGGATTCATATTTTCAGGGTAAAGGAGATCCCAATAGTAAAAAGTTTAAAGTAAAGTGAATTCACAAAGAACAATTTACTCAAGAGCTGACAAGGACTTCAGCTATACTACATAAAACTTAAGTGTGTAGTGTTACCTAAGTGCATGAATACAGAGGTGGTCAAGTTCACCAAGCTTATGGTGACCTAGTGGCCATTTCAACGATTTTTTGTTGTTGCTGGTGGTGGTCATGGGGGTTGAAATCAGGGTCTGGGTGCTGTCCCTGAGTTTTTTTCACTCAAGGTAACTGCTCTACCTCTTTGAGCCATAGCAACACTTCCAATTTTCGTAATTAATTGGAAGTAAGAGTCTTAGGAACTTTCCTGCCTGGGATGGCATTGAACTGTGATCCTCAGATCTGTCTCCTGAATAACTAGGACTATAGGTATGAGCTACTGCCACCCAGCTATGTCAATGATCTAAATTAAGTGTGAACTTTGCAAAGCTATAGATAAGCTTGGTTTCAAAGGAGAATGATAAAGCTGATATTCTTTCACATCCTTATCCTGGCCTAATCACAAAGAAATATTCTACATCTCTTTATTATTTAATATTCACTTGGATGAGTGGAGAAAAAAGAATATTTGACATTTTTTTAAAAAAACAGTGCTGGGCTCAGGGGCCTTGCATGCATGAGGCCCTGGATTTGATTTCTCAGCTGGAAGTGGCACTGTGGCTCAAGTGGTGACAGTGTGCAAGCCTAGAGTTCAGGCCCCACAACTGACACACATACACACAAAAAGCAGTGCTGGGGTTTGAACTCAGGGTCTCAGGACTGTTAGTTAGGAACTCTTTCTGAGTCATATTTCCCAATTTGATTCTTGACCTCTGAAATTTATTATTAAACAGGGAAAATACTACCTTCTGGAGAAAGTCTTTGAAAAGTAACCCTAACTTAAGACCCTAAGAAACAAATACCTTATTAACATGGAAGAACCCTACTAGCACTTAGGTGTTCTTTATTTGGGGGGGCAGGGGAGGGCCTGAGGGAGTTCCATTTCTATTTCTATTATTTCCTTGAAAAATTTTTAAGAAATGCAACCTACATTTTATTCAACAATATAGTTAAACTTTCTGAATAAAACATAGGGGAGCATCAATATATTTCCAATATATAGAGATATAAAACAGAATTAATTAAAAAAATCTTTTACCTTCTGGATCATAAGTTTGAAAAATTCTCCTAGCTTGTTCTGAAGGAGCCTCAGGGGCAACTAAAGCCATGTCCTGGAAAGATAAAATGCATGCTGTCAACAAGCTACAGACAGACGGCTGTAGAAACAAAACACATGAGGATGAATGAAGAAATGATGGCCTGTGGAGACAGAAGACTGAGCTGCATCTGTATCACAAGACTGTGACCAGGGAAGTCACAAACTCTAGGTCTTAATTTTACATCTGAAAAAATGAGAATACTTCAACTACAAAAAGTCATGGTGAGAATTACAAGTGTTTTATACTGATACCTGAAAAGCTTAACACTGCATAGATAATTGCTATAAAAATGCAATTCCCCCAAAACAAATGGTTTATACGTTCATTTTATATTTCTGGATACATAAAAAGTAATATAGCTTAAAATACATCCTGGCTTTAAAGCAGTTTTCAAAACTGTTTTGAAAACGGGAGATTTTGTAGGGAGAATGCGGTTATATAGATGAAAACCATCACGTCAGTAGGCACAACTGAGGCATGATCTGAATGGTAATATCTGGGACATTAAGTTTAATTCCTGAAAAACAATGCTCATTTCAGTAAGCATGATTGAGCAATACACCTAACTTCAAGTTCTACGTGTCTAGAATTTTAAGTCTTCTAAACTCAAAGAAAGATCTGAAGGTGGAATTTCTTTTCCTGATAAAAAAATTCCCTATCATGACTAATTTATCACAGAGACTATTACTTTTCATTCAAATTCTAAAACACAAAAATTCAATGTTTTCTTCTGATTTTTTTTTTTTTAGTAAGGTTTATTTCTCATATCCTATAGTCAATACAAAATCCTGTTTGGAAGTCCTAGGCCTTTTGTATTTGGATGGGCATCTCTGTCTTCAGTTTCTACCATCATTGTTGTTAATTTTTATTGTAAAGGCCTTCAATTCTTAGTTTAGTTTATTCCCAGTTTTAATCTGTTTGAAGCTATTGAAAATGGGACTTTTCTTCATTTCTTTATCAGCTTATTATTATTGGTATACTGACATGCAACTGAATTTTTAATGTTGATTTTGTATCCTGGTACTTGGCCAGGACCTATCAGATGTAAGAGTTTGGGGTGGTGGTTTTAAAATTCTTTAAGGATAGGCAATATGCTGAGAAAGACTTACAGACTATTTGCAATTCTATCAGTTAAGGGGTTAATGTTCAAAATATGTAAGAGGCTCAAAGAGTAAGAAATAAAATCCCAATTTTTAAAAAATGAGCAAGATACCACAGTAGATATTTCTCAAAAACATACAATGGCACAAAGGTACATGAAAAATTCTCAGTATTATAAATCATTTAGGAAAACAAGAAGTAAAGCCACAATCATCTCATACCCGTCAGAATTGGTTTTACCAAAAAGACAAGGATTAACAAATGTTGGAAAGGAGGGATAATTAATGAGAGTCTTTGTATGCTGTTAGGAACAAATATAGGTTAGTCCTACAATGAAAGAAAATGGAAGGGAAGTTCTTTGAAAAGTTAAAAAGAGAATTACAGTAAGATCCAACAATCCCACTTTTGGATACTTAAAAAATTTGGGATCAAGCTAGGCTTCAATGGCTCACACCAGTAATCCTAGTTATTCAAAAGGCTGAAATCTGAGGATTGCAGTTTGAAGCCACTCTGAGTGGGAAAGTTCATGAGACTTCTCTCTAATAAACCATTTTTTCAAAAGAAAAGAAAAAGAAAACAAAAGCCAGAAGGTGAGTTGTGGCTCAAGTAGAAGAACCTTGAGCAAAAGAAGTTCAGCACCAGCACCAGTACCAGGACTGGCACAAAACAACAAAAATTTGAGATCAAAAGATGTCTGAATTCCCATGTTCAATGCAGCACTATTCATGTAGGCAAGTTAGGGACCAAGATAAATATCCTTCTACAGATGAATGGATAAAGAAAATGTGGAATATACAGATAATGGAATACTACTCGGTCTTAGAAATGAAGGAAATCCTGTCACTTGCAACAACATGGATAAAGCTGAAGAACATTATATGCTAAGTGAAGTCAGGCACTGAGAGACAAATAGTCTTGTTCTCATTTATATGTGAAATTTAAAACAACCAAAACTCGTAGAGTACAATGGGGTGGATTCTCAATTGAATTCTGAATTTGCTATGCAAATATTAAATAAACTTAACATTAATATTTTATAATCCAAAGGCAAAATATTTCAATGAGAAGTATTGTAACTTCTATTTTTATCTTATTATATGTAAAGGGAACAAATTATAAAAGATGAAGTAAAATAGACATTCTATGTAATAACTAAGTATGAAGAACTGAAAAATGGTAGAACTGAACAAGGGATAAAAAGGAGTCTACCCCCTGAAGAGTTTCTATTTCACAGACTACTAGAGAAATTCCATAGTGTAACTGTCTACACACCTATAGTTTATTTCTTTTATCTTATCTTTACCACCACCCCAAGCCTATCAGGTAGTAGAGAAAGGTTTAGATTATGACCTTAAATGCATAAATTGATTAAAGAGGAAAATATATTATTAGTGATTAGCATTAAAACTAAATTAAAACACTCCCCCACAACTATTAAATTATAATTAAGCAATCAGATGCCAATGATTGATTCTCCTATTCAAGTAAGCAAGATTACTTGTGCTTTCATTATCCTTAGTTGTATCATTTCCAAGAAAATTTCAGCATATGAAACTTTCTTGGGTACCACAGAAAGAAAACATCTTAAACATAAGAGCAAAATATTTAAATACTGCTTTAGTAGTTAAGCTCAGACTCACCATCAAATTTATCTATATTCTAAAAGCAATTCTCTATATTAGTCTGACACACTCAGGTTATGCTGGTCACAGGAATATTAAACAATTTATTTTCAGCCAGGTTACACGGACTGCTGAACAATATAGCTTTAAAAATATCTAACCTCACCCCATCTTCAGTTAATTAGCAAAGTGCTGTAGAAGAGAGGAAATAAAAACCAACAAGCTGCAATGGGACGATCTAATAACCTACATTCATGAATCACGTATCTCTTACATGTACTCTCTGTGTTATCACTATAATCATCCACTAATTACCATAAACCCTTCAAAATGTTGCAATTTTAGCTAAAAAGTCTAAACATGTTCTGAAATGTAAGGCCTATGTTGGGTAGTCATTAATTCATTACTGAGAAGGTCTTTTATTCATTGTACCTTTCATCACTATCAAGATCATCAGCTTTCATGAATAATCAAAGACTTTCCAAGAACCTTACTTAAGTTCAGGAATGATTGCACATATAAGTGTTATGGAGTGCTATGAACAGACCCACCCCCTAAAAAAAGACAAAAGTCAACGTTTCTCTGGTCAGATTTCACTTTAAAATCACTTCATCTATTTTATACTGACTCTGTCTATGAGCTACACTTTACAGATGTTTAGGGAACTATTAATAAATAGACTTTATCAAATGTTCTCAACATATATCATTATATTTAGGGAAGCTCCCTATTTTCTTATTTTTTTTTCCTATTCTTTTCCAAACAATGTACAAAAGCCTCAGGCTATGTCCACTATCTCTATAGCAGCTCACTGTTAAAGTAGCACTAATTTGTCCTGTATTAGCCAAGGTACCAGGAGAGGAAACAATCTTTTAAAGTTCTTGCTTCAAAATAATATAAGCTCAAAATGCACAAATGGAAATACGGTAATAGGATAAAATGCCTTGGATGGATATGAGCTACTCTTATCATACGATTAAGAGTGGTTTATTAATGAGAAGTCTTTTCATGAATTTGCTTTTCATTCATGCCTTAGATATTCATGTTTAGCCTTCCATATCAAGACAGATACTCATATAGGAAAGATGACTTAGGAATAAACGCAGTTAATTTAAATTGCTGATATCTGACCCTCCCTCCAGTCTTTTCTTCCATTTTACTTTCCTAGCACAACTAGAAATGGTTTATATAGTAAAAACCAGTTAGTATGTCCTAAATGTAACTTCCACATATCACATCTTGTTTTTTTGCTTTACCTTTTCCCCAAACCGGTAGTATAACTCATGCTTTAAACTTCTGTAAGCTGAATCATGACTTTTCATTCATTTGTCAGTTCTCTTGTGCCAATTTCTCCACTTTCTAGTCTCTACTCTTTAGCAAAATGATTATTTTTTTGTTTTCCTAAGAGAAGGAAGCAGTTGAAAATCACAGCGCAGGAATCAAGAGAGTTAGTTTGAACCTGGTCTTTGTATTCATTAGTTTAAAGATGTGAATTGTTATTGGTAACAAACAGTAAAATATAGAAGAAAGTGGTATTTATCTCACAGGAATAATTACTTTACAAGTTAAATGAGGAATGAATGTAAGATACTTAACGATGTACACAATGCTCAGTCAATTACTATATTTTAAATTATCAATAAATATTAATGATTAATATACTGTATTTCAACAGTATTTTATTACAATGTCAAATATTTGCTAAATGGGTACTGTAGGTAAACAAATCAATCAGGTACTGTCAATAAGGAGACAAGAACAGTAACAAGATGAAAGTAGAAGAATCAGCAATGCAAAAGATGTCAATTGCAGACCATAGATGCCTATTGGCATTTTTATAAACCATGAGTACATAGTAAGTATTATTTGAGACAGAGCATGCATATGCACACACATACCAACAACCAAACTTAAGACGTACAATGTATGAATACCTCTATGTGCTATCACTGAAAGTTAATTTTCTTTAAACACTGACTTAGATTATACTATAAGGAAAAATGAATGTATCAGGTGCCAGTGGCTTAGGTCTGTAATCCCAGATACTCAGGAGGCTGATCTGAGGATTGTGGTTCAAAGTCAGCCGAGACAGGAAAAGTACAGACTCTTACCTCCAATTAACCACTCAAAAACCAGAAGTAGTGCTGAACCTCAACGTGGTAGAGCACTAGCGTTGAGCAAAAGAAGCTCAGGGACAGAGCCCAGGACCAAAGTTCAAGCCCCAGGACTGGCAAAAGAAAAAGAAAAAAGAAAAAGAAATACTAAGGACTGAGGGTCTTCTTCTAGAAATCAGAATAACTTCTCTGACATGACTAAAAAATAACTAAAAACTAACAAAAAAAAACAAACCAAATACCAAAAAACTCAGAGTACAAAATCTAGTTATACAGCTATAGTTGCATGAGCACATATAAGATTGTAAAAAGTATATAAAAAGCAATATATGTTGCCTTTAAAGAAGCAAAAACATTTACATGTTTTTAAAGATTTTGCTTAAAAATAATGAAGCATGAAAAGTTACAAACATGATCATAACTCCAAATCATCAAGATTAGCCCAAAGTGTGTTAAGCAGGTAGAAAAATTTGTGTCTAAAAAGACAAACATTTGTAATACTGAAATAATTGAAAGTGGATGGTAGAATTGTACTCAAACTTTCTCAAGTATTTAACATGACTACCTCGGTTATCATTTTTTTGTTATTCTTATTTTAGAAGACATGTGTGAAGTCACACAAGTTATGATTTACTAAAACCAATTTATTAATCTCTCAAAGTTATTACTCCTGCGTAGTAAATAAGGCATGAAATCTAAATGTATACACAAACACTAAAATTAACGTTAAGGTAGATGGGGTGACTAAACATTAATATATGAGAGAAAAATGCTGTAAAATGTCTATGAAGTGATTATTTAAATTCCACGAGGTTTGCCAATAATTAAAGATGCAAAAAGATGAATTGTCTTAGTGAAGATAAAAGCTACAGAAGATCATTATAATATTCTGAAACACTGTTGATAAGTAGAGAAAAGCACAATCGTTAAAGCAGAACTGTGCAGTTTTCAAACACATAACTGAAGGCATCTACCATCTAATTGCAGCCGTGTTCCGTGTGTTACGCCAGGTAACACACAAAGCACTTGCTCTACAGAGCTGATTCTGCCCCAGACGCCCAGTAACAGACACCACTGTAAGTTCTTACCCTGTTGGCTCACCCAACAGTGAAATGCCTTGTTTCTTCTTCTCATTAAATTAAATGTCTTTTTGTATTTTATGTTTAGATCATAATGTGTTTTCATGTGTTCTTACAAGAGAGGAAAAGTGCTTTATCATTGAAAAGGTTAAAGGTGATGCTAGGCACACACAGTGTCCTTTATAACCACTGCTAGAGGATATAAAAGGATGTAAAACTCATCCCTACTTCAAAAGGAAATCTGAAATGGATTACCAAGGAATTAGTCACTGATGTTTAGAAGATGAAACTAGATGCCACATAGACAGGTTCCAATGATTTCTATATAGGGTCAACAGCTGTCACCCCCCACTGAGATTCACATGTCTGCTATAATATATAGTTCTATGTATATATTAAATGTTATGAAATTATACATCAATTGTGTATATATACATACATTCATAAATTGTTTCATATAGATTATTTTATAATATATAATTTCTCAAGACCCATGCCCAGAGCATGCTGCTTCTCAATACACCCACCTAAAGGTTTTACTCTGCCATAACTCAGATAAGCTGTCTGGAGATTGCTCCACCCAACCTAAGAAGAATTAAGTTTCCTTCTTTGAAGAGATCTATTTAGTTACTGAATTTCACCTCAATCACAGCTTCTTTTAGAAGGTTCTGTGGGAATTTTGCTGCTTAATGACTTTGGAGTTCCTGTAAGGTTCCTGCAATTAGGTTCTGTTATGTTTTCCCCTTATCGTAACTATGAATTGACACTGGATACCTTGTGTGCATTTCTCAAGCACCTAAGGTACTATGTGAAAGAATACAATGCAAGCTTTGTTGTTTTACAGTCTGATGTTTAGTTTATAAGATCACTTTGAGGGAGAAAATTCAGATGATGTATAAAAGATGGGATAGGTTAAATTTAAAAACTTCAGAAAAATACTTCATAAAAGTTGAAAATCTCTAATAAAAGATCAACCTGAAATTTTACAGCCTACTCATAAAAGTAACTATTAAATTGATTTTCAAATAAATTGATTTTCAAATAAACTGACTTGTGAAAAAATCTCTTCCACTCTCATGAATGTATTTAGCAATTAAAAAATATGTTAGAAAGAATGTTACAATAAAATTGAAAAGCTAAGCGTGGGCTACCATTAGACATCTCAAATATGAAGCGACAATGATTAAGGAAATGGTTGAGCACATGAGTGTACTCTTTAAAAAAATCAAACTATTCATCTCAAAAAAACAAACTCAAAACACAGTTAAAAGGTTATTTCACTGAAGAAAAGCCATTTTTTCTTTATCCATCCTCAAATCATGAAAGTAAATCTTAAATAGAAAATATGACTTTGCCAGGTGCCGGTGGCCGTAGCTACTCAGGAGGCTGAGATCTGAGGATCATGGTCCAAAGCCAGCCTGGGCAGGAACGTCCATGAGACTCTTATCTCAAATAAACCACTCAGAAAACTGGAAGTGGCACTGTGGCTCAAGTGGTAGAGCACTCACTAGCCTTGAGCTGAAGAGCTTGGGACAGTGCTCAGGCCCAGAGTTCAAGCTCCATGACTGACATTAAAAAAAAGAAAGAAAGAAAGCAAATATGACATGTAGAAAAAATGGACCTATGAAAGCTGTGGGCAGGGATGGGAGGGACAAACTGGGGGAAAGGAAAAGAAAGGGTGACACTGTCCACAAAAAGAAATGTACTACTACCAGACTTAGAAAATGATGGCCCCTCAGTCAAACACCTTAGTAGTAACAATAAAATTACTTAAAAAAAAGAAAATAATTTGACAATGCTCATTTATAAATACTCATCACAGCTGTTTTATAGAATATTGGTGTTAGTGATGAGCTCTTCTATGTTATTATATGCTATAATTGTATTAAGAACTATTTCTTGTAAGCTCAGAGACTACATTAGTTTATGTTCCATTGCTGTAAAATACTCGAGGCTGGGAATTGGTAAACAAAAAGGGTTTGTTTGGCTGACAGTTTTAACAGAAACTCCAAGCTTAGATAGCTGTGGCGGGGCTTTTTTGTTTGTTTGTTTGTTTGCTTTGCAACATGGTGGAGTGGGAAAAGAAACTGCAGCATACAAACACTTCTGCATCAGCAAGTGATGTGGCCTCAATTTATTATGACCTCTCCTATCCTTTAAAAGCAGGGTTTGAACACAGTGCCTCATGCATGCATGCTTGCTGGTTCTCCACCACTTGGTGATGGAGTTTGGATAAATGGATTCTGACTGCTCTTGCTAGTGCTATATTTCAATTAAAAAAAATAAACAGTATTTACATGAAGTACCACACAGACTAACAGATCTTCTCCCTTCATTACTTCTGGAGGAAAATACAAGAAGGAAGCAATGTCAGCGCAGCCACAGTGTAGTTCTACCTGTCTTTCATCTCCAGCTCCACTTTCATGAAAAGTGCAAGTAGTGAATAACCTGTTTTAACCATGGGTGAGAAGATTTAACAATGGCAAAACTCCTAAGTACACAACTTTCTATGGCTCTGTGGTAACCATTAGCAGCAAGTACTACATTAGATATTTCTATACCTCAGCTAACAAATTCAACACTTCACCAAGTTCTGACATTTTACCTCAGGAATCAGCCTCTCAAATTCATGTACTTTGCTGGACCAAGTTAAACTTCCTGCTTACCTGACATATGACAAAAGTCTGACGTAGATGTATTTCATAGATTATCCTGCATATCTGCTTTCGATTTTCACCAAGCTGGTCTCTTCTCAGGATAAAGAGCAATGTAGAGGGCCTACTTTCATAGCCTCACTTCATACCTCACTCCCTAATTCTAGGGCCTCCCACTCTTTTCTTTCAGTTTCTTCTTACCATATTCCTTACCTGGCCATTTGTTTCTTCCACTTGCCATGGAGCAAATGCTCTCCCCTCACCCTTCCACCAGTTTTATCCTACTGATGCCTCTTTAGTGCTCATTTTAGATACTGACTGTTCAAGGAAACATTCCAAATTTTACAAATCTAAGATAAATCAAAGTTTTTCTGGCATCCATCACACTTGTAATTTTGTCTGGTAGCCTCCCTCCAAATTGAATGTCTCATCTACCTTTGCTCACCATTGCATTCTCAACATGTGACATAGGCTACTCACAAACTATGTCTTGTCAACATGAAGACTTTGGCAACACTTTATCAATACAGTGCATGATTTCACTGCTTTTCACAGGCATTTCACAACACTAAATTATAGGTTGTCTAGAAAAATCTGAACATTGCTTTTTAACTTAACTGTAACCAAAGAAGTCAGCCCATGATACACATATCCAGTTTTATGGAATAGTCTTATATTTTTATAGAAACTATAAAAATAGTTTATAGTTTATTTATAAAAAGCTGTCTGTTTCAGTCTATGGAACACATAACCAAGTAAAAACACTCACCAAAACCAACAAAACTCAAAACAGCAACAAAAAAACCCATGGACAAACATGTTGTTTAAGTGTAGAAATATTAAAGAATAACCAGAGAATGAGTGGATCTTGTCACAATTCCAAGAACAGCAAAATATGCAGTGGTTTCTACATGGCAAAATACAGCCATACTACTTTATATTTACAAGCATGTAAAGTTAGACCTAATAAATGTTACTATCACTCTAATTTACTATGTACATAATCTTCCAGTTTTGTTTTTATTTTAAAAAGAAAATCTACCTGATCTCAAAAAAAAAAGATCTGCAAACGAGTTTACTAGTACCATGTTTAAACAATCCAAATCTAGTGTCTGAAAAAGAAATCAACTATGCACTTAAAAGTTTCAGAGAGTCATGAGATGTGTTTGAAGAGGATTTCAATATCACTGGAACTCAAATGTGGAAGAATCATGCATAAACTTTACTCATTCAACCAATGAATCCTCTACCCACGGGGCTAGACTATATAGCAAATCCTGAGAACGGAAGGTCTGTATCAACAGAATTGTTAGTAGTATCAAATTAAACCTGTCTAAATATGCAATAACAATACAAAAGATTCCTAAGATTTGTAATAATCTGAAACTTTACCACTAAATCTCTATTAAACACCCTATGAATATATGTATTTCCTGACATGTCTGTCTGTAATTTCAGGGATAGAAATAAAGACAGATTTAATTTCTTGTGTGATTTACATGGCATAGACAAAATTTACGTTTTGCCAGGCTTATGCCTGTGTTTATCTCTTATGGACGCTGTCTCTAATAAAACATTTCATTGCATTTGTCTGGAATCTATAAATAAGATGAATGAGACACAGTTCTGTCTGTCCTAGACTAGGCTTTTTTCCTACACTGATGCACGCAAAACAGTATTTTACTATTAGATTTTGAGCTATTTTCTAAGAAGATATAAATAAAAATTTTATATCCTTCTTAGATAAAAACAAGTAAAAACTTAATTCAATTGTTTCTTAAAGTAATAACAGAAGTCATTTCTAAAAAGAGTCAAAAGCAAGAGCTCTAAAGCTGGAAAAGGTAAAGCAGTTATAAATAAATCATAGGAAGTCTTAATGAAATGAGTCCAAAATGATGATAATATAACAATGTGTTCAGTATTAATTTTTGGAGTAATATATATTAGTGGTAACAGATAATCCTTCACAAAAACAAAACTAAATATGAACTTGTAATATTTATTTGCCCAATGTCATACTCTGTAAGAACAGTCCTGAAACAAGCATACCTTAGCAAAAAATACGGTGAGGTGAGTTTCACTGCCAACAATCCAAATAGGGAATTTTGGAGATTTCAAGTAGGAACCAACCTAGAACAAACATAGCAAAATATAACAAAGGAAACTGTATAGCACCTCATAAGTGTATGCTCACAATTATTTGAAGTATAACCTATATAGTACAATCTATATACCTAGTCACATTTAAATGTAATAATGTACTGTGAGAATGCTGAGTGTATAAAAGAACAATAATAATGAAAGTTCAACATTGCAAGATATAGCTAGCTTAGTCCTAAGGGTCACTCTCAAATTTTCTTGAAGTTCCTACGTGCAATGAGCACTTCAGAATTTCAACTTAATTCCTCAAACCTAAGCCATACATTTTATAATTTACAAGGAAAATAATTATACATTAACAAGCTTTATGAATACATGAAGGAAAAAAGACATAAGAACATAGTTTTCCTCAAAGAATCTATGATACGATGATGATGTCTCCAAAAAAAAATCTAAAAGCAGTAAGGTTAAAAATTCTACAGTTTAACTCATCATGGTAGGTTATTTCAATGTACAATATAGTCTCTTTAAAATGTTTTAAAAACCATACTTATGTTTGTCTTCAAATGTACATACCTACATGTCTGTTATAGTATCAAACCTTGAAAGGTAATGATGTACTGTGAGAATGCTTCACAGGTAAAAGAGGGTATTTTTGAGGGAGGTAGTGCTGGGGTTTGAACTCATGCCCTTATACTTGTTGGGTTGATGCTCTACCATTGAACCATGCCTCCTGTCCTAGTATTTGCTGAATTTTTTGATATAGTGGCTTTCAGACTTTTCTGTCTGAGCTGGCCTTGAACCACTATTGTTCAGCTCTTAGTCTTCTGAGTAGTTAAGATTACAGATCTAGGCCAACAGCATGTAGGTTTTAAGACTATATACTGAGGAATAAGTAAATGCAAAACTCCAGAAGTATTTTGTAATAATAAAAATAAGTTAAGAGGGCACAAATATTGTAGCCATTTTGAAAAATAGATGTAACAGTTTCTCAAATATTTAAACAAAGTATTACCGTGTGTGTGTGTGTGTGTGTGTGTGTGTGTGTGTTTACTTTAGGGTATGCACTGCTGAGAAGTAGGTAGGACATAAATAAATACAAGAAAATTGGAATAACTTCCTGAATCTAGAAATCAGTAACAAGAGAAACCACAGAAAATATTCTATGACATGGAGATAGAACAATTCACATTAAAATTATCAGTGGATCTGAAGAAACAGGAGAGGAAATAAAGTTGCTAGAAGCAAATATGAATGAAACCACAAATATCAGCACTTTGGGTCACAACACAGACAGTGCTGACAGGAAAGTTTATAGCCATAAAAAAACAACATTACAAAAATAAGAAAAAGGGCTGGGAAGGTGGCTCAGTGTTAGAGCACTTGCCTTGCATGCATGAGGCCCTGGGTTGGATTCCTCAGCACCACATAAGCAGGAAAAAAAAAAGTCAGAAGTGGCGCTGTGGCTCAAGTGGCAGAGTACTAGTCTTGAGCTGAAGAGCTGAGGGACAGCGCCCAGGCCCAGAGTTCAGGGCCCCGGACCGGACCCAAAAACAAACGAACAAACAAACAAAAACAAAAGGAAAATTACAAATAATGTGGTGCACCTCAGGCTCTTAGAAAAACATGAACAAACCAAACCTAAAAGCAGTAAATGAAAATAATAAAAAGCAGAAAAACTTAAAACCCCTCAGAATTATAGACTAATTTTCCTGATGGAAATAGACGCAAGAATTCTTGATAAAATACCCAATATCCATGAACTGAACTCAAGAGGACACTAGAAAGATGACACATCATGATCAAGTTGGGTTCATCCCAGGGATGAAAGGATACAGCAAAATAGGTAAATTAGGTAACATAATACAGCACTTAAACAGAATCAAAGACAAAAAAAGGTCATATAATCATTTCAGTAGATGTAAAAAAACAAAAACAAAAACAAAAACCTAGGAAATTCAACACCCTTTCATGAAAAGCCTGAAGTAACAAGGAATATAAAGACTATATCTCAACATATTTAAGCCTAGATACAGTAAATACATATCATCCTAACCAGAAAAAAAACGTGAAACCATTTCCTTTAAGGTCAGGAACAATAGTATTCTCCCCATTATATTCAATATACTCCCAAGAATTCTTAAAAATAAGGAAAAGGAAGGAAATAATAGGGACAAATACAGGAAGCAGTCAACTCTATTTGCAGATTATATAGTTCTATATTTAAAAGGATCCTAAAAGGCAGTCCTAGGCAAAAAGTCCACAGAGACTCCATCTTCAATTAATCAACAAAAAGCTGGATTGGTGGGATGGCTCAACGAAGCATAGGAATGTAAAATGGATTATGTCTGGGGGTATCAGAAGGAACGAGGGCAAAAAGAGAGGGTATGGATGTGGGTAGATACAGTCTTAAGTATTTTTTTGTTAGTTGTGGGGCTTGAAATTAGGCCTGGGCACTGTCCCTGAGCCTCTTTGTGTTCAAGGTTAGTGACCTACCACTTGAGCCACAATGCCACTTCCAGTTTTTGAATGGTTAATTGGAGATAAGAGTCTCACACTTTTCTGCCTGAGATGGCATTGAACCATGATCCTCAGATCTCAGCCTCCTGAGTAGCTAGGATTATAGGCATGAGCTACTGGTGCCTGGCATAGTCTTAGGTATTTTATACACAAAACTGAACAATGAACTTGTTCTAAGAAGGGAAGGGATACCAGAAGGGATGGGTTTAACTTGGATACACTGTATGCATAAATGGAGACATCACAGAGAAATCCCTGTGTACAACAAAGAGATGCTAATTAAAGTTACAAGACAGTTTATTTACTTAAAAATATGTTTATAGAAAGCATGCTTGTCCACAGGAGCATAACTGGATAACTTTATAACACTGACACATTATTCGAAAGAGCATCATTTAATTATGAAAATGAACAAAGTACTAATAAATGTTAAAACAAGGTTGAACACTGAAAATATTGCTAAGTTAAAGATGTCATACATGCTGGGCATTGGAGTTTCACGCCTGTAATCCTAGCTACTCAGGAAGCTGAAATCTGAGAATCACGTTTCAAAGCCAGCCTGGGCAGGAAAGTCAGTAAGACTCTTATCTCCAAGAAACCACCAGAAAAACGGAAGTGGCACTATGGCTCAAGTGGTAGAGTGCTCACCTTGAGCTGAAGAGCTGAGGGACAGCACCCAGGCCCAGAGTTCAAGCCTCACGATCAAAAAAAAAAAAAAAAAAAAAAAGAGTCATATATATTACATGATTTCATTTACATAAAATATCCAGGAGAGACAAAGCCACAGCAAGAGAAAAAAGAACAGTGGTGGTTGGGGTGGGAACCAGAAGTGAAGTTAAAGGTTACAACTTCTTTATAGCCTAAGACACACTCTGAAACTAGATAGGGATGGTTCCAGCCTGATAGCATACTAACACCCGCTAAAGTGAGTAATTATTATTATTATTATTATGGTTGTGTAGGTCGTGGGGCCTGAACTCTGGGCCTGGGCGCTGTCCCTCAGCTCTTCAGCTCAAGGCTAGTGCTCTACCACTTGAGCCACAGCACCACTTCCAGCCTTTTCTGCTTATGTGGTACTGAGGAATCGAACCCAGGGCCTCATGCACGCAAGGCAAGAACTCTACCACTGAGCCACCATCCCAGCCCTAAAGTGCATTCTTTGAAGTGGTGAATTTTATGACATGTGAGTTATGTCTATCTTTGAAAAAAATGCAGTCAAAAGTACCTTAAGTCACATTCTTCTTTGTCAGGCTGTGTGTTCATGTGGATAAATGGGAATAGAGAGACTTCATCACTGAACATATATGGTTAAAATGATATGTGAATGTTAATTTCATCTTTAAAAAATAACTTGTTAAACTATCAAAAATGGAGAAATGTATAAATGTACAAAATTAACACAAGCGTAATTACTTCTGCTAACCCATTTCTCTAAGCATCTAGTGAAAAGTAAAAGCATAGATATCATCAGAACTCAGATACAGATCAACATAACATCGTGTAATGTAATTTCTCTTTTTAAAGTGCCAACTTGGCTTAGAGAGAAACTAGTCAGTTTTCTTTAAAGAAGATACCTGATTAAATTCACAACTCAGTTACCTTCCTTATGAGTCTTTCACACACCAAACCATTAAGGACCCTACCCTTCCATGCCCCAAGGCCACAGACATTATCCAAATTAGACAGTTCACAAGGATCCCCAGAAGCCTTGTTAACCCTATCAAACCTGCCATATATAGGTATGCTGCTCCAGCTTGCTGGCCTCCTGTCCCCCAGTGTAGCCCTATAGCACCCTGTCAAGAAGCCCTCTATCTTTTACAGTACATTTTGTTGGGCTATTAAAAGAGCTTTTCAGTGTATATTCCTTTAGAGGAAACAGGGTATCACAGTCATTATTTTTATGAAATAATGTGAAAAAAGAGTAACTAAGCATTCCATATCTAGGCAGACAGAATATCAAGTACCAACACTCAATGATATTTGATGTTATATGTTATATGTTTGGGAAAATGATAGGATACCAGTGTGGCTATAGAACAGGAATAAAGAGAGAAATGAAACTAAAGATAGGATCAAGATCCTGAGGCTCTTACAAGCTATATGGTAAATATTTCAAAACATGTGATCTCCACAACCTAGCCTCCTAGAACACATGTGGGTGTGTGTGCCTATACGCTCATTTCCCTTCATGACAGATGAATGTGTGTGCTAAGGGAGAGGAAGGATCTGGATCTCTGGTTGCCAACTGTCTTGGGAGTAGCTTTGGGCTGTATAATTAAAATGACTGGAAAAGAAAAAGTTGCTATCATTTACCCAAATTAACCAGTAAGGGCAAGATGAGCCCTATCTGATTATCATACCCACCTCACTCTAAATGCTCTCAGGAAGAGGAATGCCATCTGTCAAACTAACACACATGCATGTATACACACACAGCAAGAGAACAAGAAACTTAATCTGCTTAAAAATAATCATCACCATTAGAATGAACCACTACTATGGCACCACCATTCTAAAATTTAAAAAAAGAAGTTTAGTCAAGCACCGGTGGCTCATGCCTGTAGTCCTAGCTACTCAGGAGGCTGAGATCTGAGGATCGTGGTTCAAAGCTAGCCTGGGCAGGAAAGTCCATGAGACTCTTATCTCCAATAAACCACTCAGAAAACCAGAAGTGGCACAGTGGCTCAAGTGGTAGAGTGCTAGCCTTGAGCTGAAGAGCTGAGGGACAGTGTTCAGGCCCAGAGTTGAAGCCTCATGACTGATCAAAAAAAAACACAACAAAAAAAACCCAAAAAAATTAGATCTACTTTTTCTTAAGATTTTTTCTAAGATTTTAACATTTGAATACAAATAATGTGCATTTAAAATTACTTGAAATACTCCATTTTATTTCAGATTGCACAGAAAGTCAATTAAATACATTGCACTAAATGAAGGCTTCACAGCAGTTCCTAACCCTTGCACATGTGTAAAAGAGTTTAGTGTTGTAAAATGCTTGGGATTTTATTTTATTTTTTTAGTGTAAAGTCATTTTTTTCAGATGGAAAAGATAAAAGTCAGAATTTCAGGCATTTGGAAAATTCTCTTTTGTTGCCTGATAAAGTATTTCCAGTTGTTTTGGTGAGGCATACTCTTCATTAATAAAACAGTGTCTCACTTTTCTTCAGCCTACAAAATAATGTATTAATAATTAATCATAGATTGCTTTGATTTATATATGCTCTAGATTCTACTATATTCATCTCACAGGAGAGACAGAATGATCAAGAATAATCAGGCAGTTTAACTCCTTAATAACCCTGTCAGTTTAGGGTAGGAAGTAAGGAAGGAACTGAAAAGATTGGTATTACAATTTTAAGTAAAAATGTGTCATCACAGGAACAAAAATAGCATGCATAACACTGGGTATGTGATTATAAAACATTTAAAGAACCTTAAAAATGGACTCACCTTACAGTACCTTAAAGCTTCCATTAATGTTAAAAACCCTACAGCTGCTTGTTCATGTATACCAAGAAGTTCTGCAAAAAATAAAACAAATGGCAAAGTTAGCATTATGTTACTATATATTAATCTGAAAAGTACATGCAGATGTATAATAATATATACTCAACATACTAATATACTTATACATATATTTGTATCATAAGCAAAATTCCTTTTATTCAAAACTACACTTTAAAATGTACCATATATTAAAAGGTCACATCACTATACTACTCATTACCAAATACCTTTAGTGGCTAGGCATGGGTTTGCATGACTATAATAAAGAATTATTTTTCTGAACCCAAAGATTTATTGGCAAAATAAAATAGACTTAGATTGATTTGACTCTGAAAAACAAGTGGGTATGTTAATCACAAATAGAAAACATATCCCTGGGTAGCAGTGACCCTGATAGATGGTACTTATTAATGGACATCTCATACTACCCCCTCTGTAAATGAACCCAGACACTATGCTTAGACTGGAGACATAATGATAAATAGTAAACAGTTTCTGCTTATAAAGCTAAGAGTTGACAGAGAAAGAAAAATGAAAAACTTTGCATGCTGTCTACAAGTACACACACACACACACACACACACACACACACACACACACACACACACACACACACACACACACACACACACACACACACACACACACACACACACACACACACACACACACACACACACACACACACAAAGTTAGGATAGTAGTTGCTAACAGTGTTAGGGAAGGTTTACAGATGTTGTAACTTTTGAGTTCAGTCCTGAAGCATATACAGTAATTTTCCAAGTCAAAGAAGATAAAAGAAAATTGAAAGCAAAGGAAACAGCAGAGGTATGGAAATCAATGTACTCAAGATGAAATATTTGTTAAAGCTTCCTGTGCTTTTTCGGTTTTGTTTGGTGCTGTTTCTTGTTTTCTGAGAAGGAGCATACAATATTGCCTTCACTGGACTCAATGAAGACCTAGTAAACAATCCTCTAAACTCAGCCTCTCCAGTAGATGGGACTAAAGGTGTGTGAGACCATACCTGTTTCCTTAAACACATCTAGCCTGAAGACTCTGATAATAATTAACTTAAAAGTATGGTCTGTAGTTGGATGGACAGAGATCATAACTTTGCTTTTCCAAATTGGGGTATGTTTGTGACTTCTAAATTGTAATAAACGGGAAGGTAGGCTCAGAACACAGGAAAGGCAAGCCAGGGCTGGATATGGATGAGAATCACAGGCAGAGAGCATTCACAGAGGTAGACAAGACAGAACAGTCTGTACAGAGAAAGGGAAGAGATTATTCCATACTGGGTTATAACTCACAATGTATCTTTTCATAGATGAGAGCCATTAGCTAATGTACAGTAAGCAGTAATATGATAATATGTATTTAGGTCCATAAATAAGTTTAAAATTCCTTTTTCCTCATTAAAAACCACATTTACTATAATATATACATAATTTTGCATCCTTTTAACCACCTGGTCATAACTTGTACATTATCTTACCAATCAATACAATAACATTAAACTGCATCTCTGTTCTGAACAGATATATACAAAACAATCCAAGTACTGGGGGCTGGGAAGGTGGCTCAGTGGTAGAGCACTTGCCTTGCATGCCTGAGACCCTGGGTTTGATTCCTCAGCACCACATAAGCAAAAAGAAAAAAGCCAGAAGTGGCACTGTGGCTCAAGTGGTAGAGCGCTAGCCTTGAGCTGAAGGACAGTGCCCAGGCCCAGAGTTCAGGCCCTACAACTGGACCCCCCCCCAAAAAAAAAACCAATCCAAGTACTGACAGATTAGTGTTTGGGGTTTGCAAATTCAAAATTAATAGAGGAGCAAATGTGGTGGCTTATACCTGTAACTTCAGCTACTTGGGAGGTGGAGACAGGGGGATTGCAGTTTGAGGCCAGACTTGGCAAAAAAGTGAGACTCTCTCCAAGAGAAGTAGATTGTTATGGTGTATGCATGTAATTCCAGCTTACAAAGTAGGTAGGATGGCAGTCTAAGCTTAGCCAAGCAAAAAGTATAAGGTTCCATCTGAAGAATGACAAATGAAAAAGCTTGAGGGGCAAAGCACTTGCCTGGTAAGCAGAAAACTCTGGATTCAAACCCCAGAACTACCAAAGAATGTAAAATAAGCAGAAGGCAAAAAGAAATACAGTTTGTATTGTCACTAGCTTCTTATAGGTAAGGATGAGCTAGACCAATGATCCTTATATTGGGGTTTATTCTTTGGGTCCAGAAGACCCTTTTGGATACTGTGTGAGATCAAGATGCTTCCCTCTTACTCTCTCATAAGTGCAGTTTTACACAGGCCAAATGCATTACACCACAGCAGACTGATTTCATAAACATACAAAAATCCAGTAGTCTACTAATAAGCTAGAGATTAAGGAGAACTGAAAAAATGCTAAATAGTGTCAATCTCTAATTTTGTTTAGTTTTTCATTTACAATGCTATTTTATTAAAAAGTAAATAGCCATTTAAGTTCCACCATTTAATTTCTAAAATCAATTATCACCACCTAGTGTTATGATTAGATACTACATCTGTTTCCTTGAATTTTAACTTGTGTAGAATAGTATGTTTGCAAGTATTAAAAACAGCTTATTAGCTTTTCATAAATTTTGGGTTATAAATTATTCAGATTCAGTTAGCAATCACATGCTTAACTGAGATTGGGAGGATCATGGCTCTAGGATGATCTGGCCAAAGAACTTTGATGTGAGCTCTTCTCAACAGAAAAAGCTGAATGTGGCAGGGCACATTTGTCATGCTAGTGCACACTTGTCATACCAGTATTGCAGGGACATTGGGTAAACAGGAGGACTACAGTCCAGATTAAACAAGACAAACAAGCAAGACCCTATAAAATAACCATGGCAAAGACAGGCACTTGTAGCTACCACCTACTACTTGGGAGGGTGAAATTAAGAGGATGAGTTTGAGGCCTTAAACTCTGATAAGCTCATGAGACACCACTCTCCCCTCCTATACTCTTAAGCTAAATGGGAGGGTGAGACCAGAAGAACTGTGGTACCAGGGCAGAAAAGTTCTCAAGGTTCTGTCTCCATAGAAGGGAAGCTGGACTTGGTGGTACATGCCTATGATCCTAATGACCAAAAGGCTAACAGTAGGTATGAATCATGGGTCAGTGTGTGGCCGGGTGAGAAGTGAGACCCTGTCTTGACTGGATAGATCTGTCCATCAGGAGAAGACTCATTCAGTTCCTGCTTGACTTTCAGGGCTATGAGATATCAGATAACCAGAGAACATGAGAGAAATTAAAAACTTCTTTGGCCAACTTTAATATCTAGTTTATCTTTATTGATTCTATTGGTTCTATATATAACACTCCTTGAAACACATGTATATTAAAGGATGGCTAGATAAAGCTAAACAGCAAGTTCACTCACATACTTATTTTAGGGAAAGAGGGCATTTAATATTTACTGTTGGTGATTTTCAAGTGCAGCATACCAATAGACACCATATTTCACAAGAAAACTCTTAATCCTATTATGCTGTGTGTGTGTGTGTGTGTGTGTGTGTGTGTGTGTGTGTGCGCGTGTGCGTGCGTGTGTGTGTGTGTGTGTGTGTACGCATGCCAGCCAGCACTGGGGCTTGAACTTAAGGCCTGGATACTGTCCCTTTTTTGCTCAAAGCTGGAGCTCTACCACTGGAGCCACAGCTCCACTTAACAGCTATTTGTGGTCAATTACAGATAATAGTTTCATGGGCTTTCCAGTACAGGACAGCCCTCCTACTGACACAAACAAAACAAAATAAAACAAACAGAAGTACTTAGTATATTTTTTTCAATATTACATAACTTCTGTTATATTGCTAGAACAGCAATCCAATAAATGCAGACAAATGTATAGATTTTTATTTAAGCTTACATAGCTGAAAACACAAGCAAGTTCAAAGTGAATAGTGCTAATGACTGAAGGAAAATACAAGAAATATACCTTGCCTGTTTTCTTTCTGTTCCAAGGTAATTATTTACTTGGTTTTGGTCTTTATACTTAATCCACAGCAAAATACAGTCTTGACAGGCAATATTTCAGAAAACATAAACCATGAATTTGTATATATTAAGAACCTCAAACTTGATAATTGATTGAAATGTTATTTAAAGGAAGTAATACACTGATTGTAAGAAAAAGAACCTATGGAGACTACAAGAGGCTGATGAGAAGCCTAGATAGAGGCAGAAGAATTCTGGCTGGGGAGTAGGATAGGTTGAAATAAAGTATAGAATGTGTAGAAAAATTAACCGTAATGACTAGTAGCATGTGCCAGAGAAATGTACAAAAAACCAAGTACAGTTAGAACAACAGAACACAGGAGGAAGCAACAAGGACAGAGGCCAAGTGGGAAGGGGTAGGCCCTTCAACCAGAGTTCAGCAAGGGCCAGCAAGTTCAGCTATTCCTTCCAAATCACCTCAAGTTCTTAATCTTAGGGCCCAGAAGCCATTGGGAGAGGAGAAAGAGGTGGGGTTTGGGGGGAGACCATAAAGCCCAAATATTACTGAACAGACTGGGCTATTTTTAGCTTGCAGGTGCAAATGCTTTGAACTATGAATCAGAATAGGTTTCAAAGGAGTAGGATAATCTGAATTATAGGAAGCAGATTAAGGTAACCTGCTAGTTTCTTTCCCCATGAATTTCATTCTTTAAAATCTGAGAGGGAAAGAGGAAATAGCTTACACTTAGCAAAAGGAAAGAAATGTCAGTATCACCTGATGTGAAAGAAATAATTGTACTGTCAAAGCTCTACAGACCATGATAATGACAATTTGCCTTGTGAAGGTTAAAATGTGTTTGTGACTTTAACTAAATATCACTATTCCACAATACTGTGAAATATATGAAATTTATGTAATCACCTAATCTCAATTTTAAAAAAAGAAGAAAAGTGAGAGAAGGGGTATGTTAGGAGCGATGGGTGACAATGTTATTAGACACTTTGTACTCATATGCTGTTTTGTAGAATGGGAATTTCTTTGTACAACCACTTAAAGATAGTGAAAAAAATTTTTAAAAAATGGCTTTTATCCAAAAGTAGCAAAACTAAGCTCTCAACGTCATCAGTACATGAATGTGTTACCTGATGAGAAGGGGAGTAAAAATAGTTCTGACATTTCTGAAACAATAAAATGAAGAACTAGATCATACTACTGTGCTTTTTAAATTCTGGATTTTCACATTAAAAAAATATATATATATAATTTTTCAGGTAATTAAGTATATTGATTTCTAAAGCTTGACAAAATTTTATACTTAAAATTCAGAGTCATCTAAATGAAATCAATCATAATATTTGGTTTTGTTTGATGACTATTTTATCTACTTAAGAATTATTAAATAATAGAGAGTAAATCTGCCAATGAACTCTGAGAACTGTGGAACTGCATGCATGTCTTTTCTCACACCTAAGTTGAGTTAGCAAATAAATTTAGACAGATTCCAATACAAACTGTGGACAGTTTTGGTCACAGTTAATCAGCTTTTCTTAACAGAATGTGTTTTCATTTGATGCCTCTGACAATGAAGGAAGTTATATGAAAGAAATATAGTAAGACACCTTATTTACAAATTTGTTACAATGTGGTTTTTAACCAACTGTAGTACAGAAAAGGTAATTAAAAAAAATCTCAAAAGCAAAAATTTTAAAACCCTGCTTGGTTGATGCTGAGTTCTAAGCTTTATGTTTATCATTCATTGTGTTTAAATCATTGTGTCATCTGCTGAGTTGATTCCCTGAGCTTAATTTTTTGAAACTGATTCTCCAAAAGCAAATGGTATCCAAAAAGTTAATGTGTTTAAGAGATAAAGAGAAAACTTTAGATTTGGTGAATTCAGCTTGTCTTTAGCTAAAGTTGGGTGGCATTATGGGTAAAGTGAATCAAGCATCTACAGTACAATACTGAACATTCACCATGTTTCCTCAGTGGAAGTCTCCTTGAATCACTGACATGGATACCCAGAGCAAGAGGGTCTATTATAACTGAAGCCAGACAGAAAAGTGGCAATGGAAGACTCAGATAAAATCAATGCCAAGCATTTTAAAAAAGAAAATATGCTTATTAAAAGTAACATACACAGGCTGGGAAGGTGGCTCAGTGGTAGAGCACTTGCCTTGCATGACTGAGGCCCTGGGTTCGATTCCTCAGCACCACATAAGCAAAAAGAAAAAAGCCGGAAGTGGCACTGTGGCTCAAGTGGTAGAGCGCTAGCCTTGAGCTGAAGGACAGTGCCCAGGCCCAGAGTTCAGGCCCCACAACCGGACCCAAAAAAAAAAAAAAAAAAAAAAAAAACGTAACACACACAAAAAAATCCTCTAGATTCTCATAGCAAATACTTCAAATTTCAAAGCTTTGTACTTTTTCCTTAATTTTAAGGAACAAATATTGTACCTTGGTAAATATGAGATTACTTTTTCTAAAGAAGTTAGCCCTACAGTCCCACTATCATACTAGAGAGAACAAAGTCCTGAGAAAGTATATAACTCGACTTAAGTCATGTACTTAGGATGGGAACTCAAGATTATCTGGCTCCAAAATCTATACCCTTATTGTTATGGGACCTCAGAAACTGTACAGAATTCTTCTATGAGAAAGTACTTACCTTTACCCCTAAGTAAGGTAAGAGCCATGAAATGGATGAAAATCAATACATTCCACTGAAAGAGTATTCACATAAGAAATAAAGAATATACTTACGCATTCCTGAGCATTCTCTATCACCATCCCATACATTAGAAACAGCATGTCCTGTTAGTAGGAGGTTAATTAAACTTTGGCTAGAAATAAAATTTAAAAGAAATTAATACATGAATAAAAATAATACCAAAGGAGCAAAGTCCTGGCTTTTTATATTAAATTAAGGAAAACCTTAAATTTCCCATTTTATAAACCCAGCCTTGTTAAAGACATCACAATACATATTATCACATGGTATCTGTTATTAAATACATACAGATACACACTTAACTCTAAGATACCATACTTAAATGGATAAAAAATGATATATAGAGCCTGGTGCTGGTAGCTCACACCTGTAGTCCTAGCTACTCAGGAGGCTGAGATAAGGATCATGGTTCAAAGCTAGCCTGGCCAGAAAGTCAGTGAGACTCTATAATCTCCAATTCACTGCCAGAAAACCAGAAATGGTACTATAGCTCAAATGGAAGAGTATCAGCCTTGAGCACAAAGAAGTTCAGGAATAGCACCCAGGCCCTGAGTTCAAGCCTATACCCAACCAAAAATAGAAAAAAAAGAAAAAATTATATATAGACTGATAATTAATATTCCTATCTTTAACATGTAATTATTAATATATACAGATTTTGATGGAAGATATCTGAATTTTAACCACTGAGGCAAAGAGGTCTAAAAAAGGGGGTTCATGTGTAAAAGTGGATTAACTGTTACTCTTAGAATAATTTTGGTTAACCTAAGCTAAAAAAGCTAAAAAAGCTAAAAAGCTTGGGCTGGGAAGGTGGCTCAGTGGTAGAGCACTTGCCTTGCATGCCAGAGGCCCTGGGTTCGATTCCTTAGCACCACATAAGAAAAAAGCCGGAAGTGGTGCTGTGGCTCAAGTGGTAGCGTGCTAGCCTTGAGCTGAAGAGCTGAGGGACAGCACCCAGGCCCAGAGTTCAGGCCCCACGACCGGACCAAAAAAAAAAAAAGCTTAAAAGCTTAAGAGGTAAAATGGGGATTTGTTTCTCCCAATCAAAAAAAAAAAAATTCTAAGAACACCCTATTTCTAGGCAAAAATGAGATTTAAAAACATCTCATAAATGGGACATAAAATAGAATTTGTTAGAATACCTTCCCACAATCATCTTAAAACAAAATGTTCTGACACTAAACATAATGCATACATTAACCTAAACTGAAAGTTAGCATGGCACACATAAAGCAAGCAATTTGTAAAGCACAAGACTTACAATTCATGGATGTTAAGTGTGAGCAGTCCTGATTAGCAAGATTACCTGACTCAATCATCTACCAGTCAATTGATACAGAAGCCCCCAGGAGATTTAGTTCCTTACCTGCCATGCCCATATACAGGATCTATCAATGGTTCACTCGTATCTTCAATTTCATTTTTTATATTTTCAATGCCCTAAAGAAACCAGTAATTCGTTGACTTAATTTAAAAACTAAAATATGAATTATGGTCAGTTTAGTATGAATTAATAAAGTGCAATCTTTAAAGTAACATTTTTTTCAAAGAATTATCCAGACTTGAAGAGGGAGTGCATTTGAGATGAAAACTGTAACAAGTGGCTTTCTAAGAGGATCTTTTATTTGCTCTCATAGGCTGTATATAAAGAAAATGAATGGACTTGTATGTAACATATCTAATGCTGGTCAAAGGGGAAAAATAAAACTTAACCTTGAAGGGAATGGAGAATATTTAACAAAATGGCAACGTTCATTAAAAATTAGGCTAAATTAAATTAAAACCTAATATAACTATTAAGGCTACTAAGTGATTTTACATTAGGTCATTTAGAAAACTTACTAATACTTATATAGAAGCATGGCTTTCAACAGACATAAATTTAAGTATATGAAAGTACAGCTGGGACATAAGAAAATGTAAATCTATTTGATTGCTTTCTCTCAAATATTGATAATTCAAGTGTATACCAACAAAATAAAATGGAAATTAAGAATAAGAAGTTTCTTATTTTCTTGAAAATCAGATTTTTAGATACTTTTTAATCTCTCAAAAAGACAAATGCCAAAATAAAGTTCTAGACACTGGGCAAGGACAAGAAAATTCAGGATTCTAACTTCATCAGCTCCAAATGATATGAGGTGACATTAATTTGCTATTTACATAATTCTCACCACTACTTCCATCACCTCTTAGACCACTTCTAAGAACTAAATAGATAATTAACAGTCAAAATATTCAAAGACAGCAGGGGAAACAAATAGATAGGTGATTTTTGTGCCTGCCATCCTACAAACAATCAAGGAGGCTACAGTGAAGTCAAAACAAATAACAGAAACAAATGACACAATCCCCTTCAAAGAGCACTCAGAAAAATGACTAACATAATGATGTACTGGTTGAAAAGGAGAACAAGCAAGAAATATCAAATGTGTTGGGCATAAAACAGCGGAGAATGAACAATGAAGTGCTCATAAGCAACCAGTCATCTTGGCACCACCTCGGCTACTCCCAATACCTATTCAACTGTTTCTGGTTCTTTCTTTTATTTATCTTTATGTTATACATCCAGTAATTGTCTAACTTTTCCTATTTTAACTTTCTAGATATCTTCCCTTTTTTCACTGTCTTAAATTAGGATTCACCTATAATACTCACTTTTCTAATTTCCCTAAACCTAGACTTATATTTCATACATACATCAAGTCTCTTAATTATAAATTCTGATCCCAATTTAAGGCATCTTGTATCAACAAGATCCTAGCCCTTCCTTGTTGAAAATTTTACTGGTTCCAATTTTGAATAAAAACTTAAGTATTTCTGCATAATACATAAGACCTTTCAAAGAGACATTTTTCCATAGTTGACTAATCTTCCACCATTTTCCTTCTGGAATATTATGCTGCATTTGTACATAATTTATTTCTCAAATATATGTTATACTTCCAATCCCTTATACCTCTAGACTTGCTTCTTCACTGCTTAAAAAAAAATTTCCTTATGCAAATTTTGGCTCATCTGTCAAGTCCCCAAATCCATCAAACTGTCCAATAAACATTAAATGATAAAAGATTGATTTCAGATATGGTATATCTAGTAGAAAATTCAACAGGGACTAACAAGCTACCAGAAGTATGAGACTGGCATTTGAGAGAAAGGCTAGCATACATACTAGAACTAGCCACTCCATAAGTGGAGAACGAACTATCCATAAAGCAACTGCACACAGGACCAAGCACATGAAATGTTTGTAATACTAAAATTCAGAAGGGGAGAGTAAAGACAAGAAGATAACTTGTACAGAAAGTATTGAAAAAAAAAAACAAACGACAACAACAACAAAAAGAATTGTAAGATGTTATAGGAAGAACACTAACACAGTGGTTTATCAGATTAAGTCAAGAAAATATTCCAGAAGCGTGTGAACAGGTCAAGTATCAGACATTGCTAAAATTAAAAACAAAATTCAAAAGAACTGACAACATTTCATAATTGGAACATTACCAATTACCTCTTCAGTCCAGAAGAATAGAGGTAAAAGTAAGTCTGAAAATGCTTAGTAAGTGAATGAAGAGGAAATGAGTTAATTTCTTATTAACAGTCTAAGATTTAGAAACAGCAGCGGGAAATGGGCTATTCATCACAGCAGAAAAACAGTACTAAAATAATAAATGGCAGAAAAGAAGCATCTTCTTAAACAAACCTTGGTCAGTAACACAGAATACAGAAAAAGCAATACTCCAAATTTGTTTCCCCACATTGAATACTGATCCAAGACAGCATCTTTTAATTCGGATAAACTTCTAAATGATCTTTTACTGGAGAGGAAAAAGAGAAGTAAGTATTAGTATCATGGTGAGATTTGTGACATTTATAAATGGGAGAAATTTAGATTGTCTCATACATTAAAAACATACAAACAGTACATTTTTATTACATTTCAGGTTTCTGAATACTAATTAAGCCATTCCAAAAACAAAAAAAGCCACTGCTGACAACTACCACTACATACAATGTATACTACAAAGACAGACAGTTTACTTGACAAGGAATCTCTTCATCTCTTAGGTGCAACACTTCTCATCAATATTATTGAAGAATGTATCTAGAAAATAGAGTGGTCCTCTTTAGAGAGGTATTTAATAACCATGAAAATGCTTCTGAAGCCTGAAAATTATTTGACAAATGTCTAAGCACTAGTCCTATGGTATACATTTGTGGCTTTAAAAATAAAAGTGTTAACTTTCAAAATAAATGCCACCTACAGGTTCTATCCTTACCTTTTGTTCTGTAATAAAAAATAAAATAAAAACCTGGGCATTTTTGATTAAAATATTATAGAACGCATACTTTGGCAAATAAGTAATTCTAGTATTTACCTCACTAAAAAAGCTTATGTTCATTCAGGACAGAAAGACATAAAGCTAAAATAATTTTCTTTCACTGTTAATGATGGAAGGATTTAATGTTTTTTAAAAACTATACTTTTATAGTTAATTTAGGGCATTTCACAATTTAATTTGCATATATAACTCATCTTGTAATTTGAAAGCAAATTAATCCTCAAGCAAGGTATTTAAATTGCACATTTAAGTAGTACAGTATTATATAAAATAAAATCTAGGAACCTTTCCATAGAATGAACAAACTTAAAATGGCAATGTGTCCACAAGTTAAGTATTTTAAATGTTCTGATGTTACTTACTGAATTAATGCATGAAATCGCTCAAAGCCAAGCTCTTCGACAGCCAAGGCAGCTATACATAAAAGACACTTTTCAGCACTACACACGGCAAATAAATGACACAAGATACACAGCAGGCTGTAAATACTGTCAAGCAATCAAAACTTCCCTATTTCTTTACAATTCTCAGTGTATTTTAAACTATACAATAACATCAACTTACATTTCAGCATCTTACTGTGGTCATAACTAACATGGATGTCATACTGAGAATGTGGAAGTTATTACATAAAAATATTTCCTTTTGATTCAGCTATGCTAGGGAAGTCTGTAAATGAGGAAAACTTAGGACCGTGCTTCACACGTCACTTTCACGTGTCCTGCACCTTTCTCAACTAATCTAAGTAAAATCATCATAGCCAATCTGCCTCTTACTTAATATAAATTTTTAGGTTTAATGCTTTATTACCAAACAAAGCACTGAAATTAATTACACAGGTTCACCAACAGCTTTAAGTTTGTTTCCTTTTTTTTTTGGTATAACAATTGAGTTTTCAGTAACTTATTTAGATGTCAATGAAGTATAAGAAAGTGAAAGCATTTTTATCAAAAGAATGTTGGTAAGCACTTTACTGAGAGCCAGAACCTTCTGTAAGTGCTGTGACAGTTTGGTATCACTGAATCATCACACCATCTCTCAGATCTCCTTCTCCCAGGACAGGGATGTGAGGCACGGACAGGACCCCTCCTAGCAGCAATAAGCACCAGCACTGACACTCAAATTCAGTCTTTACAAATAGTTGCATCAAATGTCTGCTTTGTGACAATTTCTTTGAACAATTTATTACATTTTTATAAAGCCAGCCTTACTGCTTTCAAATAAAAAATTCCTATTCCTGAATTAAGGAAACTGATTCATTATAGATGCAAAATCCAATTCTCTTAAAATTTAAAATGGTAACATTAGATTAGCTGTTCAAAGCCTAGTTTTAATTTTCCATTGCTTCAAATTACTTTGTAGTATCTTGGCAAAGTCCAAATAGACTAAATAATCTTCAGATTATATGGGAAACAAACTGAAATTGAACCCGAGTATTCATTACTGCAAACAAGTATGCATTACCGACCAGCCAAAAATATACACACCACATAAGCCAATGAAATTAATGTTTGAACACAATGTAATATAATGAGAGGAAAACACACTTAAGATTTTAAGATAAAAGTAAAAAGTCTACCTAATCTTTTCCAAATTATACCCTTTTGTAATTCTTGATTATCCCAATAATTTTATTAGTAATACTATCAAAATAGAGATAAAGAGAGTAATTTAGATAACAGAGGCAAGCAAAAGAAAAAAGCTTATTAGCAGGCAGGAATGGTGGAAAATAAAACACAAGAAAAAGAATGTAGCTAGGAATAAAGGAAAGAACAGGTAAAATAGATTGTTCTATGAAACAAAGATTTTAGTGGATGTTCAGTTCATTTGCCAATATCTGATAAACTCTCAAATTTTTAGTTACCAAAATGTTTAAAGATATGCAAAATTAGAAACATTTTAAATGTAGTTTTAGTTTGTGCCAACTTTTAAGATGAGGCACAAAATAGAATGGGATATATTTTTTGGAGGAGAATTCATATATCCATCTAAATTAATCCATCTAAATCATATATCCATCTAAATTAGTTACTGAAGTAGCAGATCAGGCATAATGAGGCTATTTAATCTGAAACAGTGTAACTATCAGTATCTGAATAGCATCTTCCACAATAAGTACTCCATACAGTATTAACATCCTGATAAAAATATTATATAAAAAGATCATACTATAGTTTTTCACATATTTAATGCTGACTACACACATATGCTTTACTGTACCTTTTAAAGAGTTCAGTGATTCTTCTCTCAAAATTTCTATGTCCAAAATGCATCCTTAAGGTTTTAAAACCAATCTTAAATAAACTGTTTTACTATCATTTTTGTAAATGCTTTCCACTTAACTTCAAGTGTCATTATCAGCAGTAACAATGTTAAATTCTTTTTGAAAGGCAATTCTTCAAAGGCTTGAAGATAAAACATAACCCAACTGTTTAAATCTTTAAAACTGTTTCTTGCTAATGTGCTCCTAGAACCTGCCCAACTCAAGACATTTTAACTGCAGAATATTAGAAAGATGACAAGGACAACACAGGACATTTCTACCCTAAGAGGCAAGGGTACCTGGTAAGATAAATCCTATATGGAAAGCAGGGTACATATCAAAAGCAATTGAAATTGGTTTTCTAAATGTCAGGTATCTAATAAAGAAGAAAAATTTCTATACAGATGGTATTAGTGGAATGTACTCATGGCAAAGTAAGTCAGTTATTTACTTTAAGCACTTGGGATATCTAAAAATCACCTGTGAGCAAGATTACTCATCAGAAGATGAAAAGCAATTCTTAACTAGTCTCTGTAGCACTGAAGTCTCCCTTTCACTTGTTCACTGTGGCCAATCACATAAGAATTTTCAAAAACTAGAAGCTGCAGCTGTTTCTTCTATGAATGAGAATAGCTATCATTTTAGCTTTTTAAAGAAAAAACTTTAATCAAGACATAGAAAACACAAGTTAAGATTACCTTAAAATAATCCATATACATAACAATGTCCAAAATTGAGGGTTAAAAAAAACCGGAATGTCAATAAGAAAAATGTCTCTATCTTTACTCTAGAAAGCAACTAAAGGTATTTCAGAAATTTAATGAAGTCATAAGCCCCATTTATTTACGATAACTGGGAAAAAAATAAGACACCTACATAGTATACAGATGTTCTTTAAACTTTCTAAACAACAGTGCCAAATCTGTGGGGAGATGGTTATCAACAAGATGTATTTCTTTTCTCTCTCTTTTTTTTTTGAAAAAAAAAATTCAGTACTTAAAATCAATAAAAGGAAAACAGAAAATATTAAGATTTATTAGTTAAGTTTAGGCTTAGTGATACATTATGTATGAAAGTTAAAAATATTTTCTCTTCTAATTTTTCAATACTTTACTAAAACAAAAGCACAAGAAAATACTTTACTTCAGGAAAAAAAATGTATCTTACAAGAATGTTCCACTTGGCAACTAGACTCTGCAGGAGTCCCAGAAATACTAGCAGTTTCCTCAGCTGTCCTTCCTCTTAACCATGAAACGAAGCAGTATGATCCAGAGTTGTCACAAGAAGCACTTTCTAAAATATCACATAAGGTATGACAAAGGAGCTCCTTCTGCTCTTCCTCTAAAAACAACCAAAGTACAAATTATAATGGTTTTCTTTGAAAAGAAAAACTAAAAATCCCGTCACAAACAGTATTAAGAACATATTCATTTTATAACAAAAATCAAGCATTTTAAAAATGGAGACTCTATATAATCTACAGACTGCAGACAATACTTTGGAAAAACAATGTGCTGTGTGATACTAAAACAATGTGATTAACTAAAGTATCACCACTATGGGAAAATACATGATGTTTGGAATAGCCTCATGGAGATGATCTCTGTTAGGCTGCACACAGAGCTGTTAAGTTCTGCTGACTGCAGAACTAAGTACCAGATCAAGATCCACTGAGACCCCTTCCCCCCTACTAAATTCTGTCAGACCATCCTGCCCCAATGGAATGAGAATACTGTCAGCACACGAGACCACATTCATAACATCAGCAGAATCCTCAGGATGTGCTGCAGAACGTAGAAGCTGCTGTTAATATATTGCGGTAATCTGAGCATCAAGATTTTGTTGCAAATGGCAGAAAATATATGAGATTCACCTCCCCCCTTTTCTAGCAGTGTTAACTCCCCTGAGGCAATGTCATTTTCAGAAACCTTCAAATACTTTCTATAGGATGTGAATATATTTTCACATTCTCTCTATATCTATTTACATTCTCTAAAAAGCTTGATCATACAACATGGTCTCTATCTCTTCCAATGGATTACAAATTCTTCAAAGGCAGGATCTGTGCATTTATTTACTTTAACATAGTCAAAGTCAACTATCTTTTGAATAGTTCCATCCATAAATTTTGTATTTAACAAATTATATACTATAACAAGAATAAAGCCATAATACTTTAATTCTTTAAATTCAAAATCATTAGGTTCTGTTGTCATGGTTTGGAAAGCTGCTACAGCCTTAAATAAAAAACTACATTGAATGTATCTAACCTTTTTGGAAATTATTGTGAGGTTCATATGGAATTAAGTAAATGAAAGAAAAGATCTTTGTGCCAGGTGAGAGTAATACAAACATTTGTCATTATCAGGTAGCACCATATATTCCCAAATAAATCATAATATAGTTTCATTTGAAAACTGATTCAGAATTATTTGCAGTACTTGCATTAAGCAAGATATTATAAGATGTTGAATGCAAAGGTATTTTGATATCTTTGCCAGCACTAAGACATATATATACATATATATATATATATATATATATATATATATATATATATACCCATATGTATGTATATATCTATATTACTATTCTCTACATGTGACACCATCCAGAAATTTTGGGAACTGTATGTATGCTTTAGCAGAGCACCCAAAGTCTTTTTTCCCCTTAGTTTCATTACTTTGACTTACATCTTTTAGTGATCAGGAAAATCAATATGGAAATAAGTATTTAAAAATTTTGAGTCACAAAGAAAAGAAAAAGAAAAAGAAAAAAAAAGTAGCACCAACTTATTTGTATCAATGCAAAGATTTTGTGCTCTAAATTTTTATTGTAAGTGAAATAGCATAACTTCCAAAATGTCCTCATCTGATATCTACTTGCTAGAGTTATGTAATTAACCCAAATACTGGTATTAAATAGTTCCACTAGAAAAATATGAAGAATTTGGTGTTGGGAAGGTGGCTCAGTGGTAGAGTGCTTGCTTTGAATGAATGAGGTCCTGGGTTCGATTCCTCAGCACCACATAAGCATAAAGAAAAAAAGCTGGAAGTGGCGCTGTGGCTCAAGTGGTAGAGCGCTAGCCTTGAGCTGAAGAGCTGAGGGACAGCGCCCAGGCCCAGAGTTCAGGCCCCATGACTGGACCACACCCCCCCCCAAATATGAAGAATTAAATCCCTCATGTATTAAGAAATCATCACATTTATTTTCATAGAATCTTTAAAATAAAGATTGATTGCATTATTGAGAGTGCTAAGATACTAATAAGTAATACCCAGGAACAATCCATAATTTTAGTAGAACATAATTTATTCATTAAAATTAAAAAAATTAACAGAAATACAGAATGATAGAAACAATTGTTTTCTACTGGGTGTTCATTTACCTCGTTCTGTGAAAAAGTAAATTTTTTTCCTACTCTGTCCTAAAATTTCTGCTGTATATAACATCAAATTAAATATGCTGCATTTCCATTAAAAATTTTTTTTGAGTCACTATGAAATTTCACATTTAAAAATAAATCTCAGGGGGAAAAAAATCCCACAATTTTTTTTTTTTAGTGCTGGGGAGCAAACCCAGTCTTGTGATTGTGGGGCAAGAGCCGTACCACTGAGCTATAATACAACCCTTGTTTTATAAGACAGTGACTTACTCAATAGCCCAGACTGGTCTCAAACTTTCAATCCTCCTGCCTCTGCTCCTGAGTGTACAGTACTGCACCACTATGTTTGGCATTCAGTTTACTTTTAGACAGTTAATTTTAATTGAATTATTGACAATGAATGACGCGGAGACATCTTTAAACACAGATGATGAACAAGGTTTAAAAGAGCTGGCATACCTGAGCAATCCCGCCATGATGACTTCTCAGAAGAAAACAGAAGCTTCTTCAAAAGAAATGCCTTTACACAATTAAAGCAATAATGAGAATGCATTATAAACATAATTCATGTAATTGCAAAATGGGAAATACTAACTTGAAATGCCTTTCTGATCTTTTGAATAATTCCATAAAATTTCAAATTATTTCTCTTCATAGTCAACAGTTAACTATGCAGTAATTAACTTGGATTTTAAGTTTATGAATTTTATTCTATGTCAATAGTTATCCATCCCCAATACAAATTTTCTAACAAGTAGAAAAAAAAATGACTCAAACTATAGTCACATAAGTAGACATTACAAATGCTACTACTCTATTTACAAAGTGAATATCATATGAAACAGGAGTAAGTCTAAATTTCTCAGATTTCTAGGGCTAGTTACACTTAAATGCTGAAATGGTTCTTCCCTATTAGCTCTGATCTGTGAAAGAAAATTTTCAATAGTTAAGGAGTTTATACTTTCCTGGTTTAAAAAACATATGGTCTAAAAGAAAAACAAAATGACGCTAATATTTCCCTTCTGTAAATAAATTATGTGATATCAGTTACTTGACAGAAAGGAGTTGAGTGCAATATAGTTTCTCCCTTCTCAAAGGGTAATTCATCTGAATTGCTTTGTTTAAAACAGAAGACCTCGGGCTCCACTATTAAAATCTGAATCTGCAGAAGGCATATCCAAGATAAAGAAGTTTGATGACTCTCTAGGTGTATTTGACAACAGAATTTGAGCAGAAAAGGGGGCTACGTTAAGACAAGTAGAAGTAGGTTGAGAACTTGGTTCATTACTTTATTAATAATGGTGCAAACTACAAAGGGTACAGTGTTCAGTATATGAGAAAATTTATGTATGATACTTTGCATATATTTGGAAACTCATAAGCAATCGAAGATTTCAACAAACTCACTGCTACCAACATAAAATGGAGCAGTGTAACTAAGTACCTAAAAAATTTTTGTGGTAGGACAAGGACACCTAATATTCCAACATGAATACAATCAATATTGGCATTCTGATTTATAGTATAACCTTCTAGTCTTTTAATTTTTATGTGAGAATCATAATGGCTATATTGTTTCTCATGTTTTCCCATAGGAATTCATAATCATAACTGCTATATCAGTATTTGTCTATGAACCTATCAAAATTTATATAAGAATTGCACATTTAAATTATGCTACTGGATACCGAGTTGTAATTTTTTTATTACTATAAATATGAGCTTTTTTGAATACAATGCTTTTCACATGAAGGATTTCTTCTGGAAAGATTTACAGAAGTACAATTTTTGCATTGTTATGATTCAACATGTAATGTAAAACCATTTCCCAGAATTAAAGTACAAATGTGTACAAGATAGTATAGCTAGTATCAGCCCACGTGTACATTCTCTGTTAACTATACTTTTATATTTAAATTTTTTTTAAGGAAATAGGATAGTACTTTGCTTACTCTTTGGGATTCTAGAGGGAGTGCTTTGATTCGTTTGTTTTCTAGCATCATTCCACCTGTTACATCTGCATAAACATTTTTCAGTGACAAACTGCCATCTTAGGTGATGGTGACATTATACTGTAATGTCTTCGATACTTATAATGAACACACAATACTGATTAACCTTTATTTGTATGGTTTTAGTTTTAATAATGTGAGGGTTTACTTTATGATGTCTCTCTACCTACTTTATATTCTTACACAATGAAAATTCAAATTATAAGATTTGTGTGCCTCTTAAAAATAAATTATTAGGCTGGGAAGGTGGCTCAGTGGCTTGCCTTGCATGCCAGAGGCCCTGAGTTCGATTCCTCAGCACCACATAAGCCAAAAAAGCCGGAAGTGGCAGTGTGGCTCAAGTGGTAGAGTGCTAGCCTTGAGCTGAAGAGCTGAGGGACAGCTCCCAGGCCCAGAGTTCAGGCTCCACGACCGGACCCAAAATAAATAAATAAATAAATGAATATTTCAATGGTCCATGATGATAGGCTTAGGATTTTTAAAATTAATTCACTTTTATTATCTTTAGAAGTAGTTGTACAAAGGAGTTGTCAGTTAACAAGGCAGTTTATGAGAACAATATATCTTGATCAATGTCACTCCTTTCAACATTATCACCCATCCCTCCCCTACACACCTCTTCCTTCACACCATTTTTAAGTACACTGAATTTTAAACTCTTATGATTTCATAAGTTCAGATTTAACTATTCATAGGCTTTCATGGAAATCCCTAAGGTATTATTATTGACAAAGAGGGTTTTGTTTATAAAATCTAATTTATGCATTTTAAAGTAAGAGCAAAGAAATAGTTTCAACTAAGCTAAGTTTTACTTTCCAATTATAAACGTATCTTTCCCTTATCTATGTTTTATTGCAAATCTAGGGAATCTTTTTTGCCACTGCTTCTTTTTGCAAATTAAATTCAGGCATTACAGGATAGGAAGAATGTGTGGCACTTACCAGACAAAAATTTTTAAGTTTACTGAACGTATCATGATATTTTGAGTAAACCTGTCTTCTGAGTGCTTTTTTGTTAAAAATGTCCTAGTAAGCTGGGCACAGGTGGCTCATGCTTGTAATCCTTGCTACTGATGTGGATGAAATCTCAGGATTACAGTTCAAAGCCTACTCAGACAGAAGACTTCCTGGGACTCTTATGTCCAACTAATCACCAAAAAGCCAAAGTCAAGGTGTGGCTCAAGTGGTAGAGCAGTAGCACCAAAACAAACAAAAATTTTTAAAAAATGAAGTTAAAAATGAAGGGGTGACATTGTCCAAAAAGAAATTTACTCATTTACCTGACTTATGAAACTGTAACCTTTCTCTATCACCTTTGAATAACAATAAAAATATTTTTAAATGAAAAAAATAAAAATAAGCTCTAACTTATACATAGAGAATCTTCAATTTGGACAAGATTTCCTCTTGATGATCACTTTTTTCCCAGTTTCTCAGTGCAACAGCTACAATTAACTTCCAGTAAATCAGTAATTCTAATGCATAATCCAGACATTCAATTTTTCTTAATTTTAAATAATTTTACTACTGCAAAAAGTCAACATATTTATTCTTTAAAGAAAGTAATGATCTTGAACATATTTTGGCATTAAGCATTAGAGGAGATTTTGTTTTTGTTTAATAATATTTAAGTCTATGGAGAATAGTATTTGTAGGAAAAATGTGCCTTGTAGCTAGCATTTTAAGACATTCTTTATGCCTAGTTGATAATCACATTAAATATCTCTTTTCTTTTCTTTTTTTTTTTTGGGTCCGGTCATGGGGCCTGAACTCTGGGCCTGGGTGCTGTCCTTCAGCTCTTCAGCTCAAGGCTAGAGCACTCTACCACTTGAGCCACAGCGCCAATTCCGGGTTTTTTTTCTTTTTGCTTATGTGGTGCTGAGGAATCGAACCCAGGGCCTGGAGCATGCAAGGCAAGCGCTCTACCACTGAGCCACCTTCCCAACTCTAAATATCTATTTTCAAAACATGATTAAGACATAAATTACGTGACTAAAACATATGAATTAGTTTATTTTATAATACTAACATTATACTGCTGTTCAGACTGAAGACATTTAGACTAACAATAAACTGAAAATTCTTGATTTTTAAAAATAGTATAATTAATGTAATTTTATAGATCAGTCTGAAATTCAAATATATCTAGATTAAAAATCAAATTAAAAGGTTTTTTGTTTTTTTGTCAGTTATTAGGGCTTGAACTCTGGGCCTGAGCCCAGACCTGAGTCCCTCAGGTCTTCTGCTCAAGGCTAGTGCTCTACTACTTGAGCCACAGCACCACTTCCAGTTTTCTGGTGGTTAAATGGAGATAAGAGTTTCACAGCTTTTCCTGACCAGGCTGGCTTTGAACCTCGATCCTCAGAGCTTAGCCTCCTGAGTAGCTAGGAGTACATGCATGAGCAACCAGCGCCCAGCTAAAAGGTGATTTTAAGACATTTAAAAAATCAAATTAAAGAATTCAGATAAGCCCCAGCTTCTATGCAAAAAGAAAAAAATAGTTATGAAATTCTGTTTGAAATCAGTTGCTACTCATTTCATCTAGAACGGACAAAACCATTGCCCCAAATAGTATACATTGTCAAATGATTTTAACTCTGAAAAAGTTTCAGGCCATGAAAATACAAACTCATCTTTTAAGAAACATTATTTTTGTGCAAAGAACAAATCAAAATGGCGAAATTACTTTGTATCTATATGGTATATAGTCAATAGGATACATTAGAGGCCAAGATGAGTAACTCCTAATCTTACAAAAGTCAGGGAACATTTACCATTTTTTCACCTAAAAATATAGTTAAAATGCTATTGACTCATAAGCAAAAGTTAAAAGCTCATCAGGTCTTGTATACACAGTACAAAAATTAGAAAAACAAAAGCCAAGGATGAATCATTTGACTAAGTCTCTCTAAGGAGCTGATAAAGTAGTTGATGTTACCTGAACGGGTGCAATAACAGCACAGGGGCCACCTTCAAACTGTTCTAATGCAGTTGCCTCTGATTCACTAAACACAAACCCTAAAAATGAAAGCAAGTACCAAAGATTAAAAATATAATTAAAATAACAACTAAGACAATTTTTCACTTGTTTTTTCATTTAATTTGCTGATATTTCTCACAACAGCAAATACCTATAAATCATCAGACACAGTGTTTCTTCTGAGATCAACGAATCCTCTGGAAAAGCTATGGAGCCAATGCCCCTCCTCCCGAATATGCATGCACACAATTCTGTACCTAAGAGATCATGGTAGAAAATAAAGTAGACTTGAATGAAAGGACACTAAGTCTAATTATATATATATATATATTTGGTTGGTCATGGGGTTTGAACTCGGCCTGAGTGCTGTCCCTCAGCTCTTCAGCTCAAGGCTAGTGCTCTATCACTTGAGCTACAACGCCACTTCCGGTTTTCTGGTGGTTTATTGGAGATAAGAGTTTCACAGACTTTCCTGCCCGGACTGGCTTTAACCGCAATCCTCAGATCTCAGCCTCTTGAGTAGCTACCAGCACCCAGCTTAAGTCTATAATTTATTTCATAATACTGGTGATTGATATGAAGGCCTCAGGCAATATTAAGCATATACGCTACACCACTGAAATACATTACCAGTTCCTAAATCTGACTTTCTAATAATTTAGTTTGCTCTAGGGAAGACTAAAGAACTTATAAGACACTTTCCAAACAATTTTTTTCTTTTTCTTTTTTTTTAAATTTTTATTTATTTTTTATTGTGAAAATACTGTACAGAGGGGTTACATACAATTAAATGGGCAAGATAATGAGTATATTTCCTAACAAGCATTTGTAGCCTCCTCCTTTGTTTCCCCTTCCTATCCCTTCCCAGCTTCTCCCCGACCCCCCTAAACAATTTTTTAAATCGCCTCAATCTTTGAATCACACTCTGTACATTAAAAAGTAAAGGGCATCAGAGATGGTTAAGAGTGCTCACGATGGCTCTAATTTACTTCAAATACTTCCAACCAGCATTAACTGATAGCAGCTATAAGTTTCTGAGAGGGTCTTGAGGCAGATGTCAGGAGAATCCAGTTTTAATCTAGAAACTTTGGAGCAATCATTTCACCTCATTAGACCTTATGCTTAAAAGTGTCACTTTTTATCTTAGTATGCTACAAATCTATCGAACTTTATCAAAGGCTAACATCCAGTAAACTCAGACAACAAATATTTAATGAACATCAGATGTTATTCCAATAATTTGGGATAACATTCATGAATGTTGAAATCTTTGGTCTGAGCAAAGTGACAGTCCCACCAAAGACAAACAGATAACAAAAACAAATGAATCTAAAAAGAAGAATGAAGAGGGTGCTGTCATTTCAGAAGGCAGTGACTTTTCCTACATCATAAGAAAGGACCTTGAGGCTAGTCTTGAAGAAATTTAGGTAAAGACAATTCTAAAGAGATAATATGTCTATGAGCATGGATTCAGGGAAATTCAATGCAGCTGAAGGGTAGGATGGAAGAGATGGCAAATGGGAAAAAGAGATGACATTGTCCCTTCCACTTGGGTTCTTCTTGTTCTACCTTTCCCTTCTCAATTTCTCAGTCTCCTCACCAGCTCTATTCAAATCCTGGTGATCTCTACCCAGGTCCCGGCATTAGGATATATAATATTTTTCTTTTGATGTATTTTCTTTGGGTAATTTTGTTTGCTCTGAATTTCCATTATTGATTATAACCAGTTAATTCCCAGATTAGAACCCAAACACAAAGCACCTAAATTCTTTCTAGTGGTTCTGTATGATCTGGCCTCTGCCTCTCTCTTCTATTTCACTCTTTGCCATTTTCCTTCTTTAGCTTTCAGTCATGCTGAACTTCTTCAAGGTGTTCAAATATTCCTACCTAGGCCTCACAGTGTAGTTGTGTGCCACCATGCCTTGTTTGTTTCTTAACCTTTATGCATAATGTTCCTTCTGCTTCAACACCTGGCTAACCCTATCTTCAAAAAATAAAAAATTCTGACATCTTTCAGGTTTCACCCTAAGATTAGGTCCTCTTGGTACAAGGCACCGAAAGCTTATAAGCATGTTTGTCTGTATTCCATCTCTGGTCCATCTATTGTTTGAAGGCCTTTATCTCTCACTTAGCGTGCTGTTGCAAGTTTCAACTGTGTCTTCTAATTCTTTTCCTCCTGTTTGTTTTTTGGGAGGAGGGGAGGTAGTGGGGTATTAAGGCTGGAACTTAGGGTCTTGTGTTAGCTACCAGGTACTCTACTGTTTGCACCATACACTCAATCCTTTTTCCTTTATTTTCTGAATAAGGTCTTGAAATTTTGTCCAATCTGCCTGGATTATTATCCTATTTTTTGCTTTCCATGTAGCTGGGATAACAGGTACATGGAACTACACATAGCTTTTACTTGGTTGAGATAGGCTCTTGCAAACTTTTTTTTTCCCTCAGCTAGTCTTGAACCACAATTTGTGAGTCACTGTGCTTAACACCCACCTTCTTTAATGACTAGCTATTCACAGAATTCCCCAGAAGAATTCTTTAGAAACAGAAATCAGATTTTATCACAACCTGCTCAATATTGTAATGGTCTAATTCAAATAGAATAAGATCCAAACTCCTTTTCTTAGTCTGAAGACACTACAGGATCTTCTGATCCAAATGAACCCTAGTCTATCCATTCTTTCATTAGCTCCAATAACTCTACGTCCTTAGAACATCCCAGTCTTTTCCTGGAATGTCTATGCTTGCTCTGGATTGACTATCCTCCTATTCTGTTTACGTGACTAAATCACGATCATTTGTTGGGGTTCAAGTTAAATGTTAAATCATTATGGAGATATTTCCTGACACATCTATGTTAAATCCTTAAATAGTTCTTGACAAATCTATCAAAATAGTCATGCCTATCATCTTCCTGTACATCCATACGGTATTATTTACCTCACAGGCAGGCAGGCATCTTGTCTATTTTATTGGCTTCTGTTTACCAGCACTATGTTGCACCCTCATTGCTAGATTAATGCTTATTGAAATTTCAGGAGGGAAGACAAGGAGAATCTTTTGTTTCAAAGATGCCAAGTTCAGTTTCAAAAATGTAAGACCACCATTTAGCAACATCTACAAGTGGAAGGGAGGTAGGGGCCTAGAGCTTCAGCAGGACTTAGAAGTGAAGAGAGCAACTTGGAGCTAGTGTATCAGTTAAAAATGAATGAGCATGTGCACACCGAAGATAATGAAGTTTGAGTGTTAAAGTGAGCAGAAGCCGAGTCAGTAACAGACTGGTGGAGATTAGAAAACAATACACAACTTTGAGTTTGACAGCATCTCAATGTTTAAAAATACTTCTGATAAGATCAGTGTTTAGAGTAAGAAATGTGACTTTTGATATTAAATAATAAAATTATTCAATGACAAGATTATGATAAGCCAGTGGGCCAACAATTTGGAAATGACCAGAGCATGTTCTTATAAATTAAAGAATGGGGAGGAGATCCATTTAAGGTATAAGACAGACCAATAAAGGGAAAAGTTCTCTGATGCAGTCATATATTATTACTACTATAACCAGCTTTACTGGCAGAGCAGTGGCATACTATCAAAAGTACACTCAAAGTTGTTTGGATACATATTTCTTTTTTGTAGTACTGAGGTTTTGTGCTTGCTAGACTAGAGATCTACAACTTAGGCCACATTCCAGCCTTTTGTGCTTCAGATGCTTTACAGATAAAGTCTTGTGGTTTTGCCTGTGCCAGTCTCAGACTGCAATTCTACTAATGCCATGAACTCCTTTGCAATTTTCCAATACCTTACTTTCATATATTACTACTTATATTCAATACTGAAACAGTCTGACAACTATGGCCTCTCTAATATTCCATGTAAACTCACAGCTAAAGAAAGACCTGGCTTGACTTTAAGTCAACTGATCTTGGTGGAGTCAAAAATTGAATTGGGCCCTACTTTCCTCAAGTTAAAAAAAAATAGGGTAGCTATACCTGTCCTTTGCCATCTTTTAGGGTCACTGTAAGAATTAAGATTTTTTGAACACATAGCATATGTGTGTGTGTGCATGACAGGCATATTTAAGTCTTTGAATTAAAGAAAACCACTAAGGAATTAATTTTGTCAAATGTGCTTATAAATTATGAATTTAAAGGGCTGGGAAGGTGGCTCAGTGGTAGAGCGCTTGCCTTGCATGCCTGAGGCCCTGGGTTCGATTCCTCAGCACCACATAAGCAAAAAGAAAAAAGCCGGAAGTGGCGCTGTGGCTCAAGTGGTAGAGTGCTAGCCTTGAGCTGAAGAGCTGAGGGACAGCGCCCAGGCCCCAGAGTTCAAGCCCCACGACCGGACCCAAAAATAAAAAAATAAAAAAAAATTATGAATTTAAAAAAACTCATTAGGCCAGTTATAATTTAGGTATGTTAGAAAATAAAAAGAAACTATACTTAAAAGAAATAAAAAGCTTCTGAGAATAATAAAACTGAAATTATATGACCCACAGTATTATTATCACTTGGAAAGAAGAATGATACTGATAGCATTTTACTTGATATATTAAACCACACTATAGTAAGTGCCAAAACTTTCAAACTTTGACCCAAATGAATGCATTTTAATGCTTTTTTTTTTTTTTTTGTCAGTCGTGGGGCTTGAACTCTGGGCCTGGGCACTGTCCCTCAGCTCAAGACTAGCACTCTACCACTTGAGCTACAGCGACACTTTCAGTTTTCTGGTGGTTTATTTGAGATAAGAGTCTCATAGACTTTCTTGCATGGGCTGGCTTTGAACCGTGATCCTAAGATCTCAGCCTCCTGAGTAGCTAGGATTACATGTGTGAGCCACCAGTGCCTGGCAAATACTTGCTTTTTAATGGACACTACAGTTCCCCTAATTATTACATATCATTTTTTACTTCATTTAAACAAGATTACTCTCATCCTTAATAGTCTTTCCATAATCTCCACCCAAAGAAAACCACCACACTGACCTTCTACAAACAGCAAAAATGAGTTTCTCCCTTTCTGAGTAATCTTTAAGTAAGACAAAATAGCTTGAAGGGGAAAAATTGTTTCTGAGTTTCCACAGTCCACACCAGGGATAGGCAACCTATGGCCCTCAGATGCTTTCATAAGCAAAGTCCTATAAAAACCATCCTTTATATTTACTTAAATATACATAATTAGAACAATAAGACAAAAGGGGGAAATTAAACCAAAAGAAAAACAAAAAACAAAAAACACCAGAATAGAGAGCACTGAGTGACAAAGGCCTCTTTACAGAAAGTCTGCTAACCCTCAGCTACACAATCAATACTGAAGAGACTCAATTCCTGGGTAGGTTAGATGCTTCCATTTATAGGATATATATTACTTCTGTTAGATCTAGAAGACTTCTGTTTTGGTTTTGTTGGGATGTGGTCGATTTAACCACTATCATCTCTACTACTACTACTCTCCTGGTATAAACAACCACTGTTCCCCTGGAATTCTGCAGCTGCAACCATAACATATCTTAGCTCATCTTAGTGTCACTTTATCCACTGCAGTCTATCCTCAAACTTGGCAGCCAAATCTATCTTTTTGTTTGGTGGGTCATGGGACCTGAACTCTGGGCCTGGGCACTGTCCCTCAGTTCTTCAGTTCAAGGCAAGCACTCTACTGCTTGAGCCACAGTGCTGCTTCCGGCTTTTTCTACTTATATGGTGAGGAGGAATTGAACCCAGGGCTTCATGCATGCAAGGCAAACACTGTACCAGCCCCCAAATCTATCTTTCAGCAATTTGTGAGATCCTGTGTCTACCTTGCTTCAAACCTTCCTTTTCACTTAGAATAAAAGTCCTGACAATGCCCTAGTACAACTTGGGCCATATTATTTCCTACATCAAATTCATTATACGACCCCCTTCTCTTCCTCCTTTCAAGCCTCACTAGCTTCCTTCCTGCTCTTTGAGCAGCAGAATGGGCTGCAGTCAGATATCTGTTTGACTAGCTTAGTGACTCCCAGTGTTTGTTTAAACCTCATCTTAACCCTAGGCCTATCCAGGTGACCCCCATCCCACTCCTTATCCTTTACCTTCTAACTACTGTACATGAATAATGAATGCTGCTTGCTATGTTTGTTGTTTGTCTCCCCTCCCATCCTAACAAGCTTCAACTACAAGGATCTGGAACTGAGGTAGTCTGTAGGAAGAGAAAAAAAGTGGTGCTGATAAACCAAAGAAACATAGAAAAAAATGTTTTCCTTTAAAAAGTACTGTAGGCAAATGTGAAGGAAAACAGGCAGTAAAGAAAAAAAAATCCAAGTTTTTTTTTTTTTTAAAGCCTCCATCCAGCCTTTAAGTGCAGGTTGTCTTCAAATAAAAACTGGCCAAAAATAACGAGCAAAGAACCTACTCCACATTTTTTTAAATAAAAGGGAGAATTATCTAAAAATAGCAAACCAATTAAAACAACTATATGCCATACCTATAGCTTATTGTTGTAACAGTCGTATCAAATTATTTAAGCTGGCCAATATAGCTTTCTCTCTCTCTCTCTCTCTCTCTCTCTCTCTCTCTCTCTCTCTCTCTCTCTCTCTCTCTCTATATATATATATATATATATATATATAAAACACTTTACACCTGTATCTTGCTTTCAACTGGCCAAGACTGCAGTTGTAAATTCAAAGTACAATTATGGACTACAAAATGAAGGCAGAGTTGATGTCACATTACAAAATGACTGCCAGAATAACAATTTAGCAAAGACCTCTAAGAATTAAAGAATACAACCGTAAATAAACCCCAACCTGTAACAGATCATTCAAGGTATCTATCTATCTATCTATCTATCTATCTATCTATCTATCTATCTATCTATCTATCTATCTATCTAATCCATCTGGTTGCTTTAAAATTTTGACCAACGTAAGATCTTGAAGAATTTACACAATAAAACTGCACCTTGTGGAGAGAACAAACTTTTAGGTTGATATGGTCCTCACTGAACTAACACATAATCTTGTTAAGGAATTTGCACCTGACTAAAAAGTGGTGACAACAAGCAGAGCATTCTAAAGTTCTATTTAGAATAATAGTTAAACATTTTCTTCTAATTGTCCCGGCAAAGCCACAGGACTCTATGGCTAACCTTTACAATTTAAATCCTTTGTAAGTTAGTGTCACAGTACCTATTTGCTGTGCTTATGTCAAATATAAAAACAATATTACTTTTTTTACATTGTTACACACTTAATAAGGGTTGACTGATTACAAGGGAAGAAACATTTTTCTTACTCATCTCCAGTTCTGTGTAGTTTACAACTGTTCATTATTAAATAAATCAAAGTGGGCAGTTTTAAAATCTACAAATGCAGGCATTTAAGATATTAGAAAATAGTTAATTGACATAACTGAATGAGTAAAAACAGCCAAACTAAAGACATGTAAGATTTTAAAGCTCATATAAACTAAGAAATAATGAACACAGAGCTATATTAAGAGTTGGGAGACTCAGAAGTCACTCCTAACAATTTGTGCAAGTTTGGCCCAGTCATTTTTTTAACCTTGACGTCTGGTTTTCATCTGGAAAACAAAGAGTGACCAAATAAGTCACTGTTCTTATTTTACCAGCTTTAAAAGGTATGTGTAAAAGGGAAGAAAGGCTTACATCCTAAATAACCTGTAACAATACACCCATTTTGAAATACAGACTTTTACTATGTTAAAAAAAAATTCACCCAAATCTTTTGGCTCCAGGTGTTCTGTAATATATAATAGTGGTATATGTATGTGTATAGCCACTTTGACTAAGCTTTCCTAGTCACCTTAAGTAATACATTGAGTTTTAATATCACAACTTAAGAATTAAGGATAGGGCTGGGAATGTGGCTTAGTGGTAGAGGGCTTGCCTCGCATGCATGTAGCCCTGGGTTTGAGTCCTCAATACCACATACACAGAAAAAGCCGGAAGTGGTGCTTTGGCTCAACTGGTAGAATGTGAGCCTTGAGCAGAAGAAGCTCAGGGGCAGTGCCCAGGCTCAGCCAGGCTAACAGGAGCTCCAGTGGCGCAGTTGGTCAGTGCAGGGTACTCGCAAGAATCAAGGATAATTGCTTATAGCCAAGCCCCCAGTGCAGATCCCTGATACACTGCAGGAATGGAATAAATGGTTATCTTCGAGTAAGTATTATTTGTATTAGCAATTAACTTCTTATATATACAAAAAAAATACTGTGTAGGTAGCACAGGAAGTGCTGTGATCCATATTCCCTTTTTTAACTGTAACAGTTAGCACCAGATACAATCTTTCAACTGAAGATACTTTGGGCCACCGAATGACCTGTAGCGAGCAAACCGTGGTTTTTTGTTTTGTTTTGACTGAGTACCACGCCCAGCCACATGATTAAGCCACAAACAACAAAACTGCTTTTTGGCATCAGCCAGTCTGCTCTTTCCAAAAGGAATTTAAAAAAAAATAAAATAAAATAAAACCACTCCCTTCTCTCTCCCAGATAACAGCCAACACGGCTCACAGAAAAGCCCCGCTTGGGGTGTGTGTGGGGAGGAGGGCGAGGGTGTGTGTGTGTGTCAAGATCTGGAGGGTCACAGAAGCCGTGGAGAAACTGACCCCTGCGCAGGGTGGGCTGGAGGTGGGGGCGTCCCCGCGCGCGCGCGCGCGCGCGCCGCCAGGCCGGGCCGGGCCGGGGCCCGCCACCCTCTTCCCGGCTCCCCAGCTGGAAGGCGGGGCAGCCGCTGGGCGAGAGGCGGAGGTGGGGGTCAACGTCTCCACGGAGGCCAGCTGCAGCCGCGCCCCCCCCTCCGGCTTCCCCCCCACCCCCGGCGTCCCCCCCACCCCCCAACGCCGGGGCGAGCGGGGCGTTCCGAGAGCCTCGGGCTGGCTGGACGCTGCGCAGGGCCCCGGACGGAGCACGGGCGTCACCGGGCGGGGATCCCGGGGACCGGGGTGGGGGGTGCTGGGCCGGGGGACGGCGGGCCCCGTACCTTGCGTCCAGCGGCAGAAGATGGTGTCGGCGAGGCCCGGGCTGCCCTTGGTGCCCCACACCAGCTCCAGCAGCTCTTTGGTCAGTTCGGACATGGTGGGGTACCGGCGGGCGGATCTTTGCTTTAGGACTCCGGCCCCGACACATAAGGAAGGGGGGCCGAACTTCGGAGGCCCAAGCTGCGCGGTGGCGGCGAAGGCGACGGAACGTTAAGACCGAGACCAAGTGCGGAGGGCGCCCCGGGCAGCGACCACGCCTGTCATGCCCGCCCAGGGCCGTGAGAGCTCTTCCCTGCCGGAAGTGAACGTACTTCCGGTTATTCAGCTCCACCCACTCCCCCCACATACACACACAGAGGGCCCCGGAATCCCCTCCCCGGAAGCGGAAGTGAGGGGTGAGAAAAGGGCTAGGAGAGGGTCCTGCGGCCTTTAGGGCAGTCTGAGCCCTTTAGTGCTGCTTTTGGATCGGGGACGTCCCGGAGGGCAGACAGGTTTGTCTCCCTCTGCTGCACCTCCTTTCCAGAAGGAGCTAAAAGCTCTGAGGCCCGAGCTGCAGTGCCTCAAATATATGCCCATTCCTGAGTCTTTGTAGTATTAATTATGCAGAACTATAAAGCAGTGGTTGGAGCAGCTCAGAGGTAATGTCCTTGTCTGTATGGAGAGCTGTGCATAGATTGGAAGCCATCCTCCTCTGAGCCTTGGTATCAACTCACATGAAGTCAAAGCAACTAGTGCTTGGAAACATGAGAAATATGGCGTCTTCCATTAGCCATCCTTCTACTAGGTATAACACACATTACACACCTATTTGCAGATAGCAACACAGAACAAAGACATCTGTAAGTGAAACAGCATTTTCATTCCCAGTTCTTGAGATGGTAGCGTAGGGTCTGTGGCTGCTAACACCTATTAAGAGAGACTAGGTTTTATTCATGGACTTCACATTTAGTTAAATTTAATTTGTGAAAAAACTTGGTAAAGTTTGAAAAGAAAGGAACTTACTTTGCTTTGTATTTTAAAACGAAAGAGCAAAATCTGTCTTTTTAAGCTTGTGGTTTTTTTGTTTCCGTAGTGTTTCTTGAAAACTACTTTACCTTAGGATTCAATATTGCCTAGTTGTTAGGAGGCCATTCCCTGGTTCATACAGATTCTGACTCTTAGCTTTTGCACGTACTAGCAAATTGTCCGATCTACCTTTATTGTTTTCTTGCTAAGATAGGACATACTTTTCACATAGGAATAGAAGGAAATAAAGGAATATAAGGAAAGGTTAATGCATGGAAAGGACTCATGAAAATAGAGGTATTCATTTAACTTGGGGCATTTTGTAGGAATTTGATGGAGTACTAAAATTTTCTGACATTTTAAGTTTTAGGCATTTAATACAATAGTAGTAAATGAAACAAGATGCAAACCCAGAAATTTCTGATTCAGGATCTAGCATGAAGCAAGGTTTAAAAAAGGTAGTTTTAATTCCAGAGCCTATGCCCTTAATATCTATGCTCACTCTCACCTGGTTTTTATTAAGTGTTCCTTTGAGCAAGAAAGGAACTTATGAAACATTTTTGCGTCACATGATAAGATCATATTTCTTTTTTATAATGATAACTGCCAGGAAGAAAAGTGGATATGATAATCTAAGGTATGAGAATCTGGAAATGGCTGGCACAGGAGTTAGCTGTAATAGTCATGAAGAAATGCCTATGGCTTGAATTAAAGCACTAGTACTGGTGATTTCAAGAAGCAGTAATTTCCACACATTTTAGAATTAGAATGGGTTCAACTTGATGAATTACTTGGTAACTATATACATATGTATGTATATATACATACATACACACACACACACACACACACAGAGATAGAGTATTTACACAAAACTAGGATTAAATGCAACTGGCATCTCTTTACACATGAATGAGAATGAGTTGAGCCTGTTCCATTGCAGGTATGGACACAGGACTTTGTGAATAGGAATCTGGCTTCTGAAATCTAACATTCTGAAGCCACCACATAAAAACTGGAGGTTAGAACAAGCTCCCATTCCTCTGAAAGGAAGTCAGAGGGGTTGGGGGTGTGGTGAGGGTATGATCACTGTGTGATACAACAGCAATAAAGAAAACATAGAAAAGTATACATGGGAAGAAAATGGGGAGGCAGCTTATTTTCATAATAAATTATCACAAATGTTGTAGCATAAACAACAGAAATTAATTCTACAGTATTATAGGTCTGATGTGTGAGAGGGATCTAACCAGGCTAAAGTCAATAATATATCAGCAGGACTGTAGGCTTTGGGAAGGATCCACTTACTATTCTTTTCCAACTGTAAAGGGTAACTTGCATTCCTTGATGTATTACACTCATTATTGTAACATTCCTTGTTATGATTACTATTATTATTATCATTATTGCCAATCCTGGGACTTGACCTGTGGGCCTGGGTACTGTTCCTGAGCTCTTGTGTTCAAGGCTAGCATTCTACCACTTGAGCCCCAGCTTTTAGGCACAATCCCCATATCTTAGCCTCCTGAGTAGCTATGATTACAGACTTGGGAAAATTTATTTACTTACTTATTTGTGTGTGTGTATGTGTGTATGCATGCATGTGTTGGCCCTTGGGCTTGAACTCAGGGCATCACTATGCCTGAGCATTTTCACTCAAGGCTCACACTCTACCAGTTGATCCATAGCTCGTTCCTGGCTTTTTGGTGATTAGTTAGACATAAGAGTCTCCTGGTCTTTCCTGCCTCAGCTGGCTTTCAACCTTGATCTTTAGATCTTAACCTCCTGAGTAGATAGGATTACAGGTGTGAACTATGAGCACCCTATTTCTCCTTGTTCTTTGACCTAGTTTCATGGACTGAATGTTGGTGTCTCCCCCAAATTTGTAAATTGATATCCTAACTGGCAAGAAAATGGCATTAGGAGATGAGGTCTTTGGAAGGTGATGAGATCAAGAGGTGGAGTCCTCAGATGGGGTTTAGTGCCCTTAGAAAAGATGGCTCAGTCTTTCCTTCTACCGTGTGACCATGTAAGAAAGTCCCATTCTTCAGTTTCAAAGGAGCCACTACCAGCCTACAAAATCTGCCAGTACCTTGATTGTGGACTTTGCACTCTTGGCAACTGTGCAAAATAAGTTTCTGTTGGTTTCTAAGCCACCCAGTTTGTGGTAGTTTGTTACAGAGCCCTAAACTGACTAAGACATCTAGAAAAGTGAATTGAAACCTTCTAACATATTGCTCTGGCCTTTCCTTCTCTTTCTGTTTTCAACTTTTAATAATTCATGTGACTACACTGAGCCCATTGACCTACTCTAGGATGCTCTTATGTTAAGGTCAGCTGATAAGCATCCTGCCCCATTATTATGACAGAAGTGGGTGTGTCACCTTTAAGAGGAGGGGCCTTGTATGAGTGGGGATCCCAGCCTATGTTCACTCTCATATTTGTTTTTTAGCCACGAGTGGGGCAGTGTTGCTTCATGTTCTTGCAATGATGTGATACCTTACCCCAGGCACGAAAGCAAGAGGGCCAGTTGATAATGGACTGGAATCTCTCAAATTATAAACCAAATTACATACTTTCTCTTTATAAGTTGATTTATCAGCTATTTGTTGGGGCAACAAAAAGCTAACACAGAGCAGTCCAAATTGGTTGGCTTGATATTGGTGTTGGAATGCTGGCTTAAAAACAATGAAAATGTGTCTGATCATAACCTCCTAGGTTTGTTCAGTCAGGGTCATGATCACAGGCATCCTGGTTGAATGCCAGGAAGACTGAGGGATAAATGACCTTGGCTCCTGGACCTTTTTATGCCAAACATTTATAGCTTTGAAAAACAGCATTGGTAGCCAGGTGCTGGTGGGTCATGCCTGTAATCTAGCTACTCAGGAGACTAAGATCTGAGGATTGTGGTTCGAAGCCAGCCTAGGCAGGAAACTCCAGGAAGACTCTTATCTCCAATAAACTACTCAGAAAAGCCAGAAGTGGCCTGTGACTCAAGTGGTAGAGCTCTAGCTTTGAGCAAAAGAAGTTCAGGGAAAGTGCCTAGGCCCAGAATTCAAGCTCCAGGACTAGCACAAAGAGAGAGAGAGAGAGAGAGAGAGAGAGAGAGAGAGAGAGAGAGAGAGAGAGAGAGAGAGAGAGAGAGAGAGAGAGAGAGAGAGAGAGAGAGAGACAGACAGACAGACAGACAGACAGACAGACAGACAGACAGAGACAGAGAGACAGAGACAGAGAAAAGGCCTTGGATGAGAGTGAAGCCTTGAAAGAAAGACAGACAGACAGGTTTGCCTTACATTTGTGTGCATAAAATTCCGAAGATGCTTCAATTTCTATTTTAGTTTTTAATATGTATTGGTGAATTTTCTGTCATTCTGACAAAATACCTGAGATAAATAACTTAAGGGGGGGGGGAATATTTGGGCTCTTCTTTTCAGAGGTTTTGGTCCATGATTACCTGGCTCCATTGTTTATAGTCCTGTGTCATATCATGGCAGGAACACATAGGCAGAGTACATGGTAAATAACCACGAGGTTGTTTTGATCATGATGGCCAGGAAACAGAAGGAGAGAGAGAGGGAGGAAGGGTGAGGACCAAGCATACCATTTAAGGGCAGTCTCCCAATGGCCTGCTTCCTTCATGGAAGTCCTACCTCCTAGTTTCAACTACCTTCCAATAGCTCACTATCCATTGAAGGATTAATCCATTCATAAGACCAGAGCACTCACAATTCAAACATTTACCTCACAATCTAGACATGGAGGCCCACTTCTTCAAAACCTGAATCTTTGGGGACATTTAAGATCCAAAACCACTATGATGTTATCGAAATTTTCTAACTATGAAAAAATGAAGAGAATAGTTAAATAAACATGTCACCTAGATTTAATAATTATGTGTTTCATCTATTTTTGGTAAAATACAAAATGAAAATTGTAGATTTCATAACAGCTTAATCTTATTTAAGTATGCATTTCTAAAAACTTAAAACATTTCTATATAATCACATTCCTTATTAAATCTGAAAAAGCAATAATAATTCTCTACAATAAGTTAATACCTTTCTTCAGTTCTATTTCCATTAGGTCTCAGTACCTTTTAAAGTTAGTTTCCTCAGGCCATGATTTTCCTCAGGCCAGGTTTGCTGATACCATATGGCAATTTCTCCGTGTCTAGTGGTTTAGACTTTTATTTAAATTATTGCCTGAGTCTATTATTCCATTGGGAATTACAAAATGGTCATCTTCTGTTTATTGGTCATTCTCTTTTTTCTTGAATTGACTAGTTAGTGCATTGTTTTTCAAATGTTCAAGTACTTTCTTAAGAGTCATACCAGTTTTGATATGTAATATTTCATAATCACCATTCAGGTTATATATCTAATAATTCCTACTTTTCTTCCTTAACTGCTTACTTTGAAGTAGGTTTTTAACCCTTTAAACATCACAGGGAGGTGTTTACTGTAAGCTTACAGTTTAATTATGTTTTATTCAGAGAACACAGATAATATTATCTTGATATATGTGTATTTGTGAAGGCTTGCTTTTAGGCTCAGTTCATAGTCTTTGTAAAATTTTCATGTGTGCCTGAGAATATTTCTCTCTAGGTGTACATATTACCAAAATATTAAGAGTATAATTCACTATTGCCTTCCTACACCAGCAGCAATATCATTTGAAAAAAGATATTGCTAAATCACCACTATTAAGATAGATTTATCAACATATTCTTGTGTCAAGCATTGCCTTAAATATTGTTACATTATATATTAGATGTCTGCATGTTTGAGTTGTTACATCGTCAAATCATGCTTTTCATTTGTTAAGTTTACTAGAAAAAGTGGTTGTAGCCTCCAATATTTGTTCTCCCTGTTTGTATAATTCCCCCAAATCCTCATGTTTAAATAAACCTTAACTATAGATTCATTTTCTATAAACTAATCTTAATTATGTATTTTCTTAGGTTCCTACAATGATTAACCCTTAATTCTGCTGTGCAGAATGCCAAAGAGTCAAAGCAACAATCAATGTAATTGATGTAATCAAATCAAATACCTTGTACCATCTTAGTGTGTCATTCATTCAGTGTTCAATGACCTGTGTCCTAGTCTTTGATTAATTACCACATCTCTAAAATGTTATTTCTGGTAACCCAGAACTACAAAGAGATTCCATGGCAGACCTATGGCTAAAAGTCATTACATTTAATGGCTTTTGTAAAAGAAGAAACCAGTAGGTACTGAGGGCATTCCTTGAGTTTTAATTTCTTGTAAATACTTAATATTGTGTTGTTTTCAGATTTCAGTTCTGCCATTCTATCAACAGGTGGTGCCATTGTATTGTAGTTTGAAATTTGTGAAAGAAGAAAATGCTTCTTTTGCATATGGAAGCATCTCTTTTGTGGAGGCTTCAGTCAACGTTTTTGCACCTTAAGAAAGTTTGATTTTATAGTGTAAAAGTGCATGTGGTACTGGTGGCTCACATCTGTAATCCCAGCTACTCAGGAAGCTGATATGTGAGGATTGTGGTTCCAAGCCAGCCCAGGTAGGAAAGTCTATAAGATTCTTATCTCCCATTAATCAGCAAAAAACTGGAAGTAGAGCTGTGGTTCAAGTGGTAGGGCAAAAAAGCTCAGGGGCAGTGTCCAGGTTATAAGTTAAAGCCCTAAGAGTGACACCAAAGAAAGTGCATGTGGTAAAATCATATCATAGAATAAATTGAGTGGATACTTCTAATGCATATTCAAAATCTAGAAATTACAAGACATTTATGTGCTATTTTATCCACAAAGCAATTAATAAACAACATAGTATTTATGATAGACAGGCATGTGTGCAGATAGCTATGGAATATTTGCTTTGATTTGATATTTTAGGTCATGAAAATTCTTGTTTTAGAATTTTGAAGGCATTATTGTGTATTAGCAAAAACCCAACCAAATCAAACAAACAAAAAATAAACCCAAATACAATCCTCTTCATTTCTGTTCCAAGAGTATTAAGATAATACCCAATGCCTACTTATGTGTCTTCTTTTACAAATGCTATTAAATGTAACAGTGGCCATCACTCTGCTAAGAGATGGCTTTGGAGTTAAATGTTACCAGAAATAGCACTGTGGAGATGCCCCTAATGTCATGTCCAGTTACATGGGGACAGCTCAGTCTAGGTGTGACCACATACATCCTGCTGCAAAGAGAATGAAGAGAGAATGATACCAGGCTCTTTGGCTTTCCTCGATCTGAGCTCTGCCTTGGATCCACATGGAAACTGGTTGTCAGGGTCACAGAACGATCACAGGAGATGGTAATAAGAAGTTGGCCCAAGTCACAGACAGAGATTAGTTTGAGGCTTCTTGAGAAGAAGAATTGCAGAAACAGCTGACTCTCCCAAACTGATTATCCCTGTGTTCTTGATGTAGAAGGGCTAAACAAAAACACCACCAGGTACTGGTGGCTCACACCTGTAATCCTAGCTACTCAGGAGGCTGAGATCTGTGGATGGTGGTTCAAAGTCAGCCCCGGCAGTAGAAGTCCCTATGAGACTCTATAACCTCCAATTAACTTCCAGAACACTAGAAGTGGTGCTATGTCTCAAGTGGTAGAGCATTAGCCTTGAGCACAAAGAGGCTCAGGGGCAGCGCCGGGCCCTGAGCTCAAGTCCCACAATTCACACACACACACACACACACACACACACACACACACACACACACACACACACACACACTGTAAGTAATACTTTAGCAATACTATAACTGTAAGCAACACTAACACAAATGAATAAAACATTTAGACGTATCAGTGTCAATTATGCAAATAATTGGACAGCACATGGAATATTCAACTTCAAAGTAGATGAACAAGTTTTATTGGAAACAGAAACCAGGGTTAGTGCTTATATATGAGAGAGGGTGGTGGAAGTAACAACATACTAGATATACTTTGTTTTGTTTTTAAGTAAAATTGATGGTATGCTTAAAATTCTTGTTCTCTAATGTAAGTTGAGTTGACAACTCTCATTTAATAGCATATTCCTATGATTCACAGGCAAAATGATTTAATCTCGGATTAATTCTTGTTTACAACTCTGTTAAAAAATAAGATAAATCAGGAACAATAATCCTATTTCCCAACAACCCTATTTCCCAAGTAAGTCTTCAAATGTGTTGAAATTAAATATTATGACCCAGATGAAAAAATCAATTGGCTCTAAGTTATGTGGTCCTTTTGTGGTACAATGTGGACTGACAGATTAAATTTGACTATAATTAACTGTGGTTGCTCCATGGCAGAGAAAGTGAGAGAGAAAGGGCAGTGCAGAAAACAGTACAAATGCTAATTGTACTTAAGTATGATAATAGAAGTTGCATTCCTTTCTTGCCCCTGAATTGCACCCACATATTTTTCTAACTTCCCTAAGGTTAAATTTGGTAGGCAGGAACTCTTTAACTTTCAGGTTCAGCAACTGGGTGAATAGGAGTGGGAAATATACTTTGTTACTATTCATGCTTCTAAAGTTTATCTGTAGTTTCTAAGTCATTCTGTGAAAGACAGTTGAATATATGTTTGTCTACTCACCCTTCCTGTATCTGAAAGTAAATAGTGATTATTTAATGAGGAAAGAGTTTTTACTTTCTTTAAGCAGTTTTTGGGTGAGATTAGGAGAGATCAGGAAGAATGATGGGAGGGGTGACATTGGACTCATAAATTGGCAATTTAAATTTAAAATAGTTGGGCCCTGGTGGCTCATGCTTGTAATCCTCGCTACTCAGGAGGATGAGGTTCGAAGCCTGCTTCAGCAGGAAAGTACTTGAGACTCTCATCTCACACACACAAAAAGCCAAAAGTGGAACTGTGGCTCAAGGAGTAGAGTGCTAGGCTTAGGCAAAAATACCCACTGACAGTGCTCAGGCCCTGAGTTCAAGCTCCAGGACCGGCATGTATGAGTGTATGCACACATACACAAATTAATGAGAAAATATTTCTATGTGCTAAATACAGAAAAATTTAAAACCAAACAGTTGAAATCCCACATGAATGCCTACACATGATATAACACGCCTAGAAATAAAAGAGATGTGCCACAAGCTAAAATACAGACCTTACATATTTGAACTTAAAACAATCTTTATGATCTTGAGGATAAACTGAATATACTTTAAATGACTTTGAAATAGAAACCTATAAAATGACTCATGTGAATGAATATTGAGTTGTTCTAATGATCTAGTGCATCTTAGAACAAGATAACTTGTTTCTGTTTCTATTGAACTGTTACATATTTATGGATGTGTTTTGATAAGTGATTGTATAATTTGGGGGCGACTTGGCAACAAAGTCTCAAAAGTCTGGAAAGATGTAACTACTATTTGATCTAGCATATCAAATGCATATCAAGGGTATATCAATGCTTTAAATTTACCTAAATAAATATTTATTAATACATACATTTACTTAATACTTATTTAATAAATATGTAGATATGTATATAAATACATTTATGAGTGTAAAGAATGCACAGAATAGGGATTGCTTACATGAATTAAGGTACATTTATCAAGGTGAAGCTAGTTTTTAATGGTAGTTAATGTAAATGAGAAATATTACTACTAAAAGCACTCTTGTATTATTAGCAATAGTAATAAGGAAAGATAGTGTATGTGTATTCACACGAGTGTATGTGAGTATACATACGTGCAAAATCCAATTTGAATTAAACAAAGTGAGAACAAAGGGTATTTACTATAAAAAATGAAGGGATTTCTCAAAGATTCCAAAGCCACTTAGGAGAAATGGCTAAAATGCGTATTAAAGAGTTGTCAGTGTTCTTTGTCATTTATCTTTTCTTCTGACCTGTTTAATTCCATGATCTATGAGGAGGATTATGGTGATCCTTGATCTCTAACTTCATATGTTACAGTCGAGCGGTATAGAAATGACTTGGCGCTCTTTAAATTCCAGTTCCAAATTCTTGGAGGGCCTTGGGTTAAGAATATACTAATGCACAGTGTTTATGCTTAGTGTTTCAAGTACAGCCACTGCTGATGTGCCTGGCAGAGCTTACTCCGGTGACTGCAGAAGTATATCGAGCATGCCCAGGATACAATGCACAGGTTCATGTAAACACATTTAAACATATAAAGTGACAGAACCTAGCAGTCATCATTTTAAATAAACAGAAGAACAACATCTTCTAAAAATTTGGAAAGCTATTTTGATCTTTATTGTGGTGTATTTGACCAAGATTTCTTTAACTTCCCTCTTTTCATTCTTCCTTTCTCTTTTCCTCCCTCATCCCACCCCATTACTCAAAGCTTGATCCCCTCTCCAGATTATAAGCCTTATAGTATATATGTATAATTTACTCTATGTATGGGAAAAGTTGAAATACATGCAACAAAGTCTTCATATTGCTTTAGACAAGAAGGTGAGATTGTGAATGATTTAAAAACTTCATTTTCACATTTGTTTATTTTAGTGTTTAATCTTCTTGATCTTTTGAAATGTCTCATTTTTAAAATAGTCATTGTAAATATTTATGGAGTGCTATGTGATATTTTGCTGCAAGTATACATTGTATATTGTTCCAATCTTAATAAACATATCCATCTCCTCAAACTTTTTGTTTCATTCCTTTGTGTGGAGAATATATTCAGAATCCTTTCTTCAAGCTTGTTTGAAATATATGGTTCATTATTGTTATCTATAGTCATTCTGCTGTGCAATTCAACACCAGAACTCAGTTCCCCCAACTTTAAATACGTATGCATTTGCTTTAAAATTGAAAAGATAGACTATGTAGAATAGAAGCACAGAAATACTCATAATGTATAAATGACTCTCATCAATATTCCTAACATTATTTTATCCAAAGCACATCAAAGTCTCTAAATCAAAAACTTTGTTTTCTAAGATGCCTCAGCCAACCCGTGTACCTACCCTAGTGATTTCATATATACTTTAAAAAACAAATGAATACACAAATAGAAGATCGTTTTGTAGTTTACAAGCAACTTAAGCAGCACAGCTTGTAAAAATCATGTAACTATGGTTAATATATGTTTTAAGTCCTAGAAAGACTGAGTGTAACTCTCATAATTAAATTGATTTCTAATAAGAATTAACTTCACCATTTTGCAAATTGTAGAAAAAATATCTTATCCTTAGCAGTAGTTACGTGAGTGTTTAGTAAAATCCAATGCTGTTATATATACACATACATGCAGAGTATGCTGGGCATGCGCTATGGTATACAGTGTATACACTCCTCTGGTATAATGGTGTAATTTTCTGAACTAGAAGATATAGTGGAGTTTTGTTGTTGCTACATATTAAGAAACTTAAAGTACACCCAAAGCTCAGATGTTAAAAGTTTTAGCTCCCAGCTTGATACTCTTGTTAGGTGGAAATGTTAAGAGCTGGGGCCTAGTGCGAGGTCCTCTGGTTATTGGGGACTTGACCTTGGAACTGGAGCTTCTTCCTTTTCCAGGTCGTGAAGGGGGTGGTTTCACTCTATCTGGAGCTCCTGCTATGCCCTGCTACCTCGACCATAGGTAAAAAGCAACAGGGACAATCAGCCAGGGACTGAAACTTCCAAATCTGTGTTTCCAAATGAACCTTCTTTTCTTTATAAGATGGAAATCTCGATTGCTTATTACAGTAAGAGAGGGTTGATTGACACACTTGTTAAAAGTTGAATGTAGTCCTTACTTTTTACATGCTTTTTAATATTAAGAGAAACTATGCTGGACTTGGGACTTGAGAGCTTTGTCTGTGGCATGTACTTGTCTTTGTCCCCAGAAGTTGGCCTTACCATCTTTCATTTACTTGATGTTAGCTGTTCTTGTCTACTCATCTTCCCCAAATTACATTGCCCAAACAATGTTTAAGTAAGATGCAAGAATAATTCTCAGGCAATGCGTGGTTATAATACATACTTGTATTTCTAGCTACCAAGGAGGGAGAAATTTGGGAGGATCACTGTTCGGGGACATTTGTGTCAAAAAGTTAGCAATATTTCCATGTCAACCAACAACCTGTGTTGAGAAGTCTGTCATCTCAGAAACATAATTGAAGGATTGTGGTATGAGGCTGGTCACAGGTAGAAAGAGAAGACCTTATTAGAAAAATAACATGAACAAAAAGGGGTTGGAGATGAAGCTCACATAGCAGAGCAGGGTCTAGTAATCCTAAGACCTCGAGTTCAAATCCCAGGACTGCAAAATAAATTGATAAATAAACCATTAAATAAAATGAATAATAAATTCTCTAATCTCACCTAGAGCCAATAATAATTTCTTCATTCTAGGCTCTTGACTCTTGCCTTAGAAAACACTCCATCTTCCTCTTGAAAACTTCTGTTGGACATGATTAAAGCCTTTGGCTGAGATTGCCCTGGTAGATTTTCTTCTAAATATGAATCATGACTAATAGAAAATAGAACACTGTTAAAAAGATTTCAGACCCACTAAGAATTCTGATAATGCCAGGCACCAATGGGTCATGCCTATAATCCTAGCTACTCAAGAGGTTGAGAACTGAGGATCACAGTTTGAAACTAGCCCAGGCAGAAGATCTGTGAGACTCTTATCTCTAATAAAGCACTCAGAAAAAGCTGGAGTGGTGTTGTGGCTTAAGTAGTAGAGTGCCTTGAGCACAAAGAGGCTCAGGGACAGTGTCTAGGCCCTGAGTTTCAAGCCCCAGGACTGGCAAAGAAAAAAAAAACCACTGAATTATGTTGTTAGAACAATGAAATGAGGTTAACCATAGGAATTCGGTTCTTTTTCAATGTGTGCACACTGCATACAAAATGTAAGATTAAGTCTTTAACACCACAAAATCCCTTATAAGCTAGCTCTCATGACTTGAACTCAGGATATTGTCCCTTAGCTTTTTTTTTTTTAAACTAAAGGTTGATACTCTACCATTTGAGCCACAACTCTATTTCTAGCTTTTGGTGATTAATTGGAGATAAGAATCTCACAGACTTTGCTGCCCAGAGTAGCTTCAAACTGCAATCCTCAGATCTCAGCCTCTGGGGTTGCTCAGATTATAGGCATGAGCCACTTGAACTCTTAAGAAGCATGCATAGAAGCTACTTGCCAAGCAAGTGTTCTTATTTGCATCAAATGTGTGTGAATTTGGACTTTGTTGATAGGGTAGAGAAACTGAATTTTATTTGTCAAAACTGTTAGTTAATTTTCCAAAGTTCCAAACTGAATCCTATTTGTTCATTTTTCAAATTCTCCAAAATATCCAACACCTTGCCTGATATATTGGTAAATGAAAATTTAAGTATTCAAATGTATGCTTGACAAAAATGAGCTAGTCACTATATTTTTAAGGTGAGGAGAGGTAATTTTTCAACCTGTAAAATTGTGGAGGGTGTAATTCCATCAAAATTTGCCCAGTCTGCTTTTGGGACTGACTGGGAGGTATTACTGGAATTGCTTAAGACATTTTTTAAATTGTAGAAGATCCATTTTCTAATTACATTAGAAAATAACATATCATTTCCTAGTACAATTCAGTGGGCTTTTGATTTTTTAAGCAGTTTTTCCAAGACTAGAAAAAAGGTAAAGTAATAGATTCCATTGTAACTCCTTGCAAAATAAATTTACAGGAATAGGTTCTGTGAGATTCCAAGAAGCTCCTAGGTAGTTGTCATTTGGAATTGTCACTGTGTCACTCACTGCATGATGGACAATTGAATGTCATTAACTAAAACCTTTCTGGTGGACAAAGATATTCTTTTCACCTTTGTGCACTGAAAGCTACACATAAAACAGAACTAGTCTTTGCCTTGTGTTCTTTTGCATTTCATTAAGGGATATATTGGGTAGCCTAGGTAGCATGAACTTGGATTTGCCTAATAGTAATACTAAAGACAAGTTGAAGAATGAGCCCATGATTTCAAGAGAGACAAAAGAGTATAACTGATTCCTCATAGGAGGAAGATGAAACATTTGCCTAAGAAAATTGCTAAAGTTTCTTGTTGGAGGGAGATATTTGAAGGATGGCAGGATACAGATTCCAAACAGTCTGTGATTAAAACAAAATCAGACATGATGCCTTGTTCACAATTGTTTTGTCTATGCCAACCATGTTTTCCACACATGAGAGGTGCTCAGAAATACTTTTTTTGGATGAACAGAATGATTTGTTTTTGAGAAAAACAAAACCTTTTTGCAACAAAACAAAAGATGGTAGAAATTTACATATGTTGGAAATTGATTTACAGAAGCCATTAAGAAAAAACCTGTACCTTAGGATGCATGGATTTTTAAAATGACATAGATGATAGTATGACCCCTTTAAATTATTAGTAATATTTTGATTTTCTGCTACATCCTATTAAAAAAAGGTTGACTTTTTTTTGGTAATCAGGAAGTTTCTCCACTTTTCTACAGAAAATTCCATTCTGGGAGAAGATTAGGTGAGCTAAACCTTCAAATAGAGTCTCATGAATCAAACACATGTCTGGTAACAGAAGAAAGAACTCAGAGGATGTATGCACACCTGGAGAAAGTAACTGAAAGGGGATTCTTAAATATTTTTGTCTTTTCATTTTAATCAGGAAGTACTCCTACCTTGTCTAGGTTTAGAGATGTTATTTTTTTAAACAATCTATTCCACTGACAAGAAATAATGATGATTCATTGTTAGACGGCAGAGATTTGACTTTCTAAATACTTAGTTCTTTGTAGCTAACAGAGATCCAACAGTGACATTTAAAAATTATTCTGTTTCTGAAACTCAGCTACTCTTTAAACCAAGAGGACGAAAGTACGTGGAATGGTGAACATCTACATAACTCATGTCAGCCCTGTACCTACTACCAAATCTCAAATATGTCCCCACATAAATCAGTTCTGAGACCCAAGGAGCTAACTCATTAAAATTTACTTGGTATTCCTGTAACCTTTTCTCAGGAAGCAACAGCAGGTATAAAATGTGCAGGTTTTTTTTTTTTTAAAGAAATGTGCGTAAGACTTTAATTCTACCTTACAAAAGAAATTCTTCTTTGTGAGTAGCTGGAAAATGGGGCAGCAGGAGGGTGAGGAAAACCATGGAATTTTGAAGTGTGACATGGTAGATTATGGTAAATTAGAAATTTGTCCATCTATTGATGGAGGGGATGCCAGGCTGAGTGAGAATTTTCCAGTGCCTAGGTGATAGTATAGTTTACCAATTTGGCTCCTTGGAAAAATGGCATTAACATTTTTGCTCACTGGGATGGATCAAATTCACCTCTCCCAAATGCAGCATCTGCAGTGGTGAATCAGTCTGTAGATGTTTATAGTTGGTGTTATACTATTTACAGTTTCAAAATTGAGTATTTCCACAAATCTCATGATATTATCTTGCTTTTTTTTGGCTTGTTTCTTTTTTTTAAAAAATAATTATTGTAGAGTTGATATACAGAGGGGTTACAGTTACATGAATCAGAAAATGAGTATAATTCTTTTTGGACCATGTCTCCCCTATGGTCGCTCCCTCCTAGTCTTTTCCTCCCATCCCCACCCATCAGGTATCCAGTTCATTTCCCCACCAATGGCTTCTTAACTACAGAATGAAGTGTCAAACTACTTAGCTTGATGGACATCTGACCAGCTGCACAGAGGTCATTGCTGAATGCTACCACACAGCTAGACCTCATGTCAAGATTTGAATTCATTTGAATTCTTTCAGGTAAGCCACCACTGCCTTTACAGTCTCCCGATGTTGCACTCACAACCAGGAAGATATCTTTCCTATCTTGAGGGTAGGAGTCATAATTAATCCTTACATGAATATGTAATCTTTCTTATGCACCTGCTACATAGCTGACTGCCACACGTATTTGTTAAATTCATAAATATATGCTCAGTTTTATTAAATGGAACATAACTACAAGTTAAGTAGTATACTTAACTTGGTGAGCTACATGAAATATCTCAAAGACAATCTCTTCCTTTAGTGTGGTGAAAACTCTACTTTGGGTGAAATATGACCCCCATTTTGTAGATGATATGTACAATTATTGCTTATTTTATATAAAATATAATATATGGTAAGTGGACATAATATCAGGAGACCTGTAAAAGCCAACTTTTATTTATTTATTTATTTATTTGTCTGTCTGTTGTGGGGCTTGAACCTAGGGCCTTGGGCACTGTCCTTGAGCTCTTTTGTTGAAAGCTAGTGTTCTATCACTTTGAGCCACAACTCTACTTCTGGTTTTTAAGGTGGTTCATTGCAGATAAGAATCTCATAGACTTTCCTTTCTAGACTGGTTTTGAACCTCGACCTCAAGATCTCAACCTCCTGAGTAGCTAGGATTATAAGCATGAGCCAGTAGTCCCCTGGTCAAGCCAACTTTTAGCTAATAAAAAGGAGGAGCCAGAGAAAACCATTTAAATGGAAATTAGATTTTCTTTTGCTACTTTTGAAGACAGACCAGGCATCAAGAAATGTGGATAGTCTCTAGCAGTCTGAGGTATCTTCTACCAGATCACTCGTAAACAAATGATCACATATCTTAGACTTAATGTATTCAAATGTTTTTTCTTTCATGCAATTGTTTCTAACACATTTATAAGATTATTTCTTGGTTGTTTTGTATGTCCCTCCCCCACAGTATAACCCCTGCTTTCACTGTATTTCATGTCAGTATAATTTGTGGAGGGGAAGGGGAAAAACAAATCGTTTAAATAGGGATACAGGTGGACCCATTGCAACAATGAGATGTACAAGTCATTATGTTGAAAACGAACTTTACAACTTTGGTGGGGAGGGGTGGAAGGGTGGGGGAATGTGGGGAGGATGGGAAGGGATGGGAAGGGGAAACAAAGGAGGAGGCTACAATGCTTGATAAGAAATGTACTCATTACCTTGCCCATGTAATTGTAACCCCTCTGTACAGTATTTTCACAATAAAAAAAAAAGAAATGGTCATCTCAGGCCTACACCTGCACAGGAACTGAATTTTGCTAGTACCTGGGCGCATTTGGACATGGATTCTCCAAGATCTGGCAGACAACAAATAATGCTGCAGTTGACATCTTGATTTCAGTTTCGGGAGATCCAAAGCAGAGAACCCAGTGTCCATATCCTAGACTTCAGACATAGCTGATGAACACACAAAATGTGCTCTCTAAAGCCACCAAGTTGAGGGTCACTTGCTTTGCAATAAAAGATAGCACATAGTATGCCATTGCCACAGACAACTGGATATGTTATGTTCTGCTCTGCGTTTGCTTATGTATTTGTTTATTTAAGTTAAAGTTTCTTCCAAATTAAATGTTGTTTGTTAGCTACATTAGGGTGTTTGGTCATTTTTCAAATCAAGTGATGAAAGGTTACTGGGTATATTCTACCTCATTCATGATTCTGGGTTCTTGCTTGTCGCTACCGCCTCGACCAGCAAGGAAGACGCGACACCGGACTCTTCTCTCTGCAGCTTATTCAGGACCTTTGAGTAATCTTCTGACCCCAACCCGGGGGAGAATTCCCCACAGCCTTAAGTATCCGCTGGGTAGCCAACCCTGATACGCCACGTGGGAACCACCAATAGGTTCAGGTGCGCGGAAGCAAGCCAGATTCTTTGCCTTAGCCATATAAGGAGTTGTTTACCACAGAGAGCACTCGCCATCGGGAAGGCTGAGGGCGGAAGCCGGCGCCATCTTCCAGGTGCAGCCTCTCGCAGCTCCCTACACTTGCTGAAATCCAGTCCAGTAGTCAAAGTAGCCTGACATGACTTACAATAGTAGAGACATCATTGCAAACATTTTATGTGTCAAACAGGTGAACATATAGTCTTAAAGTTGGACTATTTCGAGGCCTGTGCAATTTATTTTCTAATACAGTTTGATTTGATTCTTTGTCAAATATTTATAATTTTTAAAGCTTTTAAAGATTTAAAAATATTTTTGTAATTAAAAAAAAACTCTTTCTCTGGGCACCAGTGGCTCATATTTGTAATCCTAAGTACTCAGGAGGCTGGGATCTAAGGATTGTGCTTCAAAGTCAGCCTGGGCAGGAAAGTGAGACTCTTATTTCCAATAAGCTATAAAAAACTGGAAGTGGAGCTGTGGCTCCAGTGGTAGAGTGGTTGAGCAATAAAGCTCTGGGACAGCATCCAGGCCTTGAGTTCAAGCCTCAAGACCAGCAGAAAAACAAAACAAAATTTTTCTCTGGTGTATTTAGACAATCTGAAGCATTTAAAGAAATATTTGCTAAATCTTATCTTTTCTAAAGCTTTAACGTTGGTGTGTTTGGATTAACTTATCTGGTAGAAATAAAAACAATGACAACTTTGGTAGATTTAGAATGGCTATGTGATTTCACATTAATGTAAGGCATGCTTTTATTGAAGCAATAATTTGTGTGTGTGTCGGGGGTGGGGGTGGGGGTCCTGGGGCATGAACTCAGGGCCTGGGCTATTGTGTTCAAGGCTACTGTCTACCACTTCGCCACAACTCCAGCTCAACTTTTCTGGTAGATAACTGGGGAGATAAGGTCTCACAGGCCTTCCAGCCCTCATTGGCTTTGAATCTGCATCCTTAGATCTCAGCTTCTTAAGTAGCTAGACTTACAGGCATTTGCTATTGGTGCCTAGCTGGAAGCACTGATATTTTGAAAGGACTCATATGCTGGCTCCACTAGCAGCCTGAAAATATAAACATCATTTATCATCAAAACTTTGAATTTAATGACATTTTCTGTTGTTGCTTTTGTTTCTTCAATACTGAGGATTGAACCCTGGACCTTGTACCTGCTAGGCAAGCACACTACCACAGAGCTGCATTCTCCACCCATTTTTAAGACCTTGTATCTTGAGGTATCAGGCAGCAATATAATGGTTACTGTTCATGATTATGGTAAATGAATTGAGTGTTTATCAAGAGCTTTAGGATGTGGTGAATTGTGCAAGATCCCATCATACATGGAGTATCTAAATAATTTAGCCAGGAACCCAATCCTACTTCTAACCTATTGACCATGGAGTAGGTTACTAGGCAAATACATGTCTTCAGGCATAAAGAATGTCAAACTGCAATAGAAAAGCAAGACTGAGAACATTGTATTAGTAAAACTTTCCTAAAGCTATGCACAGTGTGTAGTTGGAATCGACATTTGAGTCGTTTGGGGAACTATACAATGGCAATTTAGCCTTTAGATCTCTTCATACTTTATCCACCTCCCCTTACCATGGACTAAGTTAGCCATTATGAACAAGAAGGCTATCTATTTATTAGCTTTTTACAGCTGCTCATATATTGATAAGAAAGCAGTAAGCACTACACCGCATTGAGGGGCAGGTCTAAATCATGACACCAATGTAGGGTGGAGAATGTTGAGACAAAACCATGGAGGTCACTAAAGCAGGTGATGAGACGGGAGGCGTGCCACAGGTAAAGCTCTAGCTCCGTGTGTGGGTGAATTGTCTGCAAAGAGAGGACCAATGGGAGAGAGTATAGTGGCTCTGGATAGGGATGTGTGCAAATGAGACAAACCCAGCTGGCAGACAGACTCCGCTCTTGCCAGAGAGAGGTTTTAGAGTTGATCTACTAGACAATAGGGAGCTATTCGCTCTTGTTAAACAGGTGGTGCTAATTAATTGAGGGTACTTGGGAGTCAATCAAGTTTTCAGCAACAAGTTGGCGGGGAAGAGTTTTAATTGAATAAGGAGTATTTGCATTGGAGAGCTGTCTCCCAAATGGGGTTAGTAACAGTCACCTGGGGACAATTGTTGGAAGGGAACAAAGCTAAGCGGTTTCTTGGGGGTGCTTTTGTTCTCCTCAGTTTGAGATAAAAAGTCTTCCCCTCCCCCGCCAACCACAAGCTCACAGAGTGATCCGTATTGATTTATAACTTTCTTCTAGGGAGTTACAGAGTGTATTTAGTAATGGACATTATGTTTCTCTCTGGGGAGCTCCAGTTAGATTATTCAGAAAAGCAACCTTGTGGAAGAGTAAGAACTTTGGTGAGCTTTATGTAAGCAATTTGGTATCATTTAACAGCCTTAAAAAACTCTCCCAACTTTTTGAGTCTTTTCTTTCAGTAGTTCCTTTCTGAATCATAGTCTCTATAAAAAAGAAACACTTGTACAGGTTAAAATAAAATATACCAAGAAATTATCAAGAAATGTTCGCTCTTTTCCTGTATTATACTTACCTTTCAGATCAATGGTGTCTTTTCCTCCATCTGACCAGTAGAGGGAGCAAAAACTCTTAATATAAATAGCTTGTCTTTTGGCAGTCAAAAATAACGTCACCGACTCGCCACTCTATTTTTGAATTATTATAGCCTAGAATTTATAAGTAATATACTGGAAATGGGATGCGGTGTGTATTTCTTTCATAATTTATAACTTGGGTCTTATTTCATTGTTTATGATATGCCTTGTTATAAACTGCCCTATGTGACCTTCTTTAACCAGCCCAAATGGACTCCATTTCCAGAATAGGTGTGCCCTTTGCTGGGCTTGTAGTCTTATTTTCATCCTTTTGGTGAACATCACTGCTTATTATCTGTCTGCATATGACCTGCTTGCTGGAGGCTCAGTTTAGAAACAGCTCTAATGAATCCTTCTCGGATCTTCTGCCTTTCAATTTATGTGGTGTGCGTAGGTTCCTGTTTTACAACCCTTACTACAACTCTTTATTTGAGGTTTATTAGACAAAGAAATAGCTTTCATTATTCTCTTTGTTTATAATGGACCTACCAGATAAAATACAGGCTTCCAGTTAAAAGTTTTAGCTGAACAATAATTTCATATTTTTAGTGTAAGTATATCCCATGAAATATTTGATTCAGACAAGCTTCTACTAAAATGTATCTGGAATTCATAGTTAACTGAACATTTTGTATTTTTGGTTTGCTAAACTTTGAAACTCTAATCATAAACGTGATGATTTCAGAGTCTTTGTCGCTCATATAGCTATGCTTCAGAGCATCATCTCTGCTCATACATAGTGCTTTCTCCATTAATTCAAGGGTCCAAATGTCCTAGGAAACTAAGTTACTATGCGATGTAGGGCTAAGACTTTTGGATGAAATACCTACTTTAAAACATTTGCAATTGTATTACATTACTGTCTAGACAGTGAACTTTTATTAGCTCTAGAAGACAAAATAGTCATAAGAAGGAACTTTATGCCAAGCAGAAATTCAAGGACTTTAAAATAAAAATTGGAGAGTAAACTGAAAAATATATGTGTCTTAAAATAGGTCTTTGAGTTGTTAAAAAAAATCTCTTGCAAAATGAGTATTAATCCCCCATAAAAAAAGAATTTAAAAAGATTTTCAAAAACATACTTTTTTTGATACAAGATGTGAATTATATATATATATATATATATGGTGTCAGTTCTATTCACTATTTAAAACAAATTCATTCTCTTGCCTTGGCCCAAACTTGAAAGAAAAAGTACCATAAAGTACTATTCTATATAAATAAATGCATTTATATGCTTAATTTAAAATGTAAGTATGATTATTGCAAATCAAACCTGGAACATTCAAAGTTGGGTAATGCAAAGATCTGAGACCCTACCTGAAGATAAAATAAAGCCAAAAGGGCTGTGGGAGTAGCTCAATTAGTAGCACCCCTGCCCTGCAAGTAAAAGGCACTGGGTTTAAACCCCAGTACTATCAAAAGATCCCAACCAAGCAATAAACACCAACATTTTCAACTATCGCGTAACATCTTTAAAAATAGTGATCCACTCGATGTTGGCAGCACTTCATAGGCTACTGGTGAGGGTGAAAATTGGCACACCAATTCTAGAAAGTACCTTGGTCATGTATACTTTGGGTATATTGTGATGTATGTATCTAATACAGACCTGAAAAAGTTTGTACATGTCACCTACTAGAGTTCTTCCATAATTTCTTGCTAAGAAAATATACAGAAACTCACAGAATGACCTAAATGCAGATCATTTCATGGAGTTCTGAGAAAAGAAGAGCTGTACATAGTTATTAGTGGCAGCAGTAACTCTCAGAGCTTGCCTTGATGGTCAGCTATATGGGATCAAGGTTGGCTTTTTTGTTGTTGTTGGTCGTGGGGTTTGAACTAAGTGCCTGGGCACTGTTTCTGAGCTTTTGTGCTCAAGGCTAGCACTCTACCACTTTGAGCCACAGCTTCACTTCCTATTTTCTGGTGGTTAAGTGGGAGATAAGAGTCTCACTGCCTTTCCTGCCTGGGCTGGCTTTGAACCATGATCCTCAGATCTCAGCCTCCTGAGTAGTTAGGATTACAGGAATGAGCCACTAGTTCTTGGCTAAGGTTTGCTTTTTTATGTGGGATCATTTTCCTGTGGTCCTGCTATTTGTTTGTTTGTTTTGTTGAATCCTTTGTCACCTCCCACCTTATCTACCCAGTCCTTCCTTTCTGCAGATGGCTTTATGGGGACTTAATACTTTGTCTCATAGAGCTGCTCTTCTTCTGTTCCTAAGTCCCACTTTCCTCCCTTTTGCACATGGTTATTAAACAAATGGAAGATTTAAGATTGAGGTCCTATATGTGAATCTAGAATGGTTCAGAGGAGGTGAAAAGGACCCATAGGGAAAGTGGACATTTTATTTTAGTGCTTCTACTTGTTCCCCTTATCCTAGTTCCTTGCGTTCAGGGAGGAAAATAAAAACGTCTATTTTTTTGGTAGCTTACTCTCTGAGAATGAGGTCTACTGCATCCTTTAGTTAACTATCTGTGTCTATCTTATAGATGTTCAAATTTGAAATACATTTCTGTTGTTGTTGTTGGTGGTTGGGGGTCTTGAACAAGGGTGCTTCCCTTGTGATCTTTTGCTCAAGGCTAGCACTCTACCACTTTGTGCCACAGCACCACTTCTGGTTTTCTGGTTGTTAATTGGAGATGAGAGTCTCATGTACTTTCCTGACTGGCCTGGCTTCAAACCATGAGCCTTAGATCTCAGCCTTTGAGTAGCTAGGATTATAGGTGGAGCCACTGGTGCCCGGCTTAAATACATTTTCAAGAAAAAATATTAAAAGCAATCAATCTGTCAATTTAAACAAAATTTGGGACTACTGATAATCTTTTGAACATCCCTTCTCAGAGTCTGACTTGCAAAATTGGGTAATTCTGAAGACCTTTGGTATTCTAACCATTTTTCTTCCAGTTAAATTTATTTAATTATTTCTGCTTCATTGCAACAGGATAATATATTCCTTACAATCATTAAAAATTTAAGGTATCTGGTATCTGGTTTCTACCTGTTCAAAATGAATCCAGATGTTCTCCTATTGAAAAAGTGCCAGCTTTTCTTTTCTTTTCTTTTTTTTTTCTATCATAGATTTAACTTAGGAGAATAAATTTGGAGCAATTCTTCAGGGACTATTGGTCACAGATGGCTGAGTGATGATAAATCCTCAGGTTGGGATGAACCCCTTCTGGTTTGTAGTGCTTGAACTGATTTTAATAATTTAAAATACTCTGTATCATCCAAGTCAACAAGAAGCATCTCTTAGGTGTTTCTTTGTAAATAAAAAATATACAATCAGCTTATGGCATTGTGGTTTGTTTTCATAATAATGTTATACTATAGCCTTTCCCCTCTTAGGTGTTTCTTTGTAAATAAAAAACAGACAATCAGCTCATGGCATTGTGGTTTTGTTTTCATAGTAATGTTATACTATAGCCTTCCCCCCCCAAATTATTCCTGCCTTCCAAAGTATAAATGGGCTAAATTTCTTCCAGTTGTAAAAGCAATCCCTTTGCCTGTAGAAAAGTTTTGCTGAGTTATATTCTGCTTTTCTTATTCATTAATGTCTCTATAACAATAGCATTGTAATTATTAATGTATACATCTGAGCTCCTTAGAGGTGGGATTGCTTATCTTTATATCTCCACTGCTTACCAGCATGGCTCATATTAATAGGTGCTCAATGAAGAATAGAAAAAAGCTTTTTATGGTGGTGCTAGGGATTGAATTTAGGACCTTTCACATGCTAGGCAAGTTCTTTACCAATGAGCTATATAACCAGCCTTGAAGATATCTTTTAAGTTAGGTTTATGTTAAGTAATATAGATTGTCCTGTAAAGGTCAAAGGCAAGGTTGTGCAAAATTCTTTAGTCATTTTAGTTAAAATACTTAGATATTTGTCTGATAGGCAAAAGAGATTCAAGCAAAACTTCTGTTCCAGGAAGAATTTGAACACAATTCCTAAGTGTGATTTGTTATATTTGAGAACTTGAAACATGTTCTTATTGATTCGCTTTATTAATCAGAGCCCGACAGCATTCTCGATACATTAAATTAGGATAATTCACTCGTCAATTGGGGGTATTTTATAAAGAGACTAGATAAACGAAGAGGCCAGGCATTGGAGACAATCTAAGATGTAGTTCTGTGATTTGGGGTCCAAGTAGAAGGGATGTGACTACTCTAGGAGCATTGGGAAGAGGGGAAATTGGACAGAGATGATTATGTGGGCATTTTCTGGAGAGACAGGAGCACTCTAAGGAGACCCTACTGAACTCCTCTTTATCCCAACAGTCTGGTCTTGCTGTTGGCCAAGGGCAAACCCAAGGAGAGAGCAGAAGAACCTGTCGCTGTTGTCCTTATCGGTTGACCTCCCAAGCCAAAGGGCAGGAGAGTGAATCTGAGAATGGATGAAGAGGGGCACAATATGGTTGCTGATCATAGGGAAGGTACTTTTCTATGGGGAATGTTCATACTGCTGGACTAGAATCCCAAAGCAGCCGACAAATGCCAACTGTGGCAGGACTTGCCCTCTGTTCCTTTTTCTTCAATTGCAATTAAAGCAATCCTGGCCTTCAGAATCTGCCTTGGATGAATACAATGAGCCCATGAAAACCTTTGATGGCCAGCACAGCATTCGCTCAATTGTGGGCAAACTGGGTATGGCAGATTGCATTGCCTTTGACCCCAGGGCTGCTTTCATATGAGAGTTTGGAACTAAATTGCACTAATGGGATATTTCATCCCATAAGGGAATGTAGTTCTCAATGTGCTGAAATGCTTTTCTCTTGCAACAGTCTTTAAAAAAAATAATGTAGACTTTTTTCCAAGTGGGTGCATTGTGGATTGTCTGCAAAATGCAATTTTTAAAAATGCTATATTATCTTAGTCTACTACCTTCAATTTAAACTTGAGTAAATGGTGCTTTAGTGCTGTAAAAAAATTATGATCTGCATTGGACTTAAATAGATAACAATTTTCAAATATCTGAATAAAGAGATTATTGATGTCTAAATAAATTTGAAAATAGAAGATTTTATGCACATTGATTTTAGCACACCACAGATAGGAGACATAGATCTGCTACATGAAATTGACACGCTGACAGAGCAAATAAATACCTTTAAAATATGCACAAATAGAAGAGAACACATATGTTTTGTTTCTGACAAACATGCTGAATGGCTTTCAAACGAAAAACAATCGATTTAGGCAGCAGTCTCTACATTGAAACTAATAGTTTAAAAATAACTAGATCATGTACAAAAATGATAGAAAGCCAAGCTACCACATCATTACAAATGCCATGTGCCATCCTTGCAAGTATACAAGGTTAAAGTTTGAAAGCTCTGAAGTTCATTGTAAAAAATTAACTGAGTATATCCAGAAAATGAACACATCTTTAAAGGAAAACCTCAGGCAATGAGGGTGGGTGATCATTTTAATAAATCATGTCATAGTGGGCCAGGTTTTGTTACAGATAGGAATTGTAAGTTTTCCCTAAATGGCAACAAGATAAGGTAAAAATCACACTTGGATTCCATACATAAACAGTCCCATACATTTATAAAAGTTTAACCTTTTAACAAAATCCTTATGGAAACAAATTAAAAAAAATTAAGATGAGACTTTTGCATAGAGGATAATATTCAGAGTCAAGACTCAGTTGATCTAATTACATTTTAGAAAGGGAAAATACATTGAAATGGCACATCTGGAGACAGGAAATCTAAGATTGCATCCGTAAGGTTTTTCCACTGAGTTGGAGGATGGTTAATAGCTTGGGACCTGTAGCCTGGCTGACTGCATTTGAATTCCAGCTCTACACATTTTTAGTAGTCACAAGAGTCGGATTAAATTACCAAGCTTCTCTGAACCTGGGTAATATGGCTATCCTCAAGAAACTACTAAATAGTATCCTACTGGACTTAAAAGTTAATATATGTAAATTCTTAGAATAGTCCGTAGTGTATCAGAGTGACATACAGATATTAGTTACTGCTATTAATTATTGAATTGAGTACCATTCTACTCATTTATTTTCCTGACTGTATAAGTTACTTAACCTCCACACATTTCATTTTAACCACCACCAAATATGGTGAGTGTCTAACTTAATCTGAAAGCTTTTACAATGATCTTCATGCACCTAACATTGGTTGAGCCTCAACTCAGTACTAGGCACTGTGATAAATGTGAAGAAACACACTAGTAAAAGAGACATAGCCTCACTGGGTGCTGCTGGTTCATGCCTGCAAACCTCAGAAGGCTGAGATCTTAGGAGAGTGGAATGGTCGTTCAAAGCTCCAGCCTGGAAGACAAATCTGAGAGAATTTTGTTTCTAATTAACCAGCGAGAAGCTGAAAGTGGAGGTGTGGCTCAGAGATAGAACGCCAACCATGAGCAAAAATGCTAAGGGAGAGCTTGAGGCCCTGAGTTGAAGCTCTAGTACCAACAAACACACAGAGAGAGAGAGAGAGAGAGAGAGAGAGAGAGAGAGAGAGAGAGAGAGAGAGAGAGAGAGAGAGAGAGAGAGAGAGAGAGAGAGAGAGAGAGAGAGAGAGAAAGAGTTTCAGCTGTTGTGAAGTAGCCCAAGTGGACACCATGACATTCTTAGGAGTAAAGCTTATGATTCTATATTTGGGTTTGAATGGTGGAAGGGGCCCAATTTCCTAGCTCATGGATGACTCTAGCTCCCAAATGATCTTGGAAATCTTGCATTTCTCCAGGTTGTTATGCACAGCCTGTCTTACTCTTTAAGGCCTGGGGAGCCATACAAAGTTCAAAACTTTAGGTCACCAATCTGGAATTGTGCAGAGAAAAGCCTAAAATGCTAGGATGTCTGAGAGACACATTACCTAGAGAAGGCTATGGACCATGTGGTTCCACATATCAATTCTTCCTTCTCCATTTCCATCCTGGTTCTTAATCAGTGGCACATTGCCATGAATGTACCATACCACGTCCTCCCTGGATGCTCTTGCCAGTGCCTAAGAAAAGGACTTGAAGATGGACAATGCCTAGTTCTTTGTCATACTTTCTTTGTAGTCTTGGATCTCTCCTAAGACAACACATTGTGGCTGGTTTGTATGAATGGAAATGCAACTAGCTTGTTTGAGTCATTCTTATTTTTGTCTGTTAACATCAATATCTGGAGCTCTTTTATGTTCTGCAACATTCCTGCTCATGTTTCTTTGTGTTATTATGCCACCTTTGATGCTTAGCTATTGTCTAGTTGGTGCTAGATATTGCAGTTACAGAACTGTTTATAGAAATTATTTCAAACATAGGATATCTTCCTCCAGAGAGGGCTTTGCCTGGGCTTTTGCCAGATTCCTCGAGAGCTATGGCAATCTTTGAGGGTCTCAGAGAAATTTCAGAGTCAGAGACTCTCTGAAGCTGTCTTTTACTTCCTGGGAGGGGCTGTCTGCTTCCAGTTCGTCCCCAGTTCGGCCTGCAGAGATGCACACATTGAACTCAGCAACATAAAGTGATTTCCCCCTTTCCAGTGTGGATGTCTCATTTTACACTCATTAACAGTCTCTGAAATCAGTATTATTTGTAGCCTTAAAACCAAGGAGGAACTAAAGGGGACAAGTGGGGGGGGGAGGAAAAGAAATGTAGACTTCTTGAAAAATGTATGCGCCGGGAGCCTGGGACAGGGAAATGCAGGGTAAGATGCCTAGAACCATGAATGAAAGGGAAAGTTTTTAATTCTCTCTTGGTACTCATTAAGTGATGTTAAGAAGCCTTCATCTCTCCAGCCAACTCACTGACCAGTATATACAGAGTATTGCCTCCTAATATACTTTGTAATCCTGTGATTGAAAACTTGACATTTCGATCTAGTAATGTGATAGCTATGCCCAGCACATTTGCTTGCTTTTTTATGCTTGTTTACTTATTATATTTTTAACTGTTACAGTTGTCTCCATGCGAAGGTTCAGTCTGGTACACTCAAAACTTCTTTTATTTTTTTTCCCAGTCTGCATCTTTTCATCAATACGTGAGGGCACTTCCTAATTTTCTCCAAATACGTTGTTGTTTGTCCTAGCCTTTAATATATTTTTGCCCCCAAATGAAAACAACAACAACAACAACAACAACAACAACAACAACAACAGAGAAAGGGAATATATAGGCACCCACTTTTCAAATCCCCCCTAAGTCAGCCATAAAAAGGGGAAGGGCTCACGACATTGTGAGAAGGTCCAACCACACAGGCCACCTGTATCATGGATTCTCTGTCATCAGAGGTAGTCATTAGTCACACAGATATGTGCTATTGGTAGGATAAGATCTTTTTATGCTTATTTTGGCCTGCTCAATATATGTGCAGGTTACTCTAAAAACACATGGCAGCTAGCTTCCTGCCATGGTGCTTGAGGTGGAGGATGGGTAGCCACTCTTCTGTTCAGAGCTGAAATTATAAAAAATTGGCCACAATCTACTGTCCAAGCCTCTTTCCTGGAAGTTGTAAGTCTTCAGTACACTCTAGAGATTCAAAATTGCCTCATCAGATAGATTCTGCCAGTGCAATTGTTATCAAGAAAAGTTGAAGATTCTTGGTGCTTCCCACTCTTTAATGTTCTCTGAATCCATTGTCTACATTTTTTGTTGGTTATAGAGCTCTAGATAAAGGATTGGAAAACTGGCTGGTGGACCAAATCTGGTCAATGACCTGTTTTGGTATAACTTGAAAGCTAAGAATGTTTTGTTGCTGTTTAATGTTTTTACTTCTAAAATGCAAAAAGTCTATTTGTCATGTTTCAAGCCCTACTATAAATTGTATAGAGATATATGTATATATGTAGCTGTTTAAATAAAAATTAAGTAAAAGTGACTATGCTTTATGTGTGGAGACACATCAAGCACATATTAGTGCCCTATCTATTAACTTATTTTATTTTTGAAATAAAGTTAGAAGATAGGTATCGATTTTCATACAGGGAACAGTAGACAAAATATGGAAAGTACTGTATAGCGTTTGCTATTTATATTTTTTAGTGAAGTCAAGAAAATTTCTTTTCACCCTAAGTGTATGAAGGATTCTCACAAATCCCTTTTCACTTCCATATAGATCGTTATGGTAAATTATATTAAGGTCTTTGTGCATTTCCCGAACAAATCCTATTAGATTTTGGTATGTTAATTTTATCTTTAAGCCTTTGCAAATTTTAGGGAAGAGTATGTGGAGTTTTGATCAAAATTATACTGATATTAGTGATGACTTTCTAGTAATACTATTATTATCTTTTCATAGTCACTCAAATTTTGGTAAACAATTTTTTTCAGTTAAGAAAAGCATTTTCTTAAGAAAAGCACTCATTTAAAACCTTGATCCAATTCAGCATAGTGTATGGATGTATTTTTCCTTTTCTTGAAGTTCTGTTGGGTACATCTTAGCAATGAGCCATTTCTATCAGAGAATATTATGTTCTTGGAGGGCAAGTACAATATTCATCTTCTTCTTCATATTCTAAGATCCTAGCGTGGTGTCTGTTGGAGTAATTCATTCTATCTACTTGTTGCACAGACGTAGCTAATGTTGCTTAGGGAAGGTACATTTTGCTTCTTGTTGACCAGATCTTACCACGAGTGTGTTTCAATATCTCTTCTACCACCAAATGGAAGGATGACAACTAAGCCTGAAAGAAAGGCAAGATTCTGCTTGCAATATGTGATAACCTGATGAAAACACAGCCATTCTGTTCCAATACTGGGACCAGTGATGTTTGCTCCCAGTTCTGCCTGTTTTGCTTAAGATTAAGAAACATAGAGTGACCCATTAGATATGTTGCTTTAGACCCACCTGTTAGTGGACATATTTGGCAGGTCTTTATTATTTAAGATAGATAATTTCACCATCAGGTCATCAAATGCCAAACATGGGGCCTTATTATTAGTTATCTCTGGAGTCAGGGCACTTTATAGATGACAAAAGTCTGCTACTCGTATTTCTTTTTCTGAGCCAAAGAATCTCTGTAGTCTATGAGTTTAAATCTGATCTTAATATAATATATGCTTCCTGTAGATAGCAAAGATGTTCCTATTTACAGTGATATCATTACTTTGGATTATGATTTTCAGTGTCACATTTTTAAAAATAAAATGTTTTAATTTTCTTTCATCCGAAGACTGCAAGCTTTATTTTTAGGACTGAAAATTTAATTCCAACAGGATATGTTTAGAACACCCATGTCCTAGCTTTCTGAAAACATTGAGTTTCATCTTATTATGAGAAGTGTAAACAAGTTATAGCTTTGAAACAGGTGCTGGAAGAGTCAGATCTTTGAACTTCCTAGGGATGTCTTCCAGCTGCGCACAGCAGATTGCTCACGTGTGATTCCAAATAACACTAAATTAGAACCCAACATCTTTCCACCCCCTCTTGCTCTTTGTTAACTGGCAGGACATTGTGTAAACTCCATTCATGTGCAAAACAAAAAGCCTACCCTTCTCAATTTTGTCAACACAATTCCACAGGAAGCCGTACATGCAAAGAAGCAAACAAAATCTTCAAAAATGTTTGTGGATATAGTAGAACTGTGATTTTAGTCTAATTGTATGTTTAAAAAAAGTTAACATGATTGGGGGATCACGATTAGGATGGCTCCTAACAACTAGCAAAAAGCTAGTGGAGGCATGGCTGAGGTGTTAGAGCACTAGCTTTGAGCAAAAAAGCTGAGTGAGTTCATGAGGCTCTGAGTTCAAGCCCCAGTATAGCATGCACGTGCACGTGTGTGCCCCCTCCCCACGTATACTCAAACAACAAAAAAAGACACTCTTGTTAAGTCTTGGCTCTAGGGAATAAAGGAATGTGAATCTCTTCTCAAGGTTCAGAATTTGAGACTGTTGTATCCTATTGCAGCTCTATGTCAGTGTTTTGTGTCTGTAGCATTTTGCATTTCCACCAACAGTGGAGAAATTTTGGCTATTTGGCTAAACTCTTGTTATTACTCATTATATACTTTACTTTATTGCATACATTGATATTGGTGGAGAGGTCCTGTTAACTATTGGAGTGGTCCTGTTAACTATTATTACCACAATAAAATTAAATTAAAAAGAAAAAATATCAGGGAGAAGGTGGGTATCCAACACTATGGCCAGAATTACAATTAATATTTGCTTGTTGTAAATCAGTTAAGCATCAGTGTTTCAAATACAGAAATCTGTATGAGTCTTAAATCAATTAAATACAACTATTGTGCAGCAAGTACATTCCTCCTCCCAATGTGCTGTGTTTGTAAATAATGGAACACTGTGAAATGAATACTTAAAGAAATATAGGTCTATTAAAATAATGTACCATTTGCTTAAGTTGACATCATTAGCTGGATCTACTATAAATACAAATCATTCCAAAATTGACTGCAGTGTTCCATAAACTTAATGTGAGGATAATTTGGCAAGAAACCTATTAACAAAATAAAATGGAGGAATACTAAGTAGTTTCATTTATTTTCCTTAAATTAGAATTATAAACCACATAACTTTGCTATGTTTAAGATTTTTTTGTAGATATTTTCACATATTTCACATAGGAGTATTTCTATAAATTATATTTGGATGCCATATAAATCTTTATGCATGCACACAGGTTTAGATGCCTGAAAATTGGAATATTATTTATTTATTTATTTATTTATTTATTTTTCTTTTTGGGTCCGGTCGTGGGGCCTGAACTCTGGGCCTGGGCGCTGTCCCTCAGCTCTTCAGCTCAAGGCTAGCACTCTACCACTTGAGCCACAGCGCCACTTCTGGCTTTTTTCTTTTTGTTTATGTGGTGTTGAGGAATCAAACCCAGGGCCTCATGCATGCAAGGCAAGCGCTCTACCACTGAGCCACCTTTCCAGCCCCTGGAATATTTTTTAAAAGTTGCTTCTGTACTGAACATAGATTTTTTAAAAAAATCTTTTTTTCTTTTTGTGTTTTCAATTTTATTTAGCTATTAAAAATTCTATTATCTTTAAGTAGTTGTACAACGGAGATGCCATTTAACAAATCAGTTTATGAACACAGTGCATTTTGATCAGTGTCACCCCCTTCACCATTCCTACTCTCCTACAATTATTCATACAGTACTTGTATTAGGCATTATACATAATCTAGATGTATTTGAAAGTATGTTGGAGTATGTGCTTAGGGTGCAAGAAAATACACCTTCTGATAGAAGGCTCTAGAATAGCTGCAGACTTTGGTATTCACATGGGTTCCTGGAACCAATTCCCTATCGATACTGGGAAGTGACTTTTGAAGTTCTTAAATATTTGTGTGTATTTATTTATAGGTATATAAAAAATTCTCAGCTTATATGTAGGCTTTTTTTATTTATTTATTTTTGCTGGTAGTTTATAAGTCTTAAACCTTGGAAATCTTAAGTGGATCATGAATTCTTCTGCTCTGGGACTACAGATTCTGGGTTAGTTCCATTTTGATAAAATTTGTCATTGATAAAAGAGAGTTCAAGCTTCTCTAAACCAATTAAAATGTTTTTGCCTGGGGAGTTAAATAAAAACACATGATAGAAGGAACACAGAGTGGAGGGTGGTAATCAGTATACTAGTTCAGTATTGAACAATATTGAACTCAGTAACAATAACACCTAATAAATCATTCTGAAAGGTACATTGGATGTATTTTTTTCAAGGACAAATAAAGTATGCCCATGAGTATCAAAAGGATGCTTGTGTTTTTATGGTTTACTTTAGAGAGTATTGGATATTTTTTCTAAAGTAAACTTTAAATTCCTCTAATGTATGAAACATCTACCTCAATACTTGAAGTCTGTCATAATATCTTTAAGCACAGTAGGAACTGAGTTGTAAAATTGGCTTACAGACTTATATAAATCTAGTTTGGTTCTTATTTAATTAAAATTCAGTATTAAAATGTATCTATCACAAAAGGCTTTTTAGTGTTTTAAACAAAGTGTAGTTGTTATTAATTTTTATTTTAAAAATATTTGTACACTCAGTTTTAGACAATGGAACTGTTAAAATACCAGTCTTTACAACAAATTACAAATTAATACTACAGCTTTGTTACTGTCTTTTTTTTGTCAGCATCTCCCTCATTCCCTATAACTTAATGATTACGATGCCAGAATTGGAAGATGTGGATTCAGGATATGAGCATAGTAATTTTAAAGAAACTTGTTTGCCTCACTCACCCCTTAGTCCATCCATTCATCCATCCATCTATCCATCCATTGATCTATCTATCCATCCGTCCATCCTCATTCTATCTTTCCCTCCAGCATCCATCCATGCATCTATCCTTGTCTCCTTGTTCCTTCCTCCCTACCCCTCTTCTTTTCTCCCTACCCCTCTTCTTTCCTCCCTTCTTTCCTTCCTCATTTTTTATCCTCTGTGTAGCCATCAACCCATTTATCCATTCATGCTTCCACCAATCTACTACTTTTCCATTCTTTCATCTAACAGTTCATCCATTCATCCAGACACCTACTAACTCAATCATTCACCCCTCTATCAACTCATGTACCCCATCCTTCTATCTGTCTATTCAATATTTTTAATTTTCTCCCATGTCAGATGATATTGTTATTTTTCCTGGAAAATGACTGTGTTATCAGAAAAGAGAAAACTCCTGAAGATGACCATAATTTTTGGAAGAAAAATACATCAGACAAATGGTTTTAGTTGTTAATTTCCTTCCTGTCTGTTAGGAAGCAGACCTATATGAGAATGGGTATCTTCTGTAACCAAAGACATAGTATTGTGAAAAGTAACTGATTAAAACTTCAGTTGTATTTTTCTTTAATAGATTTTTGTTACTGTGAAAGTAAGAAAATGTTTGGATACTGTTAAGAATGGAATGTAGAGCATAGCTTTGTAACTTAATTTAGTCATGTCACCACAATACTTTGAATTAGAGATAATGTCTCTTTTTCCCAGAGGCAGAGAAAAGGAGAGGCAGAAAGTTTGGTCAAAGAGTTCTAAACTATACTTAGGAGAAAACATTATTACTTACTGCATAGTTACATACATGTCTTGAATATTGAATCCACATCCTATGTATACAATTACAGGTGTACCTCTCATCTTTGACAATAATGGATATTATAATTTTTATCTTTTCTAATGTAAATTGAAACTTTTCTCTGTTCACTAACTGAAATTTCTTTTGATAATTTGGTGTTAATCTTTAATATGTGCTTGGTGGTCACTTGTTTCAATAAACCATGTGTTTGTGCTCTGATATTTGTTGATATCCTATTTGAATATATTAGTTTTTCTTATTGAGTCATATGACTTCATTGTGCTAAAAGAACTCATTTCTGTCATTGATACTGTATAGATATCGAGTTTCTTTATTGCAATTTCACATCTATTTTAACTTAATTCTTAACTTATGTTACTATATGGTTCCAAAAACCATGTGACCTAAAACTAAAATACTTAATAATACAAAAAATGCCTTTGTGTAATTAATACCTTGTAGGAACTTGATGTCCATTGGTTTGTCATTAAGATTGCAGAGTTCAATGTTGGTCTTTATAGAAACTGCATATATGGAAAAACAAACTGACATTATGTATTTTAGTACAGACACATTAAAACTTATTTGTCAGTGTAGTAGGGAACTTAATCAACTGCTTGCAGAAACAAAGCATTATTTCTTTGTGTCATAACAAGAAGAACCTGAAAGATAGCCAGGAGTTGCTGATTTTCACAAGGAACAATTCCAGTAAAGTGAAAGTGAGATTATTTTGCATTTCATTAACGAGGAGCAAAGGACAGTTAGGTGGTAAAATTCTTTTATGGCATTGAACTTTTGAAAATTTAATAAAATAAATAAAACTGAAAATAAAAGTTCCTTTGTAGCTCTTTCCCTTTGACCTCCTGGAAACGATCAGCTGTGAAGTGAGAGCACATAACTAATGCTGACTTTTGATGATATTTAACAGTGGAATCTTCTTAAGGCATTGCCTTCAATGCCACTTAAATGATAAAGAAGCAAATATGGACAACTCAATATTTTAAGCTCCAGAATTGCCCCCTGTGATTTATCCTCTACATTACATATTATTTGTATTTAGTTTCCTTAGCTGGTCTCCCTAACAGCATTTATTTGAATGTACAAACCTTTCCTTTATTATGCATAGGTGAAAAATTATTTTCTTGGCCAGAGTTGAAGCCACAATTTGGTCTCTTCTGAAAAGTTGAAGAAATGTGTCTAGTCTTGTGAAGTGCTCATAGCACAGCAGAATTCTCTTGCAATGCCACAACAGTTGGTAAATTTGGCTCTATAATCCCTGGGCCAGGATGTAAGCAAGGACTTAAAGGAAGACACTTAAAGGAACTTAAAGTATCTGAAGAACTTCAGCTAGATTATATCAAGAGAAAATGGTCAATGAGGTTTTTTTAAATTATAGGTTAGCCTATTTCTGCAAACATAGTAGCCCTAAATTAACTTCAAATTACTAAACTCATTCTCCCAGGTGTCTGAGTGCTATTATCTAACAGAGTTCATCATCCAATCCAAGGTATCTTTTTTTTATGTTGTGATAAGTATTGGTTTTTTATGATCAGAGAAGTAGGCATTGGACTTTTGCATTTCTCCTCTATGAGTATCTTTTAGTCTCACTGTGTGTGAATGCCTAGACTGCTGTATAATTTATCAAGTCCTAGTGTATCTAGCTTCCCCATATGAGAGAAAACATGCACCATTTGTCTTTATGAGCTTGGCTTACCTCACTTAGCATGATTTGTTCTAGGTCCATTCATCTCCATGCAGATAACCTGGTGTTATTCTTTGTAATGACTATGTGAAATTCCAGTGTGTAGGTACTGCATTGTTTTGATCCAGTCATCTCTTGTTGGGCATCTGGGCTGTTTCAATAACTTGGCTATCGTGATTAGTGCAGTAATGAACATGGATGTGCAATTGTCTGTTAGATATCCTGGTTTGTGATATTTGGGTAAATGCCCATGAGTGGTATGGCTGACTTGTATGTAAGATATATGTTTAGTTTTTTTTGAGGAACCTCCAGACTGCTATCCAGAGTGGTTGTACTAGTTTACATTCCCACCAACAGTACAATAGGATTCCTTTTCTCCATATTCTTGACAACATGTGTTATTGTTTGGATCCATGATGTTGGCCAGCTTAACTGGGATGAGATGGAATCTCAGAGTTGTTTTGATTTGTATTTACTTTACGGCCAGAGATAATGGGTATTTCCTCGTATGTTTCTTTGCCTTTCTTACTTCTTCTGTGAAGCCTCTCCTTAACTCCTTTGCTCACTTAGTGATTGGTTTAATTAGCTTTGGGAAGGGTAGTTTCTTGAGCTCTTTGTGAGTAGTTTGGATATTAGGCCTTTGTCTGATGTATCGCTGGTAAAGATCTTCTCCCAGTCTGTTCACTGTCTTTCTAGTTTAGTAACTGTGTCCTTTGCTGTGCAGAAACTTTTTATTTTGATATAATCTTATTTGTCATCTCTCTCTCCTATCTGCTGTGTCCCTGGGACCTTTTCAAAAGAATTTCTGCCTATGCCTATGAGTTGCAGTGTTTCTCCTATTCCTTCTTGCAGTAATTTTAAAGTTTTGGGTCTGATGTTAAGGTCCTTGATACACTTTGAGTTGATATTAGTGCATGGTGATAGAAAGGGATCCACTTTTAATTTTTTTGTATGTGGATGCCCAGCTTTCCAAACTGCCTTTTTTCCACTGTTTATACCAGATAATTGTAAGTATATAGTTTTGTTTCCGGGCCTTCTAGACTGTTCCATTGATCTTTGGGTCTATTTTTATGCCAATACCAATCTGTTTTGGTATTACAGCTTTGTAGTAGAACTTGAAGTCTTGGATTGTGATACCACCAGCATTGCTTTTTTTTTTTTTTTTTTTTTGCCTAGAAAACTTTGGCTATTCAAGGTCTTTTTGTTGTTCCATGTGAAGTTTTGGATTGTTTTCTCTATCTCCATAAAGAACCTCATTAGAATTTAGATGGGGGTCGTGTTAAATTTGTAAGTAATTTTTGGCAATATGGACATTTTTATAATATTGATTCTACCTATCCATGAACATGGAAGGTCTTTCTATTTCCCAATATCATCTTTGAACTTACCTCTCAACATTGCTTTTTCCAATATGATGTGTTTCATTGAATTGTAAGAAATTTCTGATTTCCTCCTTTATTTCTTCAGTGACCCATGTGTTGTTCAGCAGTATGTTGTTTGCTTTCCATGTGTTTTAAGTGTTATCTGTAGTATCTTTTGTGTTTGAGATCTATTTTAATTCCATAGTGTTCAGATAGAATGCAAGGAATTATCTAGACTCTTTTGCATTTGTTCAGGCTTGTGAGTGTCCTGGGATATGATTAACTTTGAAGATTCCGTGAACTGCTGAGGAGAATGTGAATCACATGGCTGTTGGGTGAAATACTCTGTAGATGTTTATTAAATCCATTTGGGTTATGGTGTCATGTAATACAGAGGCTTCTTTGCTGATTTTTTTTTTGGTTGATCTGTCCTTGATGACAGTAGAGTGTTAAAATCTCACTATTGTTGTGTTGAGGTCTATTATGTTCTGTAAGTCTAAGCATTTGTTGTATTTAAACAATCCATTGTTTGGTGCATGTATATTAACTATTGTGATTTCTTCTTTAGAATCATTCTGTTTATTGATACACAATGATCTTCATTGTCTCTTTGTACTGATTTTATGAGAAGTCTATTTTATCAGAAAATACTCCAGCCTTCTTGCAGGAGCTAGTTAAGTGAAAGGTCTTTTTCTATTCCTTCACTCAGAATTCGTGTTTATCTTTGACTGTGAAATGGGTTTCTTGGAGACAGCAAATGGCCGGATCTTATTTTTTGATCCAATCTGCTGGTCTGTCTTTTGGTTGGGGTGTTGAGCCCATTGATGTTTAATGTTATTGTGGAGAAATATGTTTCCTGTCACTTCATTTTTCTGTAGTGTGTCTTTCCTTTTCTTGTGTTTACTAAACTAGTCTTCTAGTAATTTTTATTCAATGCTACATTTCTTTGACTTTGTTTTCTTTAGATAGTATGCTTCCCTTTAGTCTCCTTTGTAGTATTGCTTTAGTGTTTGTGAATTCATTTCATTTTTGTTTGCTGTGAAAGATTTTAGTTTCTCCATCAATTGTGATTATTAGCTTTGCTGGATACCACAGTTTAGGTTGGCAATTGTCATTCAGAACTTGAATTATACCACCCCACATTCTCCATGCATTCAGAGTTTGTGTGGAGAAATCTGTAGTAATTCTAATCTTCTTTCCACTATAATAAAGTTCGTTCTTTGATTTTGCTGCATTTAAAATTAATTCCTTGTTTCTTAAGTCTAAAGTCTTCATAATGATGTGTCTAGAAGTATTTCTTCTTAGATTCTAGCTGCTAGTAATTCTATGTGCCTCTAGAAGGTAAGATTTTCTCTCTCTCTCTCTCTCTCTCTCTCTCTCTCTCTCTCTCAAGATTGGGGAAATTTTCTGTTATTATTTTGTTAAATAGGTTTTCAATGCCTTTAATTTTGCATTCTTCTCTCTCTTGTATCCTGAGTATACATAGATTTGATGTTTCGGCTGACTCTACCAATTCTTGAATGTCCCTTTGGTATGTTCTTTTTTTGGAGAGTTCAGATTTTATTTATTTATTTTTAAATATAATTTTATTGTCAAGATGATGTACAGAGGGTTACAGTTGCATGCATAAGGTCATGAGTACATTTCGTACATTTTTTGTCAAACATTGTTACACCATCCCTCATTTTTCTCCCACTTTCCCTCTCCAACTCCCTACCCCCCCAAGTTGTAAAGTTCATTTCCAACATATTGTCTTGTGAGTATCGCTGTTGCAATGGTTTACCCTTTGACTTTGTCTCACCATTTTGTTGTTGGCCTTCCCTTTCCCAAATCAGATAAATGTATATACAAGGCACAGGGTACCAAAATCAAATACAGTGACAATAGAGGATAAATCAAAGGAAAAAAATGAAAGAAAAAAGAAATAACTTCACACAGTACATTAAAAGCAACAAAGAAAAACTCTTCTTTCCTTATCTTGGAGTTCATTTTGATTATATCATTTTAAATGTTCATATGTACATAGCTATTGAGCTATTGTGAGCCTCTACTAGGACTATACTAGACATATACTAATTATTACAAATGAGGAAACCCATGGAATCTATGTTTCTTTGGGTCTGGCTTACTTAATATGATCATTTCCAAGGTTTTCCATTTCCTTACAAATGGAGCAATGTTATTCTTTCTGATGGAAACAGAATTCTATTGTGTATATATACCACATTTTCTTAACCCATTCATCTACTGAGTGGCATCTGGGTTGGTTCATATCTTAGCTGTGGTAAATAATGCTGAAATGAACATGATTGTGCTGGTAGCTTTAATATGGCCTTGTGTGGTTATTTGCCATGTTCTGAGGGTTTTCCCCCCATGCCTTTGGTTATTTTTGTTCTAATTTCTCTGCTTTATTCTCAACTCCTGATACTGTTTTCTACTTTATTTATTCTATTGTCTATGCTTTCAACTGTGCTTTGCAATAGGGAGATAGAGCCTTTCATATTTCCTAGCTCTTCATTGATGTCAGTTCTCATGGTATCAATTTAGTCTTTCATTTCCTACAATGAAGCTTGTTAAATTTCTGTCTTCTTGTTAATGTCTTGGATCTTCTGCTTTTTCTTCTTCAAGTCCTCCCTGAATTCTGTTGTTTTCAGATCGGCTCCTTTATTTATTCAGCCAATTCTCTAATAATTGCTTCAGTGGTTCTTTTAAGTCTTCTCTTCTTTGCTCTCACTAGAGTTCTCTGAGTTGTTGGTTTGTGAGAGTGGCATATTGTCTTGATTGTTCATGAATATTGTCATCTTCTGCTGTGATTCAAGCATTTGGGTTCAGGTTTTGTAACGGCCATGTAGATTAGGTACTAGATTCACTGATAATGGGCTGTGGTTTTCTGGTTTTCTTGTGGGTGCTGTACCATTGGTTTTCCCTGGAGAGGAGAGGCATAGTCAGGCTTTTGAATCAAGCAGTCGAGCTGAGTGCTGTCTCCAGCGTTGTGTCTGAGCTTGTTATACACAGGAACCTACGAAGGCTTTGGTGCTGGTTAGGCGTGAACGATGGCATTATGTGCTGTTGGATGAATCCCATATAAGGATGTTCAGGTGGGATTTAGCTAGGTGTAGATCTCCAATGCTTTGGGTAAAGCATGGTAAAGCACAGATGGGCTTGTGGGGGCCAACTATATGCAGAATGAAGTTGCTACGGGTACAGGCATTCTATGTAGGGATGCCCCAGAGGGCTTTAGGGGTTGTCTGGGTGCAACACTCGCTGTTCTTGGGGCTTCTCATGTGGAAGTGCCTCATCGTTTCTGGGGACTAGCTGAGGCAGATTGCCCTTCCCAGACTTCACTCTGTGACCCTAGTGCTGTAGGCCAGCAGCATCACTCTAGACGTGCAATGGTGGAACTTCGGGCCTGGCTGGGTATAGACTCCTGTGTGTGTCCGGTGGCATCTTTCTCAGGGATGCATGGGAAGGCTCAGTTGGGTGGCAACCTTTGGCGAGCACTGGCAGTGTGACTTTTGGTGGCTAATTGGAGACTAGTCTAATGGACTTTCCTGCCTTTTTTCCTGCCTTTGAATTACAATCCCCAGATCTCTGCCTCCTGGGTATCTAGGATTACAGGCATGAACCATGGGCTCTTGATATCACTTGACTTACTCACTCAGAGTGAGGCCCATGCGCACTTCAGACTTTTTTGCTGGCTAATTTGAAATAAGAGCCTCAAAGACTTTTTTGCCTCAACTGGCTTCAAACTTTAATCCTCTGATCTCAGCCTCCTGAGTAGCTGGGATTAAAAGCACGAGACCACAGGGTTGTCAGGCTGTATGACTCTTTTAATCAGATATTTTGATTTCTACTTTCTTTCTCTAATTGATCAATACTTTATTTTTATGAGTTGTCTCTTCTTTTTGCCTGTTTCTTATAATTGTTCTTTCTATTAGGTTAGTGAAACTACTTATATATAAAGGCCACTTGCTTTTTTTCTGTCATTGATTGCCTTTTGACTTTTATTTATAATCTACCTACCTGCTATACTTTGGTTTAACATATGTGATTAATTGTTTCATATTTTTCTTTGTTTTGTAGGTTGTATACTTGGGAAAGACTTTTTTCACTCCAAGATTATATAAACTTTGCTGTGATTTTTCTTCTACATTATGATCTTTTTTCTTTTTAAATAAAGCTCCTTGTTTACTATCATCCTTGAGATCTTGAATGTTTGAAATTGCCTATTACTTTTTAAAAAACATTTATTTACATAGGATTCATATTCCATGTAATTAATTCACAGAAATGTACAGACGACTCACTTTAACATATTCAGAGTTGTGGAACAGCACAATCAAGTTTACAACATTTTCCTTATCCTCAAAAGACACCCCAAATCCCTAAGATATGAACATCAATTCCCTCAGCTAGTCCAACCTCAGGAAATCACTAACCTACTTTGTTTTGCAAGTTTTACTTATTTTATATATTTCATAAATATGCAATCAAACCTACTTGTGTGGTACTTTGTGACTGTTTTTTTCCACTTAGCATAATGCTTTTTGTGTTCCTGCAGATTGTAGAGTGAATTTTTGTTGCCTAAAATCATTCCACTGTCTGGCTATACCATACTTAATTTACCCATTCATTGATTGATGGACATTTGGGTTATTTCAGGGATTTAGTTTTGTTTTGTTTTTGAATTTGATGTTATGAATATTTATGTCTATTTTTTTCTGAATATTTTTGTTTTCCTGGGTAAGTTCCTCAAAGTAGAATTTCTGAGCTTATGATTACTTTGTGCAGAGCTTTTTGAGGAAATGCTGAAGTTTTATTTCTTGAATATTTTTATTATCTTTATGTAGTTGTACAAAGGAGTTGCCATTCAAACAAAGCAGTTTGTGAATATAATGCATCTTGATCTATGTCAGCCTTTTCACATTCTCATCCACATTTTCCACCCCATCCCTTTCCTCACTTTTTAAAATTTTTAGGTTATGTTTTGAATTTGTTTTGCCATTTAATAAAGCAGTGTATGTACACAGTACATCTTGATCTGTGTCATCCCCTCAACATTTTGACCCACCCATTCCCTTACTTTCCTCAATGAATTATTGACTGCATTCTGATCCCTTTTCCCTTCATTTGTCTGTCCCCTTCTCCTTGGTTCTAATCCCCTCTTGCAAGTACCTATTTCCTGGTATTTATTTTGTTGGGTTTTGACTTAATCTTTCTAAAGAATTATACTATCTGAACTCTCCATAGAGTCTATTATACTTTAGTTAATTCACTTGGAACTGCTTGCATACCACCCAATTTGTTTAGTTACAGATTTACAAGATCATTCTAGCTACCAAAATGAAGGAAACCATTTGTTTCTCTGGATCTGGGTTACTTCTCTTAATATATATATATATATTTTTTCCAAGTCTTTCCATTTCCTTATGAATGGTACAATATTATTCTTTCTGATGGATGAGTAGAGTTCTACTGTGCATATATACTGCATTTTCTTGATCCATTTATCCATTGAGAGGCATCTGTGGCTGATGCCATATCTTGGTCATGGTTAATAGTGCTACAATGAACATGGTTGTGTTCGTGGCTTTACTGTGGGCTTCTTCTCCTCACCTTAAAAAAAATCTCTATTGGGGTTAGAACTCAGTGCCAGGTTAGCCCTGGTGCCAATAATCTACCATTGAGACACTCCTTCAATAATTTTTGTGCTGGCTGTTTTTTGAGATGGGATCTCTCTTTCTATCTAGGTATGAGTCTGGATTGCAATATGTCTATTTAAGTTTTCCTGTTGTAGCTGAAATGATAGCTGCAGATACCAAGCTTCTTTCTCTTGAGAGTTTCATGGACTTTTCTGCCTATTCAAGTCTCAAATCATGATCCTTTTGACCTCAGCCTCCCAGGGAGTTAGGATGAGAGATGCATGCCACTGGGCCTAGCTGTTGGCTGAGAAGCGATCTTGTGAACTTTTCTGTTCTAGCTGTCCTCAGATTGCCATCCTCTCATTGTTTGCTTCCCAGGTAGCTACAATTATAAGCACGAGATACTGGTGCTTGGTTTGGGCCGTTTATTGTTTTTAAGTGATTAAATCACTTTGTATTCTGGCGAGCAGTGTACAAGAAGTCTGACTTCTTCACATCCTTTCCAGTACTTATCATCTTTATTGAAAATTTGCTATAGCCATCCAGGTGTGCATGAAATGGGATCTCATTATAGGTTTTGATCTAAATTTCTCTTTTGGTTAATAATTTTTGACAGTTGTTCAGACAAGTGATTTCTAAAAAAGTTCAATTTTTAGATTGTCTTTTCAGTATGTTGATTGGATCCTTTGGAATGCAAAAGTTTTAAGAGTTAATGCATTATATACCTATTTTTATTTTGATTGCTTATACCTTTGGTGCTACATCAAAGGAAGTTCTGGATACTGATGGCTTATGTCTGGAGTCCTACATATTCAGAAAGTTGAGATCTGAATATTGTGGTTCAAGGCCAGCCTGAGCGGAAAATCTGACAAACTCTTATTACTAATTAACAAGTAAAATGCTATTAGTGAAGGTATGGCCCAAGTAGTAAGGCACCAACTATGAGCAAGCAAGATGTACAAGAATGAGACCCTGATTTCAAACCTTATTATTGATATTTGGCAACCACCAAATACCCAACAATCCCTTAATGTACAACATCCTTCAATAAATAAGAAATGATCTAATAGTTGAATATCAAGACGTTTCCTGAATATTGAAAATAAATTGAATGGCATACATTTTCATGATCTTTGGAACATATTTGTGTTTCAGTTTGGCACAAGTTTAAGACTTTTGAGTAGTGACCTATTTTTTTTAATCTAGGCATGTTATTAAAGTTTACCCTAAAAATGAGCTAATGTTTTGTATTTGCTAGAGGTTCTGTGATCTTTTTTTAATTGGGAGAGTCTTTACTTTCATGAAGCTTAGCTTAGAATTGAGAAACATTAACTGCCAATATTGAAAATAACACTAAGAAGAAACAGGAGTTTATTGAGCATAGATTGAAGCCCCCTAATAAATTCAAGAAAAACTCATAATTTAATTCAGCATTGAGTTGTAAAAATAAAAGATTAAAATTCTACACATTAAAAAATAATCTTCTCATTAATATTTTAGTGTGCCTTTTAAGGGACTATTTTTCTAAAAAGTAGTACATTTATTGTAGAAAATCTGGGCAATACAAAAATGTATAAAAGAAAGAAAATTAAAATCACACATAATCTTGTCACATAGCAAAAGTGTTTTAACAAATTGTTTCATACATATATAAATCAATGTTTTTATGCATATGTGAACATTCTATTTTAAAAAACCTGTTTGTATTTATTGTACTTTTATATCTCCACATTGAAGTATACATTGAGACACAATTTTAATAATGTTTAAAAATTTTTATAACCTCAGTCTTTAATTTTCAACAATATCTTGTACAGATAATCTGTATTTTAACTAACACCTTATTTTATAGAGAAGAATGGCACAAAGACCTTTGAAATACATATTTCTTTGTAGCTAAATTTATTTTATTAGGATAATTTCTTAGAAGTTTAATCATTGGGAAAATATGAATACTTTTTCAATTACTAAATTTCTATGGAAAAAGTCATAGATTCATTTATGTTTAACAAAGTCAAAGAAAAGGAGAGAGGAAAAAAAAGTAAGTTTTATTGACATCTTTCAAAATGCAGCCTCCTTTTTCCCTTCCAGAAGCCAGCTCAGTTACTGTATTTTTCCATAAATACATTTTGCATTTTGGGAGATTTGAAGCAACAGGAGGTGGAGCCTGGATGGAGGAAGGTGGTCTTTGATGGCTATATCTTGTCTTTGGTGTCAGTGTCTTGTCTTGGGCCTCTTTAATTCTCTACCATAAAGACAACAATGCCTTTTCCTGTATATATCCTCACCATTTCCTTTAGTCTCACCACAGGTTTCAAAGTAGTGGGACTACACATTCATGGAATGAAATCTCTGAAGCCATGGCCATCATAATAATAAATGATTTGGGGCAGGTATTTTGACATAGTGATGATAAGACTGATAACATAGAAAACTGGCACCAGGAATGTGGGTTGTTGTTGCTGTAACTTGAAAGGATTGTGTAGTTCTTGAGCCTTTGGAAATGGTATGTGGGAAGAATTTCAAAGTGTTTTTAGATGTGGGCTTAAGAAACCCTACAGTGATATGAGCATTAGTGAGTAATTCTAGTCAGGGCTCAGAAAACCCCAATGTCAACAGGTACAAGAGCTGTAAACCTTGTTCTCATGAAGTTTCATAGGGAAATAAGGACTCAATTGGCAAGGGGACTAAAGGCTATCATATTTATTACTATCCTGGCCATGAAATTGTCTACATTTTATCCATATCCTGAGACTTTGTGGGAAACTGAGTTTAAAAATAAATCTGGTGGTGGAAATGTGTAGACAGCACTTAGGTTGTAGTATAGTTAGTGTCTGCATTTAGCTAAGTTTACAGTAAAAATTGGGAGCAAGGAGAAAAGCAGAAAGATTTTAAAAGTCTGCAGTTGTGTAAAAACAGCAGTGTAAAGTTGGGGAAGGCATAATTTATGAAGATAATTAGAGCCATTAATGGAAAGCCAACTATTTTGAACCTGTAAATAAGCAAGGTGCTTTGAGGATGCATAGAAGTTGGCCAAACTCTATCCATCACCTGCCGTAGTATGGGGCCATTTGCATTTTAGATGCTTACAAAATATCCTGGTAGTTATGAGGCACTTTGCAAATAGTTGCTCTGCAGTTAAGTTTAATGTCATTTTGAGATGTGAAGATACAGGTCTTATTAATGTTAGAAGCATGAAAACATACCTGATTGGTTTTTCTCCTGGTTCTCTTTTGTGGGAGTTGGTGCTATTATTTTTGTAATTGTTGCCACTGGTATGAAGTTGTACAAAGTTTACAACTTTCTGTGTCAGGTTATGAATACAATGCTTCTTAGTCAATATCACCCTTCCTTCATCTCTTGGCTCTTACTGGTGTGTGTGTGTGTGTGTGTGTGTGTGTGTGTGTGTGTGTGTGTGTGTGTGTGTGTGTGTGTGTGTGTGTGTGTGTGTTTGCCTGCAGGTGGTGAGAGGAGGAGAGAGAGAAACAGAAAGACCCAGAGAGATATGCTCCAAATTCTGAGAAATAGGTTTTAAACAATCTCACCTTCTCTTCCATTTTCTTAGCAGACAGCAATTTTTAAAAAATCATGTATTTATTTGCAACACACTGGAATTTTATTTAGCTCTAGTTTGGAATTGAAAAAAAAGATGGATGAAATTATAAAAACAATGTAAAACTACTTAGAATTGGCTAAGGGTTTAATTTGATTCATCATGATTATGATAAAATTTTAACTATATCCACAGAGAGAAGATTGGCTGATAAATTATTGTTTACAAACCTAGTTCCTGAACTTCAAAGGTTTCAAAATTAATCCTACATGCAAAACCTTCCTGTCAAATGCAAACCTAAAGAATTAAATAATTACACTCTAAAATCAAAATCATACTTCATTATGTTAATATGATAGGAAAAATAGACACTAGACCATTTCAGGATATAAATGGATGGAAAGAAACACTTTAAAAGGCTTTAGTTTTAATATTAACTATATCACTTCCAATTAGAAAATATTGATACATTTTGCATTAGTGCAAAAGTAAAGAGTATTCTTCACTAATAATAATAAATGGTAGCATTTAGCATCTAAATGGTGCAAGCTCTTAAATTACCTTTACTTTTGCTATCTGAGTACAGCTGAAGAAAATGTAATGCATTTTTTACATGGTATAATTTTATCTTCTTGCTCATACAATGTGAGATGAGTAATAATGATATTGGAATATTAATATAAGAACAAAATATACATATTGATGAATAATAGCCGTGTTTTTCAGACCTCCTTGCCAAGTCATATTAAAATGACAAATAATTGCAATTGCTTCCCAGAGAAATGGTGCAGGATCCTTAGTCAAAAGCACATTAGGGAACAGCCGTGACCATTTGTTATCCTTTGTCAGGAAAACATGGTTCCTAATGAAAGGGAATGAAGAAACACTGATTGAGGATGGTGACACTAACCTTTTACTTGACAAGAGTCATGACATGGGTATTAATAAGAGGATTGGAAGGTAAAGGCAACGCTTTGGTGCTTACCTTGCAATATAATCTCCATTTGCCTTTTGTTTGACTTTTTTCCCTTTTTATGAAAAAAATCGCTGTATTGATTTTGAGGGCTGGGGCAGTCTGGCTATGAGGGAAGAGTCAATATAGAATGCAGGAAGATGCAGGGAGAAGAGGTATCCTAAAGATAACCCAGGGTCAGTGTTGTGGAAAGGATTCCCCAGGTAACTTGACATGGCATTACTTAAAAGCTGAACAACGCTCAATTGAGAATGGGAATGTCTTTTTAATAAGAAAAAAAAAGGTTCCACTAACTTTTCCTAAACATTAAACATTATTTTCCCTCCTAATGGTCCTATTTTTAAAAAATATAGTTTCTTTATATATAATATTAATTTTTGACAAGCAAAAATACTTGTTACAAGCAAACAAGAATATATGATTTCAGGGAACAATATTCAGGAATGATGATGAGTTCTTCTAGACCCAAGTATATACAGTTTCATTTCATTTCAACCTTCTGATTCTTATTCCAACAATGTTTAAGGCTAGTACTTCCTGTTTCCGAGAAAATAAATATGGATGCATATTTCTATAAGCATGTAAGAAAATAGCCTTGTAGTTTCTCTAGCAGACCATTAACTATTTATGTATGTAATATCATGTATTAGGCACTGTGGTACAAGGTACTGTTGTTGACCATTGATTAAAAAGCTAAATGGAGTAGTATCAAAGTGATTTGAGGGAGGAAATGACAATATTTTAGTGGCAAATTTCCATGTTTGTTATGCATCTACCCTTTTAAAGTTGCATGTTAATCCAATGGAAAGTATGGTCTCTGCTTTATGCTTTATGTAAAACAGAAAAAAACAAAAGATGAGTTAAATTGTTCTGTATTATATACTATTACGTATCTTTTTGTTGTTTCCCCCCAGAAAGGGTTAATTATAATGATTATCCCTCAAAAATAAAAAAGCTAAATATGAACAAATAATGCCAGCTGATGCTTACTGAGACTAGACTGTCACATCAATGCTATTATTATTGTCATTTTACACATAGGCACCCCTGGGTGTGCACAGGGAAGGCGACTATATCATCCAAGGTCATGTGCTGAAACCAGGTATTTAACTGAGGACTATTCCAAACACTGCACTTTTTTTTCTTTGATGTTTAACTGCAGAACATAATACAGTAAGAAGGCAAACATGTAACAGGATCTACAGGGGTACAAGGAAGTTGTGTCTAATTGCCTGAGTTGGGATGCAGCATGGAAAGAAGAAGAGAATTGGAGCCAAGAAAAAGAGGAGATACTTGGTAAAGAAAAATTTGGGGGAGATTCTGAGTATTAAGTTATTTATCATATAAGCACCATTGGTAACTGTATTAGAGTATGGGACATTTTGTTTTTTCCTTCCATGTCTGCTATTGTTTGTTTTAGCATTGCTGGTTGCTTCTTCTTCTAAGCTGGATAACTGACAAAATAAAAATTGGCATTAGGGTAATGAGTAGAAAATTAAACGAGACAATAGAAAGTCATACGTTTTCCTCCAAATTAAAGGAGAAAACATTTCTCCAGGTTAAGAAACATACTCCTTAAAGTGAGGGAGAGAAATAGCAGCTTATGAACAACAAATATAATAGAATATAAGAAAAAACTTGAGTGAATGAAGTTGAAACCACCTTGAGTGATTCTGCTGACCATTCTATTTATCCATATGTACGTGTGAGCCCATGTATGTATATATGTATGTGCATTCATTAAAACACCTGTTATCCTATTGAGTCCATTTTGGCTATTACTAAAGAATGGAAACTGAGTGAATCATAATGAGCAGAAGTTTTTTTATTTTCCTTCACACTTCTGGAGGCTGAGAAGGACAAAGACAAGTGCGAGCATCTAGACCTGTGTTCAGTCTTTACCAGGCTAAAGGCTGAAAGCCAAATAGGAGTGAATTCTCTTCATCCACAACTCCGCTGGAAAGCATTCTTTGGGGGAGAGGGAGCAGAATTCAGGTTCTATGACCTGTATATTTGTATACAATGAAATCTACTTATTCTGAATTTAGTTACCTGCAAACTTCAAATATCTTTGAGAGCGCTAAGGATCAGAGGGTGAATGATAAAATGCCGAATTACCCCAAATAATTTTTTTCAAGGCAGTAAGATAGAAGAGTCCATATGGTCTGAGCAAAATTGGGACCAGTTCCGTTCACTCTATTCTGAAGTTATTATACTATTCTGATGAGACTCCTTAGTTTGTCACAGAGCCAGATGTGAGAGCCAGCATTTCCCAGATAACTTTTCTTATTCAAGGATGGGAAAAATGGAGTAAAAAAAAGCTAGAAATAGGTACAGTCATTTCAAAAAGAAGTTAAATGAAAGAAGAAATAAATAAGGCATTAAGTAAAGGTTAAGTAATTAAAACTCAGTAGCTTTTCACCACTCATAGACCCTAGGTATGTTGGAATATACTGCATTATGACAATAGAGACCCCTATGAAAACACTGAAGTAGTAACAATATATGACTATATAATTGTCATTATAGAGAATTTTTGTAATCAAGATGGTGCATTGAAAATTGGAAGTAATTTTGACATTTAAAGTTGTTTAATGGGGGTATACCTTAGTGTTCTTAGGATGAATGTATTTATTGGCAACAATTGCTATGTGAATAAGATACAATGGCAGTTTACGTATGAAGAACATTGCAGTGTTTGTCATGGTAGTACATGTTTGTACTTAACCCTAGCACTTGGAAGACTGAGGCAGATGGTTCTTAAGTTCAAAGACAGCCTGGGCCACATAGAGAAACTCTGACCTCAGATAGGACTTAGAGTTCATAGTTTATAACTCCATTTTTAAAGACTCTTTATACTACCCTGCCTACTAGGATCAGAGAGTGAGAGAGACAGAGAGAGAGATAGAGAGACAGAGAGAGACAGACAGACAGACAGACAGAGGTAGAGACACTGAGAGACAGAGACAAGACAGAGAGAGACAGAAAGAAGCAGACACAGGCAGAGACAGAGAAGAGGAGGAGAGAAGTGAAAAGAGAAGAAATGAGAGAAAAAGAAAGGAACAGTGGCTATTTGTTAGTTCTTTTAGCATCAACTCTGATGTTTTTGGGAATCTGTCCCTCCCTTTTCTCAGGATCCATCTGTAGATCTACAGTGGAATATGTGATCTAAGTCAAGCAAGGTGTGACATTTTCCCAACCACATAGTGTTACGCTCAAGAAATGTGAAGTTGACCCAGTAGAAGTATGTCTCAGGATTACTGTGGAGAGTGTGCTGACAATGACTATGCTTCTTCTCTATCAGGTAAACTGAAGAAAGCCACGGGAGACATTGCTGGTCGCCATTCTGTAATGTGAAGCCCATCTGAGAGGGAGGTCCTAGTGGAGAGGGACCTGGGAGAAGAAGATGGAGAACCCAATCTTGACAATACAGTAGTGGATAAGTGCGTGAACACATCTATTTCCTTTTTCGGCCCATCAGTCTAGTAGTTTTCTTTGAAAATTTGTAGTGGCTACAGTCTTAACCAATGCAATAAATAACATATGCACGTAGCTAAAATTAAGAAGAACTATAACCTTACTGTGGGAAAAGCCTATCAACATGTTGAAATAGAAATATAAAGTCTTACAACATTCCTGGTAATGTCTTTTGCCATTTACCTTACTCCTGGGAATTTAAAGCTTAGAAACAAAAGCATTTAGAGGTCTTATATTTCTAAACACTGACGTTGTTTATTGTCTTTTTTTTTTTTTAGCAGACAAAAAGGTAGAGAGGAGATGAAAGCCCATGAGGGGGGGTAATGGCTGAGAGGATGTGCATTCTTGTAGTAGAGGCTGTGGCTGAGTTAGGATTATCACACAGCTTTAAAGTCATGAGTTAAAGCCAAGTCACACAATTTGGAAGAATTCCCACAAAGGTACTTTAGCGTCAACTTCAGGATGTGGAGAGGCAATGCATTGTGCCATCATTTCTTTAAAAATGAAGACAATCCCCAACCCGTGACTGTGCATAATGACATAGAATTACGGGAGCATACAGAAAAAGGTGCAGAGGCTTTGTTTATAGGGTGGATTATTTGTGGTGAAGTGTTTGATGTCAAGGAATACAGAAGAATAAGATAGGGGAAACTCTCTTCCTTTCTTAATGATATCTCCTATATAGAGAGAGATAGAGATCTCTCTATGTATCTATATATAGAGAGATGTATGACAATTACATATAAGCATACACACACATATATAAGCACATGTATAGTGATGCTTGGAAATGTATAGAATTATATAAAGAGTATATATTTGTATATAAGTTTTTTCTTTAAAAATGTTTTTTTTGTGGGTTGTGGGACTTGAACTCTGGGGCCTGGGCGCTGTCCCTGCGCTCTTCAGCTCAAGGCAAGCGCTCTACAGCTTGAGCCACAATACCACTTCTGGTTTTCTAGTGGTTTATTGGAGATAAGAGTCTCACAGACTTTCCTGCTTGGGCTGGCTTTGAACTGCAATCCTCAGATCTCAGCCTCCTGAGTAGCTAGGATTACCGGGGTGAGCCACTGGCACCCGGCATTTTTTAAAATTTAATTTTATTGCCAAGATGATATACAGAGAGGTTACAGTTACATAAATAAGGTAACGAGTACATTTCTTGTTGAACATTGTTACCCTCTCCTTGTTTTTATCCTACTTTCCCTTCCCCCCAGACCCCCCAAGATGTAAAGTTCATTTCCAACATATTGTCTTGTGAATATCACTGTTGGATTTGGTTCACCCTTTGTCCTTTGTCTCACCATTTTGTTATTCCCCTTCCCTTCCCCAAATTAGATAAATGCATATTCAAGATACAGAATTATATATAGAGTATATATGTACAAATTAGTTATTTCATCTATGTTTAAAGAAATTAAATATAAAAAGGGAGTTTAGGTCAACTTTACTTTTACTGCTGTTTCCCATTTATTTATTTATTTGTTTGTTTATTATTAGGCTTCCGTCTTTTCCAGTTTTGTTTTAGGGTTCAGTGTCACCAGGGTAACCTACTGTCATTTTTTAAATAAGCATTTTTAGGGAGAGAGAATTTAATGAAGTTTTACTTGTCTTGAATAACCATAAATATCATTTGAGTGTCACCATTGTGGCTTATTACTTAGGTAAGTAAGATGATCAAATGTAGGATATTAGATCACAAAATCAAGTTGTATGCATCTCCTTATCGGGATTTTATAGATAAGCAAAACCTTGAAAACCAGGAATACCCAATAAATAATTTCATTTCTTTCATATTGATTTTTAAAAGGTCAGAAATCAAATCTCTAAAAGGCAAGATAAAACTTGTGTACTGATTAAATAATTACCTCCTTAAGAATGCTTAGTCTACCCATACTAAATTTAATCTTCTACACTGTTTTTCCTCTCCATCTGCAGATATTTTTTTTTACAATATTTGATATATTTAATGAGCTTCTTCAAGACCTTCAAAATCATCACTGAATAAATGAACTATGGAACCTTGCTACTGAATAATAATATCCTATGTGGCATGCAATGGCTCATATTGATAAAACCCAGCCACTTGGGAAGTAGAGCTAGGAGAATTGTAGGTCAAGGCTTAAGGGTTGAAATAAGCATATCTTTCTTATAATTGTTTCAAAAGAAGCAACTAATTGAAGCATGCTCTTACTGAGAATTCCACTGAATTCTCCTGTATCTTCCAATGTGTTCAAGTTAAAGTTGTCAGGCCATCAATACTCTGCTCTTCCTTTCCCCTGTGTGCCATATCTTTTTAGCTTCCTGTCGTTTGTTACCCTCTGTGTGTCTAAAACAACCATTCAAGCACTCCTGCCAATTTCCTAAGTACACATACTTATGCATGTCATAAAATAAGCATCATCAAGCCCTGATTTGAGATCATTACTACCCCCTGTGGTACTAACCAGGGAAAAGATTCTCCAAAGGGTTGAAAAAAAATCTTTAAAGCATTAACTTAACTAATTGCACAAAGATGCACAGAAGTGCATGGAGAACAATTAACGCCTGACAGCATGCTTATTTCTTCACACATAAACGACCCTCCCTGTAGTTCTAAGCATATTCCGGTGCAAGGAAATACTGGCTGAAAAACTATTCATTGAAGCTGTCTAGAAATATAAATAATAATTATTGCCTTTGGTCATTTTGGATTAAATAGGCACAGGTGACATGTTAATATTTTTCAACTTGGATTTGTCTTAGACTTGGAAACTTAGTCTCAAGCAAATGTGTTGAAATTAATATAATAAGCGGGAAATTTTTGAAAAAAAAACCCAAATGACTGAAATTTTGTCTAGTAATTATTTGGGAAGCGTGGTACAGTCACTTATTAACCTGTGTGTTAGATGCTAGTTACATTTTCAGTGGAATTATTTCATTTCTAAATATTGAAATCATCAAAAATAATTTAGTGTTATTCTAGTGGATATATTATTTATATAAGCTTATTTGTATGCATTAATTATTATAAGTTCTATACCTCTCTTTAAACTCTTTCTTGTTTTTGTTTTGTTTTGTACCAATCTTGCTCTTTTTACTCTAACTTCATAAAAGGATGCAAAGAGGTTGTGCAGATGAATACACACAGCAGTATTGATTGCGTTTAATCTCTTTTGTAAGAAATTCAAATATTGCAGCTGATGGTATTTGAAACTTTAGCCAGTAATTATTTGGAGGATCTGACTCATTCATTTTTCGGGCCGTGTCCCTTCTAATCAGTCCCTGAAAATTGTGATCTAGAACATTCGTTCTTGATGAAAACAATGGAATTAAGCTACAGGGCTTTGGAAAATTGCTTTCATATTCAAGCAGAGCCACACAGATCCCACATCTTGTTGATGATTTTACTGCCTCAAAGAAAATGTATTGCTCCTGCCACAAGCCTGTCTTGTGGTACTCTATCACTTACAAGTGATGAGAAAATTGCAACAAAGAGACTTCTTTTTAATCTTATAGGGCAGTGAGTGTTGACTGGACCATCTACCCCTTTGTCCTCTTGTTTGGGTTAGATAAGGTGAAAAATTCCCTATTGTGGTCCCTAAATTTTATTTAAACCGTAGGAAACACAAACTTTCTGATTTTCAACTCTCCAAATCTGTTGAGTATATCAGTTGCATTTTTTTCTTTCATATTTGAAGTGAATTTTTAGCAAGAACATTGAAGTTGTCTGAAATGGATTTTACAAAACAACTACTGGATGTATTTTGAAGCATTCAAATATTTGTATGAGTCAGAAATACTGATGACGATCCATTGGACAGCGTGAGAACACTAAGTTTATAACGTGATTTCATTATTGTTTCTTCTCATAATTACTATTAAATCTTCCATTAATCATTTTTATAAAGTATTTATACAGATATGCAATCTAGCAACATATAGTTGCCCAAAGAGATATTTCTGAGTCATTTTCTTGAATCATTGAGTCCTTTTAAAGAAACAGTTTATAAAAATGAAGAAAACACACCTCCTTGTGGGGCACAAACCTGGAGGGACAGAAGGTGAGCAAATGCAGCAGTGATACTCTTTAAACACTATGTTGAAAATGAACCATACAACTTATGGATGGAGACAGGAAGGGAAAATTGGGAGAGAGAGAGAGAGAGAGAGAGAGGAGAGAGAGGGGGGGGAAGGGTAACATTATCCCCAAAGAAATGCACTCCTGACATGGCTTATGCAATTGTAAACCCTCTGTGTGTGTGTGTGTGTGTGTGTGTGTGTGTGTGTGTGTGTGTGTGTGTGTGTGTATAAACAACAATGATAACCATAATGCAAAAATACCTACTTTAGGTAGGTGTTGATGGCTCATGTCAATAATTGTAGCCACTCAAACAGCTAAGATTTGAGGAGCTTGGTTGGAAGTCATCTTGAGAAGAAATGTGTGTAAGGCTGTTTCTGATTATCCAGCATAATTCCTGTCTTGGAGGCATGGTTCAAGTGAGAGCCAGCTGTGAGCAAATGAGGGAATGGGAGAGACACTGAGTTCAAGCCATGGTACTCACAAAACAAAAACAACAGAAAGAAAACAATTGAACTTCTTATGCTGTTACTTTTTGATTCTTGGACTTTTCCCCTAGATTTTCTTTAGGAATTGAAGCCCTGGATGGATGTTGTGTTCTGGTTTACTTCTCTGCCATAGATTTGGTGTGTTATTTTAACAGTCTCTCAGCAACACAATAAACCTTTCTGAATATACTACAGCCTAAAGAAGTAAGTATATTTTACCTTATATAGATGAGAGAAACTTACACCCAATGTAGTATTTTGCTTCTACTAAAGTACCTAAGAGACAATTCAGAATGTTTTTCATCAAGTTTATAAATGTAATTTTCATCTCTGATTTAAATATACTCTCTGGCTTGCTAGTGTCATGTTGCAGATGACTTAATTATCAAAAAGGAAAGTTTGCAAATTTTATGTGTTGACTATTTCAGGATATCATTTAGATTGCACAAACAGGCAGGGGATGAGATGTCTGAAGATGTTAGTGACACTCCCACTTACTGACAGTATACTATATGTCAGGTGGGAATTTGTTATTACACATAGATACAAGTTGAGAAAAGTAATGCTGGGGAAACTCTTGTCCAGCTAGAAAAGGACAGAACCAAGTTCAAGTACATAGCACGTTATTAACCACTAAAATCAGTCTGAATAAAAATAAAGCCTAAGGTAATTTTGGCTGCTCACAGAGCCCTGACAAACAAGACTCCCAGGAACTCATGGGGAAGGGTCATTGCCTTGTTATCCCTTCTTCAACATTCTGTGTAGAGTTACTGTTGGCTTTTAATTCTAGATCTGTGATGCACAGCCTTGTTTTCTTCCTTGAGGTTGCCCTGTATGAGATGAGATTATCTTCTGAACATAGCATACAGTGATGAATGCTATTTTGCAGGCAAATGGAAGAAATAGTTAAATGTACTTGATTTTCTTGTATGCTTTTCTTTCAGGAGGTGTATACAGTCAAATTATTTTGCATGGTTTTGGGATTTGAACTCAGGACCTTATACTTTTGAAGCCAATGTTCTAGTACTTGAGTACACTCCCAGCCATTTTTCTTTGTTTTCTTTTTCAGGTAGATTCTCACACTTCTATATCTTTTTGTGTTAGACTACAATTTCCCCAGTTCTACCCCCCACCCCTTGTAGCTAAGAATATCACCATACTACCTCCTCCTCCTCCTCTTCTTCTTCTTCTCCTCCTCCTCCTCCTTTTTCCTCCTCCTTTTCCTCCTTCTGTCTCTTTTGCCTTTTCTTCTCATTTTCCTCTTGCTTTTTTCATCTGCAGCATTGGAATTTGAACTGAGGGCCATGTGTATGTTTTGAAAGCTACATACCCAGAGGCCTCTTTCTTATGCGGTTTTCTATGTGGGCATGCTATCTATCGTGAATGCTTGATATATGTTTGTGTTTGGAGAATGTCAGGCACTCTTTGCCACTGCAGTCTGTGCAGTCCTGTGTTTGTTAAATGAATTATAAACTCAAATATATTCATATATGAGCAATGGCCAATAATGTTCTCCATATTTACTCCTTTTCCTTTTCTTCTTGATGCTATTGTGAAGTATTACCTGATAAGCTGAAAAAAAAAAAGACCACTTCCCACGTGTTCGGACCTTATCTAAAGATCAAGATCTCACATGTAGCTTTGGGGATAAATCTAGCCAAGCAGATTTCCTCTGAACCTCTCCACGGGTTGCTTATTAAATATGCATGTGTTGGCAACACATATGTTACGTGACAAGAGGTGACCATGGATGCTTAAGACAACTTTGAGCACTATCTAAAACGGTATTCTGAATAAAAAGTATGGATGGCATTAAGGGACATCAATGAAATGAAAACATGGCTGGACTTTGAACACGGTTTCCTTTCACAGATACAAGTCTCAGGCCCAGTTTTTCTTTCTGGAAGTAGGGCGTAAAGGCTCTCTTGGAGTTTTCCTTCCCAAAACATTACTTAAAGAACAGCAAAGTACTTACAAATTCGAAATAACTATTTCTTCTGTTAGTCACAGATCTTATTTTTGCTTCCACCAGCTTATTATGAGTTTTCCCCCCCCCTTAGTTATAGAAAAAAATCTGTATGTGTGACCAGAAATTCTTTAATAGTGAATGCTTAAAGATTCTAAAAGAGGAGTAATTGGGTCATTTGTAAAAATATCACAACCTGAGAGTTACTAAAGAATGTTTTTGCTTTATGCAAATTCAGAAGGACTCTTAGGATTTCCTTAAGAAAATGAATAGTTCCTCAAGGAAATATAACAACAGGTTTCAGATCAGAATCTTTTCGCCAACGCCTCCTGGAACACAAATTTTGTATTGGGGGCTGGGGAGAAGGTTAAGGTTTGGAAGCCTTAGGTGATCATAGTTTAGTAATTTTCTGAAATTGAGTTTCTTTAGACTTGTAATCTAGAAACTGTATTTAATTAATAAATCAAAGAGAATTTTGTTGACAATGGACTTAACATCAGAAAAGACTGCTTTGTAAATTAGCAGGTTAATTAGAAAGTTATTTTATTCATTTTAATGTAGGAATTTAAATTTCCAGTGACTAGAATGCATCTATTTCTTAATGAAGTCATTTTTTCCCCTCCCATCATCAAGAGTTTTAGGAAGCTAGACTGAGATTCTGGTTAGGAATGTTTCAGGGTGTGTGTAGAAGACAGTGGGTGTCTCTGAGAGAAATTCACACCCTTTAGGTTCAGCTCTTTCAAATTCACTATGTGAGAATCACATTGGTATTTTTTCAGGTGCACTTTTCAGATGATCATTGGTTCCTTGCACAGTTTATTTTTTCAGATAGAGTCTCTTGCATTTGCCCTGGGCTATCGCTGGACTGTGAAATTCCTATCTCTACCTCTCATGTAGCTGGGATGACAGGTGTGGGCCTCCTTGCTTGGCTTTTGATGGTTTGTTTGTTTGTTTTTTCTTGAGGTAAAGTCCCAGTTACTTTTTATTTGTGTGGTCTTGATATGTGATCTTCTTATGTCGACTTTTTTTTTTTGTTGGTGGGGGGCCTGTCATGGGAACTCTGGGCCTGGGTGCTGTCTCTCAGCTCTTCAGCTCAAGGCTAGCACTCTACCACTTGAGCCACAGCACCACTTCCGGCTTTTTTCTTTTTTCTTATGTGGTGCTGAGGAATCGAACCTAGGGCTTCATGCATGCAAGGCAAGCACTCTACCACTGAGCCACCTTCCCAGACCCTTATGTCCACTTTCTGAGCAGTTGAAATTACAGCTGTGAATCACCACAACCAGTCTGGCTCCCATTTTGAGGCAAGTTCTTACCAAATTATTTGCCCAGGCTGGCCTCAAACCCCAATCTCCCAATCTCTGCCTCCTGCAAAGTTGGAGTTTTGAAGTATTAAAGGTATTAAATAGCATGAGATAATGGGTGAATCTTCCCATCATCTTCCAAAGTTGCCTTGAGGGTTCTTTTTTCTTAACGCTTCCCTGGCCTACTTCCTCTACAGGAAGTCATTGATGTGCTTTCTACCACTGAAGGTTAGTTTTACACACATGAAATCATCCAGTATAACTTTTCATTTGGCTTCTGTCTCTCAGCATAATGATTTTGAGATCCATCCATTTCTGTTGAATGTACTGGTGGGTAATACTTTTACTTGCAAGTAGTGTCCTACTGAAAGAGTAGGCTATGATTTCCTGGGGAGATTCTCTCTGAAGCTACTCTGAACTCTTCAGAGCTATCTGTGCCATACCAAATGGCTCCAGTTTATTTTTATTAAATCCTTGAATCTGTCTTCTGAATTTTTGTACTAATCACTTATGTTCAGACTGTATCTTATCAGTATTTTTTAAACTCACGACTGTTGTGCTGCCCTCAGTGTCTTTACATTCTAACTCATTGCTTCTAGTTTGCTATGCATAGGAAATGCAAATAAATAACGCATTTCAAATTGTGTATAATGGCACTGGAAATTAAGATGTAAAGACTATTCAATAAGCATAGAGCTCATAAAATCTGGATGATACATTATCTGTTTTTTTTTTTTTTTGGGTCCGGTCGTGGGGCCTGAACTCTGGGCCTGGGCGCTGTCCCTCAGCTCTTCAGCTCAAGGCTAGCGCTCTACCACTTGAGCCACAGCACCACTTCCGGCTTTTTATTTCCTGCTTATGTGGTGCTGAGGAATCGAACCCAGGGCCTCATGCATGCAAGGCAAGCGCTCTACCACTGAGCCACCTTCCCAGCCCACGTTATCTGTTTTATTTATTCAGATGTGATTTCATCTTAGTTTTGTTGTAAAGTTGGTGTACAGAGGCATTAGAGTTACATAGGTCGGGTAATGAGTCCTTTACTTTTCAAACAGTGTCACCTCTTTCCTCATTTTCTCCCAGTTTTTTCCTTCCTAACTCCTTCTCCACAAGTTGTATAGTTCATTTTCAATATAGTGTCTAGCGAGTATCACTGCTGAATTAGTTCACCCTTAGTTGATTTTCTGATATTGAGTGTCTTCCAAGTAATTGATGTTCCTTGATTAAAGACATACACAATGCATGCAAGATGCTGTTAGATGGTACCTCTGACTGTCATTTCTGGTCTCAAAGGCCTCCGTAGATGTGTCACATGAAGCTCTATGGTAAATGTGCATCCATTAAAATAAAAGATATAGTCTGTTTTCTTCGGGGGAGGCACACGATGATCGAACTTCACACTGTAACTTACTTCAGCACTGAGGGTTTCAGTCATTTTATCTTTAAGTTATAGCTTTCTCCTAGAGGAAAATATATCCCCATTTTGAAATAACTCAAAATGTGGCAAAGTGTCCATCCATCAAGGTTCTAAAAATATTTATGATTTTTATCCTTTGGAAACCTTCCTCCATAATTTTTGGCACTATTTAAATAGAACAGTTTCAGCAGGCAACTTGCGGTTGGCTTTTTCTCTCTACTGAGGTAGTGGCTACACTTTTATACTTCCTCATAAAACTTTATCACATAATCAGCATAAGGTCAGGGAAAGTTGAATCAAGTAATGAAACAGTTCTCTGGAGATGACTTATCTTAAAGAAAACACTCCCAATACTTAAAAATATAAACAAAAACCCTCCATTCTTATTCATAGGAGGATTCTGAAACTTTTCTATTGAGTGATTTTTAAGGTTGTTCTGCTTATGTTCTTCTTGTGTCTTACTTAGGATAGACGTGTAATTAGATTTTACTTTTCTGATGAGATATATTTTCTGTCAAGATATAATTCCTAATAAATTCCTTTGATGTTGACATCTACTCAGTATGTTTTGATGTCTACAATTTGTAAATAATTTCCTTATTTTGTTCTTTAAAGTTAGCCGAGAAAATTTTCTTCTTTTAAATAAAAATTACTTTCGACTTACATTCTGTATTGTAGAATAGAGAGATTCTGGGTTAATTCAATGCCTAGTTTTCTAGAGGAAAATGCTGAAGAAAGGAATGGTAAACTGCATTTTCAAAGACAGCACATGAATTATTGACCATCAAGATTTTATCTATCTTTAGACTCCTTTAATTGTATTATTAGAAAAACAGAAATATCTCCCTGAGGTTGTTCCAATATCTCATCATACTTTAAAGACATTTACATTTATCTTTAGGCACTCTTTAGCATCCTATAAAATAGTTAAGACTATTAATGTTTCAGTTCATTTATATATATTAATCATATACAATTTTTTTCATAGAAAAATAATGGTAATCATATAAAAATTCAGGTGCATGAAATAAAATATTTGAAGTACCAAGTCTCCTTAAATTCTACAATGTCTTAGTGGTGTCTGCTGAATATATGAATAGCAAAAGAAATCTTAATCTAAACCTTTTCTGCATTGCCAGAGAATAATGAATTTGGGTTTTCACTAAAGTATGAAATGTTAGCCTTGAATTTAGATGTCATGTAACTTGAGCAAATATGAGCATTTGAAGTCTGACTTGGAGCTGAAAAGCAAGCATACTTGAAAACTAGAGGCTAAGGAAAGAAGAAAAAATGAAATGATCTATAGAAATGTAATATGATCTGTATCTTTGTGTAGCTGGTGTTGTTTAGGTATATCTATTTTCCTTATCTGTTTTCCTAATCTGTGTTCTTTTTCCTTTAATAATACTAAATCCAGATTTTCTTTCTTAATGTGTTTTTTTACTATTATTATTATTATTATTATTATTATTATTTTACTGTTCATAGAGATACATATCAGAGCAGGCGAATAGTCAATTTTTAAAAAAATATTCTTAAAGATAAGGACTGTTATGAGATTTTAGGACCCTCAAGTTATTAGTCAGATTTCATTTACTCTGTTCAGATAATGCCTAAAGTTTGGAAATAGCATGTTCATCTAGCTGTACAATGAAACACTCAAGCTTTAATTACAAAAAGCAAAGAGAAGACCATAACCACTGTCCAGAATATCACCAATCACCAGAGTGGAGAAAAAGAAGAATGTGTAGCAACACCACATTTGGTCATAAATTTTCCTCCGGAAGTGACATCATTGCTTGTGTTCACATATTGTTGGTTAAAACAAGTCACATGGCCAATCCTAATTCCAAGGTTGATGAAGCCAATAGAAAGTTTACCCTGGACAGTGGTTATTATGTTGACCTGGGTTCTGGAAGGAAGACAGAGAGAAGGCTTACAGGCAATCCAGGGTGGAAATAGAGTGCACATGAAAATAATACTCTGTTTGTAGTGTTAATTCACTGAGAGTTGGGGGCTGTATGTTACTGCTGCCCAGCCTATCCTGGCTGCCACTCCTTCTTCTGAATAATAAGCTTTGTGTCTATTTGGGGGTGACCATACGAGCCCTCATCCCCATTGTCCCAATGCTTTGTAATCCTTAGTTATTCCAATGAAGTTATAAACATAAAGACAGTATTTCACAATGATTAACTGCAGCAGTGCCTAGCATAGTACTTGGCACTCAGTAAACTCATTAGAAATCAGCTATTATAATTACTTCCATGGTGAAGGATAATTTAGGTGGATGTTTCCACTCTCCACTTCCACTGGGCATGAGTTGATGAAAGTGTGGGCTCAGGGAACAGATTGTAAAAGAGACCTGAAGTCAAATCCTATAGGGAAAAATACTTAAATGATGGCCAGATTGTATCTCATTACTTTCTCTCTAAATTTAGGGTAGGCAAAGAGGGCCTAAATTGTCCAAATCATTATCCCAAAAGACAAGGTCTGTCTCTAAGCATGTCTAAGGCAATGCAGATAATGTTAAGGATATTTTAGTTTGGTGGTGTTGCAGGAAATTAGGAAGCACATATAACTGCTGTTCTTTTTGTGTTGTTCTTTGTCCACTACACCAGTAAATAGGAGTCACTCATCCTGTTTTCCATTGGTGTGATGCTAGCAGTGTCCACTACTCTTGTCTGTAAGTCTATCTTGCTCAGAAAAGACAATACCAATTACCAGCGGGGTTTTCTCCAACACATTGTTGATACTCTTTGTTTGCAGATTTCATAATTGTGAATTTATTTGACTCACTGAAATGTAAACGTGTAACTCCTACACTAACAATCAAGCAAAGCCTTCAATTTGGGGCTTAATCTTAGTAAGTCTAAGGATGTTGATGGGAAGGGGTTCATTGCTGTAGACAATTCAGAACATCAAACACATTGTGTTGCATTGCCCATTCTGTAATGGGCCTTACAGAGAAAGGAAAATAAGCCACCTAAACTTCACTTCAGATATTAGGCATATTACTGCCTGGGTGAGACTTTGATGATAATGACATATCAAAGTTACAGATTGATTGATCTAAGTTGTATTTTCCATGAGAAAAGAGCCCTGTAATCAATAACAACTTCAGTATTATCAATGACTTTAGAGAACATTGCTATTTATAAATAATAACCACCCATACCTTCTTTCAATTTTTGTTAAATTATTTGAGGAAAACATATAAAATGATGAAAAATGGCAGCAGAGTATGGAATTCAGGTGAACGCTGAAGTTTTTTCTAGTGACTAGCTGAGATTTCCATGAACTACATGGTAAAGAGAGGCAGCCCTCCAATCCCACTTCAACAGTTTTCAAAAACCTGATTAAATGTGAGCTTGTCCAATCTGTGCTGCCCAACTTGGACAGAGAGAATACCCAACCACTGCAACTGGACCACCAACCTCAAATGTTGTTTGGAGCTGTGGGATGGATAAACCTATTTATGACATATCTGTCTTTGTAGTATTCTCTGTCTGTTAATTCCACTTAATATCTCTCCTAAACTTTCAATATCGCCTTGAGAATTCTCACTTATTTTATTTATCTTGCTTCCCATTGTATTGTAAACAACCCAGGAGCCTTCCAAGCACCTATTCTTCCAGTGTGTTGTCCATGATTTAAAACCAACATCTCTATTTCTCTTCCTTCCTTACAAACATCACCACAGCCATCTTTTCCTTCTCTTGAAGAAAGAGACCTTTTTTCTGATCTTATATGCCTCCTTATAAGCATCCATTTTCTTATTTCCTTTGCAGCAAAACTTTGTAGAAAAATTCAGTTAACTTGTTACCTTTATTTCTTCTCTTCCTGTGTGTGTGTGTTTTTATTGGTGTTAGTTGAAAAAAATCTTCCAAAGAATAAACTCAAGAAAAGAGGAAGTAAATGAAGGAAGAGAAAATAGAGCCAACACATCTTCAGCACAGGGTCCATATTTTGTTATGTTCAGCCCTGGTAGCCAACAGTTTTTTTTACCTTCTGCCCACATATTTTCCTTTTTCCATAAGGAAATCCTAATATTAATTAATATTAGTTTTCACAGTCTGACCTAAACTTCTGTACTTGGATAGAACCAGAAGTAGACTCTTTAATTCTATATAATGTATTTCTTTAAGATTATGGTTCCTTTTGGTTGTGAAGAAAATTATGAGGTCAGACAGATTCAGTTTGGAGTAAATAAAAATGACCCATCCTACAAAATTAAGCATGCACAAATAATTTTTCATTTTAATTTTCAGACTTTTGGAACATTCTGCTTCTAACTTTACAAAAAGCCATGAGAAGTCAATGAGTAGTCCAGCAGAATGTATCTTACAATTAAATATATTTTCATTGTTTAAGTTCCACAGAAGGTATAGATAGTTGTGTTCACTAAATAGTATACATACTTATGTATGTTTCAGCTATAGTTAGAAATCAAAGTAAATATGTTCTATCCTAGATTGGAAAACATTCTGTACTCATTCTTAAAATTCTGTAGGTGTAAACTAATATGATTTGCCCACTTTTATTTAATGAATTATGTATTTTTTCTACAAAAACTTTGAGTAACAAGTAGATCTCCTTTCCAAGGCTCCTTAAGATAACCTTGAAAGTGTCTTTGAATAAGCATTTTTAGTCTGTCTAACCTTGCTTGATGAAATATTTGAAAATTTCTAATCATAAAATGAAGAAACCTTTCTAACTTGAATTTGCAAAGTCATGAATTTTGCTCTTCATTCTGGTCCCCAAAAGTTCAATTTATATGTCCTGGCTTTCCTTTTGAAGAAGAAAAAGGAGCCAATTAGTCACATTCTAATCAGAGTTCTCAGTCTGAATGTGTAATGCATCATTTTTTGGATCAATCATTAATTTTTCTCCAACAGCCACCTCTGACACAAATTGGGATGGGTCATTTAAAAAGGAATAACATGAAATAGGCATTGCCAGAAATGAAAGAATCTCTATGTATTTTCTGGACAGCTTCTGCTTTGAGAGACCCTTATTGATTGTTATGTTCCTATGTTTATATTTCTAGACTCATACCACAGAATGTCCTATCCCAGAAGAGATAGTTACTGCCATTAAATGATTTAAAATATTTGTGGATCTTCAAGCTCATTGTGTTGTCTGGGCCATCATACCTAGTTGTCTCACAGATAAATTAGCATGTCATCAGTCCATCCAAGGACTATTAGTACTTTTAATAGATAATTGCCAGTAGATTTCCAGCTAATAGTTAATTATATATCATCAAATCATCCATATTTATTAACACTGTACAGTAAGAGTGATTAATTATATTATTCAGTTCTCTATTCACTTAACAGACATTTGTTGAAAAATGTCTCTCTGTCAGCCAATAAAGACACAAGTGCAATTAGGACAGCTGATAATTCCAAGTAGTTCACATGTAGTAGAGAAAAGGATGTAAATGAGTACCATGCAGTCTACTAATAGGCTACTGTGACTCTGTATCTAGATCTCTTGCCACAATTTTCGGCTAGAGTCCTTTTAGGGAGGATATTTGCCATTCTTCCTGTCAACTCATCTAAAATCCTTCATCCATGGGTTTTGAGATCCAGGAGGGAAAGCTTCTCTGCTGTTACAAAACTAAACAAATTGGTTCTTTCCTGAGACCCTGACTCCCTTATAATAAGTTAAGAGAGTTGTGAGCACATGGCTTGCACTTCCTCCATATAAATGCTTCTGACATTTATCTGATGATGGGAACCCAGGTTTTGAAGAGATAGATGTTGGTAAGGGTAGCAACACAGAGTGGCTATCTGTGGGAGTGTTGGCAGGACGACAGTACTTAGTCCTCACCAAACCTGGCCAGGACTGGTACTGGTTGCATAACCCCAAAGGTATGCCTCCAGTCTTCTTATTAATTCTGTGGGCTTTCTACTATCCATTTAACTAATGGATAGTAGACACCTGAATTTTAAAATTTGGTGAAAAGTCAATTTTCTCATTTTCAGTGGAAGAGGGGATTGTTTTATTTCATAAGGTAATGACTTAGGCTCCTAGCTGACAACATGATCAAACTAGTCAGACTTCGATTTTATTCAGGAATTTACTTGGCTCCTTTATCTTAAGGTGCTGGCTCCTGTATAGTAGCATTTTAAAGCCACACTTTTCAGAAATATCCCTGGGCTTTAAAACTCGTATTGTTGATCAAAAGAATCGAATACTCTTTTTAGATATTGGTTGTATTTATCATTGTTTGTAGACATTTTCTTGAAAGATCAATTTGATGCACCTTCCTCTCAACTTGATTCATTTTTTTGGTTCATTTTTGTTGTCCCCTTTTAGGTAGATGTTGGTTCAACAAGTATTTTATCCAAGGCTTTGCATAATGTTTTAAAATAACCCGAGTTGTTTCCCTCCGGTTTCATCAGTTTAGCAAAGCATGGAAGTACACACTATCGATCCCAGCACTCAGAAGCTAAGCCAAATGGAGATCAGTATGGGCTTCATAGCAAGGCTTCCTCCCAAAAAAGTCATGGTGGGTGGGGAATACACATAGAAGAATCACAGTCCTTGTTGCCTCAGGCATAAAATGAGACTGTAGGTAAAAATTTCCCAGGGTAAAATGTGGCTGGCAGGGCTGCTCATGGGATCGATTATCTGCTTAGCAAGTTTGAGGTTTTGAGTTCAAACCCCAGTACCCCCACCAAAAAAAAATTCACAATGGAACATCAATAACAGTTCAGATGGTCAAAGTTCTAATTGTTTTTCAGTTTTATTTCTTACTCAACTAAGGGGTTATGGACACAGGCAAAGGTATTCTAAATAGGTAGTTTTTACAGGGGAAAATACCCATTATCTTAATGTAGTAACACATTTATTACTTTCTTTGGTTTTTAATACTAATATTCCTATTCTTTTTTTTTTTTTTTTTGTCGGAAGTGGGGCTTGAACTCTGGGCCTGGGCACTGTCCTTCAGTAATATTCCTATTCTTAAAAGTAATGCTAACAAAAGTTTACTTAATTGCATTTTTACTGTCCCTCAAATTATTGTCGTTTCTTTTTTCACTGTTTTGTCACTGTGATAAAATACATGTAAAATTAGCCACTATAATGTTGAATATATTCATAGTGTGGAAGATGAGTGCCACTCATCTCCAGAACGCTTTTCACCATGCGCAACTGAAATTCTACACCAACTAAACTCTACATTTTCTTTCCCTTCATCCATAGTCCCTAGCAATAATTATTCTATTCCTTTATCTTCAAAAGTTTGTCTGCTGTAAATATTTCATACGAATGGAATCATGCAATATTTTTTGTGGAATGTTTGTTTCATATAGCTTAATGTCCTCAAGATCATTCTATCAAAGTATGTATCAGAATTTCCTTACTTTTCTTTTTTTATTGTGAAAATACTGTACAGAGGGGTTACAATTACATGGGCAAGATAGTGAGTACATTTCTTATCAAGCATTGTAGCCTCCTCCTTTGTTTCCTCTTCCCATCCCCCCCCCCGTGCCCCCACCCAATCCTCCCTGCCCCCTCTCCCCAGAATTTCCTTACTTTTCAAGGGTGAATAAAGATACAATCCATGAGTCAACCCACTATCGATATATTCATCAATAGACACTTGGATTATTTTCCTATTTGCTTTTAGGCATGATGCTGCTATAATTATAAACATACAAATATCACTCTGAGATTCTGCTTTCAATTCTTTTGGACATATTTTTAGTAGTAGAGTTGCTGGATCATATGATAATTTTCTTAATTAGGCTATATTAATTGTACAAAGTAAGGGGTTTCATGGTACTATTTCTATGACATTTCTATGCATGCATAAAAGGTACTTTGATTATGTTCATTTTCTCAATCGTTTTTCTTTATCTCCTTTAACTTTTCCTTAGTAGTTCCATTTTCTTTCATGACCTTATTTTTCTTTTTCTCCAGGTTCCAGAAATTAGAGAAGATATGTAGGACTAGCTTATTTTGCTTAGCAAGGTCTAGTTGCATTCATTTTTATAGGAAGTGACTTCTTTCATTTTTTTTAAGGCTGAATCAAACTCTGTTGTATATACTGACCACATTTCTCTCTCCTTTCAGATTCTGACGGGCACCTGGGATGAGGTCATAGTTTATCTATGGTAAATAATGTTGTGACAAACATGGGTATGCAAGTATCCATAGAGTAAAATTACTGAGTTTTTTTTTTTTTTTTGGTTTTGGTATAAACCTAGAAGTGGTATGGCTAGATTGTATGGAAGTTACAGTTTTAAATTTTGAGGAACTTTTATACTGATTTTCATATCAACTGGACTCATTTACATTCTTACCAAGAGTGGATGAGTACCTTTTCCCATGTATCCTTGGTAGCAATTGTTGGTATTTGTTTTCTTAATGATAGCCACTTGGGCTAGAGATAGAATCTAAGCTAGTTTTGAGTTACGTTTGTCTGATGGGTAAGGATGCTATTTCTCTCCCCCCACCCCTGGAACTATTAGTCATTTGCAGTTAAACATTATCTATTCAGTTCCATTGCCCATTATTGATTGGATTATTTGCTTTTTGGGTAAACATGTTGAAAGGGATGACATTGCTCAAGATATATCATATTCATACACTGCTTTGTTAGATGTCAACATTTTTGTTCAACTGCTTAAAGTTAATAATAAAAAAATCTCATTTTTTTCTTTATAAACTATGCATTTTAATCCACTGTTAGATGAATATGTGGTAAAAGTTTTTTCCTCACGTCTCTTCATTCTACTGATTATTTCTTTTGTGCTTTAGATTCTTTTTAATTAACTTCAGTCCACTTTATTAATTCTTACTCTTATTTCCTAAGGAATTGGAAATTCTGTGCAGGATTTAAGCACCTCTTGTCTATACTTTGATGTGCCTATCTTATGTTTTTCTCTAGTAGATTAAAAATTTCAGGTCATACTGTAAAGCCTTTGACTTGGTTTTATACCAGGTGAGGGATAGAAGTTGAGTTTCAATCTTTTATGTGTGCATGCCCAATTTTCTCAGCATTAGTTTTTTTCCCCAACGTATGTTCTTTTTCAAGAACCCAGATTTGCTTGTGCTCATGTCAGGATCTCCCATTTTATTCCTCGAGTCTATTCTTTTCTTTTTTGAGTAACCGCTGTGCTGTTTTCCATGGTGACTATAACCATGTTACCTTTCACTCCAAAGTGCACAAAGAATCCTGCTGCTCCAGAACCTCATCAATACTTGATTTTTTTCTATTATTTTTAAAATAGCAGCCCTATCATAATGGGCACAGAGAGGTATCTCATTGTATTTTTATTTTAATTTCTATAGTTTTTCATGGTGTTGAGCATTTTCTCATATTTATTAGCAATCAGATTTTCTTGGAGAATTGACTGTTCCAGTTCTTTGTTCATTTTAGTGGGATCCTGTTGTCATTTAGGAATTCTCCTCATAGTCTTCATTGTAGACTGTATGAGTTACAATTTCTCTCGTTTTATGGATTACCATTTTAATCAGTTTATATCATGCTGTGATAGCATTTAAAAATCTTTAGTGAGGAACAATTTGTCTATTTTTTTATGTTGTCTATGCTTTAGATATATATAAAAACAATCCTTTCCAAATTCAATATTGTGAAATTTTTCATTTTTTTCTAAGAGGTTTATAGGTTTAGGCATTATATTGGTTCTTTAAAAATCGCCTTTGAGTTAATTTATATGTACAGTGTTAAATAAGGATGAACATTTTTCTTTGTGCATGTGACTGTCCAGTTTCCCATGTAACAGTTGTTGATAAGATTTCCTTTACCTGGTATACTGACAAAAATTTGTTTTATTTCTGGGCTCTATAGTCTACTCTGTTGGTTCATATTCATCTTTAGATAAATATCATACTGTTTTGATTACTTTAGCTCTGTAGTAAATTTTAAAACCAGTCATTGTAATTCTCTAGCCTTATTCTTTGGCACAGCTGTTTTGGCTATTCTTTGCTCCCTGAGATTCCAAATGAATTTTCAAATGGGTTTTCTTTTGTCTGTAAAATAAATAAACTCAGAGAAATACAAACTCATAAGTCAACACCACCAGTCATCAGAGAAATACAGATCAAAACCATAAGGAACAAGGGAAATAAGAAGAAGTAGTAGGACTATAGATGTAGTTCAGGCATAAAAAACTTGCCTAGCAAACTATGGCCCTAAATTCAAATCCCATACCACCAAAAAAAAGGGAGAGAAATGGTAATGATCAAATGATCAAAATGAATTACATACATGTATGTAAAATCATAAAGAAACCACTACTCCCTACAGGATTTAATATATGCCAATGCAATAAGTAAATAAATTGTGAAATGCCATCTTAACCTAATTAGAATGTCTGTTTATAAAAAAGAAAAAGACAGAAAATAAATGCTAAAACAAATGTAAGTCTTTCTAGCTTCCATAGAGAATACTGAAGTTTCTTCACACAAGTTAGAACTTTAAGAGTTGTGTGCATTTTCTACTTTACATAGCAAGAATGCTAATTTTGTATGTGTGTAGGGTTCTAGGACATTGAACTCAGAGCCAGAGTGCTGTCCCTGAGCCTTTTTTTTAACTCAAGGCTGATGCTCTACTACATGAGCCACAACTCTACTTCCAGCTTTTTGGTGGTTAATTGGAGATAAGAATCTCATAGAGGGGCTGGGAAGGTGGCTTAGTGGTAGAGCGCTTGCCTTGCATGCATGAGGCCCTGGGTTTGATTCCTCAGCACCACATTAGCAAAAAGAAAAAAGCCAGAAGTGGTGCTGTGGCTCAAGTGGTAGAGTACTAGCCTTGAGCTGAAGAGCTGAGGGACAGCACCCAGGTCCAGAGTTCAGGACCCCCCCCCAAAAAAAAGAATCTCATAGACTTTCCTACCTGACCTGATAGATCTCAGCCTCCTGAGTAGCTAGGATTATAGGTGTGAGCTACCAACACCTAACCAGGAATACTATTTTTTTAAAAAAAAGATAGTAAAAGTCATGCAAATATGAAGAGTATATTAGCTTTAAACTATAGTTTCACTTAATAATACATTCTAAGTATAATTATGATCACATGGGAATATTTAACTTTATATTTCCCAGTCCTGCTCAGAAACTTGACTGGGTCAAGCCTGATCACTTAACTACCTACCAGTTCATGACTTCTGTGGTACAGTAAGTCAAACACCATAATCTAATTTTCCCTTAAAATGCACATGATTAGAAATGGCAGGGAAAAAACCCACTTTCTTTTACTTTCTAGAATCATACTTTAATGATAGAAGATACAACATGAATTAACACTGTCCCCAAGGCAAAGACAAACACATTTGTTACAGATGCAAAAATTCATCATCACATGGAAGTAGATGTGAAAACAATTTAGGATTATATGCAATGCAATTACTTAGGAGGTTTGAACTAAAAAGAAAACAAATGGATGGAGAAAAAAAATAACCAGGACAACACCTGAATTCTTTTTTTCCCCCTAAAAGAAAAGCCAGTTAGAAAGAGAATCAGGAGCATTTAAAATGTAATATAGCTCTGTGTGATTTTCTTCCAGGACTTAGAGTCACACTGTTATACAGTGAAAAATGAATATGAGACATTTATTGCTGTCAGGGGATCCCTTGGATTGCCTGGGATAGGCCTGGATGAAGGCTTTGCCTGAAGGTTATATGAAGACTTTGTCATTCAAAGTCAGTAGCACTGACAAACACTATCCTCAGTAGGGCTAGGCTGAGCTCCAGTGGATAAACAAACGGGTAAGATATATTAGAGAGTTCATGGAATTCTCCTCCCTCCTCACAATTATTCATTTGGATTGATGGTATATGATTTTGACTCCGTCTGGTCAGGGTCACTGTTCATGCTGTAAGGAAGCTTATCATCAATAAATACACATTGATCACGTGTTGAAACATGCACAAGCTGGTTGGAGACATTGCCAAAGAATAACCAGTCATTAAATTATGAACATTCTCATTTTAGACCCCAAACAATATTTCTCCAGTATGATCAATGACCATTTTCAACAGACATGGTACTAAATAAGTTTGGGCTGCCTCAAAAGAAGAAGAATCGAATTCATCCTCCAACACCAGAGATTTGCTGTTCCAGAAGAGAGTAAGAAAAATATATATATTCCTGTAGATTTTCATAACATTATTTAAAAAAGAATCCTTAAGTGATTATTGAAATACAAACATTGTTGAAATGAGTGAGAGATTTCTCAAGATGATTTGATTTAAAAATAGACAAATTGGGGGTGGTAGGGCCAAGGGAAGGGGCAGAGATGAATGGAAAGAGGAAGAGTTGGCAAATATAGTCATAATAGTCCATGCACCTGTATGAAAATGGAACTTGGAAAATTGAGAGGATAGTTGGGTTGTGATGGGGAGACCGATAGAAGGGATGACATTGCTCAAGATGCGTTGTACTCAGCGACTGCTATGGTACATTGGACTCCCTTTGAAGATAATAAGAATAGGGAAAACAAAGGAGGAGGCAACAATGCTTGATAAGAAATGCACTCATTACCTTGCCCATGTAATTGTAACCCTTCTGTATGGTATTTTCACAATAAAAAATAATAAAAAATACCTCCCCCAAAGTAAAAAAATAGACAACTCTGATTGAGATGTATGCATAGATTTGGATTTGTAAGTTCTGAAATCTTTATCAAAGTATTAGGCATTTTACCTTATCCTGCCTCAATTCCCAGTTCTGCAGTAAGACCTCCTACAAAACAAGTTATTTACCTATCAATATTACCATACTAGTGCATAGAATTTCATAAGAATTTCTTACCATGAGTTCATTTTCAGAATGGTCTGGAATCTGACTTCCTAGTCTATTTATGTTCCCCAAAAAACAAACTAAGAATATTTTATTGTCTTTAAGTCATTGTACGAAATGATTACCATAGGACATATCAGTTTATAAGTACAATGCATCTTGATGGATATCACCCCAAATATTTTAAAAAATATAATTGTATTGTTATGATTAAGGTGTTGTACAAAGGTAATGTGTACATTTCTCTTTGGGAAAATGTCACCCCTTCCTTTGCTTTCCCCTAGTTTCCTTCTCCCGTGCCTGCCCACAAGCTGCATAGTTCATTTTCCACATAGTGTCTACTGAATACCATGATTTCATTTCCAAATACTTTTAAATCAGTGCCTAGAACTAACTTTTGTTTGTCCTCTCTTTGCTAAGCACTTAACTTAGCAGATCTTGGTCTCCTATTTCTTCTTCACACCCACATATTCAATCATACAATTATGTCCTCCTCTGACCTAAAACTCCAGATTCATATAGCGAGCTGCTACTGCACCTTTCCACTTGCATATCTCATCATTGAATTTCTGAACTGTACCAATCTTCTACCAAACCAACTCCTCCTTTGTCTTCCCATCTCAAAGGCTCAACCCAAAAGATTGGCCCCATCTTTCACTCCTTTATTCTTCTCAGAACCCCAGATCTGGATCCAATCATGCAGAAAGTTCTATTGACTAATAGGTCCTTGATTATGCTTTAATAGGTCCTTGATTATGCTTTGCCTTCCTGTCTACTCTCAGTCCAGTAAGTACCTGGAAAGGTCAGATCACACATGTAAATATATCTTTTGTTGGTTGTAGGGCTTGAACTTAGGGTTTGGGTGCTGTCCCTGAGCTGTTGTTCTCAAGCCTAGCACTCTCACCACTTGAGCCACAGCTCCAGATCTGGTGCGTGCGTGCGTGTGCGTGTGCGTGTGCGTGTGTGTGCCTCTGTGTGTGCCTCTGTGTGTGTGTGTGTGTGTGTGTGTGTGTGTGTGTGTGTGTGTGTGTGTGTATTTAACTGGAGACAACAGTCTCACAGACTTTTCTGCCTAGGCTGGCTTTGAACCACAATCCTCAGATTCTCAGCCCCTTGAGTAGCCAAGGTTACAGGTGTGAGCCACCAACACCTGGCTTCATTTTTTATTCTTTTGTTCACAGTTTGCAGCTTCTCAGTTTTTCCCTCAGTGAAATTACATTCTTATAGTAGGTCAAAAGATCTAAGAGAATTCATCTACACCACCTTTCTGCCCTTGTATTTGCTGCTTTTCTTTCTTTAAGATCTGTCCCCCAAACACCTCACCTACCCTGATACTTTGGGAATGTATTATGGACTTTCTTACCTTAGGATATTTGCAGCATTTTCTTTTCTTTTCTGTTTTTTTTATTGTGAAAATACTGTACAGAAGAGTTATAATTACATGGGCAAGATAATGAATGCATTTATTTCATTTTATTTTTTTTTATTGTGAAAATACTATACAGAGGGGTTACAATTACATGGGCAAGATAATGAGTACATTTCTTATCAAACATTGTTGCCTCCTCCTTTGTTTCCCCTTCCCATTCCTTCCCATCTGCCCCTCCCCCCCACAAGTTTCCTACCCCCCTCCCCACCAAAGTTGTAAAGTTTGTTTTGGACATAATGACTTGTACATCTCATTGTTGCAATGGGTCCACCTGTATCCCTATTTAAACGATTTGTTTTTTCCCTTCCCCTCCACAAATTATACCAACATCAAATACAGTGAAAGCAGGGGTTATACCGTGGGGGAGGGACATACAAAGCAACAAAGAAATAATCTTATAAATGTGTTAGAAACAATCGCATGAAAGAAAAAAAACATTTGAATACATATCTTAGGGTTCATTTCCCTAACATCAACTTATCTAACCTTTTCTGCTTGACTCAGACATATACTAGTTATTGCAAATAAGGGAAACCATGGGACCTATGTTTCTTTGGGCCTGGCTTACTTCACTTTATATAATTTTTTCCAAGTCTTTCCATTTCCTAACAAATGGGGCAACGTCATTCTTTCTGATGGAGGCATAGAATCCCATTGTGTATATATACCACATTTTCTTAATCCATTCATCTACTGAGGGGCATCTGGGTTGGTTCCATATCTTAGCTATGGTAAATAATGCTGCAATAAACATAGCTGTGCTGGTAGCTTTAGTATGGCCTTGTTTGTGATCATTTGGGTAAATGCCCAAAAGTGGGATTGCTGGGTCATAGGGGAGCTCCATGTGGAGTCCTTTGAGGAACCTCCATACTGCTTTCCAAAGTGGTTGAACACGTTTACACTCCCACCAACAATGCAGTAAGGTTCCTCCAGCATCTGTTGTTATTAGAGTTCTTGATTTTAGCCATTCTAACTGGGGTGAGGTGATATCTCAATGTTGTTTTGATTTGCATCTTTTATGGCTAGGGAGGTTGAGCATTTCTTCATGTGTCTATTGGCTATCCTTCTTTCCTCTTCAGAGAAGTTTTTCTTTAAGTCTTTAGCCCACTTATTTATTGGGCAGTTGTTTCTTTGAAGATTTGTTGTTGGGGGATTTAACTTTTTGAGTTCCAGGTATATTTTAGATATGAGACCCTTGTCTGTTCTATGGCTAGTGAAGATCTTCTCCCAATCCATGGGCTTTCTATTGATCTTGCTAGCTATGTCCTTTGCCATGCAGAAGCTCTGCAATTTCATGCAATCCCATTTGTCCAACCTTTCTTTGATTTGTTGTGTTTCTGGGTCTCTATTAAGAAAATTTTGGCCTGTGCCAAGGAGATCTAGGGTTTCTCCTATTCCATCAAGGAGATCTAGGGTTTCTCCTATTCCATCCTGTAATGTTTTCAGCGTATCTGCTTTGACTCCAAGGTCTTTGATCCATTTGGAGTTGATTCTGGTGCAGGGTGATATATAAGGATCTAGCTTTAGTTTTCTACAAGTGATTAACCAATTTCGCCAGCACCATTTACTGAAGAGGCTGTCTTTCTTCCATTCTATTATTTTAGCTCCCTTATCGAAGATTAGGTGGCTATAGGTCTGTAGGTTCATTTCTGGGTTTTCTGTTCTATTCCATTGGTCCTGAGGTCTGTTCTTGTGCCAGTACCAAGCTGTTTTGATTACTATGGCTTTGTAGAACAGTTTGAAATTTGGTATTGATATTCCTCCAGCACTGTTCTTTCTATTGAGGATCATTTTTTTTAATTCGGGGTCTTTTATTGTTCTATATGAATTTTTGGATTGTCTCTTCTATTTCCCTGAAGAATGAGGTTGGAATATTGATAGGTATTGCATTGAATTTGTAGATAGCCGGAAGTATTGCCATTTTCACGATGTTGATCTTTCCAATCCAGAAGCATGGGAGTTTTTCCATTTTCTAAGTTCTGTTTTGATTTCCTTTTTCAAGTTGTTAAAGTTTTCATCATAGAGGCCCTTCACTTCTTTGGTTAAGTTAATTCCTAGGTATTTTATTTTTTTTGTGGGGCTATTACAAATGGAGTTGCTTTCCTAATTTTTTGCTTTTCTTTTTCTGTGAAGTACTTCTCACATTAACTTTAACACAAGACTGGCTTCATTATTTCCTTCAAGATTTCTTCCACAGTTACCTTCTCAGTGACAACTACCCTGATCTCTTTATTTGAAATGAGAGTGTGCATCCCTGAGATTTCTTTCCCTCACACTGGTAGCTCCATAGCATCTATCTTCTTCTAATATATTATATAGTTTATTATATTTGTTTTCTTTCCTATGTTTTTACTACATCAAAAGTTTGGCTGTGTAGGAACAGCAATCTTGACCTCTTTGTTGAGTTTTTCCAAAGTACTAAAACATTTAATGACTCAAAAGGGATCAAAAAGATGTGATAAAGGAATTAAATGAAGCGTGAATCCACAATGTCTAAATTTAAAATGCACTGCATATAGGTGATTTACTCATAAAAATAAATGTAAAGCCAAGTATAGTATTATATGCTTCGAATCCCAGAATTTGAGGGGGCAAAGACAGGAAGATAGTGGTGGGGCCATCATGGGCAAAATCAAACTAAAAAGGAAAATGTCTAGTGTATGGATTAAGTAGTAGAGTGTTTTGCTTAGCAAGCTCAAAGCATTGAGTTCTAATCCCCACTTGTACAAAAAAAGATGAAAAACTCCTGATTAAATCCCAACAATCCAAATTCTCTAATGTATAGAATTTCAGTTTATTGTAAAGCTCTGAACTGGTTTCATTATGAAAAGTCATTAGTTTTATTAATTTATTATGTGATGATCTCACTTTATCTGGTTAAAAATTCTTATGAATTTCAATGAACAGAATGGAAAATAGTCTCAGAATCTTATAGGGAATTTGATAACATTACACTTTATAGAGAAATTTTCAATGCATTTCCTTTTTTTCCCAATTAACATTTTTTATTATCCTTACGTAATTGTACAAAGCAATTGCTATTTAACAAAGAAGGTTCTGAATGCAATATATCTTGATCAATGTCACCCCTTTCAACATTCTCACCCATCTTTCCTCCCAGCCTTTCTCTCATTCTTCTTAATTTTGAAGGAAAGGCATTGGATTCTTGACTGCATGCTCCCTCCTTCTCTTCATTTGTCCACCTCTTTCCCCTAGACTCCACACCACCTTCTTTGAGTACCGGCTTCATGATGTTTTATTTTTCTGAAATTTGACTTTGCTTTTCTAAGGAATTGCACTATTTGATTTCTCTCTCTTGAATCTACTGTAGTTCAGTTAATACATTTCATACACTTCAAAGCACTTTCTATACAATTAAAAACTAAATTGTTTTTTTTTTTACTGCTAACTATATACAACATTTAGTCAAAGGTATTGGTTAGCAATTTAAGGCAGGAAGAATAAGTTAAAAGTGTAAGGGAAGTGAATGTGTGGTTCAAGTGGCAGACTATCAACCTTGAGCAGAAAAAGCTAAGTAGCAGCTCAAGGCCCCTCAGATCAAGCCCCAAGACCAGCATAAGTAAAATAACAAACTAAAATAAAACCATAAAGACTGACATATAGATCAGCTGCATATTTTCCAATTTTAATGACTCACACTTAAAAATAAAAATCTACAATAATTGACACATTCTCAGAATTAATAAGATAGCTCAGCAATATCAAAGTCTAATATATTTCTATCTTCCAGCAACAATCAATTCGAAAGCCCAATTCAAAAAGCAGATGCCATGTACAATAAAAACAATAACATAAAAATAAGTAGCTGGATATAAATCTAACAATGTGCAATATGTTGCTTTGGTGAAATCTAAATAAGAGAAATAGAATATGTTCATGGTTTGAAGTACTCAGCAGTATAAACATCTTCAAAGTAATATAGGATTAGATGCTTTTCCAATTAAGGTAGTTGCCTTTTCTTGAGAAATCTGACAAGCTGATTCTAAAGTGTATTTGGAAAAGCAACACAATAGTAAAAATAGGAATTCATACCTGCCATGCCCTTTAACAAAGCTTATTGTAATGCAATGGTAATTGTGCAACTATAGTAATGATTTTGTAATCAGCATAAATGTAGAGGATATTAAAAAGACTAGTAGAACACAACAGCTCAGAAATAGACATACCTGTAGGTCAAAATCTGACATATAAGAGAATCATCAGTGTAAGTTAGCAGGAGAAAGGATGAACAATCCAATAAATTGTGCTCAGATAATGTCTATGCACAAGGGAAAAAAGTAAAGTGAATTCTTCCCCAGAGCATATATAAAAATAAATTCTCAGTGATTTAAGTATAAAATCAAAACTTTCCTCTTCAAATGACAATATATGAATGACTTTTATAAATGGTGGTCTACAGAAATTCCTAAATGAAATCTCAAGGGTCAAGTAATAATGCAAACATTGTTTCATTGCATTATATATATTGCATTTTTTCATTATTACAAAAAGTCTGATGACCAAAATACATGATAAAATGGAAGTGAGAAACTGAGGAAAGTTATTTGCATCACATATAACTAATAGGTGATCAGGCTCTATAATATAGAGAATGTCTAGAAATTTACTAGACAGAGATAACCAGCTCAATAGAAATATGCAATAATATTATGAACTGGCCTTTTTTGGAAGAAGCAGCAACAATCGGGGTGAGAAAAGTGTTCAGTTGCTTTAGATCAAACTATTAAATCCACAAAAAATATTCTTGCACACCCAGAGGGGTTGAGAACAATTTAATAAGCTGAAAAAAAGTCTATTTGTAATATAGTACCAGAACCCCTTTAACATTGTTGAGGGGAGTGTAAATTGGCTTAACAGCTTTAAGAAATAACTTGGCATTATCTAGTGAAGTTATAGCCTAGTAACTCTGCTTCTAGATGTATACCTTGAACAGATATTCCAAGAGATATGCACAAGAATGTTTATGTTAAATCACCAGGTCAGCAACTGGGGAGAGATGTAAGCTTGCATCCTGCTTACAAACTAGCACATTAGAAAGCCACTGATTCACAGGCAGGAAGACACATGGTTATCAGGGTTAGGAAGAAAATATAGTTTATTATTCCCAGTAAAAGCAACAGTCAGAGCTACATTATAGTTTTGAATCCCATCAGATGGTGTGATCTGGGCCAAATGTTGTCTGTTCCTATAGAAGCAATAAAAATGGGTAATAGAGAGGAACTCTGAGCTATGAGAGTATAAGTGAAGTTGTCCATCCTCTAATCAAGAAAATGACATTATGTTATTCTAATATAAGCTGAAGACAAGCAAATGTATTAGAGGACAAGAGCGAGCCATTTCTATCTTTATTATCCTAAATGCTTTTGAGAGGCAGATTCATCCACGTTTATTATTGTAAAATGCAAATAAACCAGCTCATGACTAAGTTACGATGCCCATCTTTACAGAGCTGTTTGTATAAGCAAAGATGTAAGATACACCACACACAAATAGGCTGTTGGTACTTCGATGTTTGGCCATGCGAGTGATCAGTGGATAAATGGAGTTTAATAGTTCTTAACAGAATGGATTATAATAACAAACCAAAACAAAGTAAGAGCCCACAAAGCTTAAGGAGAAAAAACTGGGTCCATATATTGTGGTGAACAATGAGATACTATGCAAGGGATAAAGGTGAAATGACTCACAGCCTTCATCATGCAAGAATCATGCTAAGAAAAAGATATGCACAAAAGTTTTTGTGTTAGATCTCACAAGTAAAGGTAGCAAAATACCTAGATTATGTTTGTGTACATTAGAAATATAATCATAAACAATTGAATGATGAACATAAAATACTATTTCACTGAGTGGAAATAAATGGAATACAATTAGGAGAGAATACAGGATATTCTGAAGTTCTTAAAAACATTTTGGTTCTTAGGAAACTGGGAGATAAGTTTTCTTTTTATTAATAGACTTACAACCAGTCATAGAAAGTAGTATATAGTATTTTACTTGTGTGTTATATGTGTGTATTTTTTTTTTTTTGGTTGGTCGTGGGGCTTGAACTCTGGGCCTGGGCACTGTCCCTCAGTTCTTCAGCTCAAGGCTACCACTTGAGCCATAGAGTCACTTTCAGTTTTCTGGTGGTTTTATTGGAGAAAAGAGTCCCACAGACTTTCCTGCTAAGACTGGCTTTGAACTGTGATCCTTAGATCTCAGCCTCCTGAGTAGCTAGGATTACAGGTGTGAGCCACTGATGCCCGGCTATGTGATGTATTTTTTATGATTTACAAAGTGATCAATAGTTAAGTCAGAAAAGAGAGAGAAAAAAGTGGGAAAAACTTCTACATGGAAAACATCAGAGCAGTGTTTACTCTAGAGCAGAATTTTCCAATGGAAAGTTCTTTGATGATTGCAAACTTTCATTGTGATAGAAGAGATTCATAGCTCAGTAATGATGTACAACTGAGAATGACACCCACATTGGGAGAACACAGAGTTATCTAACCAAACGGAGAATATCATCTTCTAAATTTCCAGGGTAAAACCCAGGAGGGAGTAATTTAAACTCAATGTTTCTCCACACACAACTTGTTTAGTAACATTTAACATTTAATTATTATTATTATTATTACAAATAAATTCTTTTTCTTTCTTTCTTAGAATGGTTTGCAGAAACAAGCTAACAAAGCTATACTGGAATCATTTGTGTCAAAAGAGGAAAAAAATAAAGTGAATCTTTGATAATGTAAAGGAAAAGAAGTTGTTATTTACTTTGAGACAAAGTGAAGTTTTTAATCCAATGATCCATACCTGCTCCTGATAGACTAACCATGAGACACATGTGGTATTCTCATCTAAATGATCTAAATATACATTTTTGGGGGGAGGGGTCATTCTTCACTTGGGTCAAGCACCTGGTGATGTGGTGCCCCGGATTTCGGCTCTAAGTTCACGCTGTCTCACCCCCTGAAATTATTCATGTTCATATTGTCTTATGTCACAAAGATTTTTGGCTCTGTGACAAATGCTTCAGGCAAACAGTTTGAAGGAGGAAAGATTTATTTTGGCTCATGGTTTCACAGGTTTTCATTCACGGTCAGTGGGTTCCACTGGTATCGTCTTGCAATGACACATGGCAGAAGGACACGATGGAAGATAGATACTTAATGGTGTCCAGAAGCAGAACAGAGCATCAGGAAGTGGCCACACCCCTCAGAGACCCACTTCCTCCAGGCGGGCCCCATCTACCACAGTTCAAACACTTCTCAGATCTTGAGTCCAAAATAGATAAAATCATTGATTAGGCCTCATCTTCTAATCATCTCTGGAGACACTTTTTCAAAGATACACCCAGAAGTGTGCTTTGCTACTCTTCTACTACCAATCCAATCAACATCAGTTCTAGTTAGATATTTAATTGCCTCTCTTCCATGCTAGATTTTAAGCTTCCAGAAGCAGCGATCACATTCCTGTTCTTTGTCATATCTGCATAACTAAACGCAGCGCCTCTCGTTTAAGTAGCTGCATAGTGGGTATTTATTGACTAATCACATTTCATTAATATGAATGACTGAATGGATGAATGCAGCTGTTTACCCTGTGGCTCTCTTGGATCTCAGCATTCTTTTCTTTCTTGTTGGCTTCACCGTGGTTCTCTGGGTTCACCTGGGTCTTGTCTTTTCTCCTTTATGAGATTTACCCCTTCTGTTACCTTGCACACAGCTGCAGTTGTTCATAAGGTGAATACTTTCTACCTCTTTTTTTTCCCTGCTTGTGTTATAAAGGTCACAGTACTTAATACACTCCCTAGGAATTTCTGTAAGGCGTGATAATGTACTTCTCTGGTTTTATCTCTTGTTCTGCTAACCAGACTACATGCCTGATGATTTTCTGTTTGTGCTCTTCTTCTGGAATATGCTTCCTTGCCTTCTAATAAAAATCGAGCCATGCTTCAAGGATCAGCTCAATTGCCACTCTTTCATCAATGTTGCTCTAAACCCCTGGAGGATAATCTAGTTTCTTACCTCCCCCCCCCCACAGTGTTCCCCAAGCACTTTGTTTTTACCTTTTTAGGCATTTGTTATATCCCACCTTCTGTTGAGGATATTTTTGTATTTGCAATTCAGCAGTAAGGTGAGAATTGATTTTTTTTCCATTTTCGTATTCTCTGGAGTGCCTTCCCCATATGTGTTCAATAAATGTTTGTGAATTGAATATATTAATCAAAGGTGTCAAGTCTTAGTCTTTAAGTTACTGTAAGCTATATATTCTACTCTTCATTCAAAAATCTGTGAACGGTGACCACATCCCAAAATTAATGGTGGTTTCCATAGTGCTTTTGCATTCCAGGTATAGGAATGTCTCTTGTATGAAGGGATGATTAGCTTAGCAAGAAATTCATGCACTCTGTAAAAGTTATCATGAATAAAAATAATGAATGCATGCAAAGTGACATATTTCCCATGTTCAAGAATTTATTTAATTACAGATTGCAAAACTCATGTAGTCTTTCCAAAACTGTCATTGCTTCAGTTCTTCATAATTGTTCTCTCTGTTATATTTTCTCTTTCTATCATATTCTCTCTCTCTAGAGATACATATATATAATTATTTTATTTTAGATATTTATATATACATATACAAACATATTTATATGTTGTACACATATTAAATATATGTATATATAAATATATGTAGATGTGTGTATATATATTAACTATATGTATATATGTTTGAATATGTTATACACACATATAATATATAGATATACATATATGAATACATATACATATATGCATACATATCACACATACATAAATACATACATATCATATACATATATGTTCATATATATGTTGCATATTTATATTATTCATAACAGTTCTACATTGTCTCTATAATATGTATATATTCTATATTATATAATATATATTTTAGAGGTCATTCTTTTTGGACTCTTTATAAATTATTTGCTACTTAATAAAGCTCCATGTTAAAGTATATAAAACAGGGGTTCATACTTTTCTTTCAGCTTACTCATTTTCTTTTAACCTGGAAAAATCATCTCATCTTATTCAAAAGAAGTCATCTCTTCAGTAATATGGAAATAAGAGCCCCTTATCTGAATGGGGGCCGGGAGGCTCCATCAATGGCAAAGGTACTCTCTTATGTTATGTTACTGTTCACTCCCTCTGAGGCCCTTGTGTGGGCAAGGGTACCCCAATCTTTCTTGCTCAGTTCTAATCCTATGAAGATCATGATCACAAATGCTCTAATGAGTGTTGATGATGTGTAATTTAATGGTAGATTTAATGTAACTCAATGGTATGCTTCAGATTTTGCACAATAGAAGCACTTTTGATAGACAAGACTTTGAAGGAGAGCCTGAAGACAAGGCAGAGACAGCTATGCCCTTGTCTTGCCTAGGGATGGTCAAACATCACGAGAGATTAATCTCTCCGATAAGCAATTCACGTTTATGAAAACCCCCAAGGATGGACGAAGGCCACCCTAGCATCTGCTGTGGAAGATACACATCCTGGCCAGATACTACAGGTCAGTAGTCAGGAAACATTTCTTCTGCTTGAACAAACTTCATGTACAAGTATTCTTTGAAATATGAGCCCCAAACCATATTGAGTGTCATCAACAAGTGAAAAAATTCCTATCTGTTCATTAGCAGGGTTAATAGGCATCTTTCAGTGAGTCCAATTTCAAATTGTGTTTTCCCAGGCATGAATGAAAGGGGCTTTTGAAATTTATTCAGGCACAAAAAAGTTGCATACTGTTGGTATGATAAGTGTATTCGTCTGATAGAAGCATTTTAAGCAAACTGCGTTTTAGGGACCTGAACATCTTTTCACTAAGGTCTATGGGAAACCACAAATGGAGTTTAGCAATCAAATCCACATTTCATGGGTGGTCTCCTTTTTTAACCCTAAGCAGTTGATAGGCAGCCATGTGGAGTGATTCACTTCCTCTCAGAAGTCAATAAATTGTTCAATGAGACAACATCGTAACCCTGTGACACTCTTTTATCCAGTGTGACCAAATGCCACTGTCTCGAGTGATGTTTTCTTTTCCTAGTAATTTTTATTGTGAAATAATGTATTTTATTATGATATTTTTATACATACATATGAAAATGTATATATAATACTTATAATGCATATATATGTATGAAAATGATATATACAAATGAGATATATAAATGACAGATTATATATATTATATTTATATGTGTATATATATATTTTTTGATCAAATTTGACTCTCATTACACCTGCTTCTCTCCCCTACTCTTCCAGAGGGTCCCTGTCTTCTTCTGTAATAGTCTTCCTTCAGCTTTCATGTCTCCTTGTTTTTGTCGTTGTTGTTTGTTTTTATAGGCAGCTCATGCCCACAATCTTATTCAGTAGACTGAGATCCGAGAGTCAGACTTTCAAGCCAAAGAAAACTGAGACAATCTTATCTCTACTTCATCAGCAAAATGTTGGAAGTGCAGACATGCCCCAAATAGTACAGTGAATCTTAATTGCACATATGAGAAATCTTGCAATATTTGTCTTTTTGAGTGGCTTATTTCACTTAACATGATGATCTCCTGTTCCATCCACTTTCTTATATATGACATAATTTGTTTTCTTCTCTAGGAGTGAAGAAAGTTCCTCTGGTGTGTGTGTGTGTGTGTGTGTGTGTGTGTGTGTGTGTGTGTGTGTGTGTGTGTGTGTGCATCACATTTTCTTTATGTGTTCATCTGCCCATTGGTTCCTAGGTTGATTCTAGAACTTGTCTATTTTGACTATGGATAGAGATTTTGACAGGTTTGGAGGTGAATCAATATGGAATAAACAGGGGAGAATTTTCTGACTGAGTCTGGAATAAGTATTAATATGACAATTAATGAGTATTTATATGAATATAAAGTTACAGTATAATATATAGTACATATATAATAATATAAAGTTACAGTATAATAGAAGGCATTTTCTCTTACTGGCTCATGGGCGAGTATGATAAGAGAATATGAGCAGATAGACTTCTTTTTCATGTATTTTTATTTTTAAAAATAAATACATGCATTTAATTTAAAGTATATAAATATGCATGTTTATGGGATATAGTATTATATATACACATAAAATGTATGCATATATAATTTGCAATGATCAGTTCAGGGTAATTGGCATATTCATTACCTCAAACATTTTCTTTTTTGTGTGTAAGTTCTCACTACTAGATATTTTGAAATACAAATTAATTGTTGGCAACCATGTTAAATCTAGTATGCTATAAAACATTAGAAATTACTCCTACTCAACTGCACCTGTGCCTTGTGACATCTCTACATTCCCCCTTTTCCTATGTTCTCTTCCAAAGTTCTGGTAACTTCTATTTTCTAAATCTTTGGGATCAACTTGTCTCCTATGTGTAAGTAAGGAAGTACAGTATGTCTTTCTCTACCTGACTCATTTCACTTAATCAAATACCTTCCAGTTCAATTCATACCATTGCAAAGAAAATAGAACTTCATATCCCTTTAGATACCTACCACACATTATGACTGCTGGATTACACAACAGCTCATTCCCTAGTTAATTTGTGTGTGGGGGAGAGTTTCCTCTAGCCTTTTTTTCGTATTATTTATACTAATTTACATTCCTACCAATATTATCTAGACTTTCCCTTTCTCTACTTAATTTGACAGCATTTATTAGTTGTTTTTTTTTTTTTAACTTTTTGGTAAGTGCTATCCTAACTCATGTGAGATGATATCATATTGTGGTTTTAATTTCTATTTCCCTACTGAGTTGAGCCATTTAGCATTTTCACACATACTTATTGGTTATTTGTGTTTTTCTTTTCTTTTGGAAATTTCTGTTCAGGTCATTTGCATATTTCAAAATTAGAGTTTACGTGAAGGTATTGTGATTAGATTCCTCCTTTTTTATTGTAGCATGAGCAGTTAAATATATCTACCCACTTAACACATTTGAATTACATCACATTATTTTCTAACTATAAGCACAATGTTGTACAACAGCACTCTAGATGTGGTTATCATGAATAACTGAGAATACACATACCAAAGTCTCTCCCTGCTCCATCCTTCAGTCCCTAACAACCACCATTCCATTTTGTATTTCCATGACTGGTCTTAGGAACCTCATATGAGGAGAATCATGCAGTTTTTGTTTTTCTACACCCTGCTGATTTTACTAACCACATGACCAACAACTTCATCCATGTTGTTGCATAACTTCCTTCTTTTTTGCAGCCAAATCCAACACCCCATTGTTTGCAGATTATCACATTTTCTTCATGCATTTATCAGTCATTGGGCATTCTATTTTTCATTTCATGTCTTGGCTAGTGCAAGTAATATTTCATTGAGTATGATATGTAGATATTGCTTCAAGATCCATACACAAACATGCATACACACACGTGCACACACACGTGTGCACAGACACACACACACATATGTATATATATATACAATTGATCATATGATGGCTCCATTTTAATTAATTGGTGAATCATAAGGTAGGTCTATTTCTAAAATTTCAAAGAAAACTCCATACTTTGTTTTCTAATGACTGCACCATTTTACATTTCCACCAATGGTGCACTGGATTTCTAATTACTGTATATTCTCATCAACACATTAAGTATCTATCTATCTATCTATCTATCCATCTATCTATCTATCTATCTATCTATCTATCTATCTATCATGTGCCTATTTCAGCCATCTGAACAGCTGTCAAATGATATTTCCTTGTGGTTTTGATTTACATTTTCCTGATAATTAGTCATGTTAAGCTTTTTATACAAATGTTGGTCACTTGATGTACTTATTAAAGCAATGTCTATTTAAATCCTTTGCTCATTAAAAATATCCAGCTGTCTGTCTTATTGAGTTGTAGAGGTTTCTTGTTTTTTATGTTAGCTTCCTATCATATATGTATGTAAATATATCCTCTCGCTCTTAGGTTGCATTTACACTTGGTTGATATTTGCTTTCCTCTGCCGAAGCTTTTTGGTTTTGTATAATCTTATCTGTTGAGTTTTGTTCTTACTGCTAGTGATTTTGGATTTAAAACAAGAAGTCAGTGCCAGGACCAATATTGTAAGCTTTACCACTATATTTTTCTTTCATGAACGCTACCATTCCAGCACTTACGTTTAAGTCTTTAACCCATTTTAATTAATGTTTTGCTTATTGTATAAGTTTCCTATTTCATTCTTTCACTGTGGATATCCTGTTTCTCAAACAATAGGGTTTGGAGATATAATTTTTTCCTCATGGTGTGTCCTTGGAGCTCTTTTTGAGGATTAGGTAGATATGTATGTGCTTACTTTTGGTCCTTCTACTTTGTTTCATTGGGCTGTTTTTTTTTTTTTGCTAATACCATATGGTTTTGAATTTTATAAGTCTGTAATATGTTGAAATGAGGAAGCGTGATGACTCCAGTGGTGTTATTCTTTCTTGGATTTTTGTTTTGTTGCTATTTAAGATCTTTTTTGGCTCAATATGAACTTTAGTATTGTTTTGCTTTTTCTATAAAAATATTACTGGGTCTTTGATAGGGATTGCATTGAATCTGTTGATTGAGAAGCACAGAAAATTATGTTAATTTTATATTAATTTTAATATTTAATTAATATTATTTTTCAATTCCAGAACAATATACCTTTATGTTTATTTGTGTCTTCTTTAATTTCTTTCATCAGTGTTTTTGGTAGTAATAAGATTTGAACTCAAGGTCTTTTTCTCAATTGGCTTGCTTGTTTTGTTGGTGCTGTGACACTTGAGCCATTCCTTCAGCAAAGTTTTTGCTATTTTTTTGGAGAAAATGGTCTCATGACTTTTCTGTTTTGGCTAGCTTTGAATTTCCTTCAAAGCCTTCTGAATAGCTAGGATTACAGTTACAAACCACCAGTGATGAGCTCATCAGTGTGAATTCTCTTGCTTGATAAACTTTATTTCTTCAAAACTTTTATTCTTTGATACTGTTATAAAGAGAATTGTTTTCCTAGTTTGTACAATAGTGCTAGGTTTCTTTTTGTGATCAGTCTCTTTCATCTGCAGAATTTATCATGACCCATAAGAAAGTATGCTTAGGAGTAAATGGCCAAATAAAGTCAATTTTCAGCAAATTAATCTTTAACTTCTTTAGGGGAATTAGTGTTTTTTAAAAACTAAGACTGAAGCAAACATATATTATGTCCGTTAATCTAGATTCTCTCTGAAATAGATATTATTAAACAAACTTTAAAGATAAGAAAACTCATACTTGGAAGGTTTAAATTGTACAGATTCACACAGTGAGAAAGTGGTAGGACCAAGATTAAACCTTTGTCTATTTTATTCTAAAGTCCAAACACTTGACACAAATCTACACTATTCTAAAATTAAAACATAGGCCTTTTTAGTTATAGCACTTTAGATGCTTGAAGCTACTTTTGTTATAAGCTAACAGTTTATCAGAGAGTACTTGAAGCAACTTTCGATATACTCCACAGATCTCTGTGGAGTTAGTCTTCTGGGATTGAAGTTCTGTTCTTTGGCAGCTATTGTCAGCTCTTAGAAAGGAGGAAAACATCATCCTTTGGTTGGAGTATTGGTTTGTTCTATTCAAAGGATTCCCTGATTTTGCTGCTGCTGTTTGGTTTTGGTTTCCTCCTGGTTGTTTTCCTCTAGCTCTTTTCTTAAAATGTGGAGTTGGACATGACCTTGGAAGTCACATGGTCCAACCAGTTATTTTATGAGTAAGAAACGATTTCTATGGCCCTATACAAATCAGCTGAGTTGGTTATATGGTACTTTGTGGCTGGGTCAGAAGCAATATCTAAACTTTTTACCTCTAAATCCAGTGACTTCTTTTTTAATGACATTGCTACTCTCAGAGCTACGGTTCACATTCTTTTATACAAAGTCAATTTGGCTGTTCAGGTTTAGGTAACAACCTTTTATAGATTGACTCCTTCCCGCATGATTCCCACTGATTCTGCTTTTCATGTGTAGTACATGTTTCTGATCACATATCCTGACATGAATTTGTATGTATGATCCATCTAAATGCATATTCCCTCTTGGAGCATCTGCTCGGTCTTTTATAGCAGAAATTTAATTCCTTGAGAAATTTTTTCTTAATTATCTTGTAAACTCTCAGTGATAATATTTACAGATGCTCATTAAATATGAGTTGATTATGCTGTTTGCTTGACATTACTTATTAATGTTAATGTTCATCAACAGCAATCTTTTAACAAGAAAACTACCATTAGTTCAGTGTGCCCATTATTCATGGCTTTCTTGATAACCCTGGGATATCAGAAAACATGTAAAGGCACTAGCTTAGTCCAGTCATAAGTTTTTGCCAATGACATTATAAATGGGGCAAAAGGCTTTTATTCAAAGCAAAAGCACAACAAAACACAACAAAGAAAAAGAAAGCAAAAAAAAAATCCCCAGCAAATATTCATATTCCCAGACAACTGTGTTGACAATGAGGCTTAAGCTGAAAGCAAAAAGAATACACAAAATGGTAGCCAGATGACTTCTAAGTGGGGGTGAAGTTATACCATGATGGATGGCCTTTGATTCAAATTTTGTAGTTAATTAAGGGGAAAAATACACACACACATATATTAGTATTCCAGGAGCCATGAACTAATAATACTAATATAGCATATGTAGGATTAATAGGATTAATGTAAGATAAATGTAGGATTCCAGGAGCCATGTACTAAAAATACACACACACACACACACACACACACACACGTATACCTCTAAACATATATATGTGCCATGTGTAGAATAAATGTGGGATTCCAGGAGCCATGAAATTACTCTGAAAAGTGAGTTTAGCTGTTCTGAGTTACACAGGTTGATATATGTTGGAATAAATTACTGGGTGCTATTTCTAAAGACTCAGAAGATTCTGTAGGTTCAATATTAGTGAATTTACACGTAATAGTAGAGACTAGGCTATTTCTGTTTTATGCAGCACTTTTCTTGCTATGCAAAAGGAGATCAAAATAAATGTCATTTTTCAGAGAATAACTTATGGATTTCCCAAATTAGAGTGTTTTAATTAGACAGATTAAAAAGAAAAAGCCAAATTCTGTTTGAAGAGGGGCTTTTATTTTTTAAGAAAAAGCTTATCAAAACATCAGGCAGAGTTTCATTTGAAAAATAAAAAATTTCAATTCAAAACGAAATTTTCGATTGATAAATAAAATATATGCAAAAGAAGAACTGAAAATAAGATTAAACAATGGATTGGGACTGGATTGAGTTTCTTTTTGTAAATAACTTTATAGGAGTTGGTCTTTTTGTAACTAGATTGATATTTTCTGCATGGAAAATCATCAAAATCTTTTGGGAATGACTAGATTGAAAAATAGGATATAACATCTTACATCTAAGTTATGCAGTTAGTTCAATTATTTTTCTCTTTTTTCCCTTCCTTTTTCAGTTTTCTCTTTATTGTCTTCCTACAAGAAAGATCTTCATGTAAGAAAATTTCAAATCATGTTCTTCATAAGGAAGAATACATTGTTTGGATATGTGGAATATTAAAAGACACTAACTCATGTATTTTAATTGGATTGTCTTAGTTATATCACCAAAATGATTGGAAGGTATAAAATATTTTCTTAAGTCAGGTTTTTGGGGGGCTATATTTTCTCTCATAAACTCAATGTATTGAAATTTCATAAAATAAAGAATTTGCACTTATATTAAATTCCAATTCCATTTTAATAATGTACTTGCTGAATTTTCCAACCACAGATCTGATTGTGTAAAAAAGAAAAAGGAAAGAAATAATTATCTCATGATATGCATAAAGAAAGGTCAGGAAATTTTACATTCTCTCTGATAGCCACTGAAATTAAAAGCGAATTAAAAAGAGCAATTGACCTTTACTTTTTCTATCCTTCTTTGCAAATATAAAGCACCATGTCAATATTATTTCACTACATAGTATTAAAAACACAGCAAGTAAACAAAACATGGATTTGACTTATTCAATAGCTGGTCTCCTTAGACTATAGCTATGGACCCATAGCTGAATGTTTAAGGAACACAGAGTTAGGCTTGCATTGCTCTTCTATCTAATTTTACTGACGACCAGGACAACGGCATCAGGTCATCAATGAGGGCATCCTAGGAAAGATTTATCTTCCTGTGTTCCAACAAATCATTAGATTTATCTTTTGTGGTATCATAGGTCTTCATTGAGTCAAATAAACCATATTTTGTTTACTACATTGCAAAGATATAAATGCTAAATACTGTTTAACTTTATTTTATGAGAAGGAATATTATATTCTTCTTTCCAGTGACCTTTTATTGCCTCGTGAATAAGGAAATAATTTGCTAGATGGAAATAGCAGCAAAAGAGTGATGGAATTTATGAGCAGACCAACTCTCCTAATACTGAGAGATAGACAAGATAGTTTTAGAATAAAAACAGGAGATATTTTCTGCATTGTAATCCTAAAACTTTTTACCAACTTTACATCGTACAGTAAATAATATGCATGACTTAAATGGCAGACAACTCATCAGTCTTCTGTATCTGACAAAATAAAGTCAAAATCAGTGATAGAAATGTTACCTTATCAAACTTTTAAGCATACTTTTCCTTTAAAAAGATCAAATAAGCACCATAGAAAAGATAGACAAAGCTATTGTCTTTGGACAAGAGAGAAAAATAACCTGGTAACACAAGAAGGAAACCATACAGTATAGTACAGCCTATGGAACATGAGCGAGCAATTCTGTGGTTCTATGGAACATGAACACCAGTCTGTGGTTGTGTGACTTTGGGAAGATCACCTACTTTCTGCATATCAATTTCCTCTTGTATAAGAGGGAATAGGCCTTGCTCCCTACCTCAGAGATATTATGCTCTAAAACATGTATATGCCTGATGAAATTTGTATCAAAATCTATGAGACAAAACAACTTTCAACTTTGTAGCGGAAACTGACTTGATCAAAATTGTCACAGAAATGTGATGTTTACCGCTCAATAATAATAAAACAAGTGATCAGAGATTCAGCAAAGGTCCTTACATGAATTGCTTTATTAACCAAATTATCCAAAGAAGTTTATCTAATACCCCACTCTATTATAGCATGATCTGATAGGACATCCATCTGGGTTTGAATGTCAAAAAATAGTTGAAAATGGTTACAATAGGGAGAGAGATGAGAGATAAAGCTATAGTATTTGAGAGCAGTAACATTTGTCATTAAGCTAGGTATGTTTTCAAGGAAGAGAGGAGTAGGAGAAGAAGAATACGCACAGATTAATTCTTGCCATGATATCTGTATTGTGATATGGAAGAGAGGACAGAGCAGATGCAGCAAGACTCATGGGTAGAGTTAAGGGAGGCCTCATGGAAAGAGGCTCTTCAGTGCCCCATGCTCTGAAGAAAAGGAGGCTAAAAATAAGGATCAAACTGCTGTGATTAGAATCTAAGTCCTTGATGACCTTTAGAAGGAAAGATCATGCTGGCCGGCAGGATGATTGACTGACTAATGACTAATAAATGCATGCATAAAAGATCAGGGGGCAGGGCCAAGTCATTGTTGCCTATCTGTCCATTCTGGCTGCTTCGGAGACATATGTCTCCAGAGTGAAGGAGTTCTCATCCAGATATTGTTATCCTTTTCTCACCTTCTTCCTTTGGGTCTTAGAGAAAGGGAGCTGGGGAATGGACTCAAAGAATAAAACCATTTATCCCAACCCTGCATAAATAAATGTCACTTCCCTGCTCCCTGCCTCTGAATCATGGACTTCCTATATTTTGCTGATCTTGTTTATCCTTGAAGTTGTCCTCAAACATTTCCCAGACTCCTGAAGTGCATGCAAATGGATGAATATTTGAAAAGTGTAATTGCTGTTGTTTGTTATTTTGTCCTGTCTCTGTGCTTCCTTATGCCATCTGGACCGGAGGTGGATTTGTTAAAAAAAAAAATGAAGAAAGGACAGTCTCACTAATTTGAGTCTTAAAAAGAGAAGGAAGTCCTTCGTCTCTCCCCCAGAAAACAGCTCTTTATAGTTTCTGACTGCAGGGGCAGCCAAGACATTGCTAAATCTGGGAAGCTTATCAAGTGCAAACTGGGCCCCTACTCTCACAATTGTGTACAAGCACACACGATCTGTTTGTTGCTTTAAATGAACAGCAGAGGTATAATTGTCACATACACCTGTACAGACTGGGTACTTTGCAAGTGTTTTTTTCTTATGCAAAATTGATGCAGGGAAAAGTTGATTATCGTTGCATGAACTCTGGATTATCCTGGGAGCTCTGGTGATGTGATCAAGACAAGAAGCCTGTAAGGTTCATTATGGTCCCACGTCCTTTTATTCCCACCAAGTACTTGGTACTATGCTCAATAATCTCTGTGATGGAGACTTAAAATACCTGTCTCTTTGTCTACAACAGATTTAGGAAGAGGAAATGCAAAGGGCAGTTGGTTTGTATACACTTATATGACAGACTCACTTCTCTATGACAAAGATGGAGCAGAATATACCTACCAGCATTCCTTTTCAAGAAGAGCATGACTTTCCTTTGGGGGAGGGGGTAATTACTTAGGCCAATTATGATAGAAACCTGGATCCCAAAGGGGGTTGATTTTATTCTGTAAGAGGACAGGAGAGAGAATTCCTTGTGCCTGGAAGAAAGGGAAAGAAAGAAAATATAATGAGACAGTAGAAAGAAGGCAAGAAAGAAGTCTTGGTATTCTAGATCATGAACACTATCCCTTATTTCCCAGATGTGTAGCTCGATTATGAGGCACATAGAATGGGAAAGTACATTTTTTGTACCTAGCATTCATATTTAGGAAGGTAGAGTCAACTGAGGACAGAGAGGCGATTGTGAATTTAATCAAGGGTATTAGTAAAAACATGGAAGGACTCTGAATGAATACAAGCCATGGTCTTGGAATCTGGATCAAATCCAACTATATTTTTTCAAGGCAGGAGGCCTTAATAGGTATTCATACTACTTTAGACATCATAGCGTTTTTGAAGTATTTATTCACATGTCTTTAGTTCAAGATTTAATTAAACAATAGATGTCTTGGCCTGGTGTCACATGACTGTAGCCCCAGCTACTTGGGAAGCAGACATAGGAGAATCATAATCTGAGGCCAACCAGACAAAATCACCAGACTATCTAAAAGAGGAAGGATGAAAGACTGCGGATGTGGTTCAAACAGTACAGCATTCATTTAGCAGGTATGAAGCATCTAGTCTAATGCTTAATACCACCAAAAAACACACAAAGAAAACTATGGATTGATTTACATTTATCTATATGCATAAACCTATTTTCTTAGAGTAACTGATTTACCTTCCTGAACAAAATGTGTCATGTAGAATTGTGATGGAAAATCTTCGTTTAAGGAAGAAGATGCACATTATGATCTCATTTGTGTCCTCTCACCAAGGCTGGCAAACTGGTTGGAGGATTTTAAAGAAATACTGGTCATATCGACAGGAACATTGCAGAGATATTTCTTATGTACCTTGAGCATTGACTCCCATCAACTTTAAAATCTGCACTTCATTTTTTAAAATTCTAAAATCTGCACTTCATTTTTTTAATTCGAGGAGAAACCTCAAAGGCTATAAAGCCATCAGAAATGCCACTTAAACAAGAACTCAAATAAAAGAAGAAGAGGGGAGAATGCAGTCTTAAAATTCAATGCATACCCTGCAAAATTAAGAAAATTGAGAGACAGAGTGAGATTAGGAGGGATGGAGGAAAATTATGAAAGGGGTGATGTTAATTGAGATGCATTGTACTCATAAACTGCTTCTCGTTGAATGACAACTCCTTTGTATGCCTACTTAAAGATAATAAAAGAAAAATGTCTACTTAGATAGTTTCCAAACCTTAACAACAGCAAAAGACAAGTATGGCAGGGAATTAAAATATAACTTGGCCCTAAGCTTCAGTGTCTGACAAGGTTAGTCCTTTTTTCTACTGAGTTGCCAGTATCAGTTTGATGCTAAATTCATTTGTTACTCAAACTGACTAGATTCTGAGGGGAAGAGCCAGAAAAGTTTCAATATACTCAGAGTGTTTCTCAGATCTTTATTTCACATCACAGCTGGACTTTTCCTCTCCCTCATTATTGCTAAGAGATGTGTGTCTGGTTTTCATTATAAGTGACACATGGTAAAAAATAAAATGAGAAACTCAAGGTTAAATGAAAAGCTCAAACAACAAAACCCTTCTTTCCTTCTTTCTGTGTTGTACACTAACATCAAACAATAAAGGCGAATTCAACCAATAGATTGGTTCCAGGTAATAAAAGTATGTAGGCATGCTGCTAATGAAAACTAAGATGTGTAGGGAAAAAAAATCTGCTGAGAGTTAACGCCACACTGAGGGTATCATGAGATATTTGTGACACCAAGGAAGTCAACTTAGCTAGAACTGATTCCTGCAATGAAAAAATTTAAGTAGTAGAGGTGAAACTTGTGGCATGTGAAGGAAATGTTACTGGAAAGCAGAGGACATGAAAATGTAGTGGTTTAACACAATATGAATAATCATCTTATAGTTCTTGAGTACAGAGGACATAAAACTCAGTTTCCTAGGGCTAGCGTCTCAATATCACAGGTCTGGGCCATTCATTCATTGACTTGCTTTGATCTAATACTATCTACTTGAAAACTACAATGTCCACAACTCCAAGTGGCATGGACAGAGCAGAAAGTGGTCCATGATAACCACAGAAACAGTGTGAAGGCAGCCCTGGACTTCCTATGACTTACCACCCCAGAGCTATAAGATTTTCCCTAGATTGGGTAGTCGTATGGAAGAGCAAGAAATGCCCATTGATGTCCAGCAATCAGAAACCATGGAGCAATCTGTGGAACGGAGGGTGAGTGACAGAATTGGTCGTACCAGAATTGAATATCTCATACCAGAATACTGAGAAGTGGGGATATTCTCCCCCAAGAGCCTGCATGGGTGGAAGTAAATATTAAAATAAACTGCATAGACACCCAATGACTGGAATGAGCAGTTTCAGTTAATTGCACGTGTTTCACAAAAAGCAGTATAGAAACTGTCCAACATGTTATTAAGTGGGGGAGGGTGTTATTCGAATAAACTATTTCATCTTGATATCACAAGACATTGGGTCTAGTTCATAAACTGGTCACAGAAACAGTGAGGTCATGGGATTATAGTAAATCTTTATTTCCACACTCTGAAGGGTGTGGGTGTTCGTGTGCCATGGAGAATTTTGTTTGCTAGAAATGTAAACCTCCTCACATTGCTTCACAAAAACATATTACTGTAAACATAGAGATTTCACTGAAATCAAAAGAGGAGATCAGCATGTGATCCTTGTCAACAAAGTGACTCTGGGCATAATCAGCCACTGGGCATGGAGGTTCATGTGAAGGCTTCACTAGTAATAAAACTCAGCCAACTCTTGGCTCAGTTTTTGTATTTTTTCCTTCAAATTGAGAGAGAGACAGAGAGACAGAGAGAGAGAGAGAGAGAGAGAGAGAGAGAGAGAGAGAGAGAGAGACAGAGACAGAGACAGAGACAGAGACAGAGACAGAGACAGAGAGAGAGGGAGGGAGGGAGGGAGGGAGGGAGGGAGAGAGGGAAGGAGGGAGGGAGGGAGGGGGTGCTTGGTAAAAACATACCTAAGCTCATGGACTTGTGGGAGAAGTTTTGATGTGGTTACAAGTATCATTTTAGGTTGTGTCAATAATATTAAATTTGAATATAAATGCAATATTTGCTAAGTGGAATGAGTTAACTACTTGATTTCCTTGATTCGTGATGTCTCCTACCTTGATAATCAGAATGCAAATTTCTTCTACACTTCTCTAAGGACTAGTGTGTGTGTGTGTGTGTGTGTGTGTGTGTGTGTGTGTGTGTGTGTGTGTGTGTGTGTGTGTGTGTGTGTGTGTGTGTGTGTGCTGGTACCAAGACTTGAACTCAAGGCCTGGGTTCTGTCTCTCAGCTTTTTTGTTCAAGGCTGGTATTCTACCATTTGAACCACAGCTTCACTTCCAGCTTTTTCTTGATGAATTGGGGATAAGAATCCCATGGACTTTCCTGCTTGGACTGGCTTTGAACTATGATTCTCATATCTCGGCCTCCTGAGAAGTGTGAGTTATCTGTTATTCTAGCTACTTTAAGTCCTTAGCAAGAAATCTGTAAAATACATCCTATGGATGGCTTCTCATTACATTGGAAGTTTTCATAATCATTAATGTCTTTTATTTCTATATTTTTCTAGAATTATAGCACCCAGCTGTATTGTCAGGGACTAGTCAGCAGCCACTACAATTTTTTCCCACTCACTTTTGAGATGTTTATCCTGAGAAATTTCTTTTCCTCTTTTTCTTGACATTTAAGTATCTTGTGAAAATAAGTTTGTTGTTCTGGCACATAATGCAAAACATTAAGAAAACAGCCCCAACTGGATAAACCACACAGTCGGGGAGTGGGAAGTGGAAAAACATGTCCCCTTAAGGAATTTCATTAGGGAAATGTGATTTTTCTCACACCACCAACTCCCCTGACCCTAGAAATTCTGAGGTATGTGCACTATGATGTAATTCTACATTCATTCTGCTGCATCATCTCCTAGCAACATAACAGCATCATTGTTAAGAGTCCAATAAAATTGAGGATATCTAAGCTGGGCCAGCTACTACCCGTTCTAGGAATACAAGATGATAGAAAATTGTAATTACATAATGAAGGACACACGTGAAGAGTGATATAAACCAAGGTAGCTATGAGTCTAGACTATCTCAGTTTAGGATAATTCCAGACCAGTTCCTTCAAATTTATCCCTAAATCATAGTTTTAAGGCTAATGCCTTAAATGACGTTTATAGACAACTTTGAGTTTATGTAAATTACAATTTCCACATAAACATTGATAGATATAGTAGGAGAGGAAACATGTGGAAGTGTCACCAGGAAGGTTATGCTGAAAAACATGACAGATGTAAATGTAAGCCATCAGAAAAAGATGGAAAAATACATCACAGGACAGATGCCAGTGGCTCACATCTGTAATCCTAGCTATATAGGAGGCTGAGATCTGAGCATCACAGTTCAAAGCCAGCCTGGGCAGGAAAGTCCACAAATCTCTCAAATCCAATTAATCCCAGAAGTGGAGCTGCGGTTCAAGTAGTACAGTACTACCCTTGTGCAGAAAACCTCAGGGACATCTCCCAGGACCTAAGACCTAAGTTCAAGCCCCAAGACTTGCACCAAACAACAACAACAACAACAAAAACCAACCAAACAAACAAAAATCCAGTACAGGAAATCCTTCCATTTGTGGCATGGTGTCAGTTGGTGACTGCTTTGGTGTGGTGAGCAGGCTCTGGCCTCAGAACCTCTGAGAAGCTTTCCTCCTGTGCTCCAGATTCAAAATTATCTTACTGTTCAGTTCTGTTAATGAAACTACAGGAGGTTATGAAGGACAAAAATTCTTAACAAGAGAAAATACACAGAGGAAGTTGCAAAGTACCATCAAAAAGTCCTTGTAAGAGGGGCTGGGAAGGTAGCTCGGTGGTAGAGTGCTTACCTTGCATGCATGAGGCCCTGGGTTCTATTCCTCAGCACCATAAACAGAAAAAGCTGGAAGTGGCACTGTGGTTCAAGTGGTAGGGCACTAGCCTGGAGCTAAAGAGTTGAGGGACAGCACCCAGGCCCAGAGTTCAGGCCCCATGACCGACCAAAAAACAAAAAAAAAATTAAGTCCTCGTAAGAGAAACATATAGCATGTAAACATCTATATTCATACCTACCTCCTAGGTAATTAATAACAATAAAAATAGCTTCTCAAGTTCCTAGCGATGGAGCAAGGCAATGAAGTGTGAGGCATCCTATCATTCCCCAAGAGCTCTGAAGTGTTTGCTATTCCTTGGGTGATCTGATCCAGTCACCCTTATGCAGACCCCTGCTTAGCTCCACCCCCTTATTTCTTCTATGGTCTTTCTCAAGCTTCAACACTCAGCTGATAGATTAGCTATAGACAAAAATGTCCCTCATCTTTATTTGACTATTGTTGAAAGAAAAAAATATTAAGAAGCTGGTGAGGGAATATGGGTTTTCAGCACAAAGATGCTATGAATACTTTTTTTGGTCTTATTCTCTATGCAGTTTTCTAGAATCATTTCTTTAGATCAGCAACTCCCTTGGCAAACAAACTCTTATTAGTGGTAAGGCTCCAGAGCTGGGGATTCCAATAGACTAGGTTCTGCCCATCTAAGTAAGGATGAGTGGTGAATGCAGGAAAGGAATTGTAGTCAGTGTAGCCATATGGGAAAGACAAAGGAACTAGCATGCCTGGCCTCATCTTGTGTGAGCCTCATGAGGTTTAGGTTAAAATAAAGAATAAGATGTCATTAGTAGGTAAATGAATGGACCTGGAAGTAAGTCAAGCTCAGAGAGATGAAGTGCCTGTTTTCTTGCACATGTGGAAATTAAATCTAAATTATAGAAATACATACAGGGTCATATGCATATATACACACATAAATTGACTGAAGTATGCTATACTCAGGGGAGGACTCCAATAGTGTGACTTCTCTGAACAATTAAGAAAAAGCTTAACAAAATAAAAACCAGGGAGGGGAAACATGTGTGTGGTGTTTGTGTGAAGGGTGAGGGAGGGGGGAATTTGAGGTCAAGGGGAGAGGAGGCAGATGAATGGAGGGGGAAAGGCTGTGAAGATGGAACCATGTAACTCGAGAAGATGGGTGAGAGTGAGAGAGTTGGGGAAGAATGGTGGAAGAGATGACAGCGATCAAGATGCTGTGCATTTGTAAGCTGATTTGCTGAATTGAAACCCCTTGGTGCAGCTATCTAAAGATAATAAAAAAAATCCAAAGATGATAAAAATAAAGACAAAAACAATAAAAATATTAAAGAAGGAAAGATTTAAGGTAAGAGGTAAGAGATCTATATAAATAACAGTCCTGGTTAAACTGGTTTGGTTGATGATTGTCTCAGTCATGGCTTTTCAAAGCCCCTAGAAGCCATTGCCAGTTGAGGGGACAATTTGGTCCCTAACATGAGATAATTGCTCTTGCTTATGGGAGACACGTTAGTTTCCAACACGAGGTAATTAATTGTTCTGGCTTCAGAGGTAGTCTTCTCATGGGGGTCTCTGTTTGGAGCAATGATCGGAGGCTTCTAGCTACCTCTCCAGTGATTCTAGGGCTAAATGTGATAAAACCTGACAGTTGACATTTGTATGAAAACACTTTACATTGATCTCGGTCTCTTCAGTTAGGTAAATGGAGGTAAATGGAGGCCTAATCTACCTTGTTTTATTAATTACGATGTTCACACAGATACTTCTCAAGCAAATATCATGCCTGGGTGAAGGAATCTGACCCAAAGTAAAAAAAAAGATACAAAAGGAAGGCAGAATATCAAGTTTTATCCTGCTTTCAGTTACTCAGCAGCAGCCAGAGGCCTAAGTGAAGAAGCAATACTGTTGTTTGCTTTTTTCTTTTTTTGTCTCAGCAAAGCAAAATTTACTTCTGCAGAAGAGTGTGGGCCATCAGCCAAACAACTGGCAAGCAAACACACAGAGCAGCAGGCAGCTCCCTCTATTTATCCCTAACTCAGCAGGCCCCGCCCCTCTGCTCAGATTGGTTGAGCTCAGGTTCACAATCGACTCCAATTGGCTCCTTTGAATAAGGTCTCAAAATACACCTGCACCCTGAAGAAGCAATACTTCTGAACAAAAGCTGTTCTGAAATCTTAGATTGATATGGGAAACCCGATCACACATATCATAGGCACAGATCAATGGGGGGGGGGGTGTGGATGCCACACACCTCTGTGCACTGAGCTCTTTCTTCAGAAAACTTTTTCGAACTCGTTTGCAATCGAGTGCTCCAATACAGCTGGAAGAAGAGGGCCTTCGTTTCCTTCTTTTATTTTCCAACACCTTGTTTCAGTTCCTGAGGAAAAAAAAATTATACAGATTAATACGACCTGGTCTTTAAAATCGGGCCCTCTGTCACCACAGCTTATTATTGAAATTGGGTAATTACACTTTGTCTTCTGTAAAATGGGACTTATGGTATGTATTTTGCTGACTTCATAGAGATTACTGAGGCTTTCATGAAAATGAACTTGAAATCCCAATACAAGCAACCAAGTATTAAATATTCTTTTTTATTTTTCTTTATTTTTTTTTTTTTTTGGTGCCAGTCCTGGGGCTTCAATTCAGGACCTGTGCACTGTTCATGAGATGTTTTTTGCTCAAGGCTAGTGCTCTATCACTGGAGCCAAAGCTCCACTCTCAACTTTTTGGTGATTAATTGGAGATAATCTCAAAGACTTTCTTGCCCAAGCCTGGCTTCAAAATACAATCCTCAGCTCTCAGCCTTCTGAGTAGCTAGGTTTACATCTTTATTTGGCAACAGAACCCAAACTATACAGCCTCTGGCTTAGATAAAATGTGACTTTATTGGAATTAGCTGAATATAATCATAAATACACTTTCTCTTTCTCAGATAATTAGGGAAAGAGCAAGAGGAAAAACTTCAAAGGCTTTTTGCACAAGTGAGTTCAGTTCTTTTTTCTTTTCTGGAAGTCACTGAAACCATGCTCAGGGAACCTGAAGGAGACATGTCTCATCAACACATGAAGAGCATGGGCAGAGCTACCCAGCAGCTGGCATAAATTTGAACGACAGCCCTACTACAAATGATGGAAGACACCCTCTCCCTTCCCCCACGCCAGAGCCTCCAAGGGAGACAAAGTTACTCAGGCAATGTTGGACATTCCTGCAATGAAATTGTGGCAGATATATCAACATATGCTCAGCAGTAGATAAAATGTTAATGCATGGGGCAATCCCATCATCCAGAGAAACAGACACACTGCTGTAGATCTAATCCTTTTGATGGAAAAGGATTAGGAGCATCTGTTACTCTTTTCATGCTCACTACAGGCCAACTCACATTAAGGAGTATGCATCTGTCTACTAGATGTCAACAACTTTCACCTTCAAAGCAAGAGCGAATCCAGACTTTCCATGGTTCTGATGATTCATAATTCAGTTTTCTTTTTAGTGGGGGAGAACAATGTGGGCAGTTAGAAAATTTCAAAGCCAACCAAGAAAAGGCATTGAAGACACCATCTCTAATGTCTCCCATTCTTCCACTTTTGCAGTGGGAAAAAATTTCCCAAACATGTAAACTACCATCATATTGAAAAGGTTAGCCTGGCCAGTAAGGACTTCATGTGAACAGAAGGTCTTTCTGGCAGTGTGGCCATGGATGACCACCTACATAAACTGGCCACATTTGTCCCCAGAATGTCAGATTTCATTATTTTCTCTCACGGGGGTTCCAAATGTGCATCTCTGTTTTCAGTTGGGTAAATGTCATAACTGTTGAGTTTACTTCCCATAATATTAGGATTTTTGTCTGCATTCTAATTTCAAAGTCTCAAAGTCAACCATACCTATAGCTATATAAAGTTTTCAGAGTGACAATGGTAGTTATAAAATATGTGATTTTTTTATGTATAACCTTACTTATTAGATGTCTGACTGTCGAATGTAGTGGCTCTCATTTATAATATCAGCTACATGGGGATGGAGGTTAGGAGTATTATAATTTGAGGCTGGTCTCAGAAAAAAAGTTACTAAGCCCCCATCTTAACAAAAAAAAACCCTAACTGTAAAGGTTCAAACTTGTAATCTCATCTGCTCAGGAGGCATAGGCAAGAGGACTGCAGTCTAAGGTTTGCCCAAAACAAAAAGGGGCAAAGCCCAAACTAAAAACTAACATAACATGGGCAGGGCTGGTAATGTGGTACAAACAGTAGAGTACTTTCCTGGCTAGTGCAAGGCCCTTGGTTCAAACCCCAGTACTTTCTCCCAACAAAATATTCCATTATATTATGAATGGCAAACTTCACATCAGAGGTAAAAAATAAAGTTAGATATTATTAGTTATCTTAATTCTAGTTTAACTCCATCTATAAATTAATTAGCAAGAGCCAGGCAGAAGGCGTAGCTCAAGTAGTAGAGGACCAGTTGAGTAAGCACAAAGCCTTTAGTACACAGGAAAAAAATAGGTAGGTTCTCCACAATGGTTTTTATGGAGGAGATGGAAGTCTTAGGAAGTGGGCCCTAATAGAAAGTTGTGTTAGTCAGCTGTCTGTTATAGTAACAAATACTTGAAACCATCAGTTTTGTTAGCTTTCCATTGCTGTGATAAAATTCCTGAGAGAAAGACCTTAAAGGAGGAAAGATTTGCTTTGACTCATGGTTTAGAGATTTCAGATCATAGTGGACTGCCTCCATTGCTTTGGACCTGAAGTGAGGCAGAGAATCATGGGGGTGGGAACACATGGTAGAGAAGGATGCTCATCTAATAGCAGCCAGGAAGCAGAGAGGCAGGGGGAGGGACAAGATAAGTCCTTCAAAGGTATGGCCCTACTGACCCACCTTCACTGTCTCGGGCCAATCTCCTAATTCCTGCTCTCTGCCACTAATGCTCTCCAACTGTGAATTCATCAATGATGAATGGATAAATCCACTGGAGAGGACTGAGTCTGCATGAGCCAGACAACAAATCTTGAAAAGGTAGGCCTGTGGGAATAAGTACTGAGCATCCAAACCATAGTATCTTGGAATCAAACGGAACCTTGACTAGGTAAGGAAAGAACTAGAGGAAATCAATAAGGAAAGAATCTCAACAGTAAGTGACAAGTCTCTAAACACGAGTCAATGACCAACTGTAAAGGAATTTAATTGTCAGATAGAAAAGTTTGTCTTGTATGTTTTGGGAAAATCTTGATGATTTCTGAGAAAAATACTGATGTGACTTAAGAAAAAAAAATTAGGAAAGTTTAAGCCAACAAATGTACTTACAATAGCTCACTTAAGAAAAATGGTATAACATGAACATGTAATAGATGGATATAGACTTGTCTGAAATTTTCCCTTGATCCAAAAGACGTAACTTTCCGGATTCACTTCCAATTATCTTGTCTTTATTCCTTTTCCTCCACATCTTCCTACTGACATTCTTTTCCTTTCCTTCTCTCATTTACTCATCATGTGTTCGCGTGAGACAAATATTGTCTATTGTGAGGCAGATGATATTCTTTGTATTGGGATGAGAATAGCTCACAAAGTAATTTTGGTCTCTGCCTCCTTGGAGTTCAAAAGAAGAATATTCTATTATCTAATCTTTAACTTTATTCTTGCAAATCTTTACCCCTCTCCCCCACCATCCCACACCTTCCCATGACTTTTAAGTCTTAAACTTATCATCAAGGATTATCCCTTGCATCGTCTTTTCTGCTATGTTTCGGACATAAAGTCTTACCTGGCATCTATTCTCTTCTTTGGGATACTGTCCTGATGTCCCAAACTAGATCATCAACACTGTCCGCATCTGATCCATCTCTGAAGCTCTCTGGGTGTTCTAACACTACCACAGCCCACTCGTGTAAGCAACAGGAGGAGCAGAGCTTGAAAGAATTTCCCCTTGGTTCTTCACATGTGACTGCTCTCCAGTCTCGCAGGAGCAGCTCTGTTACAAGGATTTTGGTATCTAGATTTTGTTTTGTCTCTGTAGAGATTTTATCTTTCTTCATCAACATTAAAATCTACATTATCCATTAAGGGTCTTAGCATATTTTTAGTTACACTTACTTTATTTTAAACTGATTTATAAAACATAAAAAGGTTACATATATGCGGCTTGAACTCAAGGCCTGGGTGTTGACTCTGAGCTATTTTGCTCAAGGCTAGTGCTCTACCATGGCTCTACATCTGGCTTTTATTTTGGTGATTAATTGGAGATAATGGACTTTCTTGCATAGGCTCTCTTCAAGCTGTGATCCTTACATCACAGTCACCTGAGTAAGCTAGGTTACAGGCAAGAGCTACCAGTACTCAGTTTTATATATATTCTTACAATGTAATATTTTGATACATGCTATAGGTACTGTTTAATGTTTAAAGCAGGTTAAACCTACATATCATATCATTTCTTCTTGTTCCTTTTTTCCCCCCTGACGTCATGGTGTTTAAACTCAGGGTCTAGGTGCTATCCCTGAGCCTTTTTGCTCAAGGTTGATGCTCTACTACTTTGAGCCACAGTACTATTTTTGGTTTTCTGGTAGTTCACTGGAGATAAGAGTCTCACGGACTTTCCTGCCCAGGCTCGCTTTGAACCCTGATTCTCTGATCTCAATCACCTGAGTAGCTAAGATTACAGGCATGAGCCACAGGTGCCCACCTTACCATTTCCTTGTGATGTAAATATTCACAATCTTTTCTTACAGCTTTGAGAAATATACAACACATTATCATGATCCATAGCCACTCTACTGTGCAATGCATGGCACACCCGAAATTCTTTTTTTCTTTTTTTTTTCTGTTGATTCTTTTTATTATTATAAAAATACCATACAGAGAGGTTACAATTACATGGGCAAGGTAATGAGTACATTTCTTATCAAGCATTGTAGCCTCCTCCTTTGTTTCCCCTTCCCATCCCTTCCCATCCCCCTCCCCACGCTGCCAAAGTTGTAAAGTTAATTTTTCAACATAACGTCTTGTACATCTCATTGTTGCAATGGATCCACCTTTATCCCTATGAGAAATTCTTACTCATGTAACTATAACTCAGTACCCATTGATCTACTTTTTCCTACTCTTCTTCATCCCAGCCTCTGGTAATTACCATTCTATTTTCAAGCTCTAGGAGATCAACTGTTTGTTTTCAATTCCACACACAGTTGAGATCATTGTGTTTGCTTTTCTGTGTTTGGCTTTATTCACTAAGACTTTAGTTCCACCCATGTTGTTGTAAACGATAGTATTTCACTCTTTTTATGGTTGAATAGTATTCCATTGCATCAATGCACCTACTTTTAATCTATTCATAACTGATAAATACTTAAGCTGTTTCCATGTCTTGGCTATTATAAATATTGCTGTACTAAAACATGGGACAATAGATGTCTCTGACATACTGACCTTGTTTCCTTTGGATATACATCCAGTAGTAGGATTGCTGGATCATATGGTAATTCTATTTTGTTGGATCATATGATAATTCCATTTTTAACTTTTTTGGGAGAGTCTCCAAACTGATTTTTGCAACGGCTTTACTAATTTACATTCCCACCAACAGTATGCAAGCTTCTCTTTTCTCTACATTTTTCCAACACTTGTTATCTTTTGTCCATTTGATAAGAACTATTCTCAGTACACTGAGGTGGCTTTAGTATATTAATCCTAGAGGTTTTTAATTCCTAGTCTAATATTTCAAATATCTTTGATATTTTTGAGATTATCTCCCATTGTTGCTTTGTGTTTGCCTTCTAGTATATTTTGGAATTTCATCTTGGTATTTTGGATATGACATGCTGGACAGAAGTTATAGTTACAAATAAATTTTAACATGGTTTTAAGATGTGGGAAAAGGAATGTCCTATAGTCCTCTTGCATATAACAACTTCCTAAGATAATCAACTAATAAAAACATGACGTTTACTTTAGGTCACATTTTAGAGGTTCTAGTTCAGGGTCAGGTAGGTAAACCTACCACTCATTCTTATTCTTGGAGTACAGATAGCCCATCACAAGAACAGGGGATGTGATTGAACAAAACTACTCAGTTCATGGCTAGAGATTAAAAAAAGAGGGACTGAAATCTCACTCTCTTCCCCTTGCTGGAAGTAAGAAGAAATTTGTCTCAAAGGTTCAACATGAGCACCAGAAGGTAAATTTGATAAAATCGTGGGTGTCTTCAATAGTCAGGTCTCCTTGGAGTGTTTAACCTCTTAGATATGTCCACTGTCAGCCTCCAGAAATTCATCAGTCCATTCAAGACACCCTAACCCAGCACTGGGTTCTGTGCTACTATGCTAAGTTGTGATTCTCTGTATTTTACCAGCTGGTCTTTCTGGTTCAGGCAATAGTGGTTTGCCTCATGACCTCACTTCTCCTTTATAACCAAGACAAGTTGTGGATCTTTAAGTTTATTCCATTGCTCCTTCCTTATTATTAGGTCAGAGTGAGATCACACATGCTTCTTATATGACAAACTAATCTAGAAGAAAAAAAAAAACCCTGAGTGTGGAAGGAAAAATGTCTCCAGTCTAAGGGGGGAAGCTTCCAGATTTAAAGTGCTGATTGATTTGCATTGTAAATAATTTGGAACTAAGCTGGATTAATTTGAAAGAAAAGTGGCAGAAAGTCCATGATAGAAAATAATACATGCCCAGGGCCTCATAAAATGCTTGTGTTTGTGTTGGAGACAGGCAGTTTTATAAGCTGTCTCACAAAGTGGTGATTTATATCAACTTTTACTAAATAGAGTTAATGACATTCAGAAGACATTGGTTTGACCCAGCCTGGGTATACTGATAAAGGAATAAGCCTTGTTGGAAAGGGACCCTGTATGATTTATGTTTTCAAGGAGACAAAGACATATAGTGGAAGAAACATTGGCTTTGATGTCAAACAAAGCTAAGTTTAAATTTGGGCTCAGACCTTTATTAGCTGAACGACCTTGAGGAAATTATTGAGTTTCTTTCTCTGTGTTCACTCTTCAAGTTTAGCTGGGAAATTGAGTGAAAGTGAGCATGTGTGAACAACTTCAGCCATTCTCAGCTCTCCTGAGAGAGTCATGTGTTTAAATGATTCTACCGCTCCTTTGTCTTTGCATGTTGTTAATGATATTGACCTAATTGGCGCATTGTGTAATTGTGTGTGATCATTGATTATGGCAAGATGAATTCATGCAAGTGTTTTCATTTTCACATGGGAAAACTTTTCTGTTCTTCATTCACCTCCTCAGAGTCTTTTATTTTTTTATTTTTTAAGTAAGTTCTTTATTGTGAAAATACTGTACAGAGGGTTACAATCATATGAGCAAGGTAATGAGTACATTGCTTTTTTTTTTTTTTGTCAGTGGTGGGGCTCGAACTCAGGGCTTGAGCGCTGTCCCTGCACTCTTCAGCTCAAGGGGAGAGCTCTACTGCTTGAGCCATAGCACTACTTTCGGTTTTCTAGTGGTTTACTGGAGATAAGAGTCTCATGGACTTTCCTTCCCAGGGCTGGCTTTGAACCATGATCCTCAGATCTCAGCCTCCTGTGTAGCTAGGATACAGGCGTGAACCACCGGTGCCCTGCTAATGAGTACATTTCTTATCAAGCATTGTTGCCTCCTCCTTTGTTTTTCCCCTACCATCCCTTCCCTCCCATCTCCACAAACTACATTCTCCTCCTACCCCCCAAGCCCCTCCTGTTCATTTTTCAACATAGCATCTTATACATCTCATTGTTGCAATGGGTCAACCTGTATCACTATTTAAACAATTTGTTTTTTCCCTTCTGCTCCCAAATTATACCAACATCAAATCTCTTTCCCAGAGATTCATGTGCTGCAGACATGGCACTCAGTGTGGTGATTATGCAAGACAGAGATGAAGGCTAGAGATGGAAGAGATGAAGGCTAGTGTTACAGTTTGGATCTTTAATGACCTTCAAGGTCCTGTGTGTTAGAGGCTTTTTCTCAAAGTGGCACTACATTGCCATTACCATGGCAATGCTAACTGATGAGGACTCATACTAGGTCTTCCAGACTATGAGGACAAACTCCTGAAAAACTAGTGGGACTCCGAGCTTGGCTCTTCTCTCTATTGCAATCCTTCAGATACAGTGATTGCTTTTGCTATGTGCCGTTGGTCCTGACATTCTGCCTTTCAAATCCATCAACCTAAATTAAAGCCTTTCTCTTTAGAAGTAGATTAGCTCAGGTATTTGTTATAGTAATTTAAAACTAACAGAAAATCATTACTGGGACATGAGCTCATGGCTGTGACTATATCTGTGATGATATGTAGAAAAACCAGTCTTTGGAACTAGTTCTCAAGAGGAATTTGGAAAAGTTAGAAAGAGTTGCCAAAGGAAGCCTAGAATGCTGCAAGCAGAGCTTAATGAGAGACTCGAGGAAGGGCTCAGAGGATAAGAGCGTTGGCTAGGAGTGTGAACAGTACAAATTATGCTCATGAGGTTTCCTGTGGAAATGGGAATTCTCCTGCAAGTGACCTGGGAAGTGCTTGGGACTCCATGGCAAAGAAATCGAGTGCATTTATACATGTCCAGAGACCATGGAAGGCAAAGCTTACATTAGGCTGGACTAGAGTTTTGGACCAAAGAAATTTAAAGGCATCTCGGGGGAGTGGGGGGGGGCGCTGGGAAGGTGGCTCAATGGTAGAGTGTTTGCCTCACATGCATGAAGCGCTGGGTTCGATTCCTTAGCACCACATAAGCAGAAAAAGCCAAAAGTGGCAAGGTGGTTCAAGTGGTAGAGCACTAGTCTTGAACTGAAGAGCTGAGGGACAGCGCCCAGACCCAGAGTTCAGGCCCCACGACTGGCAAAAACAAAAACAAAAACAAGGCATCTCAGGACTCAGACAAATGACAATGGTGTCACTGGCTGCTTTTAGCCAGAATTACAGTAAGAATTGGCAAATAGAGAGAAGAATTATTTGAAAACCTTGAAGTTTGGCTGGGGTAAAAGGTTTATTTAAATATCCAGTTATGGGATTGCTGAAGACATTAGCATTGTTGAAGAAGAAGTGAGGCTTTCTGTACCATTAGGATAAATGTTTAGAAGAAAACTCCATGGTAAGCCCCAAGGTGTGAAAGTGAAGATTAGTTTCAAAGACAGAGCAGAAGCTCTTTGAGACGAGAACCTCAGGGGACACTGATCACCTGGACTGCCTCAGCCCGCAGAGATTCAGAGACTGATGTAGCCAGGGTTCAAGGCACAAGGGCTCAGCTCATAGAGTAGATTTTGGTGTCATCTGTTGGTGCTGGCTTTGCAGGCATGCATTATGTAAGAGTTATGGTGCCATGGAAGGGTGACAGCATAGAAATTGCTTTGAACCTCTTCCACTGAGGTGGCAAAGGAATGTCCAGGAGACAAGATCAGGCATGGCAGTACCAGTGTCCTCAACCCATGATGTGGGGAGGCTTGAGGCTGTGAGAGTGAATTCCAAGGAGAATGGAAGAAAGGAGGAGAAAGCTCAAGATGTCAGGTACCTGTACGTGTAGAGCCAGCCTTGGAGAGCGGCCATGTGGACTGCAACCACCAAAGTCATAGTAATGAGGATGTCCACATCCGGTCACAGTATGGCCCAGGTATTAGAAATGGAGATGTAGGAGTTAACGTTTTCTCTGCTGTGTTTTAGTCTTGCTTTGGTCTGATCCATCCTTGCTATTTTTTTTTCTGTTTCTCTCTTTCAGAATAGAAATGTGTAACCCCTTTTGTGGTCTACTGGAAGTATGCAAATGTTAAAAAACATCTCTTACAGGGGCTAATATTTGCGTTTTCCTTGAATCTCAGAGAAAACACTGGGCTTGGACTTTGGCCAATGTTGTAATAGTTAAGACTTTGCTGCCTGTGGGAGGTGGACTGAATGTATTTTGCATTGTGAGATGAGCAGGTGTCTTTGGAGACAGAGGATGGAATACCATGGTTTGCACCTGTAATGTCACCCACAGGCCCAGGTGTGAAAGGCATGATTGGGAGGGGGTCTTTAGATCATAAGATGTGTGCTGTTGAAGGAAGGAAATTGTGGAGCCCAGGACTGCTCTCCTATTCTTTTGAATCATGCTTAGTAGGTGAAAAGCTTTGCTTTCCCAAGCATTCCTGCCATGATGTGCCACTTTTCCACAGGCCCAATAGTAATAAAAACAATAGATGATGGAGTGAAACCTCCAAGAATCTTGAGCCACAACCACTTTTTCCTCTTTTTCAGTTGATGATCTAGGTATTTTCTGCAGTGACAGAAAGCTAATGTTAGTAATCTTCCTTATACCAATGTCACTCAGAATTACCCTGCCTGTTCCTACAACTTCTTTAATTGCTCTTAATAGGCTTGATTATAACCATCTGTTTAATTATTGTCTACCTCACATAAGGTTTTGATGGAATACAGTATTAAATAAAATCACTCCCAATGCCTGATATGGAACTTGAAGAGTTCAGTATTCAATAAACTCTGACTGCATGAATAAATGAATACAAATAAATAAACGTGCTTAACTGAGTCTCCATAATTATTGTAGTAATTTGATGATTGGTTAAAGCTCTTGATTTCTGAGGGTGCTGTAGTTTGCTTCTAAGTCTCTGGAAGAATATTCGTGTGCTCAGAAGGGGAAAAGAGAACATGGAAAAGGAAAGGAAAAGACAAAGTATCAGTAGTAGTGGTCCAACGAGCATTTCAACCCTATTGTTAAAGTTAGTAGGATGGATTTTTGAAAAGAAAATTGAGATTTTTAATGGCTATTTCTCTATGATGATGAAAACACCTAACTGAAATAAGGAAGATATATAGAAAGCTAACCTGAGAACCTTTCTTGTGAAAAAGAGCAGTATCCCAATAAATTACATGAGATGGTGTTTGCAAAAAACAAAATAATCACATATTACTCGGATGGATGAGGGAAAAAAAGGAAGCGAAAGTGGCCTTGTTCTCTGTATTATGTGGGTTACCACACAAGAAGCCACCTACAACTGTGGTTGATTCTGGGATTTGTATTTGCAGAAAGAAGCTATTATAAACTGTGCATTGTGAGAGAAAAGGACATGACTGTTGCCAGGTACTGCTGTAGTTCATACCTGGCCCTGGTCTGGTTCCTGAGAACTGGGACCCAGCATGGCAGTTCCCCAAACACTGAGAATGGATGTCTGAGACACAGATCTGTGCTGGGGCTGCCCAGGGTTTCAGCTGCTGCTCCACTTCCTCAGGCTGCTGTATTGTGAACTGCTGATGATAATTTACAGTAGCTTCATACTTTTCTTTTCCCCCATTGTCAGAACAAGAAAGGGCTGGGCAGAATTCCACATCTATCTTTGACAGACCTCATTTCAGGGTCGAGTTCATCTGCAAGCAAGGATTTTGTGCTGGAAGAATAAACAAGCTGACCTGGGAGAAATTATTCCAGTTCCAAGATTGTAAGGTATCACAGTAGGTAACACTTCCTGGGTAACATGATCCCAACTGATCTACTACATATCCACATACACACCACACACACACATACACACACAGTTTTTCATGGATGAGCCTTTTACTTTAGCCCATAAAAAAGTATGAAGGGTGATGAAGAAGACAAAAGAGAATTCGAATTTACTCATCTTGCCCTTCCTACGATTTAGTGAATATAATTGTAAATCATCCCAGTTCTATGAGATGTCTTTCATTCCACCAGTAAAAATGTCAACTGTGTTTGTAAAATGCAGCAACTTTTGTTTCTAGTTATTTAGAGTTATCTCTTATTTCCTATTTGAGATGAATTGACTAGCTAATAAGGATTATTGCTCCTAGACCGCCCAACCAGACTTCTGGTTTTTTAGAAATTGGATTGACCCTTACAAAGAAGTTATTTCAGTTCTGACATGATTACATCAAAGAGAGTTAGATGAGATATATTTACCCTTAGTAGATAATTGGAATTTGTGTCATCTTTCTGGGGTGGGCTTTGGTACGATTATTTGACGTATTTTCTGTGTATCCATGTAATACCTAGCCAACTCTCTAGGCCAATGGAAAACATGAGCCAGTGAAGTCTAGAAAAATCCTTGTAAAATACAACAGACTCAGAACAAAAAAGATCATGCTTAACAATTTGTGTGATTAAAGACCAGTCTTCCTATGCCCAGAGAGAAATTTGTTTGGATATTAGTATCAAAAGAATAGAAGAAAGCCAGGCATCGGTGGCTCACACCTGTAATCCTAGCTGCTCAGGAAGCTGAGATCTGAGGATCATGGTTCAAAACTAGCCTAGGCAGGAGAGGCTGTGAGACTCTTATCTCTAATAAACCACTCAGAAAACTGGAAGTGGCACTATGGCTCAAGTGGTAGAGCACTAGCTTTGAGCTGAAGAGCTGGGGGGACAGTGTCCAGGCCCAGAGTTCAAGCCCCATAACTGACAAAAAAAAAAAAAAAAGAATAGAAGAAAGTCTCTCACACACATTTATTTTGATATAGATATCAAAATAGATGTTTCATACCAAAGAAAATGTTTGAAAACATGAGTCAAAAATTTATTAGGCAGGAATAAATAAATAAATAGATAAATACGTAAATAGAATTATATGCAAAGCTACCTGGTAAAAATTATGCAGTAAAAGTGAAGAAGAGTCTTATAAGCACCCAGTTTGAAAGAAGAACTGATCCTAGAAAAATATTTGAGTTGGTATCACAAAGTAATAATAATAAATAACCTGGAAGTTGAAAGGAAAATTCTAAGCCCAGGAATTCTGTATAGATATATAATACATATATGAAAATAGATAGTCTTGGATATTTAAGGAGAGAAAAAACAAAACCATTCTTACATCTTTCCTTAAAATGTTACTCAAAAGTTTATACTCTGGTAGACCAAGAATGAGTCCAAGACTATTTTAAGAAGAGAAATTGTGGAACTATGTCAGTCAGCATTGGAAATCAGATATACACAGATTGAAGCTTAAATAAGTGTGATAAATATAGATAACGACCAATATAGGAAATTCCTAGAAGAGAAAATACAATATATAAAAAGGCTCTGTCGACTTCTGTTTCCAGGAAGAGGCAGTACTTTTTATTCTACACAGTACACACCAAACCCTGGATGTTTTATGTCAAATATATAGTTATGAAAGGTGGATGTTGAAACTCAAAGACAATAAGCCAATGAATGCCCAAACTTTAATTTTTTGACTTCTATAACCCAGACTTTCAGCTGAGGAACTTGGGAAGCTAAAAGTGCTAATAGATGTAGACAAAGAAATACTTTAACCACATCCTATGTGTAGACTATAGTTGCTTTACTGCAAACACCACAGTTGCTTGTAAGTTCTTTCACAACCCAGTGCTATAAACACTATACACACTTGCAGCCTTGCTAGAATGAATGTAATAAGTCACTGAGAACTTCTTGATTGGTTAATATCCAGGTAAGATTCAGGGAATATCAAGACTTCTACCAAGACCATTCTTCCTCTGACTCTGGATGAAGGCCATACAGGGAGTCAACAAGGGTAGCCTTAGGAAAAACAGTGAAAAGGTGACTTATTTTTTATTAATAAGTTTTTTTTATTGTGAAAATACTGTACAGAGGGGTTACAATTATATGAGCAAGGTAATGAGTACATTTCTTATCAAGTATTGTTGCCTCCTCCTTTGTTTCCCCTTACAATCCCTGCCTCCCTCCCCCCCCACAAGCTGGTCCTTGTGCTTTAGCTTCCTGAATGCTGAGATTAGAGGTGTGTGTGTGCACGATAATATACATTCCAATGCAAAGCTAGTTGAATTGTTTGTATACTGAATCTTAGACTATGGTATTGTTTTTCATAGTGCTTAATTAACCAAACTTATCCGGAGAAGTTTAAATAGAACCTGGTATTTGGTACAATTATGACAAGAAGAGCAAAGATTTTACTTTAAGTGCTTTATTTTAACTAGGAAAGAAAATAAATTGCTTCTAAATTACAGGTATTTACATTTTTTTGAGCAGCATCCATAGGTAGGTAGCATCAGTGGACATTTTAAAAAAGCCCAAACACATATATCTTAAATACTAATGATCACAGCTACCATTGCCCTATTGATTGCATCATTTGGAAAACTTTCAAACATTGATTTTGAAGCTTATTGGTTGGTTCAACATGACATGGACAATTTTTAGGTAATCAATGAAATTGTCATTACATTTTCTAAAAGATACAGTATTATATCTGTAAGAGGTATAGAACCACTTCCTAGAAATATCTACCAGAGATGTAGGGCCTCATTTCATGGGGAGCAGGGAATAAGCCCTAAATTGCAAGTTTCCAATAAGATGTGAAAGAGGATCAGACACATCCATCCCAGGAGACCATGCAGAGGCAGGCAGGCACAGGAGAAAGATTATGATAAGGTTTATTAGAGGAGCCATATTTCCCCCAACAGAGAGCACATGGCCTCCGTCGCCATCCGGGTAGCAGGAGGTCTGGGGGGTAGGAAGTGAGGTAGATGGGAGCTCAGGTGGGTCTGGGCGGAGGGAGAGAGGGAGGGGCCAGCTGTATGGAGGGAACTCCAGGAATGGGAGGGGGGCCCAGGCCTGGGTGGAGCTGAGGACCAAAGCTGAGCATAATACTAACAATATGGGCTCCTCTTATCTTCACTCTGGGAAGGGGAAGTGATTATTGCTATATTTTTTTCACCATTAGTAGGAAGCATTCGGATTCTCTAAGTGCATTTTACCAGAGGCACTTGGCATGAACACCACTGGGGACAGAGAATTAGCTGTGAACCCAAGGGGGATGTGATAAACGATATTCCTCCTCATTCTCTAGGAATATTATAGCTTCAAAGAGAATGTAAAACATGTGGGGATTGTTTACAGTCACACACAAAAAAGCAACCAAAATTCCATTCTGATTGAGAAAAATTTGAAAATAGCCAAAGAACTTCATTTTATGTTCTGGCTTCTTTCAAAAGTGAAACTCAGGAAATATGTCTGGCTTTGAGAAACATGTTCAGTTAGTACAAATCAAGTGGTCACAGTAAGAATGTAAATACAATAGATTATGAATAACATTTGGCTGAGCACTGGTGGTTCATGACTGTAATCCTAGATACTCAGAAGGCTGAGATCTGACAATTGTGGTTCAAAGCCAGCTCGGGCAGGTTAGTCTATGAGACTCTGATCTCTAATTAACTATCAAAAACCCAGAAGTGGAGATATGGCTCATGGTAGAGCACTAGCCTCGAGCTAAGGAACAGTTCCCAGACCTTAAGTTCAAGCCCTGCACCAATACATGGAAACAAAACAAATTGCATGTTATGTGTATGTAAAGACCTAATTCAAATTAAATGAAGCATCTGGCTTTACAACATAATAGCAAATAATTTGTCAATGTCTACTTTATCAAATGCCATTTAATAACAAATCTCAGTTTGGATGACTTTTACTGAAAGGAATATATTTTGGTTAATGTATCATGTTTAGTTATTACATTTATGTTACATGCATCACACTTGAAATGACTTGCAATGATGTAGTACTTTTCCCCACAAAACTGGTTCTTGAACAAGTCTGTCTAATACATCTCTCCATCTCCAGAAGCAAGTGAAGGTTTGCTAACACTTGTGCTCAGACTGTCTTAAAACAAAAGGAACTGAAACAAAGAGATTGGGTATAAACAATGCCAGAGAAACATCTGTTTATTATGGATGAGCTAGATTTCAGATTTTGTTCTATTGGGCTCTTGTCTTCATCCGTTTCCAGGAGCATTTACTTTCTCTTCCTCAATGGGGATGGATGGAGCAAATTCCTTTGCTGGGTTTGAGGCTCTTATTTCTCACACGATGCTTTCCAAGAAAGCAGCAGCAGGTTTGCTCATAAATCACCTCTCCCTTTGTTTACACCTATGACTGATTATTAAAACAGGGACAGAGCCCTTCATTTCTGAAACAGAAAACAAGTATCTATGCGAGCGCGCATGCAGAAAGACAATATGACAAAAAAAAGGTCACAGCTTAATTCACCTTGGTTCCTTCAAAGATATTCCCACAACTTTTTGATGAAAATAATTTCATACCCCTTGATGATTACATTCTAATGGCACCACAGTCAAGAACATTAAAACTAGTAGTCATATGCTCATTTTTATTCCAAGAAAAATTTAGCTTTCCTAAAAGCAACAAGCCCTCCCCTACTTTCAAGCTTAGGAGTAAATGTAACCTCTGACTACTGTTTTTTAATATAGATTCTCACCTAAATATTGATGTGTATGCAGCTTCTACCAGAAAGGAGAGTAGTCACGTTTCCAAGAAACATGTGCTATGTATAAAAGAAACCTGGGAGGGGAAGGGGGGAATTTTTTATTCTATGTCATTTTCTTTCCTGGTGCTACAGTAACAATTATAGTACAGATATTCTCTCACAATTCATCTGTGTAACATATCAGAAAAATTGCACCTTCAAGATGAAGTTGAAGAGAAAAAAATGTGTCATTTTACTACTTTAAAATGAATTCCTTGTCCTGGAATTGACCATTTTCAAAATATGTAGTTTGGACAAATAGTACTAACAACTTCTTATGTTAAATTTTTTTCATAAATGCGAACTTCCAGAGATTTTTCTGGTAAACCTAATTTATTTAGATTAGTTTTATTTAATTATACATACAGCTGTTCTGTGTCCTGAACACAGCCCAAGGGAGTATCTAAAGAGCTGAAGTCTAAATGTCATGTTTTATCACTCTGCAACACAAAACAAGCTACAACACATTCTTTTGTTGTTCACCAGGTAGTACTTCAGGAGCAGAGCATTGCTTCCTTGCTTCTTTCTATGGTATGACAGTTGTTATAAAGCTGTAAGTCAAGGGTGAGTAACACTGCTGTTCCTTGCATTTGTACCTGTGTCCCACAATCCAGTTTATAGCAACAAACTTGTTCACTTAGGAGTCTTTCATTCCAAGACCTTTAATCCTATAATACCTGTAACTCTATAGCTAGAGTCCCCAAATCTGGATCACAGCCTCTCCTTCTCTTTCTCTTCCTCCTCCACTTCTCCTTTCCCTTCTTTCTTTCTTCCTTTTCCTCCCCTTCCTTCCTTCTTTTTCTTCTTTCTCCTCCCTTTCCTCCTTTCCTTTCCTTCTCCAGCCCTTTCTCCTCCTTTGTCCTCTCCTTCCTGTCTTCCTCCTGTCCTTTCTTCCCCTCCTCCTTTTTAAATTCTTACTTTCTTTTTCCTTCTACTTCCTCCTCTTGGTAAGGTTGTTTGAATTTAAAGCCTCGGGCCATTTAAGAAGGCACTCTACTACTGGAGCCAAGTCCTCTACCACTTCGTAATTTAGTTATTTTTCAAATATGGTTTCATGTTTTTCTGTGGGCTGGCCTGAACCATGATCCTCCTATTTCTGTGTAGCTGGGATGAGAGGTGTGGGAGACTCTGCTCAGTCAATTGGCTAAGATGGATGTCTTGCTAACTTCTTCTGCTGGAGCTGGCTTCAAACTGAGATCCTCCTGAATTCCACCTCTCAAGTAACTCTAATTCTTTACATGCCTACATCTAATATTGAATGAACACTTATTTTTAAATAGTCCTGTGTTCTATGTAAAAACCCATCATCTTTCAAACAGTTCCTCTCATATTCTCACTCTGTGAAATGGAACTTCAATTACCATTTAGACTACCTGTTCCCAAATGGTTTGGAGGGCAAGATGGCATCAACTTTATTCTGACATAGAACAACTTTAGACTTTATCACCGATTCCTGCTTAAATAACGTCTACAGTTTTTATGCCACATGGGTAGAACTCCAGGATTACTGTCACTGAACAAGTGTCTTGATCCAATGATTTTCAGAAACTTTAATCTTCTCATCTCCAGTATAAATATCATCAAATTTCCCAATAGCATCTGGAAAATTCCAAAACAAGATCTATTTGAAAGTGTTGGGCAAGACATAATTTTATGTAAATATTAGTAATTTCAGTTTCTTCCTAAAAGAAGAATTCAATGAATAGTATAGTCCTGAAAAACAGAAGAATCCATCTTGGCTAATAACACAACAGTGTGTAAACCACCAACATGTTTCACTGAAATTATATTAGGATTTGCTTACTTCTAATGCACTGAGCCAAAATAACTATTAGCCAAGTAGAACAGAACTTGTCAGAAACACCTGATCTATGTACAGATAACATTAGGAGAAAAAGATGGTTTTCTCAGTATTGTATGAATCCTTTTAGGACAACAAGAATTAGTAATCGATCTCAATTAGATCAGAAGTGAGATATATTGTTTCTCTAATTTATAATTAGGGAACAGTTTAGGAATTGTTAAAAATCAGGATCAAGATTGAACTGTCCTCAAAATTTTATTTATATATTTACACTCTTGAGTCTCCCATAAACTCAAATTTATTATCATGCCACATAATCCCTTCTTAAGCTGGTATGTTAGTGGTTTGGATGGCTCTCATTTCACAGAATATGCTTTCCTGCCATGACTGTCTGAAATGGACGATCCAGGGGGTCACCTGACAATCTGGTCTTACCACATGTGTATATCCCCGAGATTGGTGAAACCTTGGATGGCCAAATGACATTAGTCCAAGGAAAGCATCATTTCCATAGTACTAGGAGAGGAAACTTACATTTTTCTTTTCCTCCCAATAACACTCCAGTCAATTATGCTATGCATTCAACTATTTGTATTACATACCCACTGGAAAACACCCTGCCATTGGTCTTGTTTGTTCAGAGAGTTTTGTCTCAGGTTTCAACCTTTATACCCTCTCGCAAAACATTTGAGGACTGACAGTTTTATCTCCTTACCACATTTTGTCAGGCCTTTGCAATCAAGATGTGGCAAATGCCAGAACATCTTGGGGATAATTACTCTTGTAGTAATTTGCAACACTAATGATACTTCTCCAGGTTATTTTTATGGTACAAGTGTTTTATGCTTTATTAATTTGCACTCGGTCTTTTCTTTGATATTTTTCCTCCTGTCTGAGAGCTTTACAGGTCTATTGCTTGTACTGTTTCTACAAAGAATGTTTTTCTCCTCTAAAAGAAAGAAAATTATTACCGTAATACTGAAAAGGCCAGCATCTGGCCTTTATATATATATACATATATCACACACACTCATATATATATATACACATACACACACACAACTAAGTTTTGTGTCTTTTCTAGAATAGGAGGTTAAGAAATAAGAAGGAGAGTATTTTAGGTGTGTGTGCCTTAAGAATGCATGCATTTCAAACATTATGGCAAGGGAGGGGTAGTGTATTGCTAAGAGACTATGTCAAAATAGGGGCCAAGTCTCCTCAACTGTAAGCCCCAAGGTCTGTTCTTAAGCAAAATCTAAATTCTCTACATAGAGAGAGTAGGTGGGGTAAGTTAACACTTGAGCATAAGATGAAATGTAACTTTTCTGCTCCTATGGCTTTGATTTTTCCAAATCATAATCATGAATAGAATAATGCAGCTTATTTATTGCCTTTGGAGTCTGGCCAATTTCACTTAGAAAAATGAACTTAGTTGTCCTTCAGGCACTTAAAAGAATCAGTTTACTTTGTATTGGTGAGTAGTATTTTATTCTTTTACTGTATCTGTTTGGTTTTTGTTCACTGATTAAAGGTATTTTGGTAGTTTCTTTTTCTGTTTTTCTTTCTCTTTTCTTTCATTTATTCTTTCTTGCTTTCTTTTTTTACCTAAAATGCTGTTATATAAAAATTTGTGTTTAGGATTCTTTGTGGATGTGAATTTTCATTTTACTGGGTAAATACTTAGATGTAGAATTGTTTGCATGTTTCCGAATCTGTCAAAATAGCTGTCCTATTTATCATTTCAATAGCCATCAGTGTTCCATATTTTCACCACTGATTTGTAGTTTTAGTTTCCTTAAAAATTGCTTAGTCAGCTCAGGGACAGCACCCAGTGTCTGAGTTGGATCCCTACAACAGACAAAAAAATGCTTAGTCATTCTAATAGGTATATAGTAGCAACTTATGGTTTAAATTTTCATTTCATTTCTTGATATTGTTTTTAGTGGTATTGATTTATAATGTACTATGTGAGTTTTTGGTTTCTTTGTATGTTCTTTCCCCATGAGATAACCCCTGTTTTCACTATATTTGATGTCAGTGTCCTGCATCTTGTATATACATTATTCTAATTTGGGGAGGAGAAGGGAAATAACAAAATGCTTAAATAAGTATACAGGTTGACCCATTGTAACAATGAGATGTACAAGACACTATATTAAAAACAAACTTTACAATTTGGGGGGCTGGGAGGGAGAAGGAGGAGTTGAGGAGGTGGGAGGGAAGGGATGGTAGGGGAAAAACAAAGGAGGAACTAACAATGCTCAATAGGAAATGTACTCATTACCTTACTCATGTATCTGTAACCCCTCTGTGCAGTATTTTTACAATAAAAATATATGGAAAAAATTGTGTTTAGCGTCTTTCCATAGGCTTACTTTCCATCTCTATATCTTCCTGTTTAAAAGTGTTGCCTATGCTTTGTTAGTTGTGTGTTCAATTATTGTTGAATTTTAAAGATTCTCTAAAAACATATATGGATACAAGTTCCTTAAAAATTGTATGAATTGGTGCTCCCTTTGGCAGTATATATACTAAAATTGGAATGATACATAGATTAGCTTGGCCCCTGCACAAGAATGACACGCAAATTCATGAAGTGTTCCCTGTTTTGTCCCCTATGACCCAGCAATCCCACTTTTGGGCATTTACCCAAATGATCACAAACAAGACCATACTAAAGCTACCAGCACAACTATGTTTTTCGCAGCATTATTTACCACAGCTAAGCTATGGAACCAACCCAGATGCCCCTCAGCAGATGAATGGATCAAGAAAATGTGGTATATATACACAATGGAATTCTATGCCTCCATCAGAAAGAATGACATTGCCCCATTTGTTAGGAAATGGAAAGACTTGGAAAAAATTATATTAAGTGAAGTAAGCCAGGCCCAAAGAAATATAGGTCCCATGGTTTCCCTTATTTGCAATAACTAGTATATGTCTGAGACAAGCAGAAAAGGTCAAAAGCTATGTACATATGACCATATAAGATGATGCTAAGTGAAATGAATCCCAAAAGGTTTTATCTTTGTTGCTGCTGTTTTTAATGTACTATGTGATTTTTTTGTTTCTTTTACATGTTCTTCCCCCATTTTCATATTTGATTCTGGTGCCCTGCATCTTGTATATACACTTTTATAATTTGGGGAGGGGAAGGGAAATAACAAAATGCTTAAACAGGATACAAGTTGACCCATTGTAACAATGAAATGTACAAGACAGTATGTTGAAAACAAACTTTACAACTTGGGAGAGATGGTAGGGGAAAAACAAAGGGGGGGTAACAATGCTTGGTAGGAAATGTACTCATTACCTTACTCATGTAACTGTAAGCCCTCTGTACAGTATCTTTACAATAAAATATATATTAAAAATTGTATTAATTGAACATATTTTCTGTCTGTGGCTTGTCTTCTCATTGTCTTACTAAAATTTTGCTTAAAGTTTTACTTTTTATTTTGATGTAGTGTAATTTACAAACTTTTTTGGTTTGTGATTTTTCCAATAGTCTCTAAAAATTCATCACCAAGTCCAAAGCCACACATATTTTTGTCCTTTCTAGGATTTTTATATGCCATGATTCTTTTGTATTGTGTCTTTATGAGATTTATGAGTTTTGAGTTGATTTTTGCATATTCTGTAAGATTTACCCCAAGGCTTTTTCCCTCCATGTAAAGATCAAATTATTCTAGATTCACTTTCTTAAAGAGTCGTACTTGTTGCATAGAATTTTCTTTGTATCTTGGTAAAAAATCAATTGATCATGTTTGTGAGATTATTTATAGTGTCTTTCTTTTGTCATCATAGATTGATATATTTGTCCTTTTGTCTAAACTACACTGTTTTGATAATCACACCTTCAAGTAAGTCTAAAAATCAAGCAACAATGTAAAGTATAGATCCTCTGACTTTTTTCTTCTTTTTAGAATTATTTTGATTATTCTATTTCTTTTGTTTGTGGTATGCATATTTTAGAATTCAGCTTGTCATTACTTTCCCAAAAGAGCTTGCTGGGATTTTGAGCACTATTAAGTTGAGCTGATAGATGAAACTGAAATGTAATAAATTAATTATATGAAAGTTTCCAACCATTGAATATATGTCTGTGTTTAGATACAGCTTGGTTCTTTCACACTATATTTTTTAACTTGCAATCTCTGCACACCTTTTCTTGGCTAACTCATTAATTTGGTTTTCATGCAAGCACATATTCTAATATTAATTTTTGGTATATAGAAATGTAATGCTCTATATAACTCTATATTATTTGGATACACAAGCATCTTTTCTTGCTCACTTCTTTTTTCTTTATTAGCATATATTAATTTTACAATGAGGTTTTATTGTGATATTTCCCATGCGTATAAAGTACTTTGATCAAATCTACTCCTCGGCTGAGAAGGTGGCTCAGTGGTAGAGTGCTTGCCTTGCATACATGAGGCCCTGGGTTCGATTCCTCAGCATCACATAAGCAGAATAAGCCAGAAGTGGCTCTGTGGGTCAAGTGGTAGAGTGCTAACCTTGAGCTGAAATGATGAAGGACAATGCCTAGGCCCAGGGTTCAGGCCCCACAGTCGACACCCCGCCAAAAATCTACTTCTCTCTGTCACTTCTTTAGACCTTGTTTGGAGATTTTTTTAAAAAAACATAGATAATTATATTGTCTACAGAGCATGACAAAATCATTTTCAACCCTGAGATATAGTCTATGTGCAGGGAAACAGTCCCTCAATCACCTCACTTACAATACCTCATACACACCTGTGTCTGCACACCTGTGTCTGCACTCATTATGTTGTGATATAGGAGTCTTTATTTACATGATTTTCATTCCTCCATTGAACTATCATAGCTCTGAGGCAGGGCTGTTAAATTCCATGCACTTATTATCCATGTACTTATTAAGATACCAGCTACAGGAGTGGAATGCATTAACTGCTAAATGACTAAAACATAGGGAAAGGAAGGATGAGAGAAGGAGTCAAGGAAGAAAGTAAATATGAAAAAGGAAGGAAAAAATAAAAGAATGAATGAAGTCGTAAAAGGAAAAGTCAAAGTCAGAATTTTAAACTACCAATTTGAGAGGCAAAGAAACATAGTTCATTTTTGTTGTTGTTACTGATCTTTCACTCTTCCTCATGTTGCTCACCAAGGGGAGGAGAGAATTAAATTTGTCAATTGAATATTTCCATGTCTTCCGGTTGAAATGACTGATTGCCTTTGAGCAACTTGGTATATTTGGGCAAATGTTTGGTCTTTCTGATGTCTCTCTCCACCATAATCTTCACCTGGATGATGGAATTGCACAAAGCCTGCATACAAATGGAGAAAGCCCTGATGTCCAGGAAAGCAATGTGACATTAGACTTCAATGACTCACCTTTGACCTGCTCTGTGGCATCCATTAATTGCTTTATATTGACTACTCTGTAACATCACTCTGCCATCTGTAGAGGTGACTAGACTGTCCTTGACTTGGTTAGGACCTGGAAAGTTCCTTTAATTCAGCTCAAATCAGGTCTTACGAGTCCCAGTGATAATTTTTACTGTAATTTTTAGTTTCTTCTGCTCTGCAGTATGGTGAATAGAACCCTAGACTAATATCTATATCATTTTGCTGTCTAGCACACTCATTCTACTGTCAGGGAAAAGTCAGTCCAGCCCTGTTTGTTACATTAAAATGACTTAAATGTACTAATACAATTATCATTAACAACTGGATTATAATTAACCACTATAATATATACATTATTCATTGTAAATTAGTTGACCATGATTAAAATAAATGGTTTTTGTTACTTATGTTGTGAATTATTATTTAAATAAGTATTGCTTCATTATGCTAAAATTCATAATTGCCTATTTCTTAAAATTTATAACCTCATTTTGTTTCTTTTTAGTATTAATAATAACCTTTTGTTTATGGTGATGATGTTAGTTTTCATTTGTGGCTTAGTCAGAAGGTTTCTTTTGAGGTAGCTATAAAAAAGGAGACATTTTTAGTTGGGTCTTTGTATCAGGGAAAACTTATATAAATTTCAGGATAATGTTAATAACAATGTAAATCCTGGAACCTTCATCTGTGGGTTGAAATCCACATTCATTACTTACTGACTGTATCGTCTTATGAAGCTACTTCTCTGGGCCTGAATTTCTGCATCTGCATAATAATGTGAGAATGGTACCAACATCACTTTGTTAGTGTAAAGTTTAAATGAATTAATATATCTGAAGTTCTTAGGAAAGAACCCGGAATGTGTGTGTGTGTGTGTGTGTGTGTGTGTGTGTGTGTGTGTGTGTGTGTGTGTGTGTGTGTGTGTGTGTGTGTGTGTGTGTGTGTGTGTTGTTTTTATATCCATGGATATGACAAACCTGATTGGAAAGTTTTTAGAATGAAAGACTTTTGTATAATGGAAAACCCTTATTCTACCAATTAAGGAGTTACAAAGATTGCCTAACTTTATGCCAGAATGTATATGGGATGTCAGAATGCATCCCAGCCCATCTTCTAATTTCACCTGTTTGGTTTTCTTTAGTGCTCACCTTATTATTACCACTTAAGCAAATACAATAAAGGACTATGAAGATCTGACCTTCAGAGAAAGAGGAGGTACAGGTTCTGTTTGCAGAAATACATCACAGCGCAATCAGAAAAGTTGCAGAAATAGCCATTTATGCAAACATCTCAAATCTTTCCTATCATGGGAAATCTATCACTGTCTCTAGGTTTTAGAGAAAATGAAGAAAAGTTGAATAGTGGTTGACCAATATGTAAGAGTTAAGACAGGAATACCATGTGTCTTTCCTTCTAGAGGCAGATAATGTCCCAGTGTAGATAACTTAGATTGCTGTCAAGACCAAACAATCCTCACCTCATTCATTCATGGATTTACACTTTTTTTTTTGGTCAGTTATGGTACTTGAACTCAGAGCTTGGGTACTGTTCCTGAGCTTCTTTTGCTCAAAGCGATTGTTGTACCACTTGAGCTACAGTACCATGTGCTGTTTTCAGGTGGTTAATTAGAGATAAGTCACGGACTTTTGAACGACAGTCCTCAGATCTCAACTTTCTGAGTAGCTATGATCACAGGCATGAGCCACCAGTGCCTAGCTTTACAAGTCGTATCTGTTTGTTCACCATTAGACCATGAAGTCTTCTTGTGACCCTTTCCTGTTTACTAATTAAATCAGTTAATGGATTACATTCCCTTGGTCTCATTCATGTTGCTAAGTTATCCAATTGGTTAACACTCCACACACATACATACACATTTAAGAGTGAAGTTAATCTTTACAACTTCTATGAATTCACTTTTGCACGGGCAATCAGAATACGCCTCTCTGGCTTGTGGGGCTGGCGCTTTCCTTAAATTTGTACAGTAATTGTGGTCTCGTTAGGAGCTTCTTAAGACAAGACGATTCAAAATAAATAATGCTGATTAGACACCCTCCCAAGAAAGAAATAATAGGAAAGGATCAAGTGATAAATGAAATGAATGGGATGCTGTCAAAGCAAATGGTGACAAATGGCAGGCCCACGCTATTGCTCACCCGGGCAACTCCTCGTGCTGGTCAGTTCCATTTGTAATTGTGTTTCCGTGTTCTGCAGTCCAGTCATTTCATTGAAACTCACCGTAACATTAAAGTGATAAATGAGGAAGAAGCAGGTTGTCTAATCAGCAGATGGGCAGCCATGCTGCTCGAATCAAAGGGGGAGCCATTTCACTTCTTTACCATATTCATAATTAAGAAATTGGAAGGATCATTTTGGTTTGGAGGAAAGATTGCCAAATGCACAATTGTTCTATTTCCTTTCTTTTCCTTATAAATTTCCTCGGTACTTTTGTTCTCTTTAAAGTAATCACCCTATAATTCTGGTCACCTGAAAAGAAAATAAGAACTGCAGTGTCAGTGTTATAACAAGATTGTTTTAACAGCTTGACTAGTAGCTGTTTCAGAAAAAATTAATATTAACTGGGAACTGTCCTGCTGGGACATGCAAGGCCTGCCGTTCTGTAGAGGTTTCTGGATTTTGTAACTCCTAGGTAAATTCCTAGTTGACATTATACAAATCTTGTAATAGAAATATTTCAAAAAAATACATACATAACATTTTGCTCGAAATATTCACTAATAAGTCTATGGTAACGAAATGGTCGGCCATTTCTGCAGAGTCCATTTGACATTTGTTCTACTGAACAAATTTACTAAGCAGTAAAGTTTATTCAAGTAGCAATTTATTATTCAGTGGCTATTGTTCAAGTAGCAGAATTACTTTTTGTTGACTTTTTGGAATCCCAAAGCGAACCCTAAGATATGTATTCAAATGTTTTTTTTCTTTCATGCGATTGTTTCTAACACATTTAGAAGATTATTTTTTTGTTGCTTTGTATGTCCCTCCCCCACAGTATAACCCCTGCTTTCACTGTATTTGATGTCGGTATAATTTGTGGAGGGGAAGGGGAAAAACAAATCGTTTAAATAGGGATACAGGTGGACCCATTGCAACAATGAGATGTACAAGTCGTTATGTATAAAACAAACTTTATAACTTTGGTGCGGGAAGGGGGGGAGGATGGGAAGGGATGGGAAGGGGAAACAAAGGAGGAGGCTACAATGCTTGATAAGAAATGCACTCATTATCTTGCCCATGTAATTGTAACCCCTCTGTACAGTATTTTCACAATAAAACAAACAAACAAAAAAACCCAAAATGGTCGGCCATTTCTGCAGAGTCCATTTGACATTTGTTCTACCGAACAAATTTACTAAGCAGTAGTTTATTCAAGTAGCAATTTATTATTCAGTGGCTATTGTTCAAGTAGCAGAATTACTTTTTGTCAACTTTTTGGAATCCCAAGGTGATTTTCTTCTAGTTCAGAAATAACTTCTTTTCCACAAGATTAACAAGGTTAAAATGGTAAATGTTTGAGGTGATGGATAATTCAATCAACCTTTTCTGGTCATTCCATGTTACCTATGTGTTAAATAGCACTGGTACTCATAAATATGTACAATCATTATATGTTAATTAAGCGTCCATTACTATTAACAATTTTTATTATTATACCATACTTAAAGTAAGTTTACAAATTTTAAAAAATGATTAACATGCTTTGCACTTTGGTGTGTTTCATTTGCTTTTATTTTCAGCCAGACCAGTATGAGGTTCCGTTCAATTCTGTATTCTTTTGTTTTTTTCTTTGATGTCTTTATATCAGAAACATGATCCCAAATGCCACTGGTTCTGCTGTGTACACCTTTATGTTGGATTCCTCTTTTCAAAATGTTTTACAATGTGTTACTTTTCACCTGCCTGTCTTATTCACTCTTTCAAGCTGTTTGTCCAGCTTGTTTTGAACAACACCACAAGCTACACTGTTTGTCTGAAATCCTGCTTCTTTGCCATGATTTTCAAAACAACAGTGTGAACTCCCTCTTGTTTGGGTTGCTGAGCACAGTATGTCTAATGGAAGTGCTAATAAGACAAAAAGAGACATCTGTTGACTTAGATTTGTGTCAAGTAGGTGTTAGAGGCAGTAGGTTTGATCAGGATACACTTCATATATGGAAATGTCATAATAATCATCCCCGTGTGTCACTAATATTTGTTAACAAAAATAGTTTTTAAAAAGTTAGCATTGTAAGTCCATTTATGGAAGAACAAAGTGATAAAATTTAGAGGAAAAGGTAACAAAACATTCCCCACCCACACACACACAGTGATTTGGAATGTAATTACTGCTTTGAGTAACTTAATTTTCCCCATTTTCTTCTTTAAAAAAAAACTCATTGGTTTCTAGTTGACTTCCAGTTTTCAACTTCAGGAGCCATTTTTTCCCACGTAACACTGATAACCCATCAGGAATGAACTGGGTACCTTATTGGTTTATCCTAACAGTACGCAGTCTATACTGTGTATTATAACCCAAACACCTCTTCATTGTACATTGCTGGCTTGACCGTCTCCCTCTGCAATGCTTCTACCTTTGAGGGAGGGGCAGATTTATATTCATTTGCCATAGGGAAAGTGCTCACACCAGGGCAAACTCCTAGTGGTTTTGTTGAGGATGTAATTCCACTGCAGTGGGCAAGGTGGGTGTCTCCATTGGATCTCTTAAGGTGAATATTAAGTTGTGTGGTCCTGCCCGTGGATGGATGGTGAAAGTGGTACTTCTTGGAACCAACTTACAAAACCAAGACAAAACCAAAAGAGTAGCTTGAATCATTGTTAATGTAAACGTGTCCTGGATTTAATTTCCTGCTTTCTTTTTTTTTCCTCAAACAAGAAAAATGCTCTTGACACTACTTCTATCAAAGACCTTATAATTACTTAGAAGCAATATTCTCAATGGACCACAATGCACTGTCAATGGATTTATAGTTTAGTGAATAAAATCGTATGGAATCTGGTAAGATAGTCTCAATCATCTAAGAGGCTCAAATTGTGCTTGTCACTAAAATTGTTCCTTAGTTGTGACAAAGATTTTAACACATGCATAGTGTACTAGGAAGGGTCTGAATTTAGTTAGATGTACAAAAAGATTGGCAATCAGTTCTAAATGGGAATGGATCAAGCTCCGAGTTTTAAATTGGAAAGCATGGGGCTTTTGCTTAACCTCAAAATCAGAAGAAAAGGCTAATTCAGGATCTGAGTTCTTTTCAACATTTTCTTGAAAAAAAATATCTGGAGGATTCTCTTTGTTTGAAGATGAGTGATGTTCTGAAAGTAGACATCACTTCATCCTTCATTTTTAATTAATAAGAATAGATGTATTTGTTGATTCATGATGAGGTTTATTTTTTTCACATTTTTTCAAATGTCATTATACTCTTAATCATTTTTCCATTAAAAATTATTATTAAGTGCTTGTACAAAAAGTTGTAATTCTATGTATCAGGTGGTGAGTTCTCCCTGATTTTCCCCTTCCCAGCCTTATCCTCATTTTACCTAGTTCAATTTTTATATAATGTACATTGAACAGGATGATTGAATTTGCTTGCATTTTCTTTACAAAGACTATTAGTAACGACGATCAAACAGAATGAGATCCTCTCTTTGCTCAGGTTTGGTTCTGGCAGCCCCGCTGGTAGAAAAATGAGAGGAACTGAAGTCCAACACAACATCCCATGTCAATGGTCCAAGTTGTTCAAGAGCAACATGTAAGGTTTACTTAGCATTCAGCATTTGGACACAAGCTCATTATTTCAGCTAGATTTAAATGTACAGGAGCTGTACACAATTTAGCTGAGCCTAGAACAAAGAATTTATATATGTAGTAGGTGAAAGATAATGGAGATGATTTTGAGGCTTGAATTTATTTTCCAAACAAAGTCTTAATATTTTTTAAAGTAAACTTTATGGAGTATATGGTTTCACTGATAACCTCAGCTTCAATAACCTTAGCACTTGGGATACTTAGCAACTGAATAATGTAGCCTATTATTATACATGGTTTCCTTGATAAAGGGCAAAAATTACATTTCAGCTTCTGCTCCATCTCTTGCATCTTTGCTAAATTGTCTCTGGATTAGTGTCATTAATCATATTTTTTGTAGACAAAGAAATGAGATACACAGTAAGGAGCAATTTTTTAAAAGATTTTAAAAGTTTAGAAGATAAAAGTAAGATTTTACTTTTTTCACTGCTAGTTTAGAGCCATCTTTCAAGAGAACACATTTAGTCATTTACGAACAATTTAAGGAACCACAATGATAAAAATAGAAAATGCTCCCATTCTCTACTAGCTTTTCTTTATTCATAAAGAAATTGCTAAAATAATCATTCATTATAATCATTTACTACTATTGAAGTTAATGCTTTCATTATAAAAGTGTTTTTATTTTAAGATGCAAATTATATACAGGTGAGTTGAAGATAGAATCAACTAATTTGGTTGCAGGGAAATAATTTAACATTCATTTCTGTCAGTCAAGCATCCTTCATTATGGAAGCTGTCTGATTCTTCTCTTCAAATACTGAAGACCTGGGCAAAATGCATCTCATCACAAGGCCAGTCAATGGAGTTGTAATGCATGTTCAAAAATAAATCACAGTGTAAAAGTGAATCACATTTCTATAAGTAATGAATCAAAGGTATACTTTAAAATGTCATTTATATTCCCCACAAGCACTCTTGTATAGTTAGGGAAGAGAATAGTTAAAAAGATGAGTAAGGTCTGAATGGGGAGAATTATAAATTTCAATTAAGGAACTGGAATAAGATCATCATAAATTTATATGTTCATCACATATACGAGCGTAGCCATTTAACATTGTAAAAATAGCCATCAAAATGAATTGAAACAACATCTCAACAGCTTTTGCCTGGAGCTCGTCAAGCTGATTTTAACATTCATGTGATAGAAAATACAGCCAAGAATAAGCATGTGAAGTTTAGCAAGAAAGGATGAAGCCAGGATCTCGTTCTAGCCAAAGGCAAAAATAGATGATGATAATAATCAGTGAAAATCCAAATAAACAGTCAATTTCAATTAATAATCAAATAGAAAACCACTTTGGAAAGCAGTATGGAGGTTCCTCAAAAGACTTCACATAGAGCTTCCCTATGACCCAGCAATCCCACTTTTGGGCATTTACCCAAATGTTCACAAACAAGACCATACTAGAGCTACCAGCACAACCATGTTTATTGCAGCATTATTTACCATAGTTAAGATATGAAACCAACCCAGATGTCCCTCAGTAGATGAATGGATCAAGAAAATGTGGTATATATACACAATGGAATTCTATGCTTCCATCAGAAAGAATGACATTGCTCCATTTGTTAGGAAATGGGAAGACTTGGAAAAAATTATATTAAGTGAAGTAAGCCAAGCCCAAAGAAACATAGGTCCTATGGTTTCCCTAATTTGTAATAACTAGTATATGTCTGAGTCAAGCAGAAAAGGTCAGATAAGTTGATATTAGGGGAATGAACCCCAAGCTAAGTATTTAAATTTTTTCTTTCATGCAATTGTTTCTAACATATTTATAAGATGATTTCTATGTTGCTTTGTATGTCCCTCCCCCACGGTATAATCCCTGCTTTCACTGTATTTGATTTTGGTATAATTTGTGGAGGGGAAGGACAAAAACAAATCGTTTGACTAGGGATACAGGTGGACCCATTGCAACAATGAGATGTACAAGTCATAATGTCGAAAAACGAACTTTACAACTTTTGTGGGGGGGATCAGGTGAGGGGAGGTGGGAGGAGTATGGGAAGGGATGGGAAGGGTAAACAAAGGAGGCTGCAATGCTTGATAAGAAATGTACTCATTATCTTGCCCATGTAATTGTAACCCCTCTGTATGGTATTCTCACACATACACACAAAAATTACAGAAAAGATGCCTGGCCAAAAAAAAAAAGAAAAAAGGAAAGAAAAGAAAAAGAAAAATTTAAATTCCTTGGCCAGACATTAAAATTCTTCATAATAAAAATTTAATCTTACAGAAAATTTAAAATCACGCTATCTTACATCACAAATAAAATAAGAAGAGATTTCATGTCTGTTAAAATAAATTTAACTTCTTAAAGAGTAGCTGCTAGAAAACCGTGGAAAGAGTAGTTAATTTTCATAAATGAATCCACATTTTAACATATATAATCAGAAATAAACACAATGATACTTATCTATAATTCATGAAAAAGGAGGTCTAAATTAATGAAAGTGTACATTAATAAGGATTCATTGCAACAATGAGATGTACAAGTCGTTATGTCGAAAACAAACTTTACAACTTTGGTGGTGGGGGAGGAGGATTGCATGGTGGGATGGGGGGGATGAGAAGGGATGGGAAGGGGAAACAAAGGAGGAGGAACAATGCTTGATAAGAAATGTACTCATTATCTTGCCCATGTAATTGTAACCCCTCTGTACAGTATTTTCACAATAAAAAAAAAGGATTCTTTTGCCAGACACTGGTGACTTGTACCTGTAATCCTCGCTATTCAGGAGGCTGAGATCTGAGAATCACATTCTAAAGTCAGCCCCATCAGGAAAGTTCATGAGACTCTTTTTTTAAAAATTTTTTATTTTTTATTGGGAACATACTGTACAGAGGGGTTACAATTACATGGGCAGGATAATGAGTACATTTCTTATCAAGCATTGCAGCCTCCTTTGTTTACCCTTCACATCCCTTCCCAGCCTCCCCCCGCCCCCCCATCCAATTTCCCCCCCCACCAAAGTTGTAAAGTTCATTTTCGACATGACAACTTGTACTTCTCATTGTTGCAATGGGTCCACCTGTATCCTTATACAACTGGTTTTTCCCCATCTCCTCCACAAATTATACCGACATCAAATACAGTGAAAGCAGGGGTTATACTGTGGGGGAGGGACATACAAAGCAACAAAGAAATAATCTTATAAATACGTTAGAAACAAATGCATGAAAGAAAAAAAATTTAAATACATATCTAAGGGTTCATTTTCCTAACTTCACATTATCTGACCTTTTCTACTTGACTCATTCATATACTAGATATTGCAAATAAGGGAAACCATAGGACCTATGCTTCTTTGGGCCTGGCTTACTTCACTTAATAGAATTTTTTCCAAGCCTTTCCATTTCCTAACAAATGGGGCAATGTCATTCTTTCTGATGGAGGCATAGAATTCCATTGTGTATATATACCACATTTTCTTGATCCATTCATCTACTGAGGGGCATTTGGGTTGGTTCCATATCTTAGCTATGGTAAATAATGCTGCAATAAACATAGTTGTGCTGGTAGCTTTAGTGTGGTCTTGTTTGTAAACATTTGGGTAAATTGCCCAAATGACCCAATGCTGGGTCATAGGGGAGCTCTATGTGAAGTCTTTTGAGGAACCTCCATACTGCTTTCCAAAGTGGTCGAACAAGTTTACACTCCCACCAACAATGAAGTAAGGAATGGCAAAAATCAAGAACTCTAATAACAACAGATGCTGGAGGGGATGGGAACAGAAGGGAACCCTACTCCATGAGACTCTTATCTCCAATTAACCAGCAGAAAATGGGATGTGGAACTGTGGCTCAAAGTGGTATTCTTTCCCATATGATCAACAAAGGAGATCAAAACAAAATAAGATATCACAGTCCTAGATTGGCAGAAATGATTAAGTCTGATATTTATTTGTAAGCAATCTTCGCAAATTAAGGACACTAATATTTTTTCTAAATGTGTTACAAATATTTCTTTATATTTTGACTTTGTATCTTTTTCCCTTGAGAAAGATCTTTCTAATTTTTTATGAAGTCCAAAAGATTTAATGCTTTGACATTCATTTTTCTTTTGTAATTCATAGTAATGGGACTCTTATGCTGTCACATTATTAATTTATTCTTTTCCATGTCCTCTTGTACCAATCAGACTTCCATGCATAATGTTGAATATCAACATTAAAAGTTAGCTCTTGTATTTTTGGTTCTTGCAGGATCTTAAAATAATTTACAATTTACTGTCTTTCTCGTAGGCTTATTGTTGTTGTTGTTGTTTGTTGGTCATGGGGCTTGAACTCTGGGCCTGGGCATTGTCCCTTAGCTCTTCAGCTCAAGGCTGGTACTTGACCCCTTGAGCCAAAATGCCACTTCCGGTTTTCTGGTGGTTTATTGGAGATAAGAGTCTCACAGACTTTCCTGCCTGGGCTGGCTTTGAACCAATATCCTCAGATCTCAGCCTCCTGAGTAGCTAGAATTACAGGTATGAGCCACTGGCGCCCAGCTTTCTAGGCTTATTTTTTTAATCCATTATTTATTACACTTGGGTAATTTCCTTTAGCCCTAACTCATGAACTGTTCTTTGGTTGGTTTGGTTTTGCTTTTATCATGAATGGATGTTGATATTCACTGCAGCTTTCAACATATCTATTGAAAAATGATTTTTCTGGAATGTGTTAATATGCTAAATTACAGCCATATATGTTCAGTGATGAAGAGATCTGTATTCCTGAATTCATGAATTGTGACAGCAATATATTATCCCACAAGCAACAAGAAAACAGGAGTGAGCTTAGGTCCTATGTAACTTGTTTGTATGTGTGCATATGTGTGCATGCATGTGTGTCTGTGTGCATGTATAAAACAACAGGAGAACCATAACTAATAAGAAAAGGTGAAATGCACTGGCATTTACTACCTGCTAGACATTCTATGTGGCAATCACTTTTAACATTCACAACAAACTTTTGAGAAGGTGTCTTTTTGCAAATTAAAGTCCATCAGGCACCAAGTTGCTGGGGTTTTGGTAGCATTAAGAGAGCAGCTGTTTGACATCTATCCCTTTGATTTATCAGTGTGTTATTATACTTTCTCCCAGAGGTTCAATAGAAAATTGTCTTTCACCATTTAAGAGAGATGTCATCATAGTGAATTTTAATATTTACATTTTAAGGAAGTCATGTGTTATGCAAATGTAGGTATTTTCATACTTGACCTTTTATGGTAACTCAAATTCTCCACCAACCACACCCCTTCATTTGGGTGATTTATTTTCCCAGGGAACAGGATCTCTCATTATAGTAGAAAGACTAATAAATATGAAGTATAGTACAGCATTTCCCATTACAGCCAAAGTCTTAACTTCCCAAGATGTAGAACTATCTACCTTTGAGAAGTCTTTTGTCATGTCCTCATTTTTGCCTCTGAAGTAATTTATAGACCTTTATTTAATAAATACAGGAAAGCCTAAAAATTGTACACATCAATAGGATGCCATACAGAGTTCTTATATATATATTTAACCGTAGTTTAAATTAGGTGAAATATATCTAGCTTCTCAAGCATTTATCAGTTTTTGTGGTGGAAACCTTCAATAGCTTCTCTTTCCCTTTTTGAGATGTATAGTGCAATATGGTTTCTATGGTTACCATGTTGTACAACAGCCACTAGAATGACTTGTCCCTACTGAACTATAATTTGGCATCCATTTATCAAACTTCTCCACTCTGCTTCCCCTTCACTCTCAAATCTCTGGTAACCATCATGATACTCTGAACATCTATGAGATCAATGGGTTCTTTCTTTCTCTTCGGCCTTACTAGGGTTTGGACTCAGTAGGCAGGTACTTTACTGCTGAGGCATATCCTCAGCCCTGTTTTTCATTGCTTATTTTCGACATATTGGATCTAGCTTCCTTCCTGGGCATGTGCCTGGACTACAATCTGTCTATTTCAAGCTCTCTGTCATTGTTGGGATAAGAATGTGCCATCACATCAGTGTCCCTCCTTTGAGAAGGGGTCTTATAGACCTTTGTTGTTTTGTTTGGCCCCATTTGGCCTGGAACTGTGATCCTTTTGATTTCAGCCTTTCATGTAGTTTAAGATGACAGGTGTGCACTTCTGCATCTAGCTATTGGTTGAAAAGGAATCTCTTGAGCTTTTTTGCTTAGGCAAGCCTCGCAACTCAATCCCCCACACTCTGCCTCCCAAGTAGCTAGGATTACAGATGTGAGCCATAAAGCACTGGGCAAGTGATTAACTTTGTTTAGATCCCATATGTGAGTGAAATCTTTTGCCCTGCATCTTTCTGTGCCTTACTTATTTCACCTAGGATAATTTTGTCCAGTTTTATCTATGTGGCTGAGTTGGCAGGATGACATCATTTCTAAATGTTGCCATTGCTTTTGACATGACTATGCCCAAAGGGAATTGAAGACATTAGAACTGGTGTTTCATTTCATCACTTTCATGAAGAGGCAACAGCAGAGCATCATTTAGACATTATTCACATTTTTGTTCTATTTATAAACTGTATCTGTGGTTTCACTTTGTCAGTGTGTGCTCCTGTAGAGTCCCAGGACAGAAAGTACTAAACTTGCACATTTGAAAGTATTTCATGTATACATCTAGCCACCTGAAAAAAAACTGAAGTTTTTATTGTTAGAGTTACAGTAGTTGCTTCTCAAAAGAGAAGTGCACTATTTTTGCTGAGTTGGGTTGTAAGTGTAAGGCATGCAACATCCATCTTGTAACCAACTCTAGTCAGACTCTTTAATTAATGGCTGGGGAATCTGCTTTATCTCTTAAAAGGATAAACTCTAATTGTGGTTCAAATTAAACAGTCTAATGAAAGTGACCACGAGGCAATTGATCAAAACTAATGGGTGAGTAGTTTTGCTTTAGTTAAGTAAACTTCTTGGTTGTTTAGCATAAATACTTTAAGGGGCTTAGCTCAGGTTATTGATGTATCAAAACCTCTAGAGAATGAAGAGCCAATTATTGTTGGGACTACTTTTAAAAGGTGGAATTGAGCTTAGAAAAACCATATTTCTTCACTTTTTTATTCAACAAATATTTATAACTTAGAATATATGCTATATATTGAGATGAAAATAAGAATAATACAGTCTATGAAAATAGAAAGTATAATAATGAGCTGAATGTCTGTGACTCATACCTATAATCCTAGCTACCCAGGATGCTGAGATTTGAGGATTAGGGTTCAAAGCCAGCCTGGGAAGGAAAGTCTATGAAACTCTTATCTCTAATTAATCACCAAAAAGCTAGAAGTAGAGCTGTGGCTGAAATAGTAAAAAGTGCTTGCTTTTAGAACCAAAGCTCAGGGACAGCACCTAGACCCTGAGTTCAAGGCCCAAGACTAACATACGTGCACGTGTGCGCACGCACGCACGCACACACACACACACACCTATAATAATGAAAAACAGTGAATTTAATCATTGTGAAATGATAGTTTTCAATGAATTCCATTCTTCATGTTTTACTTTTCATCTTCTTTTCTAAATTTTAACTCATTAAAGGTGTATTCTGAGTTAAGCACCCATGGTTCCCACCTGTAATCCTAGTACTTAGGAGGCTGAGAGCTGAGCATCACAGTTCAAAGCCAGCCTGGTCAGGAAAGTCCTTGAGACTCTTATCTCCAATAAACCACCAGAAAATCAGAAGTGGTGTTGTGGCTCAAGTGGTAGAGTGTTTGCCTTCAGTTGAAGAGCTTAGGGACAACGCCCAGGCCCAGAGTTCAAGCCCCATGACTGACAAAAAATAAATGTATTCTGTAAGAAAACAAGGTAAAGTGCTAATTGTTGTTATATTTTTATCTATAGATCATAGTTATCACTATAATTAAACTTACCATAATATTTGTCACAAGGGATCACAAGGGACAAGACTTGAGGGAGGTAAGGAGGTGATCCAGGTAGAAACCTGGTAGCATATTTAAAGTAGAAGATGAAATGCTTTAAGTAACTGAAAATATCTAGCAGTGAAGTATGCAGGAAATACAATGGATGCCAGTTTACCTGGAGCACAATGCTGACAAAACAATGATAAAGAAGAAACTTGAATCTTCGATGTGAGAGGAAAGGCAGAGGGACCACTTATGGACATCTATCTATCTATCTATCTATCTGTCTGTCTGTCTATCTATCTATCTATCTATCTATCTATCTATCTATCTATCTATCTATCTATCTATCTATCTATCTATCTATCTATCTAATATACCAGTGGGTATCAAACTCCAGTATGCATGTCAATTCCCACAAGGCCCAATCACAGAAATGCTCATCTAGTAGATCTGGAGATGCAATATATTTTCACTAGAATTTTAATTGGTACAAAGTACTCACTGCCAGAGATCCTGGTACTGGTTCTATTTAGTTAGTACTATAAGAAGTACTTCCAGTTTAAATGTTGGCCTGAGTACCATGGAACTGATGGCAGAGTTCTGAGCAGTGTCATGGCCTAAATTGCACTTGAAACCCAATTATATAGGCTCCCATGTTGGAACTGAATAAGAGAAGAGCAGTGTTGAGAATGGACAATGTGTTTGAGATCTGTCCAGCTGAGATAGAGAGAGTAGTGGTGTAGACGAGAGTTGAGGGTAACATAAGAGAGTTTGGTGACAGTGGAGTTTGGTGACTATTTATACATGGAAAGTAGGACAGAGTCAACATGGAAGAATGAGCTCAACTGATAGAGAAGGTTTCAGAGGAATAAAATATGGTTTAATCTCTGAGTCTCAGGTGTAGTTTCTTGTATGTCTTCATAATTTCTTAGCTCTGAAGTAGGTTAAAGAGAGAAGGTCTGATGTTAATCATTCAATTATTCATGAGACAGCTTCAAACAGACGTGCAAAATAAGTCACAAGAAAATCCCTGTTTTCTCTGATTCGAAGAACAGAAACAACTCTGTTTTTTTCTGTAACCATGCTGAAGAGAACTCCTGTACTTGGAGAATTTTTTTCTTATTTCATAGGTTGCAGAGTGGTTTATGATATTAGATACTCCAGGGATTGATTATTCAAAGGATTATTTCTTTATGTGTTGAAATCAGCAAAAAAAAAAAAAACACACACACCAAAAAGTTAGAGATAATTACTATGAGAAAGGAAATACAATTAGAGAGAAGAAAAGGTAGCAACATCACTGAGAAATAATAGGTGATAAAATCTTACAATATGGGAGGTGATTAAAGGGTGGAGAAGTGGGAAGAAGAATAGTCTGGACACTGAGTGGTAGAGTAAGGAGACAACTCAAACCAGATCCAGCCGATTGGGGATGTAGGAGAACAACCAGAACGGAGCCTGGCTCTTCCCGGACAAGAGGGGAAAAGAACAACAAAGACAAATGATTCTTGCCAATTATGAGCTATGTATGGACAAGACACATTGGGAAGAGTTCAGGAGTTGGGTAGCAATACTAGAAGGAGACTTAAGAATAAGAGATATATAGAGTTCTAGAGAGGCAAAATGTGTGAGAAGAAGGTAAACTAGGGATCTTGAAGTCTTCTGGTCTTTTGTACTAGTTGATACATAAAGAAATAAAGAGCCCGGTGATGATGGCTCATGCCTATAATCCTAACTACTCAGGAAGCTAAGTAGTTAAGGAATGCGGTTCGAAGCCAGCCTGGCAAGAAAGTCCATGAGACTTTTATCTCCAATAAATTGTTCAGAAAAAAGCCAGAAGTGGTGCTGTGCCTCAAGTAGTGAAGCACTAGCTTTAAGAAAAAAAAAAAGAGTCTCAGGGACAGTGCCCAGGCCCTAAGGGCAAGCCCTAGGACCAACATACACACACAAGTTAAATAAAATAAAATGAAATGAAATAATAAAAGAACATCTTGAAATTAGTCCTGGTAGATTGTGGAGATGAGTATGGTGGTTGGTTAGGACGAGGCTGGGAGGGTTTGGGGTGCCAGGGCTTTCTGTTCTAAGTAATTCTAGCATAAAGATTGTGGAGGCGTGGCCTTAATATATGGTGTCACTCAGGGTGCTGGAGAGGAATCTGGACCAGCCATAGTAAAAGGACTTTGGTAACTCTCTTGGTTATTCCAGTTGTGAAGTCTTTCTTTCCCTCTGATTTGTGTTGTCTGTAATCCAGTCAAAATGGATGAGGCAGAGAGTATTCTCTTCCCACCAGATTTTGGGTTCTGTTTCCTTCTCCTGATTTTGTTAAATCAGACCCATTGGGTCAACGCCACATATGACATACATAGAAGGGTATATCCATACATAGTCATTAAGTGTTTTCCTGGAGGTGTTGGCTACTGCTTCCATTTCTCTGTGGTGCTACAAAGTGATTTTCAAAACATACTACTTGTGGTCAAGGAAGAGGCAAAAATCTCCCCTAAACTATTTTGACAATACAGGTGTAAAAGACAGCTTTTCACAAATTCTACCTCTTCTAATATTGCAAAGCATTATATTTAATTGTGCTTTAGAGTTGTCATTAAATACATCTGTAGAATTTTCATTTTCCCCTTTGGTGATGATTTACATATTTGATAGTATTGCTTGGAAAATAATATATATTTTTTATGTGTTTGTGTATATGTGTGTTCAAGCATCCAGTATAAGTTTGTTAGCAAAGTTAGTTTCTGTTGTTAGCAAAAAAATCACTGCAAATTTTCTTTCTGATTTAATCCTATTCCTACATTTTTAATTTTGCAAATCATCATGCAAAAGGTCCCACGTTAGTCCTTTAATTTAACTATATTCAGTAAACTTATCAAATCCTATGCCCTCTCCTGCTTTATGATTATTGTAAAGCTTTTTTTTTCTGGGCAGCTAAAATTGTTACACAGACTTGGGTTTGAGAAACTATTCACATAATCCTATTTTTACATGTCTGCCCAGTCAAATCTTGGCAGAGAAAAGCATGAATTTATTGAACATCAACAACTGCCTTGTGACATTCAGATCTTGATTCCCCAAGAACTTCAATTTGCCATATGCCAAAGATATTTCTATGCATTAATTACAATTATGTGATAGCCTTTAATCACATTTTTAAACAGGCAGTTCTAGGGCAAAAGGGGCCATATATTTTTAAGCCAACTGGCAACAGAGATAATTACTTATGTGGATATGGTAAAGATAAAAGAACTCCCTTTTTGTGGGGGTGGGGGGTTGGTCGTAGGGCCTGAACTCTGGCCCTGGGCGCTGTCCCTCAGCTCTTCAGTCAAGGCTAGCACTCTACCACTTGAGCCACAGGACCACTTCTGGCTTATGTGGTGCTGAGGAATCAAACCCAGGGCCTCATGCATGTGAGGCAAACACTCTACCACTGAGCCTCCTTCCCAGCCCCAAAAGAACACTTTTTGCTAACTTCATAGGTGGAGGAAATGAAACAATTTTTTATAAGATCCCTTTTTTGCCAGCAAATCATGTTTTGTGGGTTTATTTTTCAAGCATGTGTACTTTGGAAGGTCATAAATAATAGTAACAAGAAGCAGGGCAACATCTATTAACACTGAGATATCGAAAAAATTAGTATCAAACTATGAGCTTGTCTTCACTAATGAGGATGTTAGGACGCATGGTATAGATTTTTGAAAGAAAATATGCAATGCATACTTTATTTCTATGTTACAGCTGAAAATTCAGTGAGGCAGTGGAAATCAGGAGATAATGAATTTTTTTAAACATACTGCCATTCTTCAAATAATGAGCCCTCCCGCCCACCCCAAAAGCAAGAAATAACCTCACAAGAAATGAAATGGAGCAGTGGACAGTTCTTTCCTTAGTGAGAGTGACAAAATTCTGCAAAACCACAAAACTGACAAATCGGAATTTTTCTGGATATATGTCACGTTTATTCCAATTTTAAGAGGGTTTTTTTTTAAAGTAATATTCACTTTTCTCACTGAGTATCTGCCTTTGAGGTGAGAGTGTAGATTAAGATGCATCATTTTGGGGGCATTTTTTTCATAAACAGGTTTTTAATTTCTCACCTGGCAGTCTATTTAGTTTGTTATCTGTTAAATATAAAAGATACTTTGGACTGGGTCCAATAACTCAAACCTGTAATCCTATCTATTTAGGAGACTGGAACAAAGGGATGGAATTTTTTGACCAGCCCAGGCAAAAAAAGTTCCAGAAACTCCATGTTGATAAGTGGCTGGGAGGCAGAGTGTGCTTGTAATCCCAGGTATAGGGGAAGCGCAAGGGTTCTGTAAGGTCACCTGTGCCTGTCATCCTCAGGAATGTGGGGAAGAAAAATAGGAGGATCACCACCTAGGGCATAATCTGAGACCCTACTTCGAAAATAACCAATGAAAAGGGGACTGGAAGTCTGCTTCAATGGTGGAGCTGTGATTTCAATCCCCAGTAATGGCAAATGAAAGGCACTTTGCTTAGCCTCTGGTCTCATTGTTCCATGCTCTGACATCTATCTGACAACTTTTTCCTAACATACTCAAAGCTCTTGTTTTGAAATGTAGGTCATTAATCTTTTCTTATCTAGTTTGTTTCCTCCAACCCACTTCATTTTTTTAGGATGCATCATGGCCATATTACTACATGTTGTTTTAATGTTTATAATTTCCCCCTGTACATTGTTCTTGCTGATTTATCAATGTTAGACATTTCAGGTTTTTAAATTTCCAGAAGAAAATCTGTCTAGTTGTAATAGGTCTCTCGAAACCAGCTGGATTCCCAACACATAGTAATATTTTCTGTGACTTTGACATGAAGAATGCAGTGCAATCTGAGTCCTTGTGAATTAATGGCTGCTGATATAAAGGTAACTGAAGATAGGTACTTTAAGAAGATGCTTCTTATTGCTCCAAGGAAAAAGTCAACTGCCTGGGTAGGACAATCAACTTTAACTCTATGTTGATTAGTATTGTAACTGCAATTAACTAAAGCTCCAACAAAAACTGGTATGAAGATGGTCAGATCTAGTTAATTTGCTTATATAGCAACATCAAACAAATATAAGCAGGAAGGTAAAAAATAAACCCAACGTAAATAAAAGGAATGAAAAAAGTAATGACTTGCCTAGAAATAGCAAGTCCTTCCAAAAATAGAGAAAAATTAAACCGAAAGCCAATTGCTTAAAAAAAATCAATATAATTGAAAAACATCTAGCAAGATAGAGAGAAATTACTAATATTAGGAATGAGAGAAGCCATCACTCATTGACATTAAAAGGACAATAAGGACAAAAAGGACCACCATAAACAATTTACGCACATAAATTTGCCAAAGCAAATGAAATGACCCAGTAGCTTAAAAATCACAAATAAGGTGTATGTTGGTGCCTCATTCCTGTAATCCTAGCTACTCAGGAGACTGAGATCTGAGGTTCGAGGTTTGAAGCCAGACTGGGCAAGAAAGTCCATGAGATTCTTTTCTCCAATTAATCACCAAAAAAAAAAAAAGCTGGAAGTGGAACTGTGGCTCAAGTGGTAGATTACTAGCCTTGAGCACAAGAGCTCAGACAGCACCCACATCTTCAGTTCAAGCCCCAGGACTAGTACACTCTCTCTCTCTCTCTCTCTCTCTCTCTCTCTCTCTCTCTCTCTCTCTCTCTCTCTTATCACAACTAATCAAAACTAGTTAATATAAGAAATAATCTGAATAGCTTTAGGATTAAGTTCAAAACAAAGCAACACCTTAAGGATTCAGGTGGACCTGTTGCAACAATGAGAAGTACAAAATGTCATGTCAAAACCAGCTTTACAATGTCGGTGTGGGGGGGGGTATGATTGGGTGGGGGGAAAGGGGGAGGCTGGGAAGGGAGGTGAGGGGTAAACAAAGGAGGAGGCTGCAATGCTTGGTAAGAAATGTATGCATTATCCTGCCCATGTAATTGTAACCCCTCTGTACAGTATGTTCTCAAATAAAATAAAATAAAATTAAAAAAAAAAAAGCAACACCTCCTGAAAAACAAATCACCAAGCCAAGTCAGTTCATTGTTCTGTTGGTGAACTCTATAACAGTTTAAGGAAAAAGATAACATGAATGTTGTGCCATCTCTTTCAGAGATTGAATTAGGGAATAGAAGTCAACTCATTTTAAGGTATAAGTATTGCTTTGTTAGAAACTAAGAGCAAAGGGAAACAAAGAGAACCAAATATGGAAAGAAAAACAAAATGACTATCTCTTGTTAATATAGATGGGAAAATATCATTAAAGTCTTGTAGCATTCAACAGCACACATAAACACTGCACCATGATCCAGTGAGGCTCACTGTGATACAAGGCTCTGTGAAAACTGGTGTTTGCACCATATTAGAGATCAAAAGAAGAAAACACCACTATTCTGTCAGTTGTTACAACAAAAGCAATTGACAAAATTCAAATCCATCTGTCAAAATTCTTGGGAATCTAGAAAAGTACTTCTAGAGCTAATGTGCATTCAGGTAATATGTTCCAAGGTTCAAAATCCAAAAGAAATCTGTTGTATTTGGAGGTTTTACAATTCATAACTGAAAATGCATAAAAACACCATGGTAAAGACAATAGCTCTGCAGTTGAGCAGTTTCTTATGTTTAGATGAGCACTTACCATATGATGCAGCAGTGCCACTCTTAGTTATTTACTCACGAAAAACAAAAAAATGTATGTCCAAAACAAAATCCTGTCCATGAATATTTATGATGCTTTATTCACAATTATCAAAATCTGCAGCAGCCCAAATTGGGGGACAAATGGGAACACATGTATGTGGTGGGATAGAAATGGAACAGCAAGAGAATAATAATGAAAAAAAAACCACTTATTTTCAAACAGGAATTAAGTAGAAGTGGAATTAAATCGAAATGGAACAGCAAGAGAATAACAATGGAAAGCCATTCATTTTAAAACAGGAATTATGGCTGAATTTTATTCATGGAAGCATGGATGAATTTCACACAGATGCTAAGTGAGAGAATCTAGACTCTTGAAGCTGCACACTATATGAATGCATTTATTCTACACAGTTTGGAAAGGAAAATCGAAAGAGAGAGAGAAAGCACATTTTAGGTTTCTGGGAATTAGAGTATAGGACTGACTACCAAAGAAGAGAGATGTCCTGTAATAGTAGAAATAGTCTGCATCTTAAATAAAATACAGATTGCATGATTATATATACTTAATCCAACTCAACAAACTGAATACCTGAAAAGGGTAAATTTTAATATATATATATATATACATATATATATATATCACAATGTAAACTATTTTAAGGCATTTATTACCAAAGGGGAATATATCAGAACAAACTTAATCTTAAATGAAATAATTTTCAGTTTAGTAAAGTGCTTCCCTAAAAAATACCTAATTGCTAATATCTGTATCACAATTACTTGTGAAAGACAACATTTTCCTCCTTGAATTTGGGGAAAATTCCAGCAATATTTTATCTCGAGGCAAAGATTTTTTAAAGTCAGATAATAAAATACCAACCCAAAAGGATAAATTTATGAACAGAACTTCTCATTAAGACACTCAAGAAAATAGTTAAGGTACAATTATGAAATGTTATTCTCAATACATCTGGTGGACAAAGAAGTTAAATGAAGGAAATAGTCACACACTCTAAAACTCAATAATTAAAGGCAATTGATTTTCTTAAATAAGAAAAAGATTTGATGAAATATCTTGCAAAGAAAGACACATAAGTAGCTACTAAGAAGAGACAGCACTCATGTGAATATGGTCAGAACCAAAATGAGACCTCATTTCTCATTCACTGGTCTAGATAAGCCCAAATGTCTAACCATCATAAAATAAAAAGACAAGGTTTTTGGTATCCCTACAGTGGAATACTGTCTGGAAGTAAAAATGAATGGCTAATTCATAAATACAGCCATACAGATGGACCTTAAAAACATTATGCAGAGTGAAAGAAGCAAGTACTGTAATGCATACTGTAAGATCCTACTTTTGTGTGAAGTTCTAAAAAAATGGCAAACCTAAGTTAAGATGATCAAAATAAAATGTGGTTTCTTAGAGATGGGAGATTCAGAAAAGGCGCATAGGAGAACAGTATAAAATGTTGGAAATAGAGTCTGTCCTTGAAGTAAGAAGAGTCATGCAAGTTCATAAGAAACACCTGTAAAAATTTTTTTCAGAAAGAGAGAAAAGCAGATTGAGAGACTAAATGTATATGAGATTAAAATAAGAAAATAATATTTCTGAGAATGGTTGATATACTTGGAAATCTTAATAAGGTGATGTTTTTAGAAAACGGATGAGACGATTAAAATTTTATTTGAGAAACAGAAAATTGGATAAAATTTAAAATTTGTACAAGAACATCCTGAGAAACAGTCTTCCTGTTCTTAGTGTAATGAAAAGTTTCTTTTCAAATTAAACTTGTAATTTTAAAGAACAGCATGCAAGAATAAGACGGAGCTGGGCTCATAACCCAACCAAGCACAGGAAAGAAACTCTACTAATCTCACTTATGAAAGTAGCTGTTAAAATCCTAAATAATACAAGAAGCTGAAATCCAACCATAATATATATTAAAGAATAATCCAATATAATCAAATAGGGTTTATCCCAGAATCGCAAGTGTAACTTATCCTCTGAGTTCTCTGTTTTCTTCCATGTACTTCTAATAACCCTATGGAATATATTGGTGAGTGAAGTCCTAGAATTAAATAAAAATAACTCTATACCCAGGTCTCTGTGGTCCATGAATTGTGCTATAATTGTGGTTGAAGGGAGTGCAAATCCTACTGACTGGAGTCAGGTATCTTTGGCATAGCTCAGCCTAGTGTAACCCTAAAACCAAAAAGTGATACACAGCTTATGGTCAGTAGAACAAGTATCATGAGGTCCATCAGAATTATTATCCAAGATACAGAAATCTCTAGTTGTGGATAGATAATCACACAAGAGAGTAAAGTCACATGAGAGAGATAATCATGAGAGAGCAAAATCAGCTTAAAAATCCACTGGGATGTTGCTTGGTGTATAGCCTGTTTCTCTGCACTATTTGACGTCTGACTTAAATCATTTACCATGACCATTCACCGACTTAGTTCAGTTCACAAATACAGGCAATTAGAGAATGCTTATATTGACTTAGCCATGTGGTTTATTTTGGTTGGACCCCATGTTGAGGTTTGGTCCCAGTACAGCAGAGTGTTGAGAGAGAGTTACTGAGGCAAATGTTTGGGTCATGGAAAAAGAGCCCTCAGGGATGGATTAATGATTCTCTTTCCTAGGTGGTTCTTCTTGTTCTTACGAAACTGGATTAGATACTGCAAGACTGGGTTGCTATAAATGGAGAGTGTTTCTAATGTCTTGCTCTTTCTGCGTATGCTCCATTTCTTCTTACTCACACATTGACAGAGGGTCTCACCAGTTGTGAATCATGATAAAGTTATAAATTCTTCAGTCTCAGATACTCTGCTATAGGATAGAAAATGGAGTTGTGCAACACACAGAGGTGCAGCCAAGAACTTATGAACAACAGAGTAATATTTCCTGCAGCATGTAAGAAATACTTCTTGTTAGAGAAAGGAAGCTTGACATAGTTTGTCAAGTCGGAAACATGGCCAGATTTTCCTGAACACATTTGTCACATTTTGAAGCTGAACAGGATAGGGAATAAACAGCTAACCTTAAAGTCTCCAAGGAAATGAAATTGGTTCTTGTGTATTTGTTTTTTAAGGGTGAAAGAGACAAGCCTAAACATGCTCTCACTTCAAAAAGAAGGAATCACAAACCTAAACAAAAGAGAAGAAGCAGAGTCAGCCTGATTTACTGAGCAAGGGGTGGGGTGGGGGTGGGAGGGAGAAAAGGTGTGAAGACAGATTAATAGATTAAATCCAAAACACCAAGAAGAAAAAAAAGAAAAGAACAAAGGAAGCAAAGCAGCCTAACTCTGTAGTTGACAAGTGAATAAAGATTAAGAAGCAATAGTAGAAGAGGTTTAAAACTTTCGAAACCAATAAAAAACATCACAACTCCCAAACACAAAAATGATCAGGAAATCCCCTAAGAATGACTAAGAAAGAAAAAAGAAAAATACAAAATTTCCGAGTATTTTTAGTGACTTAGCGATATTGTATTTTTAGGGATTATTCCCCAGGTTGCAACTCGAATGTTTATGTTGTAGTCTAACCTGAATTAATATGATTAAAATTACAATAATTTTGTAATACATTTCTAGTTACCATCTATCAAGCATTTATGGGATTATTGATTTACATTTTACTTCTGGTTATACCTAAAACTTTAGGAGATATGTGTTTTATTTTATCAATTACCTTTTATTTTGGGCAGTACTGGGGTTTGAACTTAGAGCCATTTAAGCCATATCTCTATCCCTGTGTGTTGCTTGTTATTTTGGAGATAGAGTCTAGCAAACTTATCTTCTGAGGGTTGGCTTGAACTTCAATTTCTAGATCTCAGCCTCCTGAATGATTAGGATTATAAGCATGAGCCACAATCATCCAGCAATCAATTGACATCTAAATTTTTTTTATAGAAAGACTTTCATATTATCACTTCTAATATTGTCTCAGCCCCACTCTGACTGTCTTTTCTATTTATGGGATGAAATTATATATATATATATATAAGACTTTGAAACTGTCACAAAAGTGTCTATTAAGTACCTTTTCTGTTCCTTTTATTCTTTCTGTTTTCTTTCAGCTTTAGATAATGTTTTTGACTGTTTATAAACTCTACTGTTTCTGATTTCTTCTTTTCCAATCCCAATAAAATTTTTCATATACTAGATTCTTTCATCTCTATAATTTTCTTGATTAAACTTTTGGTAAAATAAATGGGTGTTTCACCCAACTTTTCTTCAAAGGGATTGAGAATGTTCTTGGTACTATTTTGCAAATGATTTTGTCAGCATCGTCCATGTGTGGGCTTTCATTTTTCCGATTTCCCGCCTGGTTCATGGTGTATACTTCTTTGCATGTGCCATGCCTATTATTATATGTTAAACGTTGTATATAAAAATGACTTATGACTTGACCTTCGGGAAAGGCTTAATGTTTCCTCTTGTCTCTTTGAGCTAGTGAGGTGAGGTTATGTTTGATCTCTGTTAGTTCAGTTTACTTCTGATTTCAAATGCCTTGATAGCAGAATCATCCCTTTTCCTCCAACAGTATTTTGGACATAAGAACAGCACAATGAGACTCTCTCTTTTTTTCTTTGTCTGTTCCTTGCTCCACCTCTCTCTCTTTTCTCCCTTTCTCCCTCCTTCCCACAACTCCAGTTTCTTACAGTGCTTTGTAGTTCAGGAAAAGCATGCTAAGCAGAGGGAAACTATTTCTGAATATAAAAGTATCCATATTGCAACCTGCCACATCGGCTATGGATGTTTAGTAACCAGCCCATTGGTTTCTTCATGTTATAATAATTTTTTTCAGCCTACAGCAGCTATACTCTCTTTGTTCATGTGCAGAAATTTAAAACTGTTCTTAGGAATGGAAATAGTGACTGGCCTCTGTTTACCAGAGAAATATTTATCCAACTCTAGAAGTGTAATTGTTTAAAATTCGATGCAGCTAGATTTTTATGAAGACTTTCAAAATTATTCCTAGTGTGTTCGTTTTGCTACAATAAGAGTAAAGGGTCTTGTTTTCTGATAATGTGACACTTTCCAGAATCACATATTTACTTTCTTCTGTGCTAGTACTAGAGCTTGAACTCAGGGCCTTTGTACTATTGCTTGTCTTTTTTGTTCAAGGCTGGCATGCTACCATTTGAGCCAGACCTCCATTTCCTTAGTTATTTTTAATTTAAGTAACTTGATAATTCCAATTACTCTGTTTCAGGACTTAAAACCTCTCTAGTAGCCAGCTTTCCTTGCTGTTCTGGGTGTGGTTCTAAAAGAGCTGCGTGTATAGGTAGAATATCGGTCAAGATTGTACTCATACACTGTCATGTTGTTGAAACCCCTTTGTGTTATTTTAAAATAATAAAAAATGTATTACAAAAGTGCTTTGTAGCCGGGCGCCAGTGGCTCATGCCTGTAAACTTAGCTACTCAGGAGGCTGAGATCTGAGGATTGTGGTTCAAAGCCAGCCCAGGCAGGAAAGTCCATGAGACTGTTATCTACAATAAACCACTCAGAAAACCGGAAGCGGCACTGTAGCTCAAGTGGTAGAGCTCTAGCCTTGATCTGAAGAACTGAGGGACAGCGCTCAGGCCCAGAGTTCAAGCCCCATGACCAACAAAAAAAAAAAGTGCTTTGTAGTTCAGGCCCTTGACTTCAATGGAATATGTATAAATTCTACAGCTACTATTTAGTATCTCTGGGTAAGGTACTTAAATCCCACAACCTTTAGTCTCCTCATTTGTAAAACAAAGTCAATGATAATATTTATAATCACATGTAGTTAAGTGCAAAAACACCGACAGACTATATGGCAAAGAGAATGTAGTCCATCAAAGCTGGCTACTCTCTTAATATGGCAGGCCCAATTATAAAGGACATTTGATTGGATCAAAGATGTGATTTGTGTAAGGATATCCTTGATCAATGATTGATTTCCTGTAATTTATTACCATCTAAATCTTGGACTCCATTTGGTAATTTTTTTCTTCTTTTTTTTGCTATTTAATATTATGAGAATTCAAATGAAAGTCCATCTCCTCTCAACCCTGGATTTTATTTGATCCTATCCATCTCAAACCTCTTATGAGACTGAGATTGTGAATGAAATGTGAATTTCAGTCTGGCCATGCCTTGTGGTGATCAGTGAGCTTAGACTGACAGTGTTTTAAGTAGTTTGGACTGGAATGGCAGATTACTGCCGTTTGGATGGCTACCTTCACTAATCCGAGGCCTTACAAGATTTCACAGTAATCTTAGTCATGGATATTTATTTTGAATTTACTACATGGATAATGACAGGGATATTACATTTTTAAAAAGACGTATATTCTATTCTTTCAAACAAATGATCAATACCAAACAAATCACTTAGTGGACTAAAAGAATATTGCTTATATGAGGGTTTCTGCTACCTGAGGCAGAGAGGAGAAAGAATAAAATTAGGAACTAAAAGCAATTTGATGGCTGTCATTTTCACAATAGGAATGTTGACAGGTGGAATAAATAACTTCTGGAGAGCAACTTGTTAAACTGGGTTAAAAGAGCTGTATGCGTGTGGGCCCCTCCTTCTGATGCTGCCTGCCAATCGGATTATATTTTATTACTCAGCTGAACTATACGCTGTGATTCAGTTTGTGGTTATCCAAAGGGGTCATGAGTTGCAGCAACTCATCTTTCCTGAACATATTTTGGCAGAAATTGTGGCTTGCTTTAAGAGATTGCCAACCCGTGTCATAGATAAAGACAAAGGGCTTCTTTATAGTTATTTAACATTATCAAACTACCAACCAAGGAGAGGGAGGCAGCTCCTGTGTGAGATTCTAGATTACATTCAGGCACATCCCCTAGCCATGGTGTATCTTCTCTGTTAGAAAGCAGGCTGTATACACAGAGGATTCAGGAATCTACTTCACAATGACCTGCTTCCTAAACTGGTTTCTCTGTGTAAGCCTACTTTGTATTGTTTTGAGATCCCATCTTAATTTAATTTCAACAGCTTCCCATGGGCCTTGTCATCATTCACTTTTCATATATTCCTACAATTATTAATTCAGGCTTAAAAAAATTAACTACCTTCTTCCCACTCTGGTTATATTGTTTTACAGTTCTTTGTTTTTCATCTGTAGCAATGCACGTCTCTTCTGGCCTCTACATATTTACTTGCCCAGTATAGATCTCATGATTCACCAATGTATTTACCTTGTTATTAGCATCATCAATGCTTTGTCTCCCCATGTGTGAGCAGTAACTGTCCAGTTGTGGTGAAACCACAGTTCTTTCCATCACAGACGCTACTTGTGCTCTGGAGAAACACACGCATAACGTATCATGCACATAGACACAGGGGCACATACTATCTCCCTGCAATCCTTGGTGCACTCTTAGCTTGGAAACAGCCTAGAAATGGACAGCTCTGGGGGATCTTAGGCTAAAGTACTCAGTGAATGCTTAGCATAGAGATCATTTCTATTGTTATAGCTAACCTTCATCCCTATATCCTTCTCTTCTATTTCTGAAGAAATGTGCTTATTCTAAGACAAATATCTATATGAGGATGCATGACATGAGTCTCTGCCTTTTATCAGTCATCCTGCTTCCTGGCTTTTCACTTACCCATGGTAGATCATGCTCTGACAAAATGAAATGGAATATTCTAGAAATCATTCTGAAATCTTAAACTACATGTTCTTCTGAATAGCACTGATGCAATCTATTGCCATTGGGCCTAAAATGTGAGTCAATACTTTGTCCAATGTATCCAAGTTGTATACACTACCCACTTTGTAACCCTCTTGGTTATCAGAGGCAATGTAGCAAACATTCTTGGAACACATACCCCAAAGAAAGAGGGGATCACCACACCATGCTCTCATGCTTATTTGAAAGCCACTTTCCATTAATTCTGTCTTTAAGTATATCTTTCATCTCACATATACACACCTAACTCCTTTTTTTTTTTTTCAGGTAAGGGGTAGGTTTATTCATTGTTCCGGCTGGCACCAGGCCATCTTGGTCCTCCACGCAGTGGGGAAAGGCCTGGGAAAGAGAGCTGGGAGAGCTGGGAAAGAGAAAGAGCTGGGAAAGAGAGAAAAGAGCTAGAAAAGAGAGCATCTGGGAAAGGTGGGAAAGAGAGAGCTAGGGAAGAGAAGAGAGCGGGGAAAGAGAAGAGAAAGAAAGAGCTGAGAAAGAGCTAGAAAAGAAGAGAGAGAGGACATCTGGGCCTGGGCTAGGCCTTATCTAGGGTATGGGCAGAGAAAGACACCTAACTCCTTTAAACCATATGGGACTCTTTAGCTCCAATGTCTTTTCACAATTATATTTCTGTCAGGTGAGTTTTTACCTACTCATTTCCTTTCCTCAGCTCCAATCTTATTCCATGAAAATGTACATTTGCCACAGTAGTGATTTTTAAACTCTGAAGTCTATGGGCATTTTAATAACACTTTTAGGTTGCTGTTGATTGAACTTACATGTCCTGGAATGGTGCTGGTCAGCTCTATGTCAGTCTCTGTGTTAAATTCATGCCACAATGCTAAGAAAGGGGTAGCTGTTTCATCAGTAAAAAAGGAGCCAGAAAGCAGTCTTCTCTAGTTGGCTGCCATCTCTTTGCTGAGTGTACACTGTTGGATAATTATTAATTTGCTTCCTGCGGGAGGTTACCATTTAGAGAGAGAGGCAGATTCTAAACGGATAAGCAAACAGCATAACTATATAACTGATAAAGGAAACAAAGAGGGCTTCATGATTGACAACAGCAAAGATCATCTGATTAACAAAGGTCTAGGTACCTCCCTAAGGAGATGCACTTACACTAGTAGCTGAAGATTGGAATATGCGGGCTATGGAGAGTAGAAGTAGACTGGTCTATGACAAAGAGGTACCATGCTTGAATTAAGCATCACTGATTGGACAAGAGCTTCAGAAGTTGGAGTTTGATGCCAGGCAGAATTACCATGGATCTTTCCTATGACACTATAGACAAAGATTTCAATGTTTCCCTACTATTCTATGAGCTACAGGAAAGGTGTACAGTCATTTGTATATGACTATAATATAACAAAGGCATAAGGAAATATCTATTAAACCAACAAACAGCAATTTATCCTAATGCATCCTGCTCATCTAATTTGGGGTGGACTGAGCATTTAATGATTTCATGTAGGATCTTTACACTCTGTGTGGATACTCTCTGATCTTCACTTTCCTTTTACCTGGTTAACTTAACTAAGTGTAGGCAGTTAGCTACTGGTCACCCACATGGCTATGGAGGCTGAGAGACTGAGCTCTGTGGGCTGTCTTGATGCAATTGCAGTATTTACCCTACCACTGGGTTTTATATGAAACCGTCATCAATTAGCATAAAAGTTTGGCTCATGAAAATATTGAAAAATGGTGTATTTTCCTGGGAGATTTATGAATATGCATGCTAGAAGCTGCTCTTCCTTCAATGTGGCCTCCTGGAGAGCATACTAAACTGGAAGGTCAAAACCCGGAGTTTTATTCTTGGCTTTGCCACTCATTCCCTGGGTGACCTTGAGCGAGTTGCTTAGACACTCTGCAGGAACTGTTTCTGAGTGGATAAAGATGTGAGTAATGATTGCTGAAGCTGCCTTCCATATAGAGAAGTGGTGAAGATTAATGAGATACTGTTTATAAAGCACTGGACTCAGAAAAAAAGAACTTCGCTATTGTTATTCAATAGCGTCTTTACTTTGGAATACCTGTTCCTTTCTCAAAAAATCTGGGAAAGGTAGGAATGTGGGAATGTATAGACTCTTTCAAATGACATCTACCTGCAATGAATTGTGCACCTCTATCATATTGCCTATACATAGCACATACCTTTGTAAGTTAAAAATTTTTTTGAAAGTCAAATTATTTGTGAGGATATTATCTTCACTAGTCATTTCTGGACCTGGGAGAAAGGGGAACTTTTTAAGACCCAAAGCACAGGACACTCAATTTCATGGTGAGCCCCTCATAGGAGAAGATAGGGGAGAAGCTTATTGATTGCTCACAATCCATATCTCCTAAGCTACTAATTGAGTGAGGAATTGGAAACAAAATTCCCTGCTCTCATTTAACTCTACTCCCTGAGTTTGAAAATCCTATGGTGGAAGAGTCCATAAGAAAAGGGGTAAGACGAAGAACATATCAACTCGCACTGGTTCAAACAAAAACCAAGAATTGATTCATTGTGTCATACAGACTAGAATAGTGAGATTTTTGCTGTCAGCCCTTTCATTCATATCCGTTTTACTTGAAATAAATGTGCTTTTCAGAACCAGCTAGTCTCTTAAATGTGATGCCTTAATATTCAGAATGTGTGGAATGTGGGGAAATGGATGCTCCTCTGAGAGTCTCAATCTCGCATTAGCAGACTCTTTTGCATTTGATTTTATCCCCTGTTTATATTAAAGGCAGAGGAAGCTTCTTTTGACATGAGGCATTTAAAAATGCATGTAGGCAAAGTCCTTTTGAGCATCTGATATTTCATCTTCTTATTAGGACTGATGGGACTAGTGCTGTTCTCAGACTCTAAAGTTCCAGATGACTCACAGTTAGTGTCAGAATGTTGACCTCGTAGTGTATTTGTTTCTAACAAAGAGCTGAAATAAGTAATTTTCTAATTGCATTTCATTGCAGCTATTGTATCAGATATTGAAAACTACTGAGTGTCTTTAAGATGCATTAAAATTTAGGAAGAATGTATTTAGTTGTCAGAAAACCCTTGTGAGTCTGGCAGAATTCAGCCCAATTCAGTGTTTGATAAAAAGAATGATAAGAAAAATATGTAATGCATTTTTCTGTTCTTAATTAACATGAGATGTGTTCTTTCTATTGCTGTGGGAGATCTGTATTATGGGGCATGTGATTTCAAAATAATTAAAATCATTATTTTTAATTTTTGAAAATAGAAGGCATGACATTTTCATCACCTTTATTTTATCACAGTGTCACTGTATATTTGAATGATGGCAAAAATGCACCATCATGTTTGTATTTCAGATCTGTAACACATAGAATAACCTTTATGAATCTTTGACATCAATGGAAATCATAGCTAGGACCCAGAGTTAATAGTTTATCACTCCATTTGATATACTTAAGACCCTGTTGCCATTCTGCCTACTAGAATCAGATATTACCAAGAGAGAAAAAGAGAGAAAGAGAGAGAAAGGAGAAGGAGGAGGAGGAAGAAGAGGAGGAAAGGGAGAAAAGGAAAGGAGGGAGGAAGATGGAAGAAAAGACATATTAATCTAGTAGACCATTTTGTTCTGACCCCCTTTGCTATCAACATGGGTAAATACATCATTGGAAACATCTGAAAATATCTTCCCAAATGATGTTTGCATCCTATTTCCCAGAAACTGTGACTGTGCTACCTTTATATGGCAATATGGGCAAGTTAAGGATATTGAGACTTTTCCTGGATCATATGTTTGGGTTGAGTAACAAGGGTGTTACAAGAATCTTCTAAGATAAGGGGGAGAGAGAGAAAGAGAGACAGACAGACAGACAGACAGAGACAGAGAGACAGAAAAGAGAGGGAGACAGAGACAGAAACACACAGAGACACAGAAAGAAACAGAAGGCGGTAGGTTGCTACATCTCTGGTTTTGAGAATGGAGGAAGAGAAAATGAGCCAAATGATACAAGTGACCTCTAGGAGCTGAATAAGGCTAGTAGTAAGATGATCTCCACTCGAGTCCCCAAGAGGAACCTAGGTCTGCTGACTGACATCTTGACATTAGCCTAGTAGGACTAATTTTGAACTTCTGGCCCTCAGAACTCTCCATGATATTAAATCTGTGTTGCTCGGGAGCTGTTACACGAAGTGTGGTCATTTGTCACACCAACACTAGGAAAAAAAGAAAACCTCATTCTACAGGTGAGCTCCAAAGTGGGTGATGGAATAGCAGTTCTCAATGAACTAGGAGCAGGGAAAGCGATTTCTAACTTGACCTCATAAGAGATGAGTAGAATATATTGTCCCTAAATAAGTCACTGTATGGCTGGAAATACTCTTTCGTGGTTTGCCTTGGGAAAGAGTGGGAGCCCCCTACGCTTGGAAACTAAAAATATCCACACACATTAGACCCAACTCCCTAACCGTCCCACATGCCTCAGATTTACATACATTGAATAAGTATTCTATGGCTGCATCAGGCCTCATTTTAGCATTTTAAATATGATTGATATGACAGCAACATCCCAGAAAGCAGCTCAATAGGAAACATAGGTATTTTCTAGGAAGGCATAGTGCAGCATAAGTAAAATAAGTGGGAGAATACATGTTGCAGGGTGAAAGAAGCAGATGCTAAGGGAAAATACCTGTGACAGAAACAAAAGTATCAAGTAAAGAAGCACAAGGAGGGATTTCTTAAATATTTACTAAAAGATTCACCCAAACCTGTTTTTTCATGGTTTTCCAAAGTATTTAAGTGTTGCTTCTAGTAATACCTGTCAGATTTCACACAGACACACACAGACACACATTACCAAACTGCTGAATTAAATTTTACATTGCTTTCTGGAAGCCTTGTGAAGGTATTCCATTCATACCACTCAAAACTAAAAGGAAATCATGGTGGGATAGAGGATAAAAGGCAAAGGAATTAAAAGCAGAACGATTCTAGTTATAATTAATACGTTAAAAAATAAAGGTAATACTGTTAATGAGCCTTAGACCTCTGTTTCTGGACAAGTTACATAGCTTTTCTAGGTCTTAGATTGTTTTCCTTCCTAACAATGAAGAGAGCAGTCTATCCACTTCGTAGGATGTCAATAAAATAATCAATATAAGTATAATGTAAACATTAGATTCTAATTAACTCATTAATATTCTAATATACTCTATGGAGGATTAAGATAGGGTATGTCTATACCATTCAGACTAGCCTCAAGCTTTCTTGTGTCACCATATATTCAGGATGACTAGGAATTCTGATTGTCCTGCCTCGTCCTCCCAAGCAATGGGATTTCAGATGTGTACTCTGGCTTCATCTTTTAGAGTCTGCTCTAGAAGCTACTATTTTTCAAAGTCTCAGAAGTCAATAAGAAGAGCTCAATTGGTTTATTTGTTTTGAGGCAGAATCTTAAACTGTGCAGCTCAAGCTAGTCTCAAATTCCTTTTCTGTTTTTCTTCCAGTTTTGGGATTTGAACTCAGGGTCTGGGCACTGTCCCTGCTTCTTTTGCTCAAGGCTACCACTCTACCACTCCAACTATAGCACCACTTCCGGCTTTTTCTGTTTATGTGGTACTGAGGAATCTAACCCAGGGCCTCATGCATGCTAGGCACGCACTCTACCACTAAGTCACAAAATTGGATCAAAGCACCATAAGCGAGGTGGCAGGGATCTGGAATGAGAATTACTCCTTGAGTTAAGACAAATGGAATCTGGGGGGAAATGACCTGCAAGGGTAATCCCAGACATGTCCAGTTTTAGTCCAAGCAAACAACTGATGCATGGAATCCACACTACTCCCAGGACAAGGTATCAGTCAGGACATGACAAGAACCAGATGGGTTTCCCTAAAGAGACACTGAGATGTTTGAGTAGAAACAAGTTCGGGTATAACTAGATTTATTTAATTAAAGTCTTTATAAGTAGTTGTTTAAAGGAGGTGCCATATAACAAAGCTGTTTACAAATACAATGCGTCTTGATCAGTGTCACCCCTTTAACATTCTCACCCCCTGCTCTGACCCATCCCTTCCCATATTTTTCTTAGTTGTGTGGAATATGCAATGAATTATTGACTGCATTCTCCCTGATATATCCCCTTCATTTGCCTACCCTTCTTCCCTTGGCCCCTTGATTTTATTGGGCTTTGACTCTTTCTAAAAGATTATACTATTTAAGCTCTCCGCTATTCTATTTTAGTTAATTCATTTGTAATTATATTTAATGTGTGTTAATTATATAACCTGATTATATTTGTGATTACTGTATATTAACCGAGAAAAACAAAGGTTGCATGGCTTCCTTCACTTGTGGAAGATAGAATGTACGTATAAATCTATACGTAAACACTTTGGACGGTATACAAGTGTTTACACTTGCAGACCATTTCAAGGAAGTGATGGTTGGCTCAGAGCTGATGAATCGGGTGGAAAATCACTTAGCTCAAAGTCAAAATAAGGATCGAAAATGAAGTAAAAAAAATCCCTCTTGTGATTACCCAGGATCCAAGCAACAGGAAGGAGACTTAATAGGCTGGTAGCAACAAATGAAGATTGTGCTGGGCAAAATTAAATGGTGAGGAAAAGAAAGACAGACTCATCTCCGCTAAAATGAAAAGTGGAAGTGATGCTAGGAGAAGAGAGAATCTGAAAGCAGATGTTAGGCCCTGGGATTAGGTCATCTGCCTTTGCTAACTGGTGTGTGTGGAAGACCTGCTAGACAAGGTTCCTATCTTTTTCCATGGTTGCATTTCAAAGAGATGTCACTTATATCCTTGAGAAAGACCTTCTTAAATTGTTAAAGCAGGCAATGAACTGAGACAAGATTTCCACCCCAGATGAGTAAAGAAAACATTTATAATTCCAATTCTTCTAAAGTAAATCTTTGAAAGAAAGAAAGGTCTATAGTCCAGAGAGAAAATGTAGTAGAGTTCAAGGGAAAGTTGAAGCCTTCTGGGTTAGTAGAGAATCTATAGATGCAACCACAGCACATCTAGGGATAGTTTCCAAAGTAGACTTGAGCGATATCCAGTTTCAATGGAGTAGAATAAAAACCAGCGTCCCATTTTCACTACTTAGTAGTGGCAAAAGAGACTAAGCCACATGTCATGACTGACCTTTGTTTTTACCAAACGGCTTCCCTTCCACCAGCCCTACAAGTTCAGTTCATACATCACATGATTCTAGGGGCAAAACTGGCCCAGTGGTACAGTACTGTTTCCTGGGCCTTGTTCCTCCAACTGTGAAACATCTGGAACTAATTTCATCCTTGTCAACATCTCCACCTCCTCCCATGAACTATTTCTGGGAGCTCCTGGGAATCTGTTTTTTGTCCTTAAGAGTCCTTTCAGCCAGCAACCGGCAACTCCCCTTCTCCTTGTCTCCTGCATTGTGCTCTTTGGGGGTGGTTGGGAGCTGAGCCCTTGTTGCTACTCTTGCTGAAGGTCAAACTGAGCCACTGTCATCTTTCGTTTCAGCATCTGACACCGCCAGTCTCGGCTGGCACTGCCTCTGGCTACTGTGGCAGCTCTCCGTGATGGATACTGCCAAGAAAGGATGCCGAGCCCAGCTGGACTGCAGCTGGAGTCCCAGGGAGAGAGAGGCTTTGCGGCCCAAGGTGGTCAAAGGCTTCCCAAGGGCAGAGAATACCCCTCTCTCCTTACACTCCAAGAACTTTGGGGTTTCAATGACTCCAGGGACCTTGTAAGAAAAAGCATTCATTCCATGTTCTCTACTAGCTCCCTGCTTTCTAGGTCTCAAGGTCCATGGTGTGGAAAAATACAAAGGACAATGTCCTGAATTAAGTTTTACCATGCTTCTAATGGCTGAGACATTATATTGCTGCCAAACTTAATATCAGGCCCTTCTCAAGGGGCTGATCAGTTCCCTATACAAAGAAACATTTCCGGAATCTGACCTACACATTTTTTTGTTTACCCAGACAAGTGTGACTGTCCATAACATCTCCATCCATGCCAGCAAAGAGCAAACAAAGGTCCCAGAATACATAAGAAATGCACTCACTGCCTTATGTATATAACTGTAACCCTTCTGTGTATCACTTTGACAATAAAATAAAAAAAGAAGAAAGGATTCCAAGAGGACCCCCTGTGGCCACAGTAGGTGACACTTCCTTTAGTGTTAGTGCCTAGAATTTGTTGTCAGCTTTCAAACGAGCATTCTTCAACTCTGTCAACTGGGTCATACTTTAGTGTGTGGGAGGAGGAAGAATGTGCGTGGCTTTTCTGTAGCCCTCTATGACTCACTCTATTATCATTTTTTGCATGATTTCTTTTTTTAATAAGTTTTATTGTGAAAATACTGTACAAAGGGTTTACAGTTACATGAGCAAGGTCATGAGTCCATTTCTTATCAAGCATTGTTGCCTCCTCCTTTGTTTTTCCCCTACCATCCCCTCCCTCCCACCTCCACAACTACACTCTCTCCCCCTCCCCCGGCCCCTTTCCCCTCCGTCGTCCTCCCTTATACATCTTATACATCTCATTGTCATCATTTTGAATTTGTGGGGAAATATTTTTTTCTCATGAACTGATGCATTGTTTTGAAAATTGCTTCTGTACAAAGATTTTACCCCCATTAATTTAGGCACAGAATGGAGAGTTGACTTTCCTAAGATCACATTGTAATCAGTTGGAAAAAGTCCAAGACCAAATACACTTAACCGCTGTTTGTTTGCTTGGTTGTTTATTTGAAATGACATCTCACTTATATTTCCAGAGAAATGCCTCAAATGCCTGGCCTCAAGCCATTCCCCAGCCTCAGTCTCTGCAGAAGCTGTTGGGGCTACAGCTATGTGCTACCATGCTTACTTAGCACCACTAATTTAGGACCAACACCTTAAGGTTTCCTTAAGAGATTAGTTCTTCTCATCAATTTGGAGTCACAGAGAAAATTCAGGGATAATATTCTAACAGAACACCACTGGCCCATATGGGCCCTAGCCTTAGCTAATGTGGGCTGACTTTAAAGACAGAATTGATGGAAGAAGCTTGTGTAATTCAGGGAGAAATAGTAGAGAACACAGAGCCAGTCAACAGTCTCTTCAAATGTGCTTTCCTTTTGAAAATGCAGATCGGCAACCTGGATGAAAGAATCACACATAAGAATTTTCTCCCTATAACAAAACATTTCTCCAAAGTAATATGCTTCTATTGCACTAAGGACATTTAGCTCTTGTTTCTGAAGAATGCAATGATGTGTGTGTGTGTGTGTGTGTGTGTGTGTGTGTGTGTGTGTGTGTGTGTGTGTGTGTAAAAGTCAAGTTCCTCCAGGAGTTGAAAGTTTTGTCAAAAGTGATTGCTAGAGGAATGCCAAATTTCCTCTCAAGATGTCTCAAATCTCTACAAACAGTGCCCAGGACATCACAGCTTCTCAAGATAAAAAAAAAAGTGATTGGATAAATGAATGAATTTTATGATTTATGAAGAGATGAAGCTGTGCTCACCTTTATAAGATTCACCGCCTAGGGTCAGCTCTAAATGTTATTCTGTATCTTTGTTTTTCAAAACTAGATCTAGTTAGATAGCATCAGGTACCTAGGGGTCTTTTAAATTCCTGTGCTTTCTCAATTTTCTTATTTGTAAAATGCAGGACTTAGGAGGGAAAATCACTTCTAAGATTACTCCAGGTACTCAAAGGCTTTAATTTTCAGTAGATCTGTAGGAATATTAGCAAATCTGGGCTATTTAAGCCTCTCCAGAATTAAAAAAAAAATAGCCAGGCACCCGTGTTTCATGCCTGTAATGCTAGCTACTCAGGAAGCTAAGAACTGTGGTTGAAAGTTAGCTCTGATAGGAAAGCCCATGAGACTCTTATTTCCAATTAACTAGCAAAAAACAGAAATGGAGCTATGGCTCAAGTGGTAGAGTTGAAAAAGCTCAGGGACAGCACCCAGGCCCTGAGTTCAAGCACCGGGATTGGCGTGTGTGCACGCGTATGTGCACACATGCACACATACACATGCATAAGTACACAAACAGTTTGCAAATTGTGTCTGGACTTCTAGAGGGTCAGGTATAGAGACACATGGGTGGGTGTGGATGACTACAAGTAAAAAAGAGTTACTTTGGCATAAAGATGCAAGTCTTATGTTACTTTACAATTGAATATCACAAAATACTTTACATGGAGAAAACATTGACCTTATTTGGCAGATGACAGAAAATACACTATCTTCAGAACCAGTGATTTGCTTGAAAGAAAGACATTCACAGAAAACATAATCTAGGAATCCAACATCTGGCTTTCCTAGCTTTGAACATTGACCATCTCTTGGCTGAACGACAAAACGATGGGATGTGTCATTTCTGGGAAACTTGGAGATTGTTTCTCTCTACACTCGGGATAAGAGGAGCAATGAATTCACCTGTTTCACACTCTCCCTACAAGCAGAGCCCGTGGACAACCCAGACTTGGAGGTGCCCTTCATGACAACTTCCCTGTAGAAGCGTTCAGAAGGGATTTTTCCCCCCTGAAATCAAAAAAGCAAACATCCTGAAAAAAATGCCTGCTGATGCTACTGTCTCCTCCGAGTTGAAATCATCCATCAACCAACAGCGTAGGCGAACTGTCAAATCCTGGCAGGGTGAGGGACAAGAGAAATAGGCAGACACTTGAAAGATGGTGAGCTGTTCCCCAACACAGCTGGAGCCTGGCATGGCTGTGATTTGGTGGGGGAGAAAGAATGTAATGGGGAGGAAAGAATGTAATAGGGGGGAGGAAAAGAAGAGATGTTTATATAAAGCATCAATTAGAATGTGTCTGATTCATAATTTTTCTCTATTTCTTGGCAGAACAAGTTTTCCACCCCAACTTGAGCATTGTGCTCAACCACCTCAATATTCTGCTGTTATTCAGCCTTCACTTTGGTGGTTCTGACTGTATCCTTCCTCTCAGTAACTGTTGACAGGTCCAGCCCTGTAACCATCTGGCTCTTGAAGTAATGAGACTAAATGAAACGGAGCTTGAAGAAATTAACATTCTTTCCTTAATCTATTAATAACTGAAAAGTGTTGATTTGGGTGACAGCTAGATACTTTATTATGAGGCATATTGGTTAATTAAGTGCATCCTAAGGAAGGTTATAGAAATGCATATCCCTCCAGAAATACACCAATATTTTAATAAGCATAATTTGATTCTCCTCACAGGCTCAAAAAGAAAAAAAAGTCAGTGATAATGCGATGCACTAGGAAAGTCTCAACAAAGAATAAACATAAAACTCTGTATGTATGAACCACAACTAGAGTTGTTTTATTATATTAAGCGTGCCTGTGTGTAGCAAATACAGCTGCTGCATGTCAGGGCAGTTTGCACCTATTATTGATCTTGCAATTCCATCATTCCACTGTCCTCTCTCTTTACTATTGGGAATTTATGGGGTCCTGATGGGTGCAGGAAAAAGGAAAATCATGTGCTTGGCCAAAAACTGAAAATGCACAGACTTTGATATTTAGATCATAGATAATGACATTTCCTTCCTCTCCTCTGAAGTTTGCAAACGTTTCCTTTTCGGCTGAAGTTTGCAAACATTTCACAAAAACCATCTTGCAGGCAGACCTGTCATTAAGAATAGATTAGGTGGTGCATCTATTTCTCACCTTTCTCTCATGTCAAGCTCAGAGAAGCTCTGGATGTTCCCTTGTTGGGTGTTGATATGCACTGGTGATTACACTTTCCAGCTGTTAGGCCAAGAGTTTGCTCCTAGACCTTAGTAAGAAATGTTCTTTTTCCTGTGTTCATGGTCTTCATTTTATGTTAGTTAACATCCATTTATACTCTTTAGATACGTTCAGCCTCATTTTTATTCCTGATTGGCGTACTATTACCCACAAGTAAATGTCTCAGTGTTTCCCACTCTCATGTTTATATTTGGCATCATGAATACCTTATGCTGGTGTTACTGGGATGGGGTGGGGGAGTAACAAAGTACATAGCTGGTACCATTGACCAGGACTTCCCCCTGAAGAACAAGCTAGCAGTCCATTTCACAGAGTAAGGTGGCATTGCACAGGGTTAGAATGAATCCAACAGGCCTAAACTTAAAACATGAAACATATAAATCTAAGAAAAAGCAGGTTTTATTTTAAGTCAGTTTTGTCTCTTTTTATTGAAGTACCATTCTTGTAAAAGCCTTTAAAAAAAAACTCCATGTAGAGAAGCAGAGAAATGATAGAAAATACAAGGAGATCTAAAGAGCCTGTTCATCGAATTTGAGAATCCATCATTTCCACTCTCTCCCGTGTTTTCAGACTAACCTTTTTCTTTATCTCACTTGTAGAACATATGCAAACCCATTTTGTGGAAAGAATGTCTTTCTTAGGTTGAAACCTATTGGTATCCAAGAGAAACAGACTGAGAACCACTGAGCAAACCACATTGAAATTGGTTCTATTTACAGCACGTGTATAATTTTCATGACTCTTCCTTCTTTATAAGTATCTCAAGGGAGACACTCAGCATCTGAGAGAGAAGCCGGAGAGAAAAGATCAGCTTGAATGATAATGAGATTCACAAAGAGAGACCTTTACTTTTTTTTCACACAATGGGACAGACAGCTTTTTGATGTTAGTTTAGAACACCCATTAGCTCAAGATAGAGTTATAGGTCCATCCAGAGAAAAATATATCCCTATGGATTAGGTAGCAAAGGTCTCTCCCTGAGATTCATTATGATTACAAAAGACTCATTCATACAATGCTAATGGCACGTAGACTTAGGCTCAGAGAATGAATCTGTTGGGATGGAGCTCCACTCAACTACTTTCTAATTCATGCATGCACATGTGGAAAGAACCAGACTGAAATTGCTGCTGTGCTTTCTTAGATCAGCCCCTTTGTGCTCACCTTCCTTTGTTCCTTTTTGTCTTTTTGTTACTACCTGCTCTTCATCACCTTCTCAGTTGTCTCCAGGAAAGAAGGGGTTTACTTGAGATCACTGGAAAGAACTTGCAGAGAGAGAGAGAGAGAGAGAGAGAGAGAGAGAGAGAGAGAGAGAGAGAGAGAGAGAGAGAGAGAGAGAGAGCAGAGAAAGAGCAGAGAGCTAGAGAGAAGAGAGAGGGAGAAGAGAGAGCATGTTGGGGAGGGGATGAGTGGGAGGGGTAGGTGGAGGGAGAGGGGAAGATAAGGGGAAAGGAAGGAAGGGAGAAAGAGAAAGGGAAAGTCCATAGGGAGCACTGTCCTGCTGGGCTTTGAGGATTATTCTCCATTCCTAGGAAAACTAGACTCATAGGTGGATGTGCATATTGGATCCTGGATGCAGAATGATCTCTAGATGTTTCCTTTCTTTGGACAATCTTTGACAGAATGAAGAAGTCTTAAGTAATATACTTCTTTTTTAGAATATGAGGGAATTGGTTGACATTATTTATCACAATGTGGAAAATAAGTTTAGGAGTGTTTCCTAATGACACTCTGGAGAATCAAAATGGTCTCTTGGGTCCTGAAGGGAGAATTCAAAATGACCAAATCATGTGTGTCGTGGGAAATGAGCACAGTGAAACACTTTAGTATATAAAGAAGTTTAGACTACATTTAAAAAAAATTTTAAATGTAAAAAACATTTAAAAAACATAGGATGTATGAGGATGACGAAGAAGGATCAACTGGAGAGAGCATTAGCTAGAGGTCTCTTAGAGAAGACAATATAAAGTGAAAGTACTAGGAAAGTGTATCAGGAAAGGTCTGTACTTGTACTTCCAATAGACTGAAAACTGATCCTCTTTAGAGTGATAATAACCACAATTTTTACTCGGCACAAGCTTTTATTAAAGTAGAAAAAGAATGTCAAGTTTCAACCCAGATGTTGTTTGTTTAGATCCCCTGGACCCTCTTAGTCCTTTCTGTTAATCCTTAGGTGAGTAGGGACTTAAAACAAACAAATAGCTGTGATAGTCCCTGACCTTCATGGGATACTTTTTGTTGTTTTGGTTTTGGGGCTTGAACTCAGGGCCTGGGCACTGTCCCTGTGCTTTTCCACTCAAGGCTAGTACTCAACCACTTTGAGCCACAGTGCCACTTCCAGTTTTCTGGTGATTAATTGGAGATAAGAATCTGTTCTTGGAGAGCTTGGGATGTCTTCTTCCATTGAAAATTGCCTTTGCATTTCCCCCATTGCTCCTGGATGTTACCAATCAAGAAAACTAGGATTCATGGATGAATTAGGATCAAAGAGGCCTGAAGTGATTTAGGTATCAGAAGGAAAATTAATATGTGATTATTAGCAGGTTTTCAATAACTTTTTCTTCTTTTCTGTTTTTTTTAGCCTGAATTATTTTTTAAGTCTATTCTTTCTAAGGTCATCAAAAAGTCACCTGTATGATTTAAACAAATGAGAGTTGTAGCTGTGGTGATCTCCTGGGATTCTGAGCTTTCGTTCCACAAGAAAATGCTGTTTGTCAGTAGGAGTCACATATTTATGTTGCAGACATTCATATGTGTCTAAACATATGTAAATACAATAACTATATTTTTTAAGAGAAGAGAGGGGCTCTTTTCTATTTGTTTCTCTTTGTTTACAAGTCAAAACTTCAGTTGGTCCCCTTCCTTCATTTCTAAAGAAACTATCAAAGCTTCAGTTGGTCCCCTTCCTTCATTTCTAAAGAAACTAACATCAAATCTTTGGTTTTATATATAAACTGTAACATATGCAATATGAAGAATGATTTTTTTCATAGTTGGCTGAGATGATTTTGAGAGAGAAATCTTGGGTTTGGGATAGTTTAACAGCAGTAGCTAATGAAGCACACTAATAAGTGAACCTTTACTCCCTTTTCTCTAGTAGAGTTATGATGTAACAATATAATTCTTCTCATTTTGAATGTTAGTATATCATACTAAATACACATATAAAGGGGGTTTAGGAGACTAAGTCATGCAGGGCGTAGTCAGTGGGCCAAGCCATTGGATTGGACCAACATTGGGTTTTGAGAACGAAACAGATTCCCATCAGGGGTGGGGGCAGGGGATGTGATTGCTTCTCTAATAAGTTACATGTTTGCATTTATTCTGCTAGTTGAAAAACCCAACTCATAATATTATGAAGAGGTAGTATTCCAGAGTCACATAAAACATTACAAACATAAAATTATGTGATACGAATTATACAGGTAACTTTTATTTTGCCCTGTAATGTAGAAATAAAGTTTGTTTTAGCCTCAGGTTCAACTTCTGGGGGAAAAATCCAGAAAAACCACGAATTTCTTTATCTCTGTCACATCTGGTATGTTTGAGGGATACTGAGATGTTTCTGGAAACCATGAAGCAGAACAGTAATAATGAGAAGAATCATAAATGCTATTAACAAAGTATTTTGCTCTAAAGAAGGAGAAGGCAATAATTCTCTTGGGAAAGTTTTCCTAGCTACTTGACTTGTATCCCAAGGAGCAGAAAGGATCTCTAGCACTGTGTTGAATATCACTGCTCCACCCTCAAAACACAGATATTCATAAATGCAGAATAAGAAAGTAATCTTCACCCTGGAAACAGGACAATGTTACAAACTGGAAAAAATAGTGTCTCAACCATTTGTACAACTTTCATGTTTTATGTAACAATTAAAAAGTGAATTTAATTAAAATTTTTAAAAAGGGGAAAACTGTGGGAACTACAAATGAGAAAAGTTAACACTAGACCCCTGCAAAACTGCAGAACTATTTAACAGATGGTATGTGAGAATTCAGAAGAGAAAAACAACCATTAATCAGGGTCAGGATATTTGCTTATGGAAATTGTTTTCTGCTTTTAAAACTGCATACTTCATAAAATCAAAGCACACATTATTAGAAGCACCATGATTTTCTATGATTCGAGATGAAAACATTGCCCTCTGTGTCATGATATGCCATCTTGCTCATGCGAGTTTCCACTTTGTTCAAGTGTGAAATAATCGTGCATTTCCAAATGGGAGAGATAAGATGTTGCCGTTGCTTTTCCAAATGATTTCCGCTTAAGGGCTGTCAGGAGTCAGCATAAGTCTAGAAGAGGCACAAGGAAATATCTCCTTCTTGTTTTGTCTCCAAATTCCTGTTTTGTGTTTTGTGTTTCCTGTTTGCATCATCTTTCTAGCACTGACTCTTTACCATGGTATCAGGATTGTTTATTTTAGCAGAGTATCCTAGGTTCCAGTATTCAGGTTCACAACACTCTCTCTCCTATGGTTCATGCCTTGCTTCAGAGAAAGTAGAATTAACCAGGCAGCACTGGTGCTCTTTCCATGGTCTTCATTTCAGCTCTACCTCTGGTCTACCTGAAGTTTACCTGTCTTTGGTTAAATGCAATCTTGACTCTTTTTCTCTTTTAGTCTAGGAGTACTGCCTTATATCAACAGCTATAACTTGGTTTGATATTGCTTTTTCCTTTATTAGGTACCTAGTTAATTGTACTGTATATTCAATTATCTGTTAAAATGATTCATGTGTTTTCTGAGTCTGGATTTGAACCTGATTGATAAAATGTGTGTGTGTGTGTGTGTGTGTGTGTGTGTGTGTGTGTGTGTGTGTGTGTGTGTGTGTGTGTACACACACATGCATGCACATGGAAAAGATTTAGAGAGAAAGAAATGGCTATATTTTGACCTGGTAATTCTGGTATGTTTTAAGGAGCTAGTTTTGTATACTCAGAAGAAAAAAAATGGGGAAAAGTATTTCTAGAGAAATATTGACTGCCCGAAAATGAGGCAACTTTCTGAGTAATATAAATTAATTATTCATGGACAATTACTTGACTGTCAATATAGATTATATCTGTATTATGTCAAAAGTCTACTAAAGAAAGCAGTTGAGGAAAGTAAGACAAACAATGTAAATATGGCTAGTTTATTATTCACGTGCAAATTTGTGACTAGAAAGCCAAAAATAATATTCACTATTACTCCAGAATGGACCACCTTTGGATTCATCTTGCAAAATACAATAAATTACAAATGACACTAAGAGACAGAAACAATGACTAATTTTTTAAAAAAGCAAGAGGAAACATAGACAGTGAAAACTGACCCACAGGTAATAAAGAATCCACTTTGTTGTTTTTTTTAAAATCACTACCCATTATGTGTACAAGCAGGAGTGTCATGGTGGTGTTTTCACACATGTATATAACGTATTCCAAACAATCTCGCTGTCTCCATCACAGTTCGTTAAACCCTTCCCTCTTAATAAATCCACTTTAATATACACGTGTGAGCCAGGCACTGGTGGCTCATGCCTGTAATCTTAGCTACTCAGGAGGCTGAAACTTGAGGATCACTGTTTAAGCCATGAGACTCTTATCTCCAATTAACCACTCAAAACCTGGAGGTGGTCCTGTGGCTCAAGTGTTAGAGTACTAGCCTTGAGTACAAAGAGGCTCAAGGACAGTGCCCAGGCCCTGAGTTCAAGACCCACAAACAACAAAAAGGAAAAAAGATACAAATATTCCTAGTATAGTCAAGAATGTATAAGAAAAAAAGGAGCGTTTTGAATAAACACAAGGAATGTACTAAAATTGAACAAACTTTGTAGCATAAAATTCTATGGTGATTAAAAAATAAGAACCAGACGTGGTGATAGGCTTTAATAGCATATTAGATACAGAAAAGAGGATGGTTGTGCTGGAAGAGTGGTCAGTTAAATCATCCCAGCTGTAGAACAGTTAGAAGGGAGCAAGGAACTATGGAAAAGGAAATGCATAAATTATTTATATAAGCTTTACAATGAAGGAATCTTTGACTTCTATGAAGGGAAGAATCACACGCAGGCTTTGTATAAAGTCTTCTGAGTTCATCCAAGATTCAGAGTAAGATTCGAATTCAGCAGTTCCAGATCATGTCTACATACTAGATCTTCTGCCTCAAATCATATGGTTCTTCTTCCTATAGTTTCACACAAAGTTCAAGGCACACAGACTTCAAGAAGTCTGAGATTATGAATTCATCAAGGGTAACAATGTGTTCTACTTGTCTTTATAGCCTCTAGACCTTAGTAAATGGAAAGACAAGGTGTATTCATCGATTGTTAACTCAATATTATTACAAGATCAATTCCTCCCTATAATACTATATTTTAATGCAATTATAGTAAAAATCCCAGCATAATTTATAATGGTTACTGACAATTTGATTATATATATATATATGTATATGAAAATTTAAAGGGCCACAAACTGCAGAATATTATGTAATGTGGAAAAAATGGAAGGAATTACACTACTTAATATCGAAGCATTGTACAGACAGGGAAGTGCTTGTGTGTCTGTCTGTGTGTGTACATGTGTATAGTGTATACATGTGAATGTATCTGCTTATTTGCTAGTATAAGACTAGCTTCTCTCTCTCTCTCTCTCTCTCTCTCTCTCTCTCTCTCTCTCTCTCTCTCTCTCTCTCTCTCTCTTTCTCTCTCTGACTTAGTAAATGAGAAATTGGTACTTAAAGAAACAAAGACCTTATACTTCTGTACCAATGGAATTGAAAATCAAGGAAATTGAGTGGAGGATGGGATGGACTAATGTCTTCTGCAAAAGACATACTAAACATCATAGTCAATGTGGGTCAGGAAGTCTCCAGGCAAGTGTTCCACTTTGTCCTTACAGTGCTAAAGTCATGGTGCACAACATGTAGACACATGGACATAGTAGCTGTGTTCCAGTAAAACTCCCACAAAACATCTGCTGGTAAACGTTTCATTGGCCATTGAGAGGAGGGGCACATTTTTTAAATGTTGTTATGCAGGTGATGTACAGAGGGGTTACAGTTATACATCAGGTAATGACTACATTTATTTTTGGATAATGTCACCCCTGCCACACTCTCTGCGTTTTCCCCTCCCCTCCCACCCACAAGTTGAATAGTTCATTTTCAACATAGTGTCTAGTGAGTAGCACTGCTGCATTTGTTCACCCTTTGTCCCTCAATTTCTGTGCCCCTACACACTCCCAAAGACAGATACATATTATATATATGATATACAGCTATGATATATGACATATAACATATATATTATATATCATATATATCATATATGATATATCATATATATCACATATATCATGTATATGATATATCATATATATCACATATTCTTTTAATTATAATTGTCTCAAAGGAAAAGTTCTAGCATTAATATTAGGTTTTTATAGCCTTACCAAGTATTATACAAATATTTTTCTTTTGTATTCTGCAACTCATTTTGAAACCTATTTTTAGCTTGTGCATCATTATAAATATTCATATAGAAGTGTTTAAAATAAATTTAATATGATGGAAATTTGGATGTTTTATAAATATTCATTTGAAAATGAAATTATATAACATCTTTTAAAATATACTCCAATGACAGGTACATGAAAAGATATTAGTCATCAGGAAAAAGGCAAATCAAAACCCAAGATGAGATGTTTCCTCACATCTGTTAAGATGTCTAATATAACCAAAATTGAAAGCAAAACAACAAAAGATAACACTATGTAGAATAATTGTAGAATCCTATGCACTGATGATAGGAAGGTAAACTGATGCTATTCAAAAAGCATGGAGGTTACTTTAATCACTAAAAATAAAGCTATGATATGATTTACCAATTTCACTTCTAGATTTTATCAAAAAATGGATGACTGAAGTATTACCACTTCTTCGTTCCTTGTAGCACCATTCACAGAAGATGTGATGTGTAAAAAGAAAAAAGGATAAAGAAAATTTGACACAATTACACAATAAAATATTATTCTGCTGTAAAAGAGAATGAAAGCTGAGAAGTATATGACGCGATGGATGAACCATGATGACATGATCCTTAGAGACCAGTTATGGAAAGACAAATATTATATGATCCCACTTACATGAATAGTCAAAAAATAGCCAAAGAATCAAAAGACAGAGCATCAAATGGTATTTAATGAGGATGGAAGGAAAGGAAAGGAAAATAGCTGCTCAATGAATAGAGAGATAGCTTTGTTTATGCAAGGCAAGTATGTTCTAGAGATCAGATAACCAACATTGTACAGAAAGTTAGCAAATCTGCTTAAAAATCTGTTAAGATTCTGAATACTTCTACTACAAAAACAAAACAAAATAAGTAAATATACCCAATGAACTCTCAATGGCAAAATAATTTGCTACTTACCCTTTGAACTTTAGAAACTAGTCCATGGAATCTTTCTTTAGAAAAATTTACAACTATGTCACTTTCTCTATAATTTTATTCTCATGCAACATAGTTTTTTCCTTCTTGTGCCTTTTGTTGATTTTATAAGATATATTTCTTAAATAAAAATATATGCATACATTTAAATTTTATGGTTGTTGAAATCTATCTGACCAAAAGTTTCTCAGTGCTACAAATACTTTTTCTGAGTTAATTGAAATGATTAGTAACACATTAATATGACACAATATAATAAGTATGTTACAGACTTGGAAAGTGATTTAAACAAAGAGTAAAGCTTAACAAAAGTGAATATCAAAGCTATGATGAGGGCTATATTTGTATTTCAAGTAGTGCATGTATTTATGGATGAATGTTATTTCCTGCTAGGATGAAATGGGGCAGAAGAGGAATTATATTTAAAGTGTTGTTTAGTGTTATAAAGCCTGAGAGAACTTGATCATATGAAAAAGTAGATGGAACTTAATCTATAACTCAGTCATTTGATTTTTCAAGTTCTTGAATTATGTGCTAAGTATCATATAGAGAAGAATCATCAAAAATGATGTATGGCCTTGCAACTTCAGTAGGTTCCTCCTTTGAATATTTTGAAAGAAAACTATTAGAAATGGCCTGATTTATCAATAAACTCTTCCAATATTAGCAAGTAAGCCAAAAGACTTCAATAAGATGCATCAAATGTTGATAAATTATGCATATTTGGATACACTGCATAGTGAGATAAATTTTAAAAGAACTAGGAACAAATCCTAATATTGATTGTTTCAACAGAAGTTAGCTACAATAGTATTTTTGATTAAGTAGTTTTATTTAGTCATATTCTTAAATAATTTTTACCGAAATATTGGTGCTGCAGCTAGCAAATATTCCACTTATGAAAAATATTGAAATACAATTTAATAAGTAGTCCTTTTGAATGAGTAACCAACCCAATCTAACCTTCAGAAAAAGTCTGAGTTCAGTTTTCAACTCAAATAAATGTCTTAATATTCATACCAAGAAATGAAGTCATATAATTAAAATTTCTTGCATAATTTGTCTATCCATTTTAGTACAAATTTATAAATTCTACAACATGTTGCAAATATATATCTAGTTAATAGTATAATTTAGTTATGAAGCAAGATATGCTGCGTCTTTAGTATTATTTTTCTTAGCATGAATGGTTAACACATAGGAATTAAATTACACTTGTTGAAAGCCTAGAAATAACTAAATCAATGTATTGAAGCATCATAATTTTAGTTTTCTAACACTTTTAAAAACCTATTAATTACACTACTCTAGTCATTTGTACACAGAGCAACAAAGGAGGATACTCTTAGGAGAGGAATACAAAGGCACAATCCTCTGATCATATAAAACCGTATCTATCGAAATGAACTCCAAAAAATGGAAGCAAGAGGTTTTTTTCTTTATAAAATAAGGAAACAAGTAAATGAAAACCTATAGATCATTACTTGGTTATGCACTAGAATATAACTGTACTTTTTGGTAACAAAATAGTAAATATTAAACACTTTATAATAAAAATAAGTGCTGACTTGAGAGTAACTGTAGTATGAAATTGTTTTTAATAGTACAATTTTGTAAAGTTCTTATAGCATTTTTGCATAATGCAATTTTGCATAATTTTCTTTTTCTTTTTTATCCCGGTCCTGGGACTTGAACTCAGGGCCTGGACTGTCTGTGTTGGGGTTTTTGTTTGTTTGTTTGTTTGTTCAAGGCTGAGCCCCCTTCCAGCTGTTTTGGCTGCTAATTGGATAAGAACTTCATGGACTTTTCTTCATGGCTGTGAATGGCCAGTGATCCTCAGCTCTCGTTTTTCTGTTTAGTTAAGATAATGAGCATGAGTCACTAGCACCCACATGAATAGTTTTAAATTTTTTTTCCTACGGCAAATTCTTTATCTGATTTGATAGTAGGCTTAAAATTCCTTTTTGAATAACACATAGTTTCTAAATAAATTATGTAAGATTTTTTTCCAGGGGCTTTATTCAATGTACCTAGAAAGTTTTACTACTTCCAGAAATGATTTTCAAGAAACTTTTAAAGGACTTAATCTTGCTGGACTATCGGACTACTTCACATATGCAAAGATTTTTTTTCTCTTTTTGCAAATACCAAGAGCTAGAAAAGGGAATTGAAAATAACTTTCAAAACTTACTTATATTTAGTTGGGCAGCCGTAGTCCATGTCTGTAATCCTAGCTACTTACTCAAAAGGCTGAGATCTGAGGTTTGTGATTCAAAGCCAGCCTGGGCAGATAAAAGTCTGTGAGACCTTTATCTCTAATTAACCACCAAAAAGTCAGAAGTGGAGCTGTGGCTAAAGTGGTAGAATGCTAGCCTTGAGCACAGAAGCTCAGGGCCAGCAATAGGGTCCTGAGTTCAAGCCCTAAGACTGGCACAACAAATAAGAATCCTTTATATTTAAACATGTGACCAACAAGTTGATGTCAGAACTCATTGTTTCTTACTTGTGAATCTTCAGGAAAGAGGCATCTCATGGGATGGTTAGCCTGTGATGATCAGCAAGATCAAACATTAGGAGCCTTCATTTACGCAGTCTTTGCAAGGCCAGGCATGGGAAAGGTGGTGTTACTGTCATCATATGTCATAATGTCTACTGAAGTATGTTTGTTTTATTGCAATTGCTGTCTTCATTTGACTTCCTTCCCTCTAGAGTTCCCTTTCTGCTCAAAAGGCCTAAAGGATGGGTGAGTTACTTTTTGAATTTAATGGGGACATTTTTACACAATTCCTGACTACTTGTGATTCTTTAACCATGTATGTACTGATATAAATGTCTTTCATCACAATAGAAACTCGGCTGATGTGATGGAACTTGTTCTGGGAAAAATTATGAATAATGTGGGGAAAAACAGAGAAAGTCTTCAGGGAAAATTCTTCCAAATAATATGGCTCGTCTATGAAAGAAACCTAATAACAATTGATAACATCCGACTATTCTGAATAGTTCAACCAGATATTACAGATGAATTCGTCTGTAATGAGAGTAAGTTTTCTGTTATTAATACTAAAAAATTCATCAACCACACTAGAGGAAATATTGAATTATCTTATTATTCTGTTTATGGGACAAAATAACTCAGGTTATTTGTTATTTAGTGACTGAATTTATAGAGTTCTTTTTTTTTATGTTCTAGATATCCACCACTTGTAAGAAGTATAGTTTGCAAACATTTTATACCTTTCTGTAGGTTTTCCTTCACTCTTGATCATTTCATCGCTGTTAATAAACTTTTTTTGGGGGGGAGGTCCGGTCGTGGGGTCTGAACTCTGGGCCTGGGCACTGTCCTTCAGCTCTTCAGCTCAAGGCTAGCGTTCTACCACTTGAGCCACAGCGCCACTTCTGGCTTCTTTTTCTTTTTGCTTATGTGGTGCTGAGGAATCGAACCCAGGGCCTCATGCATGCAAGGCAAGCGCTCTACCACTGAGCCACCTTCCCAGCCCCTAATAAAGTTTTTTAAATGCCAGTCCTGGGGCTTGAACTCAGGGCCTGGATGCTGTCCCTGAGCTTTTTTGCTCATAGCTAGTATTCTGCCACTCCACTCCGAGCTTTTTGGTGGTGGTTAATCAGAGATCAGTCCCATGAATTTTCCTATAAGAGCTGCCTTTGAATCATGATACTCAGCTCTCAGCCTCCTGCCTAGGTTAGGACCACAGGTATGAGCTACTTGTACTTGAGTAAACTTGTTGGTTTGATGCAATCTCGTTTTATCTATCTGTTCTTTTGGAGCCTTGTCCGAAATAACCTTTCTAGAACCATCTCTAAACAAAGAGATACAGGAAAGGTTGTGGATTGATAATGACTTGACTGATTATTATAACTAAAATATCCAGCTTGGCCTGATGGTACATTCTAGTAACACCATTATGTGGGAGGCTGAGGCAAAGAGAGTCACAAGTTCAAAGCCATTCTAGGCCGGATAGAGTGTCTGAGCCCAATCCAAATTATATTGCAAGATTTCTTCTCAAGTAATACTTAAAAATAATGTCTTCAATGTTATTTTGTCATCCTGTTTTAAAATATAAGTACATTTATTTTTTAATTGATATATGAGAATATAAAACGCATACTCTCACTTTTTTTAATTTAATTTAATTTTATTTGTGAACATACTGTACAGAGGGGTTACAATTACATGGGCAGGATAATGCGTACATTTCTTACCAAGCATTGCAGCCTCCTCCTTTGTTTTACTCTCACTTATTTTTTAACATTCAAGGAAACACATCATTGGAAGATTCAAGATGGTGACAGGAACATTCTTTTCTAGACTTGAGAAAGAGCTATTGTGAAAGTGAATATAGGAAAAGAGCATTTAAACACCCAGGGAAACAGTAACTTTGTGAGTCCCATGGAGAGTCCTTTAATACCTCCCAGGCCACAATCGCAAAGGTGAAGCACTCTGCTTTATAGTGCATAAAATGGGGCCCTGGACTAATAATGCTGTTACCCTACACACCAACTCATACCCTACCTAGACTTAAGTGTGACTTCCAGTTGGCCCTGTCTGTACCTGTCTTGAGCTCTTTCTCTCTCCTGTTCTCTCTGATTTAGTCTCTTCTGCATTTGCCCTCTACGGTCTCTGGCTTTCTCCCTTCTTTTTGTCTTATTTGCCCCATTAGTTACCATTTCAATTTCTCTTTACCTAACTGCACACCTACTTTCTTTCTTCCTTTCTCTCTCTCTCTTTCTTTCTTTCTTTCTTTCTCTCTCTCTTTCTTTCTTTCTTTCTTCCTTCCTTCCTTCTTTTCCTTTCTTTCTTTTCCCTTCCTTCCTTCCTTCCTTCCTTCCTTCCTTCCTTCCTTCCTTCCTTCCTTCCTTCCTTCCTTCCTCTCTCTCTTTCTCTTTCTTTCTTCCTTCCTTCCTCTCTTTCTTTCTTTCTTTCTTTCTTTCTTCCTTCCTTCCTTCCTTCCTTTTCCTTCCTTCCTTCCTTCCTTCCTTCCTTCCTTCCTTTCTCTTTCTTTCTTTCTTTCTTCTTTCTTTCTTTCTTTCTTTCTTTCTTTCTTTCTTTCTTTCTTTCTTTCTTTCTTTCTTTCTTTCTTTCTTTCTTTCTTTCTCTCTCTCTCTTTCTTCCTTCCTTCCTTCCTCTCTCTCTCTTTCTCTCTTCCTTCTTTCTTTCTTTTTTCTTTCTTTCATTCATTCGTTCTTCTTGCTCCTACTTCTTTCATTCCCATTCTGTTTTAAACCATTGTGACTTACATTGTTAAAGTCACTGAAGTTTTTGGAGAGCTTTAGGCTGACGGATAAATGGGGCAGAGTGCAGCACTTTCACATGCTTCTTATCCATTCCCCATACAGTTTTCCTACATTTTAATATCTTGCAGTTCAAGCAGTACATTGCTCCAATGGATATGCCAACATTGACACGTGATTATTAACTGAAATCTATGGTTTACATTATGCTTACTCTTTGTTATTCTTCTCCCTCGCAACTGTTTTCTTTAATGTAACTAACTAATACCAAGATGGACATGGTGGTATAGTCCTGTAATCTAAGTTTCTCAAGAGTTCAAAACTGCTTGAACCTGGGTGACTTCATAGACGCTATCTCAACACGCAGAAGTAAAAATGAGTGGGAGTGTAGCTCAATTGTAGAACATTTGCTTCTATGTACAAAGCCTTTGGTTTAATCCCCAGTACTGCATAATACAAAAGAAACAGACAAAAAGTAATTACTCATACTAAAATCTATCTCTACAATGTCCCTCAACAGAAGTGAAAGTTGGTTTATTTATTGCCAAGTCTTGGTGTTACTTATCAATAACTTATGTTCCATTTGTTATGTTATTTGATTATTACAGTATGTATAATTATTTCTACTTCAAGAATGACTATACTGACAGAAAAAGCAACTAACTTGCTAGGATGTATGTGGTGAGTCAGGATGTGATAAAGACAATAGCTATATTTTTTGACAGTTAACTAATGATCTTTCCATGCTACTTTTAGTTACCTTGGCTTTATCAGAAATGATCCAAGTATGTAAATTGGGCATGGATTTGTTTATGTTTGTCAGAAAATAGGGGTTTTATGTCCTTAAACAGAATTTGGTGGTGCATAGATCCACTTAACAACACACACACACACACACACACACACACACACACACATATATATAATGTATATATACACATATATATTTGTGTATATGCATATATATATATATATATATATATATATATATATATATATATATATATATATATATATATATACCTCAAATTCCATTTCTGGTGAACTTTTTGCCATTCTAATATATATTGACCATAGATTTAGAATATTTTTTTCTTGCTCCCAAGTGTTTCTCTAGTATTTAGGGTGTCCTTTACCCAGAGGTAAGTACCAATACCACATATTTCACAGCCAAACCAAATGCAGTTTGGAACTTGCCCCATCTTTCAGTTTCAACTATGATATGTAAGCTAAACATTTTTTCTGCCCACTAGCTCAGGCATTCTTGTTCCTGCTGCTTCACAAAGGGGCACTTTCCAACCTGTGTGGGGAATGGACTGAACTCTGCTTTTGTTTTATCTTTTTCCATCCTTCTCTTTGTGATGTAGCGAGCATAGTTTTGTTGATGCTGACAGCTGTGTGTGAATATTTTTTCTACTTTCAGAAGTGAACAGGTTATCTTTTGGGATCTACAGACAATTCAGTGCATCATTAGTGGCTGGCCATCACCTTCTTGCAAATTAATAATGGATTTTCTTTTTAATTCCATTTTTTTCTCAGCCTTACTATCAGTTCATGAGAGGTATACTTTTTATGAATTTCAGTTTTCCACTAAACAGTGACAGAAATCTTTAAAACACAATTAGTTGGGTGATAAGTCATATTCCAGATTGATTTAAGGGTAGGATGATGCAGAAAATAATGTCTGAGATAGTGTTAGTCCTCATTCTCTTTCAGTTGTCAATAAGATATCTTTCAAATATACTCTGAATTCTTTTAGGCAACTAGGATTCTAGTACATCAGAATGATATGAACTTGAAGCTCCCAAAGTGTTATGAACTGGTCATTGTATCTTAAGTTTTAACATTGCATTATGGCAACTTATTCAGGATGATTAATTTTTTTTAAAAAAAGAAGTTACATTTTGAATTTATTCTATATGTGCAGTGTTATGGTCATTTGCAGTATTGACATACAATATTGCATGTATTTACAAATGATTATTGTCTTTGGTTTTTTTGGTGAATTGCCAATTCGGGGTTTTTTTTGTTTTGGTTTGTTTTTTTTTGGCCTATTCTTCAGTTGGGTGGCTTGTTTCTTTATTATTGAGTTTTAAGGGCTCTTTTTGTATGCTGGATACAAGTCTTTCAAAAGGCACTTGTTTTGCAAATATTTTCTCTCAGTCTGTGGCATACATTTTCATTCTATTTACAATGTTTTTCACAGAGCAAAAATTTTAAATTTTAATGAAGTCCGGCCTGTCACTTTTTGGTGTGGATCATGCATTGTGAATGATAATCTAAAGCTTCAGAGCAAAACCCAATATCATCTAGATTTGTGAATGTGAAGTTTTTCATACTATTCCTTTAAAGTCTTTTTCTATTAATTATCAATAGTGATGACCTATATTTCAACTTTACTTTGAGTACTCTGTCATTACTCTTTTCTCCTGGGTAGCCTACTTAGGTTTTATAATATATATTGAGCTGGGTGCCAGTGACTCATGCCTGTAATCCTAGGTACTCAGGAGACTGAGATCTGAGGATCATGATTTGAAGCCAATTAGATCAGGAAAGTCTGTGAAACTCTTACCTCCACTAAACTACCAAAATATAAGAATATAGAGCTGTGGCTCAAATGGTACAGTGCTAACCCTGAGCAAAAGAAACTCTGGAATAGTGTCCAAGTACTGAGTTCAAGCCTCAGAAAGGTCATCAAAAATAAATGCATGCATGCATAGATAGATACATATTGTATTTTCAAGGAACCAGCTCTTGATTTCACTGACTTTCTTTGAAGATTCCTGGTTTTAACTTCCCTGATTTCTTCTCTGATTTTTAGAGTTATTGTTTCCTCTCCTGTTTACATTAGTTTCTATTCTGTTTTGCAAATTCTTCTCTTTTGCAAAGAGGGAATCTTAGATTCTTGGTTTTAATTACTTATTCAGCTTATACGTACTTATATGTATTCAGCAATATTAATCTGCAAGAATTACTTTGCTGAATCCTACCAATTCTGAGTAGTGAAAATTTTAATATTTATTTAGTATAAATATTTTTTACATTTCTTTTCAGACTTTTACTTTGAATCTTGTGTCATTTGAGTGTTGCTTAGTCTCCAGGTATTTGGGGATTTTTTGTTATTCTTCTGTTGTTGACTTCATTTTAAGATCATAACATCTCCCCAATGCCTTACCACCAAATCACAGGACTCCTGGGAAATGGCAATGTACTGCAACTGAAAGAATCACAAATCTCCAATTTTTTTTAGGTATCTATGGGGAAACTCAAAGACAATAGATAGAGGAAACAAAAACGAAGGCACTGGAGAAATTGTAGCCTCTATTGTAGACATGTTTATCAAACAATAAGCATAGTCTAATTTCTAGTCCTTCTCCCTAAATATATGTTGAACAGTAAAGGCCTTTTATTTAAATTCCTTTCAGTTAATATATTACATCTCTGCAGAGATTTGAAAATTATCAGACCAGTAATTTAACATAACTATTATCAACATCCTAAACACACTAATGAAAACGTAAGCAATATATAAAAGGAGACTGGTAAATCCAGTATAAAATGAAAATGTTCTTTAAAAGTCAAATTTGAGCTGGGTACCAGTGGCTCATGCCTATAATCTTAGCTACTCAGAAGGCTGAGATTTGGGGATCATGGTTCAAAGCCAGCCCAGGAAGAAAAGACTCTTAATTCCAATACTACTCAGAAAAACCTGGAAGAGGTGCTGTGGCTCAAGAGTAGAACACTAGCCTTGAGCACAGAGTGGATCAGGGATAGTGCCCAGGCCCTGAGTTCAAGTCCTGGCAGACAAAACTAACTAATAAATAGTAAAATAAAAGTCATATCTGAAATTAAAAAAAAAAAACCAAAGCAATGGAGGTGAAGAAGAGCATTTGATGGGCTCATTAGTGTGCCTAAAGATGAGTTCACAGACATTTCCCAAACTAACCAGCTGGGTGCTGGTGGCTCACAACTATAATCCTAGCTACTCAGGAGGCTGAGATCTTATTGATGATCATGGTTCAAAGTCAGCTGGGGCAAGGAAAGTCTGTGAAACTCATATCTCAAATTAACCACCAAAAAGCTGTAAGTGGAGCTACGGCTCAAGTTGCAGAGAGCTAGCCTTGAATGAAAAAGTTCAGGGATAGCCCCTATACCCTGAGTTCAAACCTAAGGATCACACATAAACAAACAAACAAATAAACATGCCCAAACTAAAAATCCAAGAAGAAAAAAGACTGTCAGGGGTGACACCAAACACAGAGTTTTTATGCACACAGTACTTGGTTTTCTTTCATATTCCTTGAAATTTTTTATCCATAATTAGAACATGAGGCTTTGGCTAAACTGTGACCTAAAGCCCTCCAGTAGTCAATGTTAAGGGAGGAGGTGTGTCCCATAATGTCACGATTGGCTCTCAGGCTTTAGTGAACATCTTCTCTCAGACTGTGATCTTCATAAATTCTCGCTACAGAGAATTGGGGAAGGGCCGCATTTAGGCATCACCTCTTTTCCTGTATCAGCTCATCTCTGGTTTTCTAGAAGGGCAAGCTTCTATGAAGGAACACATGGATATCAAAATAGGCTTTTCTTTCTTGTTTCTGCATGGATTCACAAGGAATTTTCCCATATCTTCACCCTGAGAACCTGGTCGAGCTCCCAGAGGTAAATCTGCCCATATGGAAGTCTCTCCAGGATGGGATTTCAGGAATTTTATTTCAGGAATTTTAGTTCACACCTCATTGTCAGCAATTAACCAATTACCCTTTAAGCTTTCCTACCCGCTGCTGGTCCTGGCAATGTTTTCTTAAGTTATTAACTAGTGAGTCACTTGAAATCAAGCCATGAAGTCCCTGAAAATAATAACATATCAAAGCTCGCATGAATCATTAATTTAAGAGTCAGAGAAATCTCTTGTCTCCATCTTGTCATTGATATTGCAACATACTTTCTGTAATGTGATTTTTTTTTTTTTGGCTAGAATCATGCTATTAAGAAGAATAGGTAAAAGGGACTACAATCAGGCACTAGAATTTTTATTAATACTGCCTTCCCCTGCTAATCAATTTGTTAGTTTTTTAAAAATTGAGATAAATGTATGTTGTTCAAATCTTTATATACAAGAAAAGTGTGCAGCATACAAGATTTAGTAAAATTTTGTGAATACCAGAGTTTACCTAATAGAAATAAATGGCTATGCAGATCTCATGCTTAGGAAAATATGATTTGCATGTACTTTCATTTGGACTGTGTTGATACGTATTTTGAGGCATTGAGTCTTTGTGATTTGAAATGTTGTATTATGCCCAAGGGGGGATGGATGCCAAACTCCTGCTTAGAACAGGAAAACAGCTCCCATTCACTTACCCAAAGCAGAGGGCAATCAAAGGACAAATGCCAACCAAATTGGAGTCTTTTCCCCAGCTCCAAACCAATGAGGGGGAAAATATCTGATATGATTTTTGAAGAGCAATGGAGAAGAAAACAAAACCTGTGATAATATCTGCGAAATAGTTCCCATGATTTACAAAATAGAAATATCTAGAGTAGTTTGACCCACTAGAACTTTCCTCAATTATGTTAATGTTCTCTCTGTGTTCCATTTCATAAAAGTCTAGTAGCTAGTTTAGTAACGAGCATTTATAATATGACTGATCAAACTAAGAAACTTAATTTTTAATATTCTTCACCTAAATTAATTTAAATTTAAATAGCCTTCAATTGCTGGTGATGACAGTGTTGAATAGATCCAGAGAGAAAATCGTCTCATATAATAGAATTAGACTTGTGAAAAATGTAGTTACTGAGGGAGGATTACATAAAGTGAGGAATTAGATTTAAGAGATTCTTGATGTTTGCCTGGAGCCTGTGGCTCATGTCTGAAATCCTAGATACTCAGGAGTCTGAGATCTTAGGATTGTGGTTCAAAGCCAGCCTAGGTAGGAATGTATGTGACTCTCATCTCCAACTAACTACCAAAAAAAAGAAAACAAAAAAGACAGCTCAAGTAGCAAAGTACCAACTTTGAGCAAAGAAGCCCAGGGACAGCACACAGGTCTTAAGTTCAAGCCCCCCAAATGGATTTTCGAAGTTAGTAAAAATGGATATATATCTACAAGTATGCCTGGCTGGTTTCAAGTCTCATTTTGATCACTAACTGACTTCATGATCTTTACCTGTCTGTTATATGCTCCTCTCTCTTTGGCACCTACCCTATAAAACAAGTTAATACATACAACAGTGTTCAATAAAATTTTCTTTAGAAAAACATAACATTCTCAAGGTATTTTACTCCTGGTAAAAGAGGAAGACATTCAATTATTTTATGTATCTATTGGATTGTTAGATTCCATAAATATATACCTCATAAATACATACAATTATTACATGGTGACCAAAATTACTTTAGTGTAAAGAGGAAAAATATTTTTCTATTTTATTTTCAATACCATCTGAAAGACCTTTGTTATTTACCATTCATTAATGATTAACAAATTGCAATGTTTAGTGTGCCCTTATTAAGTGCTAATCAAACAGATTATCATTTCAGTATTCCAACAACAATAAGAATTAGGTTTGATAGAATTAGTTCCATTTACATATGAGGATTTCAAACGTAACTACAAATGGTAGAAACAGGATCTGAATTCAGGTCTTTTCATTACACATGAAGATGTTCTTTAACATGTACTTTACTGCTTTCATAGATCATACTAACACACCTGTATCTGAAAATCAGATGCACTGAATCCTCTAATAAATCCTCTCACAATGAAATATCTAGAAGTACTAAGAATACACACACTTACCAAACTTCCTTTTAAGTACATACCTAACAATCTAATATTTAATGAGCAAATAACTTCAGAAGACATTTTCTAGAATTTGACATTCAAATGGTCATTAAACCAGTTATGAATTTGAAAACTCAAAGAAATTCTCAATTTAGAAATCACAAGAAAGTAGAATTTAGAATTCCTAAAGACATCACAGATTGGAATTAATAGATACAGGAATAAGAGGAGTGGTTACAAGATTAAACAAATGAGATAATCCAGAACTCATACAAAGACTGTGAGCCATATAAAGTGAACAACAGATGAATAACAAGTTAAGATTCTAGAGATAATAATAACATATGTAAAATGATAAACTTTTTCAAGATGGTAACTGGCCATTTAGCTAGGTTGAATATACCTAGAGAAAATGGAGATGTAATTATATATTTATATATAAATGGAAATTTACATACATGTATATATAAATATGTAAATACTAAATAAGTTATAATACATTAATATATAATATCCATTTTAAGAATTTATATATACATATAATTATATGAATATAAAAATTATAATGTAAATGTATATTTATATATAACATATAATGCAATTATATGGAAAATATATGGAAAAACTACTCAAGATGTAGCACTGACAAAGATACAGAAAAGATGAAAAGGTACACAGGAGATGGAAGAAAATATAATGTACATCTAATTTGAGTTTAAAAAGGGAAAAATGAAATGAGGAACAGAAAGATTTTTTTCCCCTCTGTGGCTGAGTATTTTCAATTATTGATGAAATAAAAAGTGATTTTTAATTTATTTTTGCCAGTCATGGGGCTTGAACTCAAGGCCTGGGCACTGTCCCTGAGCTACTTTTGCTCAAGGCTAGCACTCTACCACTTGAACCACAGCACCACTTGTGGCTTTTTCTGTGTATGTGATACTGAGGAATCGAACCCAGGGCTTCATGCGTGCTAGGCAAGCACTTTACCACTAAGCCACATTCTCAGCCCCTAAAAAGTGATTTTTAAGAAAAATTACCCAAAAAAGATCAGGGAAGTCACTATGAGACTGGGAACAACTTTCTCCCCCCCCCCCCCAGCTGCCAGGAGAGACTGCAGTAATGAGCTTATAATTGCCAAGTGAAGAATGAAAGTAACTTCCCATCAGGAGCTCCATCCAGATTACACTATTGAGCCAGGTCAATGTTGACCAGAACTATGTCAAGCAGACAAAAGGAGATTATTGTATCTGAACAATCCCACAGGAAAGGTATGAGGTACAAAAAGAAATGATAGGCAAAGAAATCACTATATGTGTAGGTAAACGAGAGACACCCAAGGGTGATTTTCAGGTATATGGAACAAATACAGTTAGGCATTCAGTCAATGAGAGATCTTCACAAGCTGTCCACATGACTAAATTTTGTTCCTAATATTGTCAATGGATGCTTAAAATAGCTAGTTGCATCCACTCTAATGTGTGTGCAGGCACACACACACACACACACACACACACACTGCCACATGTTCCACCAATGGGTCCTGAATGCCTGACAATATTTCCATTTAATTCACTGACTTCCCTTTTTTCCTATGCCAGAATCATGCAGGGAGTTCATCTAATCCTGAATGGGTAGCACCTGTTCTACTTTAAGCTCACATTCTATCTACCAGGTGGTCTGACCAGTGACAGATATTTCCAGGGCTCTGAAATCATATGATCCTAGAATTGCAAATGAGAGCTCATAAACCATTATTCAAGCTTCAGAGATAATTGGAAACAAAGATGGCATTCAAATCTACTGTCTCTTCATCTGGAGGGATAGTCATGTCATTTTTAATATTCTTCAAAATGATCACAAACATATTGGAACAATAGTTTCAAAGTAGGACTCATTGTATAGGTTAGGCAATCATTATCTTGTTTTGTTGTTAGTCTATATTCCATGATTACTTGTGGCTGTGATTTCTTGGTAAAAGTGAAGAGAATAGAAAGAAAGACTTTGTTCACTGAAGGAGAAAAGCACCTATCAGAGAACATAGCATTTGCCATAGATGCATTCAACTGTGTTCACTTTTCCTTGAACTGCAGAGACTACATGGTTTGCCATAGTTTAAGATAGACAGAAACTAAAGAGATGATCAACCTTTTATAAATACAAGCATATCAGAAACAACTAGCTTCAAAATTTTCTCATGTATCTATCCTACATTTTTAGATATCAAAAAGATTTTAGAAATCCCTCTAATCTTTTGACTGAAAAGATCTCCTCACACCATCAATCAACAAATCAATACATCAATAAACTATGCCAGCAATATCCCTAGGAGTCAATAAGTCAATAAGGTCAAAGTTTCTCAGTGAAACTTTGAAATACATAGGTGAACTCACTATTTCAAATAGGAACAAGCTACCTAGAAGAAAGTAGCCTGTTTCAGAAACTTAGGATACTTCCTTGATGGCTCACTGACTTTGGGTACAGGGCATTGTAAATGCATTGCAAAACATTTATTTTTATTAGGCTTCCATTTGTTTAATTCCTTTTGGCAGTTATGGTTTTTACAACAGAAATGATGTGACTAATTTATGTTTTCCTAATTGGACAGCTAAATATTCTTGTATATATTAATTCTGCACAGTGCCTAGATGTTTCCCGAGAACTCTAATAAACTAATTAAATAAACCAACACACAATCCAATTTGTGATTCATCCATCATTCATCTGTTACCCATTCCAATATCTCCTTGCTTCCCTGGAGTGCATGAGTTATCAGAACATATGAGGAGGGAAAAAAAGAAAGTTATAATAAATATTTTTGCATTTGATTTTCTGTAACTGGCCGATAATTAATGTTACAGAATGAATATCCCTTCCCCAAAATTCTCCAGGCCAGAGGTGTTTCAGACTTTCGGCTTTTTAAAAAATTTTTAGAACATCTTCATATGAATAATGAGGTCTCTCAGGGGAGGGGATCCAAGTCTAAACAGAAAATTAGTTTGTCTCATATACATCTTAAATACATGGACTAAAAGTACTTTTATACACTATCGTTCAGTGTGCCTGTTTTGACTAGAAAGATGGAAATGATTGGAAAGAAACTTAAGGCCAGATGTGAACTATTCTCCATGTGGCATCATGTCACTGCTCAAAATATTTTGCATTTTGGAACCCTTTGTACTTCAAAATTTTGGATTAAGGTTGAGCCAGTGGTTGATATAGCAAAGTTCTCTAGGCTGAGTATTTTATGCTTTGAAGTAGAGACTAACTAGAGTTATCAAAGAAATTTGTTGACTTCACAGCCCTTTACTCAGTTAGGTAGAGAAAAGGTAGAAGAGACACCAAAACTCTTCTGACATATACAATTAAGAGTTTCAAGCTGGGTTCTGGTGGCTCACGCCTGTAATCCTAGCTACTCAGGAGGCTGAGATCTAAGGATCATGGTTCAAAGCCAGCCTGGGCAGGAAAGTCTGTGAGACTCTTACCACCAATAAACTACCAGAAAACTGGAAGTGACACTGTGGCTCCAGTGGTAGAGCTCTAGCCTTGATCTGAAGAGCTTAGGGATAGCGCCCAGACCCAGAGTTCAAGCCCCATGACCAAAAAAAAAAAAAGAGTTTCAAAGAGAAAAACAGCATTTAGACCCCCAGTGGCCTGAAAACAGGCATTTGTTTCCACGAATGATTCTCTTGCAATAACTCAGCTCCTAAAGCAGACAAAATTATTTCTTATGAAAGAATCTTAGAGTAAAATTCTGACACATTTTGAAAATCTACCTTAGAAATATTTTATAGGCATTATGTATTACACAAATATCAGCTACATACAAAGTAAATTTTAACATTATTGTCCTGAATCTATACAGTGTTTATAAGATGGCAAACACTAAGTATTTAAAAAGAATTTGTGATCAGTTACATCCTAAGGAGTTACACTTATAAAAACAAACAGAAAGAACATTGGGCCTGGATTTTCATGGCTCATGCCTATAATCTTAGCTACTGAAGAAGTTGATATCTGAGGATTGCATGGTTTAAACTATTTGAGACAATGAAAATATACATTTTTTAAGAGAATAAATCAAAGTCAGTTTGGAAAGACAAATCCAAGAGGGTTTTATTATGAATTAGCCAGCAAAAGCTAGTACTGGAGGTATGACTCAAATAGTAGAACATTGTCTGTAAGCAGAAAAGTAGAGAGAGCCCAAGACCATGAGTTCAAGCCCCAGTACTGGCACAACAAACAAACAAACAACAAAAACAAAACAAACGAAATGGGGGATTAAAATCCTGACGACTATCATCTAACATATATAATACCTGAAGGTCCAAGATATTTTTAAATACCCTTCAGATTTATTGGAAACATTAATAGGCAACATTTGCTTTCTTTCTTTTATTTGATTTTAATACTTCTGTACCTCTAAACTATATTAGTCTTTGGACAACCTAGATTTACAAACAAATATAACAATCTTTGGTATGGACTAGACAATCAGATAGCCTTGGAGAAGTCTTTGTTTTGCCATCTACTGGTTATATTGCTCAGATTTCATTATCTGGCATTTGAAGGTCATCAAGTATAAACCTCCCCCAAATAACCTTACTAGGAAAAGGAGAGGAAACAACCAAGTTCATTTTACTTAGATTGCTCTATCCCATCTTGAAAATTGGAAACATTTGGCTGTACCCAAGCCTGGTAAGTTTATCTCAATTCATTGAATATGGCTGTGAGTTTTCCTTTAAGTTGTTGTTCTCTTTGAGTAGCCAGACCAGCAATGTCCTTAGGAGATGGGGACAAGGAAGGAAAGGAAGAAGTGCTGGCTGGCACCTATAGGGGGTGACATCACTTATGGGACACAAGTCCTGAGGCATTCCAATTATTCTTGGCAGGTGTATCATAAACAGATCCACACTCTATGCTGGGGTGCTCAGCCACTGTAATTAAAGTTACACTCTAAAAGGCTCCTGCTGTTACCTTCTTCTGGAAAAAGCTGACAGAGACTTCCACAGACAACTGTGACAGTATTTCCAACACCTCTGCATTTGCTATTCCCGTGGCTGAACAACAGCATCTACCTTTTACATTAGTTACCATGCAAATTAGAGGGGCAGAGGGAAGCAACCAGCCAATCAGGATGAGACAGAGAGTGTGCCTTTAGGTCAGCAGTCAGCCTCCATGCAAGATGACAAGGAAAGCATAGGTCAATTGAGCCTTTTTAAAACTCTAAAAGGAACTGGCTTTTCTGAGTCAGGAATCAACTCGTACCAGGATATTATTATCTGTAGATGAAACATGAGAAAGCTTGCTGATGTATGATGCCCTAGGATATGTGGTATCAGAAGAGGTAATGTGCCTTTAGTTCATGGGAAATGAAAGGATTTGGTAGACAGTGATATGCCTAGAATGGTTAAATAATGTAGAACTATAAATACGTTAAATGAGCTTTTGAGACTTGCAGACAAGTAACTGAAAATGCACACGCGTACAATCTACACTAATGCTTTGGGGCTTTGTGTCTAAACTTAGTTCTCAGAAGAATTAAAAATAGTGACACAAAGGTAGCAGCTGTTTTATAGATCAAAATACTAGCTTCCCTGTCACTAAAAGATGCTGTTAGCTTTTTTTTTTAGAAGTGCAGATGAGATATGTATGGAAACATGACACTAATTACTCATATTGTAAGAATAAGGAAAGTCCGCCAGGTGCTGGTGGCTCACGCCTGTAATCTCAGGAGGCTGAAATCTGAGGGTAGCAGTTCAAAGCCAGCCTGGGCAGGAAAGTCTGTCAGACTCTTATCTCCAATAAACCACTCCGAAACCGGAAGTGGCGCTGTGGATCAAGTGGTAGAGCACTAGCCTTGAGCTGAAAAGCTGAGGGACAGCACCCAGGCCCAGAGTTCGAGCCCCACAACTGGAAAAATAAAAAAAGAAGGAAAAATCCATTTAGTTCTCTTCTTATTTTGGCACAGATTGTCTGAAGAACTGTTCTAATCATACGCTCTCCTTTCAGTAGTGAAAACAGCATATATATTCAATAGAACATAGATGTTCAAATAGAACGTTCAAATAGAAAAGAGCATATATGTTTAATAAGAAAGTTATTAGAATTTTCAGCATTATCTCTTAACAGCTCAATGCTATAAACCCTCCATGCCTAGCCTGTCAACAATTAAGTCAATTATGATACACTCACGAAATGCAATATATCCAATGACAACGAACTGTAACAATGAGGAGAAATACCACAAATGGAATATTGATCAAAAGATGCCAAGTATCAAAGAGTAAACATGATATGATTCCATACGCATGAAACAGAAAAGAAGGAAACGAAAATGCATGATGATGAAAAGTTCTAGGTCATTGTGACCATTCTGCTTCTTAATTTTGGCTCTGATTACACTGATATACAATATTTGTTTTACATGCAATCATATGTACACTTAGATATAACATATACAAGTGCATTGTACATCCCTCTGGGATATTCCTTTTAAACATGTTTAGTAACAGCACCAATAAAAATGAAAAGAAGCCCCCACATCTGTAGATCTAGTGAGTTCAGACCCATGGAGCCAGTCTCAACTCCACAAAATCCTGCGTTCTTTTCTCTCCATTCTATTTTTAAAAAATCATCTGATTTTGACAAGATTTCCTTGGTCATTGCTCTTCCTCTACCCTCACTTTAATGCATCCACTCACTTTCATGGCAAACTGTGATAACGACTTGAACTGAAGATCCATTATTTTAATTGGCATGTTTCCATAACAGATTGCCATGTGTTGCTTAATCCACTGGCGGTTGTGAAGACAGGAGTACTGTGGGGTCTCTATGAATAGCAGCTTCAGAAATAGCAGTGAGCAATTCTACTTCTACTGGGGAACAAAGAGTGACTTTGGGCTGGAAAGTGATCTGCACAGGTTAACTCCTATATCTTTCTTCATAAAACCTTTAAAGCTTTTCAAAGGTTTTCCTTCCCCCAATTTTCCCTCTCTAGGCATTGACTTAAGTGTACTCCATGCTATTTCTCTTCAGTCCAGTACAATGTCCAACAGGAATGGGATGGTCACTTTGCTTGATAATATTCACTGTAGAAGAAGAATTCATGTTTTCTTTTGTTCCTAGTAATTCACACTTGGAATTACAGTGACACTGCTACTTAAGGATTCCTACGAATGGAGTTGGTGCTATTTCTCAAGCCATGGGAGTCTAATCCCCACTGTTTCCTTTGCCTTCTTCATCCATTTTCCTGCTTTCTCTAGAATCCTTAGAATGGAGTGACTGAACTCTGGATTTGCTTGTGCTGGTATCCTGTGAAGTTCTTCCCTGTGAGGATGAACATCTGCCCAGGTATTTCCATGTCCAGTTCTGCCTGTGATGTGATGCTGTAGAAAATAAATATCCCACTATATTCCTTGTAAAACAAAACAGCATCTTGAGAGCTGGGATAAGCAGACAATTGGAACTCTACAAAGTTCCAGTGCATTCTTAGCTTTTCTGCTCTTCCAGGGGAGGAAATTATACTGTAGCAATTTGAAAGAAGACTCGTGTGTTTAATTAATACATGAATGCGTATTTTCCACCTCTTATTTCAGGGAGCCATTAAAGATAGTTTAGTGGAAGACACCCAGATATAAAAGCAAATAGATTCAGGTGAATATTTAAATAATCTGCATCAGTATGACATATCTTTGGGGTCTAAAAGCTTGAGGCCACCTGTGTCAACATCATTTGACAGTTTATTCCAGAAAGATAAAACCTTAAGCCACTACATTCCTTCACTGTGTGCTTAAGAAAATCTTGTGATCCAATTTATGCAGAATAGCAGTTTGATTATATATGCAAATTCATCTCCTGTTGGGACAGAGGTTGCTCACTGTGGCCAACAGCTCACTTTTCCTAAAGCAGTTTATTTGTTCAGACTTTCTGTTGTCATATCTATCGATCTTATTAATACCCATACATTTGTCCAGTCCCAATCATTTCCCTTTAAAGACTTGCTTTAATTCACTTGAGCCTGCCTTTCTGTACTTAATTTTCTATAGCTATAACCAAATAACTGGAAGTAATTACACCTTAAAGGATGAATAAGATTTATTTTGGCTCAGTTTCAGAGATGCCAATCCATAGTCCCCAACTTCATTGATTCTAGGCCCAGGGTAAGTCAGGGTATCATGGCAGCACAAGTATGTGGAGGAGGAGGTTGTTCACCTTTTGGCAGACAGGAAATAGAGAGGAAATAAAGAAAGAGGCTAGGGCAAGGTATAGTCCGAAGAATATACCCCACTCACCTCCTTTCTCTGACTTGGCCTTGTCTCCACTGATCTATATGCATCTCAATTGGATCAAATTGACAATCAAAATCAACCACCCTACCCTCCAAATCATTCTTTCTACTTCTCATATGAGATAATTTATGTATGCATATATGTATGTATGTATGCATGTATGCATGCATCTCTCTCTCTCTCTATCATCTATCAATCTTCACTGTCATCTATTATCTGTATTTGCCTACAATAATCTGTCTATGTGATGCTCTTTTTTTTACCCAGTAACTCTGACAAACGGCTTTTCTTGATCAGTATGTTTTCTTGGTGATCTCTTTGGAAGTCTATAGCAGTAATCAAGAAATGAGAAAGATGATTACTAAATTATCACTAAGACTGGGTTACAAATAATGATAAATGTTTGTGTTAACAATAATGAACAACCACACAATGACTTTATTTCTTTCAAGTTTTCATCTAGTTAGTTATAAATATTCAAGGCATTATAAATTACCAGATGTCAATGTATATAATCTTTGTAGGGGGTCTGTCTAAAAATGATATGTCTGATTTTATAAAAACCATCTTAGAGCAAAGGCATTGTGAAGATGGATCTTCATAGTTAGCATACTTAATTAAAGGATAGTTATAACCCTATTCAGTGTATTTTATTGTGCAATTAGGTAACCAAATTCTTAAGAAAAGTAAATCTTTTACTAAAAAATGACAATCTAAACTTCAATTGTAAACTTACTTTTAAAATCCCACCCAGAATAAATAATCTGATATATGTATAATCTGTTTCATATGTGTGCATATATATTTGTGATTAATCTGCCTAAAGTATAGTATGTGCATATGCAATATACTATAGTGAGATGTCTTTAAACAACATGCATTTTCCAAAAATAGGGTGTGAATACTAGTGGGAGAGGACAATGACCAGAGAGGAAAGGGGAACAAATACACTCATAATAATCTATATACATGTGTAAAAATGGAGCAAGGAAATGGGATTGGTTTGGATGGGGAAGGGGAGCAGAGGGAAATAATGGAGATGGAAACTATGAATACGATGCATCTATACATAAATGGACATGTTAAAATGAAGCTTTCTTCAGTGACTTACTGGTGCTCATAAAATAATGAAGAAAAATAAAGTCAACATGTAGACAACTTCTTCATCTGGTTATTTAAGTTTTTCTGCTCCTGTGGCAATTCACTAGATTCACACCAGTCTTTAAGGAAGGAAAGCAATGGTTAAAGACATATGAGATGGCGAGAAATGTCCATTTAGGTGCCCTAGAAATTTCCCTGATACAGTCCCCCTTTCCTGTTCTAAGGTGCAGAATAAATACATACAGAATGTTCCAAACATTTGCTTTTTATTCATTAACCTTGCTTACATCATCACACATGTTATGTACTGGCATTTTTATATAAGTCCAGATCATTGTGATCGGGACCAATGTTTTTAGTGGTTTCTCCTATTCTGGTGATGGCCTCATATCAGTCCCCACACATTTGATTTCTTTGAGCAAGTGTCAAAGGTACTGTCAGTATGTGTTCAAGGATCATGAAATGACCTTGATGCTTTTACCTGTGTGCAATGGATCCTACACGCCTTTATAAAGAAAAATAAAGATGTGATATCTGGTCACATCCTTTTATTGATTTATGAGGAGAAAACTATTTTAAGGATCACTTTATGATCTCTGAGATACACTCCATGTTATCTGCCATAACATGAACTACAGGCTTGTCTTCCTCATTTTTAGTCTCTTATTTTTTTATTCTCTCCAATTACACAACTGGCCAAAAAAGAAATGAAATAAGGCACAGTCAAGGTGTACAATGAAGTTATACCTTCGGGTCTTTGAAGCTGTAATGCTTGGTCAATAGCTATATTCTAACATACTACGCAATGTTACTGTAAGAAAAGTACTTTGGTGCTAACCACCAGTGTTTCCAGAATCCAATGCAAAGCCATCTGTGTCTTGCTTATGACAATGCAATTTAAGAATCACTTCGCCATGAAAGCAAGGGCTCATTTCTAGGATCTCTTCTCATTCCATTAACCTGGATGTCTATCTTTGTGTTAATAACATACCGTTTTGGCGACAGTAGCTTTGCAAACTTTGAAACCAAAATTCATCTTTTTTCCCCTAAGATCCTGTAGGTTATTTGAGATGCCTTGCGACTCCATACCTAGGATTCATATTTTTTAACTCCTAGAATTGGATTCTGGAATTTAGAATAGATTTTTTTTATTTCTGAAATCTTATTATTTAGGGGATATTAGTAGCAAATGCATTGAATCTGTAGACCCCATTGTGTATTATGTACCTCTGAGTAATATTATGTCTTCTAATCCATGAATACAGCCAGACTCCCCATTCATTTATGTCTTTGATTTCTTTCAGCATTTTTTTTTATAGTTTTCGTGGTAAAATTATTTTTGTCTCTTTGGTCAAATTTATTTCTTTGTATTTTATGCTATATTCCTCTTTTTTCTTTTTGTTCTTTTTATTATTATCTTTAAGTAGTTGTAAAAAGCACTATCCATGTAACAAAGCAGTTTCTGAATACAATATATCTTGATCAGTGTCACCCCCTTTCAACATTCTTACTCCTCCCTTCCCTCTCCACCCCTTACCTCAGTCTTCTTAATGTTGTAGGATAAATATTGGAATCTTGACTGCATTCTCCTTGTCTTCTCTTTATTCACCCACCCCTTTTTCTTTGACCTCACCCTGCCTCTTTGGAGTACCTGCTTCCTGGTGTTTTATTCTTTATTTTTGCTGAACTTTGATTTTGCCTTTTTAAGGAATTACACTATTTGAGATCTCCCTTGCAGGTAGATTTAGCTTAAAGACTTGCAAGTATTTTATTCTTTTGATCTCACGTAAATGAACTTTTTCTAAATATTCTTTTTCACATACACTGAAAAGAATTTTCTAAATATTCTTTTTCACACACTGTTGTATTTTGTGTGCTGTTTTTTTAAATCCTGCTACTTTCTGAACTAAATATTTAGCTCTAACATTTTTTACACCATTGGGATTTTGTCCTAGCTAACAATGTCATCTATCAAAAAGGTAATTTTACTCCTTCTATTCTGATTTAGATGTCTTTTGTTTCTCTTCTTGCTGAGCTTTTCTGGCTTTAATTTCCACCACTATTTTGAGCAAGAGTGGCAAAAGCCAATTTGTCTACTTTTGGAATTTGGATGAACATTTTTAGTTATTTCACTATTGAATGTGATGTTAACATTTTTTTCATAAATAGCCTTTATGATGTTGAAGAAGTTTCTTGTGTCCAATTTGTTGAGTGATTTTTTTCATGAGACTATATAAAAATTTGTCAACTGTTTTTTCTGTGGCAATTAAGATGACTATATGTTTTCCCCCCTCAGTTCTGCTTATGTGGTAGATTATATCGATTGCATTTATTGTTTTCATCATAGTTGAACCTTTGGGGATTTTCAGAAACAAACCCAAATTAGTGCAATCATTTTATTGATATGAGACTGAATTCACTTTGCTAATATCACAAACTCCTTTTTATCAACTCCTGTGAGTAATGGGGATGGCTCATCTTGAACATTCCTTCATTAGACCTGGACTCAGTGATTTGTAGAGCAAGCTTTGATTTTTTTTTTTTTTATGTTGTGAGAATTGGTAGAAAATACAATCTGAGCCAGGTGCTAGTGGCTCATGCCTGTAATCCTAGCTACTCAGAAGGCTCAGATCTGAGGATTATGGTTCGAAGCCAGCCCAGGCAGGAAAGTCCATGAAACTCTTATCTCCAATTAACCTCGGAAAACTGGGAGTGGCACTATGGCTCAAGTGGTAGAGCACTCGCCTTGAGCTAAAGAGCTCAGGAACAGTGCCCAGGCCCAGAGTTCAAGATCCACAACTGACCAAAAAAAAAAAAAAAAAGTACAATCTGATTCCATGAAGGTGCTCATTGCTTCTGAGTTGCTATCAATTCTGTAGTACTGGGGTTTGAACTCAGGACTTCATGCTTGCTGGACAGGCACTCTATCTCTTGAAGCATGCCTTCAGTCCACTTTGGTTATTTTTATTTATTTACCATTTTTTGTTTACTTGGTTTTGAACTCAAGGCTTGCTTGCTCAGCTGGTGCTACATCATTTGAGACAAAACTCCAACCTAGCTTTTTGTTTGTCAATTTATAGATGAGGTCTCACAAACTATTCTGCCTTCCAGATCTGCTCTGCTATCCCATGGGTCTCAGCTTTCTGAGTAGCTATGATTATAGGCATGAGCCACTAGTACCTGCATTGCTCTATCTTCTTTGAGATAGAGTCTCTTTTTGGGGGTCAGCTTGGACAGCTATGATGACAAGCAAGTGCTACCTCACCCCTCTTACAGTATGGATTCTTTTCATTAATAAATTCTGTAATTTTTAGTATTTATAGGCAAAAGTGACCTGCAAAGTCCTTTAAGAATGTAATCTAATGGGTTTTTTTTCTAATCATTTTATATCAACATTATATCAACCTTGTAAGACACTGACTTCGGAATTTTCTCTTCCTTTTCCAAGAACCAGCCATTTGAAATATAAATGATCTCTATATTTTCTTCAGAATCATCAACTTTCTTTACCTTTGACCTCCAGCATCGTTCTTCTGTCTTTTAAGAAATGTTTGTCATTTTTTCATGCATCTGAAAGGTTTCCAATCTATTTCCTATATTATATACATCTTAATTCCTTTTCTTTGCTTTATTTATTTTTATTGTTATTTTAAGGAATTGTACAAAGGGGTTATAGTTTCAAAAGTCAGGTTATAAGTACAATGCTTCTTGCACACTATCACCCCTTCCTTCACTTTCCTCTGATTTTCCCTCCCACCCCTACCCACAAGTTGCATAGTTCATTTTTTTTAGAAGTTCCATGTCATTCTTGTTTAGGAGCCATACAAATCTTTTCTGTATTGTTCCACTTTTAGTATATGTGCTGTTGGTACAAGCACTGTACCTATTAATTCCTAAAAGTTTATGTTTGCCACAGAGCATGGTTTTTCTCCTTTGGTCTATATTTTTATGATTTTTGTTAACGTCCATTGGTTGTACTAAAGAAACTTTATTGTGACATTTCTAGTCATGTAAAATGTATCCCCAATGCATACTCTCTATTATTCTTCCCTTCATATTATTTTCTTATGACTTTTTATTTCTCTATATTTCTATCTTCTTTAGAGAATATTTCAATTTTTTCTGTTGTAAATCATCATCATCTGGTCACTTACTAATTGCATCCTGAAATCATGTCACTTACCTCTATTTGGAAACACAAAGCAGATTAGCTTTTTTGTTGTTGTTGGTTGTGGGGTCTGAACTTGGCCTGGGTGCTGTCCTTCAGCTCTTCTGCTCAAGGCTAGCCCTCTACCACTTGAGCCACAGCACCACTTCCAGCTTTTTCTGCTTATATGGTGCTGAGGAATTGAACCCAGAGCCTTATGCATGCAAGGCAAGCACTCTACCACTGAGCCACCTTCCCAGCCCCAGATTTGCTTTTTAAAATGTTTTTTCTTGAGATTAATCCTGTCTAAATTTATAATCATTCTATGTATCTTTGTTTTTAATTTTTATGGGGCAATGTGTTTTCAAAAGCTCTGTGATGAGTTTTATTTATCTACCCTTAGATGAAAAGAGTCTTTCAGAACTGGAGGATTGCCTATATAAACAGGGTTAATTGAGTCTGTTGTTCTGTCTCAATGTCTGCCAAGATTTTTCTGAACATTTTTTTAATGTTAAAGTGTCATTATTGATTCAGTGAGTTAACATGTTGAGGTGAGTGGGTAGGAAAGCTGGAGCTGTGGCCAAAGCAGGAATACACTGGGATGGAGAACTAGAGAAAGCAAGTGCTCTCACAAAGAGGCTCAACTGGATGAAAACGACAGCTTGTGGTGAATGAACTGCTCAAGCACAAGCTGTATCACCAGCCTCATCTACTGACCCAGAGGACTGATGGCCGAACAGTGGTATGGCTCCTTACCATAAAGCTGTCAGCTTCAGGAAAAGCTCACTCTGTCCATCTAAACAATGAGGAGCCATGCCACCCATTTTGAGGATCATGTCTCTCCATAAAGTATTTGGACTTATTCTCCACCAGACATTTAACTTCTTACTCCCCATTTACTTATTTCATATAATTATTTATATCAAAATATCCTTGTGATTTTTTAATTTTATATTTTGGGTCAGAATCCCATAGCATTTATTTTACTTATTCATTTTTGGCCACTGGATAGATGCTCTTTCAGTTGCCTCCTGTATCACTTGGACAAGCCTTAATCATGGTGAGGTTATCTGTCTGTCTGTCATCTGATGTCTGCCTATTTATCTTTCTATCATTACTGATGTTTGTATGTATGTGTTATGAACTATTGTTTATGTCTATCTATCTACATATTTATCTATGCATATATTTATCTATCATCTGTATGTAATCTATCATCTATCTTCATGATTATCTACCTATCATCTATTTACTTACATATTTATCTATCATCTCTCTACATATTTATCTATAACCTATCATCCATATCAACTATCTTTCTATCTTTCTATCTATCTATCTATCTATCTATCTATCTATCTATCTATCTATCTATCTATCTATCTATAGCAGGTCTTTTACATTTTGCCCCCACTAGATGCTGTAGGTTCATCTTCATTTCCTATCCCAATTCTAGAGTCAGTAATTTCTCCAAAAATAAAAATGAATTAGAGTATGATATTACAAACAAAGAAATATCAGATGTGTTCATGGCAGTGGAGCACTTCACTGACAGAGTGAAAAAAAAAGCACTTCTGGGGGTTAGGAAGGTGGCTCAGTAGTAGAGTGCTTTCCTTGCATGCATGATGCCCTGGGTTTGATTCCTTAGCACCACATAAGCAGAAAAAGCTGAAAGTGGCATTGTGGCTCAAGTGGTGAAGTGTTAGTCTTGAGCTGAAGAGCTGAGGGACAGCGCCCAGGCCCAGAGTTCAGGCCCCATTACCAACAAAAAGAAGTAGATCTGAACTTTTGTGTGTGTGTAATTAATATAATTTTTTGCACCTGTTTGGGGCTTTAACTTGAAGCCCAAGATTTATCCTTGAGGCATTATCCTCAAGGCTAGCAACTCTTCCACTTGAGCCACAGCTCCACTTCTGGTTTTTTACCAATTAGTTAGAGATAAGAATCTCATAGACTGTCCTGCCCAGGCTGGGTTTGAACCACAATCCTCAGATCTCAGCCTCCTGAATAGCTACCATTACAAGAATAAGCCATTGGTGCTTGGCTTTAAGTCTAATATATATATATATATATATATATATATATATATATATATATATATATATATATTCACATACATACACATATATACTATATGTACATATGTGTATAAATACATACATACATATATGTATATATACATATGCATATGTGTATGTGTATATACTATATATATAGAGAGAGAGAGAGCTCAGCACAAGTTCATAGTGATGTCTCTAACTCTATTCAACCACCAAATGAATCATTGGGTTCTTTCACTTGATTATCTAAAGGTACCTTTTTGATTCATAATCCTCCTGTCTCATGAAAGAGCCTTGTGAATCTCTTTCCTGATGTTGCTACCACCATGAGTCTGAGTGAAGTCACAATGACTTTATGTTTGGTGTAGTCACTAGTTAAACACTGAGCTGATTTCAATAGAAACTGATCATTACTTTCCAGTACATTCTGTACGGTATCTTTCCAATCTTCTCTGCACCCACCATTTTCTTCAGTATACCACCTATATGAATACAAAGGTCCTCCTAGGAAGTTCTTCACTGATTTCTGTGATGCTGCTTTAATTTCCCAGAATAAATGGCCTCTTGAGTTCTAATGCCTCAAATCTTATAGAAGACTTAGCTACAGCAGTCCTGTGCACATCATAAACAGAGGCTACTTCTCATGTCTTTGGACTTAACATAGACTGACATCAGGTTATTCTGTCTATCTACAAGTATCCAAAAGTCTACCTATTCTTTCTGGGGTGGGTCACAAAAGGTGATCAGGAATATAGTAACAGTCTTCTCTGGTTCGAAATAAACCTAAGTGAAAGGCTGATGTGTGCTGTTACATGAGTCCCTTTGGTTTGTAGGTAGGGTATGATTTCATGCATGCACAATTGTATTCCAAAAAGCAATGTACCAAATTGTAATTCAACTCTTACTTAATAAAGATGAAAAATGGGTGTAGGGATAACGTCTCTTCATTTTCAACTTAGTGATTACTCTCCAGTTCTCGCTCCCTTGGAAGTGGCGCTGTAGCTCAAGTGGCAGAGTGCTTGCCTTGAGTTGAAGAGCTGAGGGACAGCGCCCAGGCCCAGAGTTCAAGCCCCACGACCACCACCACCAACAACAAAAAACAGTTCTCGCTCCCTCTGCCGCTTCAGCCAGCCCTCACAACCATCACGGGGTTTATCTAGCTTCCAGTTGCTTCTCTTGGTTTCTTTAGTATATCATTACTCTATTATATTTCTTTTCATCTTCCTCTACAGAGCTCTTGTCTCTACTTCATTTCTGTCTCACATTCTAGTCTTTCTGATGGCTGACACCTTACACCTATTTCTCTTTTTTATTTTATTACAAAGATGATGTACAGAGGGGTTACAGTTACATAAGGAAGGTAACGAGTGCATTTCTTTTTGAAAAGTGTTACTCCCTCCCTTGTTTTCACCGACTTTCCTTCTCCTCCAAATCCCCTCCCCCTCAATTTAAAAAGTTCATTTCCAACATAGTGTCTAGTGAGTATGGCTGTTGCCACTGGTTCACCCTCTGTTCCACTATTTCTGTGATTCCCCTTCTCTTCCCCAAATTAGATAAACTTGCATGCAAGATGAAAGGTACCAAAATCAGAAACATAGAGAATAAACCAGAGAAGAAAAATAAAAGAAATACAAAAGAAATAACTGCAAACAGTACACTAACAACAACAACAACACACCAAAGCCCAAAACAACCAAAAAACCCTCTTGTTTGCATATCGTGGAGATCATTCTGATTAGCATCATTTTACAATGTCATATGTACAAAGCTATTGGGCTATTGTGAACCTCCGCTAAGTGAAATAAGCCAGACCCTAAGAAACACAGGCTCCATGGTTTCCTTCATATGTAACAATTAGTATATACTTCTATTTCTTCAAAGTTGCCTTTTCTTTTTAGATAAGAATGACTGTTGGTGTCCTAATGTGTAAGTGCTTTCCATCTGTGCCACCTTGCTTTGCAAAGGAAGATTTTATGCTCACTAATCCTCTGCTTTGTTGGGTAATAGCATGTGGCTTTCCCTAATGTTGAAAGTAACAATGTGTTTTTAATCTAATTTACTAATGTGGAACAGCTTTCATCTGAATCACAGGGCCGTCACCATTGACAACCAGGGCCTTGGCTCATGCTGAATGTGAGTGCGTAGGATCAGGAAACAAAATTTTCCAATATCTCACTATCCCAATTTAATCTTCATCAATCTTAGTGAATTAATTAGCAAAGTAGTAAAATGGTGTTACAGCAGTAAATGTTTATGAACAATTATGTGATCTAATTGAGTGCTTTTCTTCCCCCAAAGCCATGCTATTGTTCTTCGTTCATTTACTGGATCATGTGTTAAACTTTGCCTACATTGAAAAAGTGGTAGTTCAAGCTATTCTCCATCACATCTTCCATTTCACTCTGGCATCCTTTACTTGTGTGACACTGATTTTTCTCTCTCGGTGTAAGCACTTAGCTTCTCTTCTGAGGAAAGGCGTTCTACCTGTTTCTCAATGTGAATTTCTTCATCCTTTGCTCATTCTTGTCCTGGCCAACTCTTTCAGTATCCATACCATTTTTCTCTCTTATCTTTCTGCTTTAAAATGAACTGAAATCTCTCTTAGTTTTCTCTCTTAGGGAAAAATCTCAATGATTTAGAACTATCGCTCTTGTTTTTTTCGTTCCTTGTGTTTGATGCCAATTTCTTATAAAACAAAACAAAGCAACAACAACAAAACTATCGTGTTTTCTGTTTTTCACTCCATCTATTCTGTCCTGGCCATCCTGAAGTTTGTCTTCCCTCTCCATCACTGGACTGATATTCTTGTCAAAGTTGCCAGTAGCCAAAACCACTTCATCAGGTTAGAAAAGAAGCAATGATGTTTGCTTGAAGTATGACTACTTAAACAGAAACATATTCATTCCAAAATAGAAGATTCCCAGTTTACCGGTGCAGTTGTTAACAGATCTTGCAATTTGCTATTTGTAATTCTACTACCTATTAAGCATTTATTTTACTTTCAACTAACATTCTAAGATTGACATGGCACTTCACTGGGACCCCCAAACTTCACTCAGGAAGGATCTGACTATTAGCTGTCCTGTCATAATTGGCTTGTCACTGTTTTTCATGAATTAACCCCCCCTCCCTTTGTGCAGCTACTTAGTTAGGCAGTTCATGAGTACAATGATGCTTTATAAGTATAGCACATCATGATCTCAACTCTATTTTTTATTTTCCATAGGAGATCTTAATGTCATAATTAATGAGGTGGGTATTATAGTAACTTGGGTGACTGGGAAAGATATTCGGACACAATGCCATCAATTCAGAGTCAATTACTTACTCCTAATATATCTGTTTTATCAATGTTATCGATCTTTTCAAAAAGCCATCTTTTGGTCTCATTGATTTTTCAGAAAATATTTTCTTTGTTATTGCATCTGCTCTGGTCTTTATAAATGGCCTCTTTTACCTACATCTTAAGTGACGACTTGATTTTGAAATTCAGTCATTGCTTTCAATGACTCCTATTTGAGTCCATAGCTCACACTCATACCACCAAATACCTCTCCAACAGGCTACCATCTGATATGAAATATAAATATGACTATAAATGTGATGCTATTCATAAATCCACATCTAAGCAAATAAGTTGTTTTTTTTTCTTTTAGTATCCACTGCTGTTCAGTCTACTTTTCTTACCTTTCCTCTAACCTTCTCTCACCTTCAGACAGACAAGAGGATTTCAAATTACCAGGAGGCCTTTTCAGGGTCAAGTTGTCCATCATTTCAAATATAACCACAGATTTCTTTACCTTAAAGCTAATGGAACAAAAATGTCAGCTTCAAGTTATTGCTCAGTGTTTTATTTTAAAACAAACATCAATTACAACCCTATTATGCGTCAGGTGCTGTCTAATAATATGCATCATTTCCTTCAGTGTTCTCACCTTAGTGTTGGGGGAGACTGAGTCACCCAGAACCCTCTTTTCATTGTCAAGGCACTTTGTGATCTCTGAGTAATCACAAAGAAGAGGACCCAGGTGCCTGGAAATAACCTGAATAGTGGCAGAATCACGTGGGAGGCTGTCAAAGGAGATTTTAATACGCCTTATACAGACCACAAAACCCTTTTCTGTAACATAGCATTACTCAAGCCTTTTATCCACTTCAGCCCTTTGCCTAGACATTATTATAACAACCCACACCATTCGACAGGACTGCAAGGATCAGGCAAGTCAAATCACCTGCCTATCCTGAATAGGAAAATGTCATGTCTTGCGCTAGGGTTTTTTTTTTTTTTAACAACTCATGCCACTGCACTTTACACCATTCTCTGAATGCATGATCCTCCCACAGGTATAAGAACCTAGAAACACTAATTCCTACTTATTCATTATGTTGAAAGGCATAAAGACAATTTCTTTGTGTGTATATTGGTCCTGGGGCTTGAACTCAGGACCTGAACCCTACTTTGGAGCATTTTCACTCAAGGCTAGTACTCTACCATTTAAACCACAGCTCACCTTCTGTGTTTTTGGTGGCTAATTGGAGATAAGGGTCTCATGCATTTTCCTGCTCCAGCTGGCTTCAAACCATGATGTTCAAGTCTCAGCTTCCTGAGTAGCTAAGAATACAGTAGCTAAGAATACAAGTGCTTGGAGACAGAAACAATTTTAAGACTGTATAGGAAGAGGCCTTTATAGCATGAATGAAGAAAAACAGAAATACACTGTTACTTAAGCCAGAAAGATAGGAAAATGGAATATGGCCTAAACCTAAACTGGAAATATTCCAGACCCTCACACCTAAGCAGGGAATGTAGAATACATCCTTGATTGGGATGTATCTTTAACTGCTATCAAAGACCTAAACAACTACTAACACTGACTGTCAATGCTCATCATGGAAGATGAGGAAAAATTCCCATGACTTATGCCTGAATTAATTGAGTGGAATTTTGATGGGAAGACTGATTAGTTGACTTACAGATAATAATACTTCCTCCTTTCAGACCATGCTTCATCCTGAATATCAGGCTGGCTCTGCCTAAATTCTTATGAATGAATGCCTTTCCTTCAATCCAAGTGCAAATGCCTAGAATTCTTGCCAAAACTTTGTAAATACTGCTGTATACCTAACATGGTCAGATTGAAAACCCAGTGAATAAAAATGACTTAATGAAAAAGAAATTTCATCAAGGCACAGGCTTTTAATACATTTTCTCTACTTTTGGGGCTATAATTTTATTTTAATTATTTTTATGGTATAAAGATATGAGTTTGTGACATTTTATATGAATATGTAAAATACTTTGATCTAATTCACTGATATTTATAGGGGTGATTATATTCACCCTTATCAGAAGTGAGGTCTTCTCCCTCAAATCCCATATTAGTTCTCTTCCTCTTCCCAAATAATCCATCCTCTACTTTCATGTCTTTGTTTTGAAAAATCTGCATTCTGTATATTAAAGAAAACAGGTAGTAGTTATCTTTCTTTTTTATTTATTTTTTATTGTGAAAATACCATACTGAGGAGTTATAATAACATGGGCAAGATAACGAGTACATTTCTTATCAAGCATTGTTGCCTCCTCTTTGTTTCCCCTTCCCATCCCTTCCCATACTGCCCCCACCTCTCCCCACCCGATCTTCCCCACCCCCACCAAAGTTGTAAAATTCGTTTTTCGACATAAGAACTTGTACATCTCCTTGTTGCAATGGGTCCACCTGTATCCCTATTTGAACAATTTGTTTTTTCCCTTCCCCTTCACAAATTATACCAACATCAAATACAGTGAAAGCAGGGGTTATACCATGGGGGAGGGACATATAAAGCAACATAGAAGTCATCTTATAAATATGTTAGAAACAATTGCATGGGGTTCATTCCCTTAACATCAACTTATCTGACCTTTCTGCTTGACTCAGACATATACTAGTTATTGTAAATAAGGGAAACCCTAGGACCTATGTTTCTTTGGGCCTGGCTTACTTCATTTAATATAATTTTTTCCAAGTCATAGTTATCTTTCTGAATCTGGCTGTTCCATCTATTTTCCTGCAACTGACATAAAAATTTATTCTTTTTTAAATAGAACTCTCTTGTGTCTATACATATACTACACTTTCTTTATCCATTTGTCTATTGTTGACCTCCTAAGCTGATTCCATAACTTGGTTTTTGTAGAGTACTGCAATAAACACAGACATTCAGTATCTGTATGGTATGTGGTCATAATTTTCTTTGAGTATATACTCAGGCATGGTACAGCTAGATGGTAGTTCTATTTTTAGCTTTGTGAGGAACCTCCCTATTGATTTCCATAGTGGCTGGACTAATTTGCCTTCCTACCAACAATGTTGATTTTTTGTTCTTCTTAAAATGTTTTAGAAAATGGTTTCACCTTTGGCCAAACAAAGCCACACTAAAGCCACCAGCACAACCAAATTCACTGCAGCATTGTTTACCATAGCCAAGATATGGAATAAGCCCAGATGCCACTCAATGGACAAATGTATCAAGAAAATGTGGTATATACACATAATGGAATTCTGCACTTCCCTCAAAAAGAATGACAGTGTACCATTCCTAAGGAAATTGGAAGACTTGGAAAAAAATTATAAGTGAAGTAAGCCAGACCCAGAGAAACACAGGTTGCATGTTTTCCCTTATTTGTGGTAGCAAGAATTGAATTTTATGGGTGAAGACATCACTATGCTTCTTTTATTTATATGACACCCTTGCACAGGACTGGATATAAAATCATTTCTGGTGCTAGCTACTTTCCTCTATTGGAAGATCTAGTTAAAGTAAAATAAAATTTATTTATTTTTTGTCCAGAGCCTGTTCAGATATACAGTACAATATTCGAGTGGGAAGTGTTCTGATCAGAGAAGGGTGAAGAGAGCAGGCTTTCTGTATTGTTGGAGTTGGTGGCCACATTATTTCTGTGTAATTATGCAAAAAATGTTTTCAGTTAGAAACCAAGAGCATGTTGTTGACAGTTTGCAATGCTAATATGTGTGTGTAGATATCTACAATGTTGTAGATTGAAATTACACTCACATAATCATGATCCGGTACAAATGGCAATTTTTGAATTTAACCAAAGTATTATTTTCCAATTTATATATATTGAATTAAGATAAAATATGTTTGGACATTCCTTTTTCTTTTTCTCTCTCTTTTTTTGTTGATCATGGGGCTTGAACTCAGGGCCTAGGCACTATATATATATATATATTTTTTTTTTTTTTTCTCAAGGCTAGCACTCTACCACTTTGAGCCACAGTGTCACTTACAGTTTTCTGGTTGTTAATTGGAGGTAGTCTGTCAGGTTTTCAGCTTGACCTGGCTTTGAATAGCAATCCTCAGGTCCCAGCCTCCTAGGTGGCTAGGATTATGAGTGTGAGCCATGGGTGACCAGCTTGTTTGGACATTATTAAGGATGTTTTGTTTGTTTGTTTGTTTTAAAGATCATCATTCTTCTCATGCTTCCACAGGATTGTGCTTTCTCTGAGCCTTCTAAAACAAAAAGAAAAAATTACATATTGATCCTTAACTAAAGGCTTCAGTGGGAGAATACTGTGACTCTCTCAAAGTCCAGAGTGTCATGTGCACTTTTGCATCTCAGCACAGGTACCTATCCAATAGTACGTAGTGGTAGTGGTTTTATTTAAGTTCCTTTGGAATTAATGAGAAGAACAAGGACTTCAATCTCAGCACTTGCCATCTTTAAATTAATTTAGTATGTACAAAAAAAGAATTTGAGAACAATTATAAAAGAGAAAGTATATTCTCAGTAAATTTTAATTAGGCAATTCATACAAATAGTGCAATTCTTTTTTATTGTGAAAATACTGTACAGAGGGGTTAAAATTACATGAACAAGATAATGAGTACATTCCTTATCAAGCATTGTAGCCTCCTCCTTTGTTTCCCCTTCCTATCCCTCCCCGACCCCCTCCCCAAATCGTTTAAATAGGGATACAGGTAGACCCAGTGCAACAATGAGATGTACAAGTGGTTATGTCGAAAACGAACTTTACAAATAGTGCAATTCTTTAAAAGTCTAGTTTCACTACTCCCTGGCACCCCAATTAACTGACCTGTTACATTGTGTCCAGGTGGGTTGCAGCAGGAAGCATGATGCTGTAAGCCAGGAAGAGGGAACCCTTGGTATACTTTGGAAATACATCTTGGCACAAACATTGTCTTTGACAACTTGGAATGGAAGTCATGTATCTCTCGAATCTATCACTGTACAAGCCCCAAATGCTTATACCGTAGTAACTGTTCTTTGTTGATTCTACTAAAGTATTACCAGAAAAGAAAATAAAACAGTTCAAGAGGAATGGGGTAGACAAATGAAGGGAGGATGTAGTCATAAGATTCAATGTGCCAGGCACTGGTGGCTCACACCTATAAACCTAACTACTCAGGAGGCTGAAATCTGAAGATCGCAGTTCAAAGGTAGCCTAGGCAGGAAAGTCCATGAGACTCTTATCTCCAATTAATCACCAGAAAACCAGAAGTGGCCCTGTGGCTCAAGTGGTAGAGGGCTTGCCTTGAACTGAAGAGCTCAGGGACAGAGCCCAGGCCCAGAGTTCAAGCCTCATGACTGAAAAAAAAATTCAACGTATATTTTATAAAACTAAGAAAATTGAGGGGATGAATGGGTGTGGGAGGGAATGAACAATGGAAGGAGTGATCAACAAATATGTTGATGGGTAATGATTTTGTTCAACTACTTAAAGGTAATAAAAATACAATTAAAAATACAAATAAAAAGTAAAGTAAAAACACAATGCAAGCCATGAAAGAACAAAACAACAGAGCTCAAACATGAATGGAAGGCCAACTAAGCATTTAGAATTTAGAATTAAAAATGGCAAAGCCTAGGTAAACATAAAACTAGAGTGTTGGAGCTTCTGTCCTGCTGGGGGCAAATACTTTATCCTTGACCTTGTTTACAATTGTCCGAGTACAGGAAAAATACACAACTGTGTGACCTTTGAGCTATGACTGCTTTAAAATTCTTCACAGACAATGAACCATCCCCCTGCTCCCCGCCCCCCTTGCGGCCTTTACCCTGGGCAGACTTCCCATTGCCTCCTCTTGTTTGGCATTTTCTTGGACCAGAGAAGTCAGAAAGTAAAGGAGAAAGGAATTAAGAAAAATATCCACCAGAAATTCTGAATATGGTTGAGTAAGAAACAGCCAACAAACAAGTAGATCTTAAGCCTACAGAATCTTGAGACAATTATAATAGGAAAAAAAAATCCAAATGCCTGTTTTGCAAATTTCAGTGATGATTTGTGTTACCCCTGAAGTTCCCTAAAAGGGGCTCTCATACACATTTCAAGTGTGACCCAATGGGTGATAATGATGAAGAAACACTTTGAGTGCAAGTTAGGTACCCCAGAGAAAATGGCCAATGGAGCTACTCCCAAAAGGGTGTGTTCTGTGTACAGACATGAGCATGTGCAGTGGCTCAGCTACAGCGCTGATTGTCTCCTCCAAAATGTTCCTTTCATTTTCCAATGCTGTAACTGCCTGGTGACAGACTTTATTCCCCAGCTCCAACATGGCTAGCCCTGTAACGTACTAGCAGAAGTGATGTACGAGACATCTGGTTGGCATAAAAATAAATGTCTAGTGGATTCCCTTCTCTTTCCTTCCCTTCCCTTCCCTTTTCTTTTCTTTTCTATTCTTTCCTGTCATTGTCTGTAGTCCTGCTTTTTACCAAACATTAGTCATGGAGATGGTGCCCAAGAGGCAGAGACACAGCCCAGTGCTAGCAGCTAATGCCTATTGTTGTAGCAGAAGGCTTAGATCTGAAGATCAAGATTCAAAGCTACCCTGGTCAGACAATCCTCAAGATTCCTATGTCCAATTAATCAGCAAAAAAATATGGATATAGAGATGTGTCTCAAGTGGTAGAGTACCAACTATGAGCAAAAAAAAAAAAAGACGAGGAAGAGTAGAAGTCCTTAGTTTGAGCCCTGGTAGTGACTGAGAGGGGAGAAGGAGAGGAGGGAGAAAAGAGTAGAGTAGGAATAGGAGGGGAGTAGAAAAGAGTAGGAAGAGAAGGGAGAGGGAGAGGAAGGAGAAAAGAAGGGAGAAAAAGGAAGGGAGAGGGAAGATGGTAGAGAAGAGATTAGAGAAGAAAGAAGGGAGGGGAGAAGAGAGAAGAAGAGGGAAGAGAAAGAGAGAAAGAGAGAGAGAGAGACAGAGAGAGACAGAGAGACAGAGAGAGAGACAGAGAGAGAGACAGAGAGAGAGAGAGAATATGTGAGTTTCTGGATGTTAGACCTGTCCTAATAAACTTATCTACCAAGCAATAAACTTGTATATTTTAAGTTCTCATTGTTATTGAGGCTTAGTATTTCCCCAAAATCAATGTAATAGGTGAAACTCTAGTTTATTCATTTTAAGTGCCCCCGAATATCCTAATTATTTTATATTTAGAATATTTATGGTGTTTTGATTTTTAGCTTTTAGAAAAAGTATTTGGTGACATATTATTTGTCTAAATTATTTAAAATAATAAACACTTCTCAGCCTTATTGCATTGAATGGTACCAATGTTGAACATTTCTATCATAAGAACAAGCTATTTTAACAAGGATTGAAGAAGGGCATAAACCCCATAATCATAATCTAAGTCATATAATATTCACACTTTTAGGGTTACTACATAATGTCAAATAACTCACCAACATGATTAAAGTGGTTTATAAGAGCATATTAGAATTTTCATTTGCTAACACTTTCAGCTACCCTTGATATCTTCACTCTTATTTTTCCATAGGAAGGCATGTGATTGGTATATCTGATGATATTCTTTTCATGTTTTTAGGGTGTTTATTTAAGGCTTACTTTATATCCACCATGCTCTTTTTTAAACTCTTTTTTTTTAAAAAAAGTTAAAATACTTGCAAGAATATTTTTCTCTACGTAATAATCCTCTGATGGTTATATAATTTGTAAATATCTTCCTTCTATGGCTCATAAGATTTTTTATGGGTGTTTTGCCATTAACCAAAGAAGTCTGTAATTTTAATAGAGTCACATGGCTTATTTCTTGCATTTTAAGGTGTGTGATTTCATTCCTGCTTTGCATCAAGTTAATACAGATATTTTCACTTAAAGATTAAAGAATTGCTATTAAGCACTGAGATCTTTAATCCATATGGGAGTTACTGCATGTCACATTGGATAGAAACTTCACTTTCCTTGGTGCCATCTGGATAGCTCATTGTCCAAATATCACATATTGAATAATCCATCTTTTGCACTTTGATGTGTAATGCTAACTCCGTCATTTCCCAAATGCCCTTATCTTTGTGGATCACTTTCTGAGCTGTCTATTCCAATCCCATAGTCTATCTCTTTATTCCTCTGCTCATAACATAATGTCTCATTTCTTAAAGGTTGCTTATAAGTGTTGGTATTTTCAAGGGTGAGTCTCTCCCTTCTTATTGTTTTCTTTCACAATTGTGTTGGCAGTTCTGGACACTTTAGCTCTTCCATAAGAATCTTAGGATTCATTTGTCAATTTCAAAAAAAAAAATATTGTTAGGTTGGTAGGCTAGAAAATGACGTCATCTCTCCCCCTAGCAATGCATCAAAATCATAATCCTTGGAGCCTGTGAATGTTCTCAGACAGACAGAGAAAGAGAGAGAGAAAGAAGAGAGAGGGAGAGAGAGAAGAGAGAGAGAAAGAGAAAGAGAGAGAGAGAGAGACAGAGAGACAGAGACAGTGACACAGAGAGGTGATATGAAGACAAAGTCAAGAGTAGAAGGGTACAGCCACATGCCAAGCAATGACAGCAGATAAGATTTTTTTTCTTCAGAGTCTCAGTGAGAGCATGACCCTGCCACCATTTTTATTTTATTTCAGCCCAGTGATACTTACCTGGGGAAATCAGTGATACTGAATTTCTAATGGAGCTCATAGACTTTGAACCTGCTTAGTATTCCTGTCCCTTTCACTCGTTACATTTCTATCTTTTGACCTGCAGTTATGATATGTTTTTCCCACCATTGCCTTTTAAAAGCAGGTAGCTTGTCTTCTGATTTCACAGGCCCACAGGCTCAGACAAACTTTGGCTCAGGGAAGATCAAATCCAGAGCCTCACTCATGCCTGATGCAGACAAGATTGAGTATTTTTGAAATCATGATAGGTAAGAGCTTGGACTTAATGTGATGCTGTGTGAATTGAGATGTTTCAAGATGCTGGAAAAAGTCTGTGTGTTTTACAGGTGAGATGGATACAAATCTTGAGATCACAAAGTCCATGGTGGAAAGTCAATAATGCCCCCTTCGCCTTAAAGTCAGCCCTGTTCTCATTTTAAGTTTTCAAAATAATATTAAAAACAGAGCAATTAAAGTTGGACTAACTTTTAAACAGGCATCTACAAGTGAATTTCTATTGTTATAGGCAACCCAAACAAAGATAACTTGTTATCACAGGAAACTTGTATTTGGGGAATTTCATTTAAATTAGAGATTAACTTGCAAAAAAGAATCTATCTTCTCATATATGATGAAGACACAATCAATCATTTTAATTAAATCTTCTCTTCCATCCTTTGATAAAGTTTTAATTTTTCCTCCATAAAGGTCAACCCTTGTTAGAATTATTCCTGGGAACTTGTAATATATATTGCAATTTGGACTGGGTCTTTTAGCAATATTATTGCATTTCCTTTTTAATTTTTGAGTGTCAATTTTAGCATATTGATATTAAAGTCAGCATGGCTTTAAAACTTGTATTTTTTTCCATAATGTTTAGGCTTCTCTGGATAAGTGTAGTGTTTGCAAAGCTCAGAAATTTCTTTTTTTTATAATTTTTTTCTTTTCCTTTTCTTAAGATGTTTGAAGTCATGACCTTATTGAGTATGTTGTGAGAGAATCTGTGTCCCCCTGTACTTTAAAGAAAATTATTTCTACAACTATTTAATAAAAATAAAAAGAATTGTTTTGTCATAAATATGATAGCTGCATTAATTTCTTTGTAGGTACTTATGATTAGCTTAAAGGAGTCCTTTTTCTACATAGTTTTTTGAGTAATATAATTAGATTAAAATTTATCCAATAATTTTCTTCTTGGAATTGCTTATATTGCTTATATATTGACTACGTTGCTTTTTCTCTTTAAGCTGAACATTTATAGGTTTAAAACATTATATAAGGGTTATAAGGTCTCACTGAATTTGTGAGACATATCAAAGTGAGACAAATTCTCAGTCTTCATGTCTTCACATGCTGTTTCTGCTCATTTCTGTCTTCTCTTCTGAAGAAAACCTATATACCAATATTGTGGATATCTTCTATCCAATTTGTTTCTATGTTTTATTCTTAATAATTTTTTTCCTTTTTAAAAATTTTATTGTATTGTAAAGATGTTATACGGAGGGGTTACAGTTATAGTAGATTTTTACTTAGCATCCAGTTCACCAATTCTCTGTATTTTATCATTATATCTGTTTGATTCATTAGTTTCAGATATTATGCTTTTTGGTTCTCTACTTTTCATTTTAATAATTTCCAGTGTTCTGCCTAAATTCTATCTTAAAATGTCATTAGACATTTGAAAGTCACTTCAAATGTAGATTTTATCATCTCATTAATATTTCTTTTCAATATTGGGAATTTAACTCAGGGCTTTAAACATGCAAGGTGAGGACTCTACCACTTGAGTTACTTCCCAGTCCCTCAGTAATTTCAGTTTATGTCTTCTCTACTGTGCTTTTAAATTTCATCATTTGTTGCTGTATATTGTCTTACATTTTACATCTTAGGTTGCTATGATGTTTATTAAAGTCTCAAATAAGGTGATGTTTATTCTTTTATATGCTAATATTCCTAAATATACGGTCATAAGCAGGCTATATTCTAATATCTGATACATATTTGATTTTGCTTTCAAGACTGATTTTATAAAATATTCTTTTCAATCATTGATTTTTTAAGAAAAGCTTTTAAAGTCAAGTGTATGATGTTTTGTGTCTTTTTATTCTTGACTTCTAGTATTGTCATGGTCATGAATGTGTTCTTCATTAAATTCTTTATATTATTGGGACTCACTTGATCGTATTAATCACATTGGTTGCCCCCTCTCCCCACCATTTACCACATAGCTTTTGAATTTGAGAATGAGAAAATAGAACCAAGTAAATGAAAAATTTCAAAATAATGGAAAATTTTAAAGGAGAAGATGATAAAGAAGAGGTGAAAGAGAAATCTAGTTGGAGAAAGAATGTATAAAAGTGGAAGAAGAAAGGAAAGGAGGAGAAAGAAGAGAAGAATAAAAATTAAATATTAGAAGCTAGGTGTGGACCCTGTGACATCATCCTGTTCAACAATGAAAACTGGAAAGGAAAAGTGAAACAAAAAACAAATAGGTATTTAAAAGAAAAGAGGTGGAATCAAGAGAAAGGGGTTAGATGAATAAACAGAGGAAAGGGACCATACAGTCATAAAATTCAATGCATATCTTACAAAATTGAGGGAAAGGGTGGAATTAGGAGGGAATGGGGAAAATGATCTAAGGGTGACATTGATCCAGATGCATTGTACTCATAAACCGCATTGTTGAACGGCAACTCTTTTTTACAGCTACTTAAAGATTTTTTTTAAAAAAAAGAGGACTAGACATATAGCTCAAGTAGTAAAATGCCATAATGAGCAATCAAACCCAGTGAGAGGATGGAACTTTGAGTGCAAAGCCTGGTACCAGCACAAAAAAGAAAAGGAAAGAAAGAAAGACAAGAAGGCAGGAAGGAAATACAAGAAAGAAAGAAAGAAAAGTGAAAAACAAAATTATGGTCAAGGAGTACCTTCAAGGGGTAGACTGTCTCCCTAGAACCCCTGAGGCCCCAGTATACCACCCCCCCAAAATGAAAAAGAAAACAAAATAGAAAAGATAAAGAAAAATAAAGAAAAAAGAAACAGCATTGAAAAGTAGAATAAAAATGCACAGGTAAATATTCAGTCAGAACGATGTGATCCAGAAAGTCTGTGTAAAAATAAATAAATAATCCAACAAAAAAAAATACACCACCAAAAAAATGGGCCATAAAAACAAAAATTAAACATTAAAAGCTAGGTTTCCCATGCTCTAAGGAGGTCCGTTGGGTGGATGGTAGTGAAAAATCGCAATTTGTGCCGACTAGCTCTGGTGTGGCCACTTTTGCTCCTCATCCATCTGTGCTACTTGGCTGCTGCTTTCTTCCTTTATGATATCTGTCTAACAACCAGAGGGTGTGGTTGTGATGGTGAACAGAGCTTGCTGGAGTTCATCTGGTCTACCTTGCTCCTCAGGATGAGGTGAGCCCAATTTTCTACTGAGTACTTCTCATGTCTGAGACCTTCAACTATCTGGTGACAAGGCAGCAAAGCCCTGTAGGGAAGATCACTGCCATGTAATGAAGTGGGGAGGTCGGGTCTGGTCGGCGCCATCTTGGCCAATGATGGATGGCCGGCTCTGGCATGTCTTCATGGTGGGAGAAGGTGAAGCCCCATCTCCCAGGTGATGGATGTATCTGAATCCCTGGAGGCAGGGGTGGGGACTTGGATGATAGGTTACTAAACCTGTCATATCAGTGCCTGGCACTCATTTCCTGCGATCTATTTAGACCCAGTGCAGGTGCCATTACACATGCCATGTGTCTGCTATCTGCTGTGTCCTGTCTCCATCTCCTGGCTCTTTTCCAGTCACCATGGCATCCCACTTCACCTCTCCATTGGAGTTGAATTGGTTTTGTTGATACTGCTTTTGTTCTTTCTTTCCTCTCCAGCCCTCATGACTCAGTTTCCTAACAGTGTGAAGTGTATTTTCTGGCTGCAGATCTTTGAGACTAGAGTCTATCTGCAGTCACTGGCCTTTTAATAAAGACTCCAAATTCGACCTCTCAAAATGTGGCTTCTCTGTTTTCTCGTGACTGGATTTGTATCTGATTTACAGTATAACAGTAAGAACCCTGAAGTGTTCCACCTTTTTGGTCTCCAAATGTGTACAATTTAACTTCCCACATATAATCACTAGCAATTGCTTACCCCTTCCTCATCCACCCTAAACCTCAACTCTGGTAACTAACTTTCCTAACAGATGGCCCCAAACAGGGAAGGGCTTCCAGTATCCCCTGGGACTCTGGCCAGTTTTCTGTTGTGTGGAGCTCTCTGTCACCCTGACCCCATCTTTCCTCTATAGGGAGATCAGCAATCCAGGACAGCATCTGACCCTTGCTGTGGGTTCTAAAGATAGAACAATGCATAGACTCTCAAAAAGCTACAGATACCGGAAGGAGGCATTGGTTGCTTCCTACCACTGCACCACAACCAAGTGCCAGCAAGAGGCGATAACTCACCCAGTGCCAATATGGTATGCAGACTTCAGGACTCTTGTCTGGCCACACTGAATAGAATAATTATGTTTTCTGATCTTTCATTCTTTCTTTCATGTCAGCCCCTTCCCTTTGCCAGGGTGCTGTTATGAGGGGCACACATGAAACTCTTTCTCCTTTCAGCTCTCCAAATTGTCTATTTTTCTTCTTAAATGTCTGTTTATTACTACAATCTCAGGACTATCCTCCATCACCCATCTAGAATGGTAGTTGGCTGTTCTCCTGTTGCTCCAGTCTTGTTCCCAAAACACAAGGACACAGTGGTGCTAGGAAATGCCATCTTCTCTAAGGCAGAGTAATCTTCTTGGAACACGCTTCCCTCCAAGCCAAGCTGGGGAGAGGGAGGGGCTAGTGCTCCACTTTTGCCTGGACCTCCATGATTTTCCTCTGCACTAAATTCTTCAGCTACCTTTGTCTTGAAGTCTTCAGGTACATCTGACATTCTGTGAGCCATCGCCACGGAAACCTGAGACTCTCCACAATGCTTCTGTAGAAGGCAGGGACCACCCACTGGAGGACGGGGTGTCCCATCTCACATACCTGACTTATACCTTCTTTGACCCTCCTGTCAGTGGATTTTACTGAGGTTCTGTCTTGAAACGCTATTCCTGGATATACTAACTCTGCTGTTTCTGTAGGCGCCATGACGTCTCCTTAGCGTCTTTGCTCAGCTGAATCTCTTATTTTTTGTTTTGTTTTGTTTTGTTTTGTTTTGTCAGTTGTGAGGCCTGAACTCTGGGCCTGGACGCTGTCCCTCAACTCTTCAGCTCAAGGCTAGCACTCTACCACTTGAGCCACAGCACCACTTCTGGTTTTCTAGTGTTTTTTTTTTTAATTGGAGATGAGTCTCCTGGACTTTCCTGCCTGGGCTGGCTTTGAATCAGGATCCTAGATCTCAGCCTCCTGAGTAGCTAGGATTACAGGTCTGAGACACCAGCACCCAGCCTCAGCTGAGTCTCATTTGTATAATATCTCAACAACTATCTATCTATTGTCTAAGGGTGATACCTTACTTTTTCAAAGCATGGATTCTTTAAAAAATACATTCGTCTTCATTATTTTGTTCATAGGTTTGTAGACTTGAGAGGGGAGAAGGAAGACAACTTGAACTGCTGTGAGGATTTCATCATCTCTTTGAGAAGTTTGATCTTTGACAATGTGGTCAGTGTCAAACCTTAGCATGAATAGACATTGTCAGTTGTGATCTAATGAAAGTCACAGCATTTTGCCTCCAGAGTCAAGTTCAATAACTCAAAGATGAGCTAAATAATTTATATTTCCAATAAGCACCCCCCACCTCCACAGTTTCTACCATACTAGAACCCTAGTGCAAAAGAAAAACCACTAAGCTAGTATTTTTGCCAAGTATAATGTAGATGATCAATGTCATCAACTTCATCTGAAAACTTGAAAGAAAAAAATAGGGGCCTTACTAAACGAAAATATCTGAGTGATTGTCCATCAGGCTTCCCAAATGTTTCTGATATATATATATATATGTCACCTCTATACACACCAGGATTTAATCTGAGGCCAATATCTAATTCAATCATCAGAGAAAAATTATTCACTTCCCACTTTACAGGACGAGCACATGAGGTTATGTGTCTTCGAAGCACATTGAGGCTTAATCCAAAATATTTTGCAATGTGTTAGGCAGGGCAGGGGGTGGTGGGGGAGTGTAGTTGTGGGGAAGGGAGGGAAGGCATGGTAGGGGAAAAACAAAGGAGGAGGCAACAATGCTTGATAAGAAATGTACTCTTTACCTTGCTCATGTAACTGCCACCCCTTCTCTGTATAGTATCTTCACAATAAAAAAACTTATGTAAAAAAATATTTTGCAACTTGTTCCAAGTTATGTTGCATCTTTCCATGACATAAACTTGAATTCCACAGGAATGCCTTGGGAGCTAACATCATGTTCCAATAGAGCTAATTATCAGTCAAACCCAGAACAACTGAAAATAAATGTTCACCATAATCCTAAATGAAGACTACACTCAAATCTCTGATATAGTCTATTGTCCAACAGTGTTGTTTTTTCTTCTGTCTGCATCTGTCTCAGCTCACTCTGTGTCTCTGTTCAGTCTCTCCTTTAAATATGAAAAGGCTCAGCTCCATTGGGATCCACTGGCATGCGGATCCACCCAGCTCATTTTCTTCATCTGGCTCATTTGATCTTAATTACTGGGGCTAGTTCTTGAATCGCAGCAGCTTGTTTTAAGGAACATATGGCAGAAGGTGCTAAGCGCAGGCAGCAGACAATGTGTTACTAAAAGGAGAAGAAATTTGCCTTTACATAAGAAGCCATATGCAGTCCAAATTTATCCATACTGTATTACTGAATTGTGTATTTTAAAACTTCATCTATGGCTCTTGCACAGGTATTGCTCTGATCTTCTTGTACCTTTGATGAAGGACTACCTAAACACTGTCTGTGGTGACTTAAAAGTTTGCTTCGGCCCAGATCATTTGTTCAGATAAAGTTTAGACATTAAGGGTGGCCAACTATTACCTTCTCTTGGAAGATTTGTGAAGCAAATCTAACTCTCTCTCTCCCCACAGCATTTGCAACTCCCAGGTCTCTCTTCAAAGGTCTCCACAAGGGGCTCTTTCCTTGAAAGCAGCCAAACTGCAAAAGTTCCCACACTTGTGCTTTACCAGACAGGAAAGCAGACTTTGCTTGTTCCCTAGGTCCTGAGTCCTTTGTCTTTTTCAATAAGATGGCAAGTCTCTGGAGCATCCCCTTCAACACTTTAGCAAACACCTGTAAAACATCAAAGCCATGATCATGGCAGCACGCCCGCCATCTGGATGTAGCCTTGTGCGAATTTCCCTCATCCATACAGCTCCTTTTTGAAATCTCGCCTTGAAAATTGTATCCTTCCCTCCCCCCCCCACATTCACCCTGCCCCCTTTGCTGTCATCCTTCAGCCTGATGGCCTTTGAGAAGAACCCATTAGACCCTCGGGGCTCCCAAGATGCTCTCTCGTTTACCACAACGGCTTTTGTCTCGCCATCATCCCCAGAGTTGCATATTTCCAACTGTGGCACCTACAAAATCTAATTGCTTGGCACCACATTTCTGACATCACAGTCTGTTACCATGGAAAGTGCCACCGATTCAGCACGATGACTTCCCTGCCAGAAGGAGAGGATGAGCTGAGAGGGAGACAACATTTGTTTAAGCATAAATATCTTTGATATTTAGCAAAGAGGCAAGAGAATCTATAGCGGACAACAGAGGAAGCAAGAATTCCATTATTTTTGTATGATGCTTGGCTTTCAGGACTCTTCTTGGGTTTGCCAAGTGTTCAACTTTCTTCAGGTCCTTACATTGTACAGGAATTTCTAGGCGGTCATTCTTTTTTTTTTTTTTTTTTTTTTGGCTGGGGGTGTATTGAGAATAGTGTTGGTGTTTGGAGGCACTTCGTGTTCAGAAAAGCAGAATGTCCCTTATAATGCTACATCTGTTTCTCGCATTGCTGTCAGATGATTATCTGGGTAGAAAGATGAGCAGCAGTCATTCTAAATAGCATTGCTCATCTAGGCACAGTCTCGCCAAGGAGCCAGCTAACAGACAATGTGAGCTAGTTCCTCCCTCCTGTACTTCTGCTGGGACCGAGCACCCTACCTCTACTAAGAAGCCCTCTTGAAAGTCTCAACTACTGAGTTGATGGGGCTTTCATAAATGGATTTTGCAAGGGCCCGGACCAAACTTAAAATCCATTGCCTACCTATGGATGCAACTATTACATGAAAACTTGAGAACATTGTGTCTATGTCCTGGCTGCTTAAAAATTAGTACCTTACCTGAGAGGCTATTTGAGGGACTTTAGGTTAGTCAGGCAAAAATTGTAAGTGAGCCATTTAGGATCATCTTCTGAGTCACCCCAGACCTGGGGCAAGCTTACCAAGCCTTGGAGCACCCAGCTATGCAGCATTGAACCCAATCTCACCAGTTTTCACTTGTAATGGGGACTCCTATTGGAAGGTTAGAGGGGACTTGACAGAGGCAAGCAGGCTGGGGATTGACTGGCAGGTGCCATGTCAAATATAGAAAAGAAAGTCAGTGGGGGTGGGTCTTGATTGAGGGTCTTCTCTGTTCTTAATCCTCAGGTTTCTCCAAGTCGTTGCATGTGTGAATTATGGAGTTCAATGTCATGATTATACTCATGGCTTCTTTCTCTGCTTGGCTTACCAGATCTGAAATATTTAAACAGAAGTCCTCAGAAGTATGGGAGGAAAAACTAAATTGATTTATGATACCAACTATGGATAAAGTTAGTGTTCAGAAGAGTGACAGAGCAAGGAAGGGAGGGAAGGAAAGAAGGTTGGATAGAGGGAGGGAGCAAGGAAAGGAAAGAGGTATAGAGAAGGGAGAAAGGTAGAGAGGGAAGGAGGAAGGGAAGGAGGAGGAAAGGGAGAAGAGAGGAGGATATGAAAGGTATGGAAACTGAAACAGAAGAGCACATGCTGAGGAATCAACACAGATGTCTTCTAGGAAATGGTTAGTGTAGGAAAGAGAATAATCTGGACATTTTAAAATTCATATTCTCGGGAAAATCCAAGAAAATGTTTCACTAGTGCCAGGAAATGTAGAGGACTGGTTATGTTCAGATCAGGATTCTGCTGCTTATGAGCTACTTACCATTATCTGCAAGTTACTAAAACTATCTTGTCCTCTTCTTTCCACTTATAAAATGGATGATAATTTATCTAATTGCAAATATAGGTAAAAATTGAATATCTGGATCAAAGAACTACTAAGAAAGTAGTTTCTAGGTTAGAAGTATCTTTCATTTGGGATGGAAGATAATTGTTGTTTTTTAAGCTGATCTTGAAACTGATGTTATTGTAATAATTAGAGATATATCAAGAACTAAACGAACTCCAATTTTGGAGCTTTGAGGAGACAAGTTCATTACAGGAAGTCAATAGCTGGGTGTAACTCCCTGAACAGCCCTGGGCACATAGCGGGACTTGTCTAACTAACTCACAGAAAGGAAAGCTCTACTGGGTTAGTTCAGAGAGTGGGGTGTAATCCCCAAATTGGCAGCGCTTTTTCTATTGTTCTATGCAGGGTGAGTTTTGAAAGACTACTGCCAAGTAAACTTTCCCAATGGGCAAAACTTGAAACAATGATCTTGGTCATATATATTTAGCGTAAGAGAAGGAACCCCGAGATGAAAATTTTATATAGAGATTCTAAAGAGATGCTGACAACCAGAAAGGAGAGAGTCGCACTAGGACAGGATTCTGCAGAGGATCTTCCTCACATATTCTTCAGAGTCCTAACCAGTACAAGCTTGAAAAGACAGTGCTTCAGTATGGGGGATGGATGCTAAAACAAATTAGTGAATAACAACTAGAATTCTCAAGAGAGATGGGTGGGTTAGTGTCTGTTCCTCCCTCCCCCCCCCCCAAGGGCACTAGTTATGGTAGTTAACAGGGAAATGAGCCTCAGACCACCTTAGCTGCTGTAGTGCCTAATGAATCTTCAAAGTATGACCAAAATGACAGAGCCGTTTCTAAGTAACATAATTGCAGCCCAGGTCAATGTCAAAAATATTTATAGGAATACAAAATTATAAGCACTCAACAAGACAAAATTCTACATGTTGGCATCCAATTAAATATTATCAAGCATGAAAAGAAATAGAAAAACATGACCTGTAATAAGGAGACAAACTAAAAAGATACTAGTTGAGAACTGGTATGGATGCTAGTAATAAGTATAAATGTTCACATACTTATTATAGCTAATTCCATACCTTCAAAAAAAAAGGTAAGGCTTGGCAGATAATACCAGAAATACAGAAAGAGGCAAACACTTCTGCTTCAGGCATAATGAAGATAATAAGAACATGGAGTGGAAAATCATTATTTAGAAAACTTGAAAACAGATGAAACAAGTCTCTAGAAAAAGAAACACCCAACATGACTACTAAAACTCAGTCAAGAGGTAGAAGACCTTTTCCCCAGTGTATTCATCGGGGTTAACTATGCAGATGCAGAACAAAGTAACTAGAATTTCACTGTTCTTATCTGTGCTAACATGGGCAAGTCACTTAACATTTCTGTAACTTAAACAGTTATTTAAAATTTGATCTCATATAAAATATAAAACATTAAATAGCACCTACCTTATAGACTTCTTCTTCTTCTTCTTCTTCTTCTTCTTCTTCTTCTTCTTCTTCTTCTTCTTCTTCTTCTTCTTCTTCTTCTTCTTCTTCTTCTTCTCCTCCTCCTCCTCCTCCTCCTCCTCCTCCTCCTCCTCCTCCTCCTCCTCCTCCTCCTCCTCCTCCTCCTCCTCCTCCTCCTCCTCCTTCTTCTTCTTCTTCTTCCTCTTCTTCATCCTCCTCCTCTTCTTCCTCCTCCTCCTCTTCTTCTTCCTCCTCCTCCTCCTCTTCCTCCTCCTCCTCCTCCTCCTCCTCCTCCTCCTCCTCCTCCTCCTCCTCCTCCTCCTCCTCCTCCTCCTCCTCCTCCTTCTCCTCCTTCTTCTTCTTCTTCTTCTTCATCTTCCTCCTGAGGTTTGAACTCTGGGCCTGGGTGCTGTCTCTGAGCTCCTTTCCTTCAAGGCTAGCTCTCTACCACTTGAGCCACAGCACCACTTGAAGCTTTTTCTGTGATTTAATTGGAGATTTGAGCCTCACGGACTTTCTTGCTGGTGTGGCTTCAAACCATGATCCTCAGATCTCAGCCTCCTGAGTAGCTAGGATTGCAGGCATGAGCCATTGGCACCTGGCTCCTCATAGAATTTTTCCTGGGAGGTTAAATGACTCATGCACTTCAACTAGTACCCACCACATAGTGAAAACTACATAATGGTTAAATGTTCAATATTACTGTTGAAGCTAATTGTGCATGTTACAAAGAAGTTCACTTTTTGGCACTGTCAAACAAAGAAACTTAAACATCTGTGTCATATAAATAGGTAATTTTTCTAGGAAGTTAGAAGTACCGTAATACAAAGAAATACAAAAGGAGAAATCTACAAATCAATATCTTTCATAACTTAAATAGTAAAATTCTCACAAAATATCAGTAATTAGAATCCAGTGGTGTAAAAGAATTATACATCACAACCTGATGTGATTTGTTCTTTCAAGACAGGCAAAACTGGTTGAACAATGACTATTAGTTAATATAATCCACTGTTTTCACAGACTAAAGGAAGAAAAAAACAGATTACCAGCTCAAGACAAAAGGTATTTGACAAAAATCCAACACCCATTCATAATTTAAAAAAATTACTCTCAGATAAAAATAGCAAGGACCTTCCTCCACTTATCCCAATTCTTTGCAGCAAATATCTTCCAGGAATTTGCAAACATCATATCTAGTGGTGATAAATAGATGTTTTCCAATGGAAATCAGCACAAAAACTAGGATTTTTGCCCTTACCATTCCTTTTGTACACTGTGCTGAAGTCTTGCCTGCACAATACTGTGAGAAACAATCAGAAGACAATATAGAACTCTTTGTTCCCAGAAGATATGGTTAATTAGGCAAAGAAATCAACAACAAGAATCTTCTACAAGAAGTAAGTCAGTGATAGAACAGGAACTCAGAGAATGCTTAAGGCCTTTGACCATATCTATAGTACTACAAAAAGAAAAACAAGATAATACGATAATCAAAAATAAGCAATGATAACATAATCCATTACTTCTATGGTATTTTCCTCTATACATGTGATCCTACCTTAATTATGAGAAACAAATGCAATAAGTCCCAGTTGAGGAACAAAATTCCAGCACTTCCCAAAATTTTCAGGCTCATCAAAAACAAGGAAAGCAGAGGAGAAATGTCACAGTTAAGAAAACACTATGTGGTTACAGGATGGAATAGGAGAAACCCTAGGTCTCCTTGGCACAGGCCGAAATTTTCTTAATAGAGACCCGGAAACACAACAAATCAAAGAAATGTTGGACAATTGGGATTGCATGAAGTTGCAGAGCTTCTGGCAAAGGACATAGCTAGCAAGATCAATAGAAAGCCTACAGATTGGGAGAAGATCTTCACTAGCCATACAACGGACAAGGGTCTCATATCTAAAATATACTTGGAACTCAAAAAATTAAACCCCCCAACAACAAATCCTCAAAGAAACAACTGCCCAATAAATAAGTGGGCGAAAGACTTAAAGAGAAACTTCTCTGAAGAGGAAAGAAGGGTGGCCAATAGACACATGAAGAAATGCTCAACCTCCCTAGCCATAAAAGAAATGCAAATCAAAACAACATTGAGATTCCACCTCACCCCAGTTAGAATGGCTAGAATCAAGAACTCTAATAGCAACAGATGCTGGAGGGGATGTGGACAGAAGGGAACCTTAGTGCATTGTTGGTGGGAGTGTAAACTTGTTCAACCACTTTGGAAAGTAATATGGAGGTTCCTCAAAAGACTCCATATAGAGCTCCCCTATGACCCAACAATCCCACTTTTGGGCATTTACCCAAATGTTTACAAACAAGACCACACTAAAGCTACCAGCACAACTATGTTTATTGCAGCACTATTTACTATAGCTAAGATCTGGAACCAACCCAGATGCCCCTCAGTAGATGAATGGATCAAGAAAATGTGGTATATATATATATACACAATGGAATTCTATGCCTCCATCAGAAAGAATGACATTGCCCCATTTGTTAAGAAATGGAAAGACTTGGAAAAAATTCTATTAAGTGAAGTAAGCCAGGCCCAAAGAAACATAGGTCCCATGGTTTCCTTTATTTGCAATATCTAGTATATGTTTGAATCAAGCAGAAAAGGTCAGATAAGGTGATGTTAGGGAAATGAACCCTAAGATATGTACTCAATTTTTTTTCTTTCTTGAGATTGTTTCTAACACATTTATAAGATTATTTCTTTGTTGCTTTGTATGCCCCTCTCCCACAGTATAACCCCTGCTTTCACTGTATTTGATGTTGGTATAATTTGTGGAGGGGAAGGGGAAAAACAAATCATTTAAACAAGGATACAGGTGGACCCATTGCAACAATGAGATGTACAAGTTGTTATGTCGAAAAAAACAAACTTTACAACTTTGGTGCAGGGGGCGCGGGGGGGGGGGGCGAGGGGAAGCGGGGAGTATTGGGTGGGGGCCGGGGGGAGGATGGGAAGGGATGGGAAGGGGAAACAAAGGAGGAGGCTACAATGCTTGATAAGAAATGTACTCATTATCTTCCCCATGTAATTGCAACCCCTCTGTACAGTATTTTCACAATAAAAAAAGAAAAAGAAAAAGAAAAAGAAAACACTATGTGGTAATCTGGGTGGAGTCCTGGAATAGAAATGGAAGTTAGGGCTGGGTGCCAGTGGCTCACTCCTATAATACAAACTACTTACACTGAGATCTGAGAATTCTGGTTCGAAGTCAGCCCAAATAGGAAAGTTCGTGAGATTCTTATTCCCAATTTAACACCAACAAAGCCAGAAGCAAAGCTGTGGCTCAAATGATAGAGTATCAGCCTTGAAGGAAAAAAAAAATAAGAAAGATTAGGAACAGTGCCCAGGCCCTGAGTTCAAGCCCCAAGACAAGCAAAATGAAGGAAGGAAGGAAGGAAGAAAGGAAGAAAGGAAGGAAGGAGAAAGAAGGAAAGAAGAAGGAAGAAAGAATAACAGAGAAAGAAAGAGAGGAAGAAAGAATTGAAATTAGGGGGAAACTAAGGTTGTCTTAATTGAGCTTTTGGTTAATTTATTAGTAATATGTAAATATTGAATCATTAATTGTGACAGATGTACCTATTAGTTTAAGAAAGCAATAATAGCAGAATCTGGAGATAGGAATTAATCCAGTAAGTTAAAACTATATGCAAAATAAAGGTTTAGTTTATAAGATATTACCAGCCACTTTTCTCTCAATAGTACCAGTGAGATTTCTACATTGGCTTTAAAAGCTCCGTAGGTGAGTGTGCAGAAATGTAAACAGACACAACTCCTTTACACTATGGTTCTCCTGCTGTATTTTTCCTTGAGTTATTAGAAGAGATAACCACACACACACACACACACACACACACACACACACACACACACACACACACATGTTTAAGAATGTTCATAGTAGTTTACTCACACTAATAGAAAAAAAATAAAACACCTATGAACAGGAGAATGAATAGGCCATGTGTCATCCTGCTATAGGACAGAATATGGCTTGTCATTAAAAAGAACTGAATTGCTTGCCACCAGGTAATGCCGAGATGTTGCACAGGGCAAAGGAAGCCAGACACACAAAAACGCATGTATCAGGTTATTTTGTGCATGTGGCATTCTACAACAGTCAAAAGGAATCAAAAGTAAAATGATCCAAGACGATTGGTCTCTGGATGAGCAGAGCCATCTTGGAAAGATCCAAAAGGATGCTTTAGGTAGGGGGTAGTGGTTCTGGGGTTTGGAATTCAGAGGCCCATTCTTGTCAGGAAAAGATGCTACTACTTGAGCCATGCTCCCAGTCATTTTTGCGTTTGTTATTTGTTTTAGACAGCGCCATACTTTTTCCCAGGCCAGCCTTAAACCACAATTCTTCTACCACCTTCTGGGAAGTGGCATTATATGCACTCACCTACAGAGCTTTTAAAGCCAATGCATATAGTTGAGATGTTTTAAGAGAAATAAGGGTTATATGAATATATCCATCTGTACCAGTGTTTTAAATTATGCACTTAAGATCTACACATTTAACTCATAAATTTTGCCTGTAGAACTGTAAACAGGTAAAAATCAATGTCAGTATATCTATTCGAGTTCAGTCCTCAAAATTACAACCCTTAGTTTTTTTAAAGATATTTTTTCTGTCTCCCTGATATACTTAATTACAAAAGTGTTAGAACATGATTTACAATAAATTGCCAATTAAATGAATGATTACAAATTCAATCGTTGGCATTTTGAGTGTCTATAACAAACCAGCACCACAGCCAAACCCTTTTGAAATAAGAATTATCACTCCATTTTACAGATGAGTAAATTAGGTCTCAGAAAGTAGAAAGAAGTCTACAATTTCTACTGACTTCCAAAATCTTTGGAGCCTTCACCTAACCAGGTGGGGACTGGTGAGGATAAGAGCCAAGGACAATAATGCAAGTTAGTAGTTTATTCATCTCTAAGTTTGCAGGAATCTAGAGCAGAGGGATACTAAAATGAGATGGATAGCTTTGATTGCTTGGTATAAGTAAGGAATCATACCAGCTCACCAGGAGACACAAGCATTATTTTGACACAAAACTCAAAGATCAATGTAGAACCTAGCCTATGAATCCTTAAAAAAAATAACAGACACAGAACAATCCCTTGTTGAAAATAAAAGTATTAAATAAATAGCAGGGTTTTTTTTTTTCAGAACATGTAGTTGCATTGTTGATTTGATTCTTTCTCACTCTGATGTTCTATAAGCTAAGAACCTGAAGCAGCTGCCTGGTCCAAGCTGTAACATTATTGGCACAACCTCCCTAGCAGTTCAGTTCTAAACTACCCGTGCCATTTATTATAGGCTGAATTAATCAGCCTATTAGTAATTGTGGTAATTGAACTATTTGTTGTGAGTTCAATCAGATCTGCTATTGAGGAAAATAAACATCTTGGTTTATTCATGACATGTGTTCTCAAGAAATGCTTCACTTAGCACTCAGCTGTAAATCTGAATAAAATTGAGAAGAGAAATTTCCATAGACAAATGTTTTGGCTAACTGTCTGGTTTGGCATTTCAACTGAAATCTTCTCCTTGAAAAATAGAGCTGCCATTTGAACCAAGATTTCTTTAGTTGATTCCACTCCCAATTAGTGGCTCCGCTTTATGTTGGCATTTCTGTTTGAGCAGCTGCAGTGAAACCATTGGGCCAAATGCTGCCCTCCCCCATTTGCCTACATGCCACTTTTACTGATGTATACTAGTACCATGGGGCAAAAGATCTCCTGGAATATCTTTGCCCTATTCATTAATTTCTCAGTAAGTCGACCATGGTTGCAATAGTAATCAGTGGAAAGTTTTCTGCAATAACCCAGTCTGTTTATAGCTCACCTGAAGGATCTCGCTTATAAGTAAAAAAGGTTAGAAAAGACAATTGCGCAAATCCATCGGGAACTCGTGTCTTATAGTAAACATAGTCATATGTCAAGAAAATTGGAAGATTCCCTTTTGGAACATACAACGATCTATTTAGCAAGCAACTTTGAACTGAAGGCTTGTTACTGTGTGGGTCCACAGGTAGTCATCAAAGCAGAAGTGATTTATTTTTCCTTATGGAGGCTAGAAATATTTGCATTTATTTGATTTTTCTTTCTTTTTTAAATACAGTGATCAGGCAAGCAAAGCTCATACCTGTAATCCTAACTATTCAAGAAACTGAGATTTGAGGATTGTAGTTTGAATCTAGCCAGGGCAGACAAATCCCTGAGATGCTTATCTCCAATTAATTATGAGTGTGCAGCTGTGACTTGAAATGATAGGGGCAATGGTAGCTTTGAGTGAAAAAGTCAAGTGAGAACATGAGGCCCTGAGTTCGAGGCCCCATACAGGCGAGGAGGAGGAGGAGGAGGAGGAAAATAAAAGAATACAGTGAAGTCCTGAAGGGTTAAGGCATGTTGTTAGCCCAAGGTCTTGATAAACTGGCATCTCTCAGATGCCTTTTTCTCTTACTTGAGAATTTGAAGCTCATTCATTGCAGAGTGCTTAGTTCATGAGTGAAGAATGTTTTTCTAGTCTTAGTAGATTGTTACATGTTTCTCTCAGGATGTGATGCTTCATAAAGGCCCAAGGTAGACAACCTTAGCTCCCTTGGCACTATCCATATGTCACTTAATTAATTACAATATAGAATTCTAGTTTTACTAGTCACATTTCTAGTGCTTTGATGACACAGTAGATCTCCATCAGCATGAGACATCCTGTTGGTCAGGCTTGCTGTATGCAAATGGAAAGACTCGGGAAGGCATGAGGCAGACAGTTCTCTACTTGTTGAATCCATGACACCTTCACTATAGAATATATCTTCTCTGTGTATGTGTGTGTGTGTGTGTGTATGTGTGTGTGTGTGTATGTGTGTGTGTGTGTATGTGTGTGTGTGTGTGTGTGTGTGTGTGTGTGTGTGTGTGTGTGTGTGTACTACAGGATTTTGAGCTCTTGAACCACACCTCCATTGTTTTTGCTGGTGAAGTGGAGATAAAGGTCTTGTACTTTCTGCCAAGAGCTGGCTTCAAACAGTGATCCTCAGGTCTCATACTCCTGAATAGCTAGGATTCAGGTGAGAGCCATCAGGCCCTGGATAGAATATATCTTCGAAACATGATACAGGCTAAGTCTCCAGTGCTCTGCTGACAGGGAAAGATGGATGTATTTATCACATTATGAACATGACCATAAGCATCATCTGGTTGAAAGGTGGCCAGTATTGGAAGGCAGAACCTTGAACCCAGGAAGCTCTCAATCAAAGGTATCTCTCCATCTTGCCTTCCTTCTCTCCCATCTGGGTCTTTGTATCTGTCTTTATACCCCTCCCTCTTTCTCCATCATCCTTTCCCCTGCCTTCCAATTAATGCAAGAACTCATTAAAATTTTGCAAGTAAATAAATTTGACAGGAGATGACCTGTTGCTAGGTTTGGAGACAAAAGTTTTGGTGTCATACGCCTGCTGCTGACGGACTTCTTTGCATATTCTTCTGGAAACGAGTAGCGTCGACCATGGTACAGAGAATTCTTGGGCTAGGCAGCCACTTCTTGTCAGACAGATGAACTGGTAAGTGTCCAGGCTTACGAAAATTCTATTGTGGTGTCAAGACAGCAGCAAGATGGTTTGCGGAAAGCCTAATTAGAGTGGCTGGAAGGTGAGCTTGAAAGGATAAAGCCTTACCCCCAAGTTAGATAAATAATGGAACTTTACAAATGCAGATTCCCATCCTCCTTCTCTCTGCCATTGCCAATCGGCAGCCAAAAAGCCAGCAGGGTTCTTTCAGAGGTTGTCTCTCCATTCGGATTTCAGTGGCACTGGCAAGAGAGGTGAGACAGAAGGGCATGCGACACAAAGCCCGATGCCACCCTGGGAAGCAAGTTTATTATGCTGAGAACATACTTGTTGCGATGCTAATTGGACAGGATTCTATTTCCCTGACTATTTAAAATTTTCCAGCACAAACGAGACCGTGTGGCGGGGCTGTTACATCATGTCGCTTTCTGAAAATGCCGGGTGGCTCGTCTCCACTGCCACCTCCTCCTCTTGCATATGGTGAGAGGATGCTCTTGCTTTATAGCAAAGTGGTCTCGTTTGCTTGGAAAACATCATGGAATTCAATCGGGATGTGTAAGAGCCAGATTTCAACCAAGGGGAGGATGGACTGGGCATCTTGCGAACATGGTTTTTACATCCTCATCCCTCCACCTCTCATGGCTCCATCGCTGCTCCTCCAATATCTGGAGAAGGGAGGGGGAAGAGAATGGACCATCTACCCGGACAGAAGAATTACAGTTCAGAGATTCAGTTTAGGCTATTTATTTTTTTCTCTGTGAGTTAAATTGAGTCCCACTGGATAGTAGAGATGACAGCAAAGGAAGATATAGCTAGAGGCTGTGGAAGAAGGGGAGAAGCAGATCGTGTTTGAGAAGTTTATCACTCACAAAGATGAGGGTAACAAACTACAAATGGTAGACATAACATGCCTGAAGCGAAGAATACTAAGACCAGTGCATAGACTTCTGTGCCTCTCAAGTCTATCCATTCCTCTCAACTAGCTTTACTATTCTCATCAGGGTTAGCATCTTCTTGGAAGTGGGTTTTTAAGTTGTCAGTACTAGGGTTTGAACCTAGAGACTGAAACTTACCGAGGTAGGTACACTACCACTGGATCTATGCCTATAGATCATCTTTGTCTTAGTTATTTTTCAAATAGATTCTTGTGGTTCTGCCCAGGGCCAGACTTAAACCATAATCCTCCCACCTATACCTTCAGTGTAGCTAGGAATAGAAATATATATCATCATGCCTGATGTGAGATAGGGTCTCATGCTTTTGCACAAGCTAACCTCAAACCCAGATCCTTCTAATATCTACCTCCAGAGTAGCTAGGATTACAGATAGGAGCCACAGCATCCATCCTCAATATGAAATTCTGAGTCAAATGATAACTGCTCTAGTTGTGCTCTGAAGCAATCTCTCTACAGGAGAAAATGGACTTGACTTCTGTTTAAGTCTCTTCACTATTCTACAGTGTTTGTAAGATTTAACAAAAAACAAACTTTCCTTAACGTAGTTCATAAGTCTAAAACATTTTCCCTTTCCTACCTGTCTCAGAATCTTCGGGTCTGCCTCAGGGTTTTCCTCAGACCCCATCATCTCTCAGTTTCTCTCCAGTATGGTACTCTAACACTTTGCATGATATCATAACAGAACTGGGTCCTCTTGCTAGAATTCTCTCTCTTCTCACCTTTACCTATTTAACTGCAACACCCTGTTTATATCTCAGCCCAATAGATACTTCATCCAAGAGCCTTCCCTAACCTAAGGAAACAAAATGCCTCTGTCATGCAATTTCTTCCTATCCTGACCTTAACCGTGTAATTGTGATCAGGGTTTCATTTTCATAGTCAAAGTATGTATAACTGGTTAATTCCTCCACCACACACCATTTTCAGGATGTTGGGAGTGTGTTTGTACACATTCTCTTCACTGCCACAGGTTTAGGTTCTTCCACACGCCTGATAGCATCTCAAAAATATTTGAGGAAATTTTCTTTTTTAAAATAGAAAGGTAGCCTGGCTTCCGTGGCACACGCCTGTAATCCTAGCTACTCAGGAGGCTGAGATCTGAGGATCATGGCTTGAAGCCAGCCCAGTCTGTGAGACTCTTATCTCCAGTTAATTACAGAAAAAGCTACAAGTGGCGCTGTGGCTCAAGTGGCAGAGTGCTAGCCTTGAAGGAAAGAAGCTCAGGGACTGCGCTCAGGCTCAGAGTTCAAGCCCCAGGACAGGCGAAAAAAGAAAGAAAGAAAAAGAAAGAAAGAAGGAAAGAAAAAAAGAAAGAAAGAAAGAAAGAAAGAAAGAAAGAAAGAAAGAAAGAAAGAAAAAGAAAGGAAGGAAGGAAGGAAGGAAGGAAGGAAGGAAGGAAGGAAGAAAAGAAAGAAAGAAAGAAAGAAAGAATGAAAGAGAAGAGGAACAAAAAAGCAACCAGGTGCCCAGTGGCTCATGCCTGTAATCCTAGCTAATCAGGAGGCTGAGATCTGAGAATTGTGTTTCAAAGACAACCTGGGCAGGATAGTCCATGAGACAATTAATCTTCAATAAACTACTCAGAAAAAGCTGGAAGTGGCATGTTGGCTCTTAGGGTAGAGTGTTAGCCTTGGGCAAAAGACACCCCAGGACTGCCCCTCCAAAAAAGGGGGGGTGAACCTGAAAATGTATCTAGGTGATATAGCACCAGCTTACCAGGTGCCAGGTCCTGGGTTCAAACTCTAGTGCTACTAGAAAACACACAAAACAAAAGAAAGAGAAGCAAGAAATCAGACAAAAAAGCCAAGGGACAGAAGAAAACGGTGAATATAGAAAGGAGACACAGGTGAAGGAGAAAGGGGGCTGTGTCCAACACATTTGCGAAGGCTGAGAATGGCTATGGCTTCCTTTATTACATGGATTCCAGCCTAAATAAATCCAAGGCCACTGTTCAATCGTTTCCTTAAGGAAATAGACCTTACAAAGTTCACTTTCATCTGCTGTTAGAAACAAAAGATGAAGTCGATGCCCCCCCCCAAGACAACTGGTGCCCAAATAAAAGCTGTAATTCTCAGATAATGAGGTGAGTCTGGCCTGGATATCCATCTTGTTTTTTATTTTTGTTTTTTTGTATTTTCTTACAGTTTTAATTGTAAAAGTGCTGTACAGAGGGGTTACAGTTACATGAGCAACGTAATAAGAACATTTCCTAGTGAGCATTGTTGCCTCCTCCTTTGTTTTCCCCTACCATCGCTTCCCTCCCACCTCCATAATTACCACCCCAGACCAAAGTTTTAAAGTTCATTTTCAACATAGTGTCTTGTACATCTCATTGTTACAATAGGTCAGCCTGTATCCTTATTTAAGCATTTTGTTTTTTCCCTTCCCCTCCCCAAATTAGAGAAGTGTATATACAAGATGCAGGGCACTGGAATCAAATACAGTGAAAACAGGGGTTATACCATGGGGGAGGAACATACAAAGAAACAAAAAAAATCACATGGTACATTATAAATACATTAGAAACAATAACAAGAAAGAAAACAGATATTTGTGTCCCTAACTTAGGGTTCATTTCGCTTAACATCATCTTATATGGTCATATGTACATGGCTTTTGGTCTTTTCTGCTTGTCCTAGACATGTATTAGTTATTGGAAATAAGGGAAACCATGGGACCTATGTTTCTTTGGGCCTGGCTAACTTCACTTAATATAATTTTTCCAAGTCTTTACATTTCCTAACAAATGGGACAATGTCATTCTTCTTATGGAGGCATAGAATTTCATTGTGTGTGTGTGTGTGTGTGTGTGTGTGTGTGTGTGTGTGTGTGTGTGTATCACATTTTCTTGATCCATTCATCTACTGAGGGGCATCTGGGTTGGTTCCATATCTTAGCTATGGTAAATAATGCTGCAATAAGCATAGCTGTGCTGGTAGCCTTAGTATGGCCTTGTTTGTGATCATTTGGGTAAATGCCCAAAAATGGGATTGCTGGGTCATAAGGGAGCTCTATATGGAGTGTTTTGAGGAAACTCTATACTACTTTCCAAAGTGGTTGAACAAGTTTACACCCTACCAACAATGCAGTAGGGTTCCCTTCTGCTACATCCGCTCCAGCACTGGATTTGCATCTTAAAAAAAAAAAGTGTCCACTTTGCAATGTATTTTGTGGCTCCTGAAGTATTTTAGTGACACTAGGTCACTAACAAAATGGATGTTAGCTTGCTCTTCCTAAATACTTGACTACAGACTCCATTTCTACAGCATCTTATGGTCCTTCCTAAATTGTGAGAGTCCTACAAAGATCAATAAAGTTTTAATTCACAGTGTTAACTTATTGGTTCATCTTCATTGTTGCAGTCTATTGCTAAGGCAAAAGAAGAAGAAGAAGAAGAAGAAGAAGAAAGAAGAAGAAGAAGAAGAAGAAGAAGAAAGAAGAAGAAGAAGAAGAAGAAGAAGAAGAAGAAGAAGAAGAAGAAGAAGAAGAAGAAGAAGAAGAAGAAGAAGAAGAAGAAGGAGAAGAAGAAGAAGAAGGAGGAGGAGAAGAAGAAGGAGGAGAAGAAGAAGGAGAAGAAGAAGGAAATTTTTATTTAAAAAATCATTTTCTGAATGACCCATTTTAATGCATTCAAGCAAGCATAACTTGGATTAAGTGAATGAGCTTATAAGCAATCTTTTCTCAGTTAAGTATTCAAATTTATTATCATCTTGAATTTTAGTTAGCAATTATATTTAAAAAATTAGATAAGGCAGAGTAGTTCAACTTGTTTAGATGATGCTTAAATGGTTTATTATAGTGTAAACACTATGATTTTGTGTACTAAAATAGAAAAAAAAACGTATCCTTGGAGACATGTTTAATCATTTGGATCCAGTAGTCTCATGTTTACTCATTCATTTTTAGTCCATTAGATTGTAAATTAGATTTGATTTGCCTGCTCTGATTGGCTTAATTGTCCCAGTTACAGCTGAAGTACAAATAAAATTGTAATAAATTGAACAGATGTTTAACCTATTCTACCAAGATCTTTAATAGTCAATTCCAATTGCAATTTACATTCAAAAATTTAACAAGAGCCTTAGGAAACATATTTGATTATTGAAACAAGCTGTCTGTTTCTATGTGATGAAAACACAAGACCATTGTGTCACATGCATTGGCCTGGTGAGTTTGGTTTCATATTTAATTTTGTTTATCTCTTATTAGGGAATAAAACATTTTATATATAAAATAAACATGTATATATTCATATTTTATATGTTTTTAATGAATGCAAGGTGGTAGAACTTACTTTACCAACTTAAAAAACATCTCATTCAAACAGATGCCAGAAGGGAAATTGTACAGAATTATAAAATATTTTGTAAAGAAACAAATGAATACTATTGTATTTTCCCAACATCTTCATTAGCAGCCTTCTTTATAGTCAATAAGAGAAACTCATCTTAATTCAAGCACCAATTAGAAAACAACCAATTCCATTATTCATATTTCACATGTATTCACCTCTGCCTGGGTGGAAATAAAAAATATTCTTCTTCAAAAAACAAAACAACATGTATGTCTTCAATAATCTCTTTGCTTTAATCCAATGTAAGTGTGAAGACCTATTATAAGTGTTGTGTGAACCAGTCTTGAGAATGGTGGGCAGACACTGGCAGAGAATAGTTCTTTCCTTTCTTCATAAAGGAAATTTGTATGGATTTTCTGTCTAGACCTATAAACTTATGGTGTAAACTTCCAAAGCAATCCCAAGTTGTACACTGAAGCCACAATCAGACAAGAAAGTTTTTTTTTATTTTAAGTATATATATTTTATTGTAAAGATGCTGTACAGAGGGGTTACAGTTACATGAACAAGGTAATGAGTCCATTACTCCTTTGAACCTTGTATTATGGAGGAGAGTCACTGAATACTCATTAGCACTCAGCTAATCCTAGGACCCAAACTGAAATGCCCAGAACTCAGGAAAAAAAAAGAGTGAATCTCTCAGACAAGAGCATTGGTGAACTAGAGAGTACACATCTCCCTAAAGAGGATACTTAGCTCAATCCATCTTGTGGGAGAGAATGCAGACAAGGGGTAGCAGACATTCTGATTTTTTATATGAATAGCCAAAATCTAAATTTTTGTAAATAAATAAATAAATAACTCTCTTAGTTAAAAAGAAAATTTTGTAACTGCTGCGAAAATACCGTGCATGTGAAAACAGCCACAATAAAAATCCAAGAAGCAAACACGAAGCAAGCACATCCCTTGCTTGTGCCTTTCTGTTACTTCTTTATCCACCCTTCACAATAAGACCTAAGAGGGCTGGGAAGGTGGCTCAGTGGTAGAGTGCTTGCCTTGCATGCATGAGGCCCTGGGTTTGATTCCTCAGCACCACATAAGCAAAAAGAAAAAAGCCGGAAGTGGCACTGTGGCTCAAATGGTAGAGTGCTAGCCTTGAGCTGAAGAGCTGAGGGACAGCGCCCAGGCCCAGAGTTCAGGCCCATGACTGGACCCAAAAAAAAAAAAAACAATAAGACCTAAGATGATGATAGGATGACCTAACGTGGTTCAAGGGACCATTATGCTTTCATGGTGACTAGAGTCAAAAACATCCAGTGTTCCAATCCCAGTAAGATCCAACTTATTTATGCAAACTTGAGGCAGTTACCTGATCTCTCTGAATCTCATTTCTCGATTTGTAAACCAGAGAGATTGCAATCATACCTGCAACATCTGGTTGCTGAGGGAATAATATGATGAGTAAGATCATAAGGAGATAATGGAGAAAGAACAATTAGCATTGTGCCCAGTACCAACATCGCCATGAACATTTTCAGTCCAAGACTACTTTGGAAAAAGAATCCTAATTGATGAGGCATTGGCTTTCAAATTTTTCTTGGTGGCACTGAGGTTTGAACTCGGCCTCATGCCCGCTAAGCAAGAGCTCTACCAATTGAGCCACATCTTCCACCCTGAAGCATTATAATTTGTTTTAAGTTTTGGGTTGGTTTGTTGTGGCTGTTGTTTTGTTTTCTTTTTGTCAGTCATGAGGCATGAACTAGGACTTCAGCTTTGTTCACTTGGTATTATAGCACTTGAACCATACCTCCAGCTCAACCTTTTGTTCAGATCTCACTCTCGAGAAACTAAAATCACAGGTTTGAGCTATGGATGCCTGGCCTAAAAGTAGCTTATTTAAAATGCATTGCTGTGTGAATTTCTACTGCCATGACAACTTCCATGAAAGGAAATACCTTTGCCATCTCCACTTCTGAATAAGAAAATAAGAGTAGGAGTAATAGGAAGATAAAGGGGAAACTTTTATAGGAAGATAAGAGGCAACCACCGGGCTGTCCCTAATATGCATTTTAGCCTCAAGAGATTATTTTTAATAATCTCATGAATTAGAGAATGTAGTTAGAAATACAATGTGGTATCTCTCCCTCTAACACCTCTCAAAAAGTTTAGAATAGTAACAAATAATCCACTAGTCCAAAGGGAAAATGTTTACTTGTTTTACAGGATGGCAGAGTTTGTAGTAGATAAGCATCCTAGATCTCACCAAAAAGTAAAAAGCAAAATAAAAATACATTTGGAAATAGTTTCATTTTTATCATATGCTTTTATTCTTCCAGAATCCAAGTTGACATAACCCTTATCAACCCACCTTTATCAGCCAGGTCTGGTTTTTGTTTTTTATTATGTAAATGTGACGAATGCTCACCACTGGTAATTCACACGAAGCCCCAAAACTCACTTTCCAATAATACCATTTCCACTCAAAGGTAAGAGAAAAATAACTGGCTATAAATGAAATATCATATATAATCTTTTTCTTATTTTTCAAATGTCCAAAGAGAGGGAGTCTGGGAAGCTGTGAAGAAAGCTTGGGGAGAAAAGGGAGAAATAAACAGGATTTAGGAAATTAAATGGCTAAATTCCTTTTACTCAGAGTTACCATTAGATAACTACTCAGTGTGAATGATGTATATACGGGTCTGGAAATTTTAAAATAATGTGATATTTTCTCATTTAAAAAATTAATTCCACAATACTGTGAATTTCCGGAAATTAAGTAATCACTTAATCACGATCAAAAAAAAAAAAAAAAAAAAAAAAAAAAAAAAAAAAAAAAAAAAAAGAACCTTGGGGAAGGGAGGGAGGGAGGGGATGGTAGGGGGAAAAAAAAAAAAAAAAAAATTAATTCTTGATTACAAGAGAGATGTATCTCAGGATCAAGATAAGAGAATTTCTTAAATCCAGGAATTTGCGACCACTTTAGGAAAGATTAGGGGGACTTTGTCTCAAAAAATTGTTCTAAAAATTGCGAACTTTTTGCATATAACATCATGCTAAATCTGCCACATGAAGAGAGAGTAGGCTGTAGACAATGCTGTATTAGTTTCCTATAGTAGTTATAACAAATGGCCCCAGAAGTACTGGTTTAAAACAGAACAAACATTATCTCATAGTTCTGTAGCTAGAAGTTTCACTAAATTTGAATCAAGAGTTTATTTCTTTTAAGGATTAAAAGCAGAATCCATTTCCTGGGAGTTTCCACCTTCTTCCATCTTCCAGAGACCTCTAGGTCTTGTTTATTGTGGTCCTATCTACTGACATCAAAGTATCACATCTCAGTTTTCTCTCCATCTTTCATGGTCAATATTCACATTTCCCTAAAAGTTAATCACGTTGCGCATTCTTTCCAATCTGCTATTAGCTGTGGCTATTCAGATACCATGGCTTCTATTTTAAAAACCGTGCTATTTGCTTCATTACTGAGTCATCAGGGTTCTTTATATTCTAGATGAAATCTTTTATTAGTTATATGATTTTTGAATATTTTCTTCTATTCTACGGGCTGACCTTTTACTTTCTTTTGACTTTTCCTTTTTTAAAATTGGATAAAATTTTATTAAAAATTTAAAAGTTATGTGACATGCTCATAATACTAGTACTCAGAAGGCCAACGAGGAATTTCTTGAGATTGAAGCCAGCCTTCACTACATAGCAAGACTCTATTCAAAAATTTATTTTTAGCAATTTCTTCTTTTGCTGTTTGTGATGTTATTGTCTCATCTAAGAAACCATTACTCAGGGCTAGGAAGGTAACTCAGTGGTAGAGTGCTTGCCTTGCATGCATGAGGCCCTGGGTTCAATTCCTCAGCACCACATAAGCAGAAAAACCCAGAAGTGGCTCTGTGGCTCAAGTGGTAGAGCACTAGCCTTGAGCTGAAGAGCTGAGGGACACCGCCCAGGCCCAGAGTTCAGGCCCCATGACCAACAACAAAAAAAAAAAAAAAAAAAAAAAAAGGAGAAAAAAAAGAAAGCATTACTCAACCTAAGGTTAATGAAGATATATTCATATGTTTTTCTCTCAGAGTTTCATAGCTTTAATAATTTAATATCTTATTTACTTTTGTTTAATTTTATATATGATGAGGTAGGGATCCAATTTTATTTTTTAAATATGTGTGTGTATGTAGACACCCAAACACTATTTGTGGAAAAGACTATTCCATATCCCAGAATTTTCTTAGCACTCACATTGCAGATCCATTGATTGTAAACTTGGAGGTTTGTTTTGTGACTCAGTTCCTTGCCCCTGGTCTTTATGTCTGTCATTGCACAATAATAAGAATTTCATTGCTTAAAGTACGTCTTACAGAAGTTGGTGTACACACAAACAGGTAAACATTTTGAGCTTGAAATAACCTGACACTGAAAGGAAGTTAGTATGTGTGTGTCATTTAATTGTTATTTTATAGATTAATAGATGGTTTGCAAATCTTAAGTCATGACTTATATATTGGAAAAAATGAACTAGGAAACAGATTCAATGGATATAAGCATTTCAACCAGATGTCCTAATAGACTATTGAGTAAATACAATGTTATTTGCCTAACCACCACTGCGAATTGTTGTTAGTCATTAAAATCAATAAACAAAATTTGGGTCAAACACAAATTCTAAATTCAAATATATGTATATCTATCTATCTATATATGTATACATATATACATATACATTATATATATATATACATATACATTATATATATGAAATACTGCAAACTCAAGAGGATGTTTTCCTCTAGGAGTCACCAAAACAACTGCTATTTATCATGGACCAGACAAAGGACCAGACATTTTGTCTACATTGATTGCTACCTTTGATCCTCATAAAACCTCATTGCACAAGTAATGGAACTTCTTCCATTCAAAAGTGAGAATAATAAAATTTAGAAAGATTAGAGCTTATCAATACCACAGAGACAGGAGACAGTTATTATATGAATATGGTTTAGTTTAAATTTTTCAAGATTGGCTATTCCAGGGTAACGCAGTGGTTGAAACTTCCTATCACATTATAATTAAGAACGAATTCTTCCCATTGCAACAATGAGATGTGCAAGTCGTTATGTTGAAAATGAAGTTTACAACTTTGGGGGGGGGGCGAGGAAGATTGGGTGGGGGGGCTGAGGGAAGGATGGGAAGGGATGGGAAGGGGAAACAATGGAGGAGGCTACAATGCTTGATAAGAATGTACTCATTATCTTGCCCATGTAATTGTAACCCCTCTGTACAGTATTTTCAAAATAAAAAAAGAATGAATTCTTATTGTTAGTTTAATCTAATCATCATATAATTCTTTTCACAGTCATCAGAATGATTGCTTATAGCAAACTAGGAAGATCAAAATGAGCACAAAATCCAGTTTCAGTGATGGCTTCTAGAGCTTCTAGATTATTAGTGACCTGGAAGCCCAACTAATATAGCCTTGGGCTTACTCAAGTAGGAATACATTGGAGAGATTAAGCTACTTGTTTAAGAATGATGAACAATACTTGGTGGCCAAGCCTAACATAGACTTCAAATTTTACAGTTTTTCAACTACCAATTCTGCTATACTTTATCTATTCTCAATTAGTTGGATAGAATTCTGGGATAGAATTCTTTAGTTTCTCATGAACTTTTCCCAGTTCAAAACAGTTCCCATCAACACTAGTACTCCTGTGAGTATTTGCAGGACGCAGGCTGGCTTTTCCAGTGCTATCTCAAATCACCTCTCATTCCAAATGACTGTTCCAACCCACACTAATTCACGATGATCACATGTTAAATCAGGTTTGGGGCCACCTGTTGCACTTACTTATCTCTTCAGCCAAAGTACAAGGGGTTGGAGACCTGGCTCAGCGTTGGCAGACACAAATGGAAAACACCATCAAAGGTGGCAAGTTGGATTTTCAGCATGTTTCTTACCTTCCAAATGATGTGTGTAAAAGGAAGAGATTTCCTGCCTGCAGCTCTCAAAGTCAAAACAAACATATAAGCTTTAATAAAGGTTAAAACTGTCCCTTTACTAAACTTGTTTTGTTTTTGTTTTCTAAGGAGTCTTATTTTTCCATGTGAGTTTCTTGGCAATTTTTTTTTAAATTAGAGGTGGAGGTCTTTGTGCCTATGAATAATAAGAAGAAATTTTAAACCAACATAAAAGCTGTAAAAGGTGGTTTATGGTATTTCTTTTTCAAGTTATGAAACACTTGAGAAAAAAAATTAACCAGACTCCTGTTCTTATTTCTATCTTTTTTTGAAAGCAAAAATCACAGAGTTAAATTATGTAAATCACGATTTTTTTTCCATGTAGAGATTACACAAATGGATTCTCCTTTGAATCCATCGAAATACTGGAACGTAAAACTTAGCTAGTAATTTGCATGTGCATGTTGTCTTCTGAGTTTCCCAGTGTGCGTAAAGTCTTCTGCAGAGCGGATGATACCTCTTTAAAAACAAGCAAGCATTTTATTAAAGTGAGATTCCTGCATGGGGTAGGGGGAAGAACTCGAAAGCTGCGATCTGAGGCGACAGTTGGTTTACTCTTACCATTTGATCGCAAAATTTCTATGCCATCTGTGGGAAGCCACACAGGCAAATGTGTCATCACATCTAATAATGAAAAAGAAAAAACAGACAGAACGTGCTGGAGAAACAGACTGCTTTAATTACCCTCTCACAGTGCTCCTTGAGAATTTAGGCTGGGGGGAAGAACCATGGAACATGCAAGTTATTTATATTAAGAAGGTAGTGAGGCTGAGGATAGTTTAAAATCAACATGCATAGCCTTGTCATTTCAATATGTCCGGTTGGAAGTAGGGACAAATGGATGAGGTGGTGGCATAAATCTGATGAAAAAGAGACTTGCTAACAAAATAAATAGGGGATATTGTCCATAGTACAGTATAGTTTGGAATCTCAAAATCTTCTTTTTCAGACTTAACTATTACCTGCACTGCAATTTGTTCGTTTGTTTTCCTTAGGGAAGGGTAAGGAAAGTTGACAGGCAGATGACATGAACAGGGACAAAGTTTTGAACTGGTCATTGCCTAAGTATAGAAGTTATTGGCTCCCACCACCTACCCTTTCTTTCTTCCAGTGAGCCAGGTTGCATCTGTGTTTGTAACTTCTGCCACAAATGCTACAAATACTCTCTCAAAGGGTCATAAACAGTGCAATCCTCTCCTTTCTTCGAGAACAGTGTGAGTTGTATCCTTATTAGCGTTTCATGTCTGTTCCTCTCCCGCTGGAGATTACCTCTGCATTATCTACCTTTCATCTGTCTAGTATCTTCTCCTCTTTGAAAGTGGAAAACCATACTCCAATCATGCCTGTGTGGGACTACAGAGTTGGAATGAATAAGAAGAGGAAGAAATAGATAGAGGAGTGACTGGGAAATCCTTACCAGATCTGATTATAGGCATCTACAAAATATTGTTTTGTAATAGTGTATCTTCAGAATTGTGTTTATAACCAGTGTGTCTTCAGAATTGATTCTCACACCATCTTGTGTCAGCCTTCCTCTGTAGCTAACATTTATTTCATGGAATAATTATTCTGAGCCCCAACTATAAAGTATATACTGACTTTACCAAGGAAACAAAAACAAAGCTAATGAATAGATATCGTTAAGCACAAAAATTCATGAGCTACAGAAAATCAGAATTGCAGTTTAACTCTCTTCCCATTTGTCCTACGTTTTTTCCACTTTGAAAATAATATATTTCAAGGCCCTATAGAAATGTGAAAACATGCAAAAAACAGATCTATTAATGATGACATTATATATATATTGAAAAGAATTTTTTCTAGGTAAGGACATCTTCAAAAATTATTACAAAGTTGGTTTACTCTTTTTTCAAATGTATTTAACAAGAATCTGACACTGCTCTGGACACTATGACTACAACGACACCTATGACAAAGAAGATTCTTATGTGTGTGTGTGTGTGTGTGTGTGTGTGTGTGTGTGTGTGTGTGTGTGTGTGTGTGTGTGTGTGTGTGTGCGCGCGCGCGCGCGCCATTATTGGGGCTTGAACTCAGGTCCTCATGCTCTCCTCAGCTTCCTTGTTCACAGCTGCAACTCTACTTTCTCTGTCAGAGAAGGTGTTGCAGTTTAAAATAAGGGCCACTTACTGAAAATGTGACTTTTGCATGAAGAGCTGAAGTAGATGAAGTGAATCCTGTAGATTCCTGAGGAGACGGACATTAATAATATCAGATTAAGCATGACTAAATTTGGATGTATTTTCCATTTAACACACCATAGGTGATTCATTTCATTTTAAATTCCATAAGAAAAGGCATAATCTGTTAACAGAAATGTATGACATGTTCAGTTTGAGGCATAAATACATATTAAAATGTATGTTAAACTATATATTAAACACATTTACAAAGATAAAAAACTGTCTTCAGCATCTGATACACAGATTTTTCTTTTGCATTTGATGCTTCAAAAAATTATCAGCCATCAAACTCTTTTGTAAAAGTCTATTTCTGTAAATAATATACTGTGATAGGAAAAGTCCTAGTTCCCAATAAGAAAAAAATAATCATCATCATTGTGGGTTTTCTTGGAAATTTTGGAACTTTGATATATTGGTTTCTTCTTGAAGTTCATTGTAAGATAGCATGGCTCTTAGAAATTTATGGTTAGATGCATTTGTAGGCCTGGCATTATTTATGTCTTCTTACTAAATTCTTCAATGTCAAAATCAGGTTTCCTTGTATTTCATAGACATTTCAAGTCTTTTATGGATTTAAATTGAACAGCATATAGCCTATAATAAATACATGTCCAAATAACACTCTATTACAGTCTCTGATGACCATATTGTGAATCATGGGGTTTAGTTGAATTACCCAACTGGAATTATTAACCCTGCACCACTATTACAATCTCCATTGACTGCTTCTATCATCAATCCACACTTTGGAACTCTCCAATGAGTTCATCTGAAAGGCAAGAAAAAGGTTAGACAATTATTTTGTTACATGGCAGGTTATCATTACATTCTTCCACATTGTAAACCATCTTTTGGAAAACTTAGTTCAAAGAGGCTACACTGATAACCTGGATTGGAAAGGAAGATAAACGCTGGCTTGTTGAGGACAGAAAAAAAGAAACATCTTGGTGATATCTTCCAAGAGTTTGTCTGAAAGATACATGAAAAAAATGGGCCATTGAAAGAGGAGCATAGCTTCAACACAAAGGCATAAGGACACAAAGGATCTCAACAAGTTTGGGGAACTCTCAGCTTGGTGAGTGTGGATGTGGGTGGGAGAAGCAGCAGAACTTGAGGGAGTCCCACGAAAAGCTTTCCGAGTGATGTAAATAAGTTTAGCTTTAATCCTAAAGTGCTGTGGTGCCATCAGTGGGTAATCATTACCAGTGGTAATATATTACCACTGGTATATTAGATTGAATGGATCAAAACACTATGGTACATATATACAATGGAAGTTTACACAGACATTAAAAAGGATAAAGTAATGGCATTCACAGGGAAATGGATGGACCTAGAACAAATCATGTTGAGTGAGGTAAGCCAAGCTCAGAGAGAAAAATGGTGCATGTTAGATTTAAAATGCAATGGGATGTGACAAATTATACAGGATTCTAGACACTCACATACAGTGAGACCAAAAGAGGATAGTCTTAGGAGAAAATCACCAAGCTGTAAAAACCCAAGTGCCTTTTCCTATGTATATAAAATAATATATATACTGAAACAAACTCGAAAGATAAGGAGACAAAGGACTTTTTTTTTCTTAATTTGTCTTTTCGTTTTCAGATGGCTGTGTATTCATTACCTCATATAAGGTGTATTAAAGTCCCCATCTGAGGGAAGGTGGGGGGAGGGCACAGAATCGGTGGGAAATGGGTGGAAAAGTGAAGCAGTAGAGCCAACTGGCTGCATTAGACTTTGATGAAAGTGAACTGTGCAACTCCTGGGTGGAGATGGGAGGGAGAGAATGAGAGAGGATGAGGGAACAGATGATACTATGCAAAGCCCAAAGAAACATAGGTCCCATGGTTTCCCTTATTTGCAATATCTAGTATATGTCTGAGTCAAGCAGAAAAGGTCAGATAAGGTGATGTTAGGGAAATGAGCCCTAAGATATGTATTCTAATGTTTTTTTCTTTCATGCGATTGTTTCTAACACATTTATAAGATTATTTCTTTGTTGCTTTGTATGTCCCTCCCCCACAGTATAACCCCTGCTTTCACTGTATTTGATATCGGTATAATTTGTGGAGGGGAAGGGGAAAAACAAGTCATTTAAATAAGGATACAGGTGGACCCGTTGCAGCAATGAGAAGTACAAGTTGTTATGTCGAAAACGAACTTTACAACTTTGGTGGGAGAGGCGGGGAGGATTGGGGGTGGACGGGGGGGGGGGGGGGGGATGGGAAGGGATGGGAAGGGTAAACAAAGGAGGAGCCTACAATGCTTGATAAGAAATGTACTCATTATCTTGCCCATGTAATTGTAACCCCTCTGTACAGTATTTTCACAATAAAAAATAAAAATTAAAAAAGAAGGAAACGTACTTATTACCTCACATATGTAAAGATAACCCTGCTGTATGTCACCTCTAAAACAACAATAATTAAATTATTTTTTATAAAAAGAACGATCATGAAGGGTGGCCAAACCATGGTAAGATTTATAACTGATTTAGAATTTGATCTTTTGAAGACTGGATTGTAAGGTAAAAAATATACAGGAGCTCTAGAAAAGTTATAAAAATGTACAACAACTGGTGTAGCAGGTTAGGGATGAGCTGAGATTAAGCAACATTTTCTCCTACTTCCGTTTCTTGAACTGAGAAATAGGGTATTATTACAGCACAAGGCACATGCCTTAAAGTCACACCGCCTGGTCTCAAGTCCAACTCTGTCCTTTTCTGATCTCCAGAACATCAATTGGCATGGCTGGGTCTAGACCTTCCACTTCATGAACTGAGATAATAATAATGTTTAATCCACTGGCATTTGTGAGAGTATGTAAGGACTGAATAGAATGTAACGAGCACTATATAAGTACTAGCTGTTATTATCATTGTTGTCATTAATGATGTGTCTATGATGGTACTATTACTGGTATGTGTGCTATGCAGGTAATGTGGGATGTGTTCTGATCACAAAGAGTTTTCAGTCTACCACTTGGTATAGATTAGACTGGAGAGTTGATCATTGTTTCTACTTACCAGATCAACAGGTTGTAACCAGAATAAAAATTGTGCTTTCAGTGTAAACTACAACATTGAAAAAATTTTTAAAAATCACTACATTGTTTTCAAACTGTCTTCTGAGAAGCTGTGTGGTTTGGACGGTGATGCTTCTAGAAGGAGAGAGGAAAAGGGGTAGAGAAAACAAAATAAGAAAAGCAGGGCTGGGAAGGTGGCTCAGTGGTAGAGTGCTTGCCTTGCAATGCATGAGGCCCTGGGTTCGATTCCTCAACACCACATAAGCAAAAAGAAGAAAAGCCGGAAGTGGTGCTGTGGTTCAAGTGGTAGAGCGCTAGCCTTGAGCTGAAGAGCTGAGGGACAGTGCCCAGAGTTCAGGTCCCACGACCGGACCCCCCCAAATAAAAGAAAAAGAAAAGGGGAAAGGGCAATTTATTACATTTTTTTGAAGAGTGATGTTATTTCAGAGATTAGCAATCCACAAATAAGATGCTGGACAAATGGCTTACAAAAGGTATCTATCACTGTGTCTGAAATTTGATGAAGTTAAGAATGTTTCTTTCAGCTGGTCCCACCTTTCAGGTGGCTCACACCTGTAATCCTAACTACTCAAGAGGCTGACATCTATGGATCACAGCTCAAACTCAGCCCGGCAGAAAAGTCTCCAAGAGACCCTTATCTCCAATTAACTACTCAAAAACTGGAAGTGGCACTGTGGTTTAAAGTGGTAAAGCATCAGCCTTGAGCACCCAGAGCTCAGGGTCAGTGCCCAGGTCCTGAGTTCAAGCCCATGAATAACAAAAAAAGAAAAGAAAAGAAAGA